>NC_140071.1:85940388-86603064 GCF_964194135.1 Talpa europaea | reverse complement strand
ATCCTCTCACCCTCCCGCACATCTGGCCTGTATCCCGGTTCTTGTATAAATAAATAAATCTTTAAAAAAAAACAAACAAACAGATATTCCACTTTTTTTTTGTATTTATGCAATCATTTAAAAGATCTTTACTAATCGCTTAGATTATATCCGTGAATGAGAGATGGACAATTTGCCTTTCTACATAAACTTCATACTGTAGTAGAAGAAAACAGACAATAAATTAGAAATAATAAAAAAAAAAAAGGTCTTGCAGGTAAATAAGCAGAAAGATGAGATTAAAAGAAGTTAAGAGGAGGGTAGTGTCTAGAATAAATTCACCAGGGAAGAAAATCTTTCTGAGGATGTTGCCTTTGAGCTGACACCGAGTCAGTTGTTCACACAAGGAGAGCAAGCTCCTTGATGGGGGAACTCATACTACAGAGAATCTTCCAAAACTGCTTGCTGCTTTAGGATTTGCACACCTTGGCCTTGGTCTTGGCTTCCTACAGAATGGCTTTCCACATTATAATCTATCTGCCACCACAGATATATCTGCAAAATCAATCTCTCTATCAATGAGGCTTAAAAGGGCAATCATGCCCTTCAAAACTTCAGCCATAGCTACTGGATTTTTACCTTTCCCCATTTTTGTGATTTTTGCTTCTACTGTTCCCAGACATAAACCTTTTATTCCACTTAAATGGCTCCAACACTAATTGCTGGTTGTCTTTTTTTTTTAATTTTGTTTTGTTTTTAATTATTTTATCTGGAATATTTCTCCCCTATAATTTCCCTGCCTTTTGGGGACAAGCTTTAACTGGTATCTTTGATTTGTCCTTATAAACAGGGAGGCTCTCTCCGTCATAGCACTATTTCAAAATTTGCTAGTCATGTGTAACCCTTCATTTCGTAGTTGTCAGCATGATGTATCGTCACCTGTTCAATATGTTTGCATATAATATATATACATATAACCAGGCATATTTATATCCACATAAAACTCTGCAATATGTATCTCTTTAATTAAGTTCTATAACTTAATATGGTGCCTGGAGAACAGGCACCACATTCTATAATTTTTGGATTCTATATTTTTTTAAAGATCGATCTGTCTATCTATCTATCTGTCTATCTATCTATCTATCTATCTATCTATCTATCTATCTATCTATCTATCTATCTATCTAAACAAGAACCGGGGTAGAGGCCAGTTTCGCAGGAGGGTGAGAGGATTCACCAGAGACAGAGAAGGGAATAGAACAGGTAGACTGATGAAATACACTAGTGAGGGGAGCAGCGGGTGAGACAGGAGAGGTCTGCAGCGCTATGTGGGACCCTCACCAGCCGGGATCAAACCGGCGCTGCAGAGGCTGAGGACAGCTTCACAGCACTGTGCTCAACTGCCTGTGCCACCAGGGGAGGCCCAGATTCTATATTTCTTTTATACATAACATAACACAAAGCAATTCCGTTTTTTAAAGGTGAAATATTTTGAAGTATTTTAATGTCATATTGTTTAAAATTGCAATGAAATAAGGAGATCTAAGAACAATAATAATTGCTACAGATTGACAAAATATTCTGATGGGATTTGGTGTTTAGGTCCTTATGACTATGGTTTACAAAAATATCAGGAGAGCAGTGTCAGACTTATATATCACTTAAAGTACTTCACTTAAAGAAGGGATAAACTGTTGGGTAAAACATATTTTGACTGTACCTAACAAAACAGAAATAATAAAATTTTGCCAATTTATTCCCCATTTTTACCATGTGTTTGGTAGTAAAGTGTATTTAAATGAAAGTTAAGAGCCTGCAAAGTGATGAAGATACATATTTAAATAAATCTTAATAGCAATTTAGATATAGGCACTTATAAATAAAATGATTTTATGTTGGTCTGTGTTTTTAAGTTTTTAAACACTTTAAATCTTCATATTAAATAACATTTCATTTCATTTTATTAATTCAATGTGATTTATTTATTTATATATATTTTTTTGTTTCTTCTTTTCAAGGCCCTGTGGAATCCTACATGCACTGAAGCTTTACTTAAACCCGTACATATTGCAACCTAGGTTAGATTATCGACCATAAGAAATGTATCACAAATATGTTAAATATTGAATAAAATCAGTTTTTCATCATTTCATGTTAACTATTTCTCAGTTTTAATACAGAATCTTTATATTCTAAATATTTCACACAGTTGCATTTATATACAATCGCATAAAATATTGATATTCAATTAATATATTTATATCTTATTGTATTTTTAAAACACTTTTATTGAAAAATATCTCTCTATATAGTTATTCTAAAATGTAATATTCCACTTGGCAGTACATGTTTTTTGTTCAACCTTCTCACTCATATCATTTGTCTCTCTGATTATAGTCTTCATTTCATTTTACTGCATATTCTATGCTCTTAATGTAGGTTTTAAAACAGTGTTTCTATTTTGTATCACCCTCATGGGAATGATTCTTACTGAAGACCTAAATTAACTCTTAACTGTTTTGCCTTGCACAGGGATTAAAAAAGATGAATGTGGTATGTCTTCAAATTAAATAAATAATAAGGTGAAGAGTTTTATATTAACTATATAGAAAGTCAAAACCCATTAATATCTGAAGGAAGTTTATTGAATAGTCAACATGTATAGAAGAAAGTTTCTTGAATGTGTCATAAAAGGAAATGTGTCTGCTGGATTTGACATTAATCACTGGTTTATGTGTGTCCCTGTTTATTGACTGTATATAATGGATCACTTTAATTATCAAATGGTCAGGTGACAACAAGGAGCAAACCAGATGTAGTAATTTATTTCAAGTGTAAGTGGCAGAACATGACAGAAGTTTAATGTTGTAGGCAGTGCAGGGCAATAGAAGAAAAAGACTTAGAACAAAGGAGAGGAAAGCAAGTTTTACTGAGTTCTCTATTAGTTGCAAACAGGCAATGAAATAATCATGTTTGCAAATTAGTTGCAAATAGGCAATTAATGGTGGTAACATTCTGAAGTATTTACAAAGTTTCATAAATAATTTGATTATGAACCATAGTATGTTTATCAAATGCTGGGTATTAAAATAAAAGTACTGTATAAATATATTTATGTGAAATCACAGGGTCTTTGTTGATTTTGTCCCTTAAAGCATCCTTTTTTGAACGATATACACACAATTTTGCTTGTTTAGTATTTTTATAGTTTATTGTCTAATTCTTACCTCACTCATTTTCTTATTCACTTATTTTATGTTTGAAACGTCGATATGTAGAGAATGTGAAAAAAAAAAAAACTTCACCTAAAATAAAGCACTCTAATGGTAAAAATTTCTTGTCAGCTTGACTGGTCAATATTATATTGAAGAAGAAAATAATTCAACTAAATATATTTTGACTAGGAATCAAAGAAAAGAAAAAAAAATTGCATTAGGAGCACTCTAAAGCAATAAAGTACTTTTTATTTCTCAAAAACAGTGTAGCAGAAACTGTCAATGCAGACCAAAAAAACCCTTACCTTAAATAATAAAGTTTCATGCTTGTTCCTTAACCACAGAAGACATTTCAGTGTGGCTGTATAAGAAACATTTCATAGGATATCTTTACATAGAATAATTTTTTTCATTCATGGCAAAATGTATTCAAACTTTCAAGCAATGTCTATTATATAATTTGTCCTTTCAACTATTGTGTTTTCTATTTGATTGCATTAAATGTATTAAAAATAGTGAATATTGAGGGTGTTGGTTTTACAAAAATATGTAATTCCAGGATGCAGCAAAACTAAAGTGGATATTCTTCCCCCAAATAGATAAGAGGCATCAGAGTTTATCTGACAGTTAAAAATAGTAGATCAGGGCCTCCCCGGTGGCGCAGCGGTTGAGCGCTGGGTTGCGAAGCTGGCCGCAGCCTCTGTGGCACTGGTTGGATCCCCAGCTGCTCCGCAGCCACCTGAGGAGGGTCCCACATGGCGCGCAGACCTCTCCTGCCGCCTGCTGCTCCCCTCAGCAGTGTACTTTGGTCCTTCTGCCTGCTCTGCTCCCTGCTCTGGCTCTGGTGAATTCTCTCACCCTCCCGCGCTTCTGACTGTACCCAGTGCATGTATAAACAAAACAAACAAACAAACAAATAAATAAGTAGAACATGCCTCTATAAAAAAATAAAAAAATTAAAAAATAGTAGATCAATATTTATTAACAAGCAAAAACAGAGTGGTAAAAGTGATTACTCTTGTCCTGTTCCTAATGTAGAGGCAATGCTTTCAATCTTTCACCATTCAGTAGATTAACTTTTCAACAAAGGCTATTGTTACATGAATTATTATTAAGAAATGTTCCTTTTTGCCTAAAATGTTCTGTTTTATTATGAATGTATGTTGAATTTAGTCAAGTCCTTTTTCTTCATGTACTGATATGATTATATGATTCTTTTCTTTCTGTTAAATGAGGCATCAAAATACTTGCTATTTATATATTGAAACATGCTTGCAAACCTAGGAGAAATTCTGCTTGATCATAGTAATTGATTGTTTAACGATCTATTGAATTCAGTTTTCTAGTATTTTTTAAAGATTTATTTTATTTATGCTTACAAGAACTAGGATACAGGTTGGAGGTACAGGGGGTGAGAGGGTTCACCAGAGACAAAGTGAGGAAAAGAACAGGCAGACTGACTGAAATATACTGCTGAGGGGAGCAGCAGGAGAGACAGGAGAGGTCTGCTGCACCATGTGGGTAGCTCCCTGGCTGGCCATGGATTGAACTCGCGATGCAGTGGCTGTGGATCGCTTCACATTGCTGTGCTTAACCCCTTGTGCCAGCAGGGAGGACAGTTTTCTAGTATTTTATTGAATTTTTTGCCTCTATTTCACCAGGGATATTGACCTATAGTTTTCTTTTCTGTTACTTCATTTTTTTGGTTTGTTTGTTTTTTGGATTTTTTTCTGGTTTTGGTATCAAAATAATGCTGACCTTATAAAATAAATTTGTTAGATTTACCTACTCTTCAGTTGTTTGAACAATATAAAAAAAAAAGATTGTTGTTAATTCTTTAAATTTTTGGTAGAAATCACCAGTGAAACCATCTGCTCCTAAGTTTTTCTTCATTGGGGATATTTTTTTTAAGATTTATTTATTTTTACACAAGAGCTGGGGTACAGGCCAGAGGAGCAGGAGGGTGAGAGGATTCACTAGTGACAGAGCAGAGAGCAGAACAGGCAGACGACCAAAATATTCTGCTGAGGGGAGCAGCAGGTGCGACAGGAGAGATCTGCTGTGCCATGTGGGAATCTCGCTCGCCAGCCCGGAGTCAAACCTACCCTGCAAAGGCTGTGGACAGCTTTCACAGTGCTGTGCTCAACCCGCTGCACCACCAGGGAGGCCACGTTGGGGATTTTTTGTTATTGCTTCAAGCTCACTAGTACTTGGTCTATCAGATTTTCTTTTTTTTTTTTAAAGTTTTATTTATTTATGCAAAAAAGAACTGGGGTACAGGCTAGAGGTATGGGAGGGTGAGAGGATTCACCAGAGACAGAGTGGGGAGCTGAACAGGCAGCAGGACCCAAATACACTGCTGAGGGGAGCAGCGGGCAAGACAGGAGAGGTCTGCTGCACCATGTGGGTAGCTCTCTGGCAGGGGGATCTAACTCGTGCTGCACTGGCTATGGATAGCATCATAGGTTGTGTCTTAACCCCTTGTGCCACCAGGGAGGCCCTCTATCAAATTTTCTGTTTCTTCCTCTTCTGTTTTTTCCTCTCCATGTTTCTTGCTAAGTTATATGTTTATAAGAATTTTTCCATTTCTTCTAAGTGTCCCATTCATGTGTTGGTATGTAGTTGTTCATAGTAGCCTCTTATGATCTTTGATTTTTTAATCAGTTGTAATATCTTGATAGTCTTTAATATAAGACTCAAAAATTAAAAAAAAAAAAAAAGAATGACTCCCTTGTCAAAAAAGAAGAGTAGCCATTAGCACTTAATGGAAGGGTTATGTACTAATACATTTTGAACATAAGTGCTGGGGACAGTAAATTAATTTCCTGCCTTCCTAAACAAATACTTCATAACACATTTCTTCTAAAGAAGACTGGTAAATAAGACTCCTTTCTGACCAGAAAGGAGATTTATGTGTGTGTGTGTATATACATAAATATATAAATTTATATATACATATATAAATATATATATACATATATATTAATTATTGTATCTCTCACATACCATTATATATGTATTGCTTTTTTCATAGAGTAAATTTTAAACAAGATGTTACTTGGTTTGGCAGTAAAGATGCTACACAGATCTTAAATTTCTTTTCTTATTTTTAAAGATTTATTTATTTATTTATACAAGAACCAGGGTACAGGCCAGATGCATGGGAGGGTGAGTGGATTCACCAGAGACAGAGTGGGGAACAGAACAGGCAGACTGATGAAATGCACTGCTGAGGGGAGCAGTGGGTGCAGCAGGAGAGGTCTGCCGCACTGTGTGGGACCCTCGCTGACTGGTGGATCAAACCGGTGCTGCAGAGGCTGCAGACAGCCTCAGAGCTTTGCACTCAACTGCCTGTGCCACCACAGGAGGCCCAGATCTTAAATTTCTTTAAATTATAATATTTATATATTTTTTAAGGATTTTTTAAGATTTCTTTCTTTCTTTATTATACAAGAACTGGGGAACAGGCCAGAGTTGTGGGGGGGTGAGATGATTCACCAGATACAGAGCAGGGAGCAGGACAGACAAACAACCAAAAACACTGCTGAGGGGAGCAAAGGGCGAGACAGGAGAGGTCTGCCGTGTCATGTGATTATCTCCCTGGCCTTCCAGGAATCAAATTAGCACTGCAGAGGCTACAGACAGCTCTACAGCACTGCGCTTAACCTGCAGCATCACCAGGGAGGCCCAAACTAGTGTGATTTTTGATTTTATGCTTTATGTTTTTGTAGCTCTCTGTCATCTAACTTTCATTTGCTGTAACCACATGAATTTTAAGAAAGCAATCTTGAAAATTAATGACTAGTCTTCTAGAAATGATCTTATCTGTTTTAGCAATACCAACAATCCGTGATGAGCAAACATTTATATACACATATATAAATTCTCATTTTTGTGTACATTTAAATAATAATATAAGCTTTAAAAATATAAAATATTCTTTTTATCTAGTTGATTTAAAATGTGAAAGCTTCTAATAGTGGAATGTAATGCATATATAGCAAATTTATTGTAAAAAACTTTAGAATCATTCAATTAAATAAAATATATTGTCAGATTAGACTCAAATAAATCATAGATCTTACCTAATGTCAAGTTTTACTAATCATTTCAGAAGTACTGATAATCACCCTCAGATTTAGGAGAGACAGGTCTGGTATGTTGAGGACAACTCCAAGTTTTTTTCATCCTGCATTGAACATTGAACATCCATTTTCACATTAAAAGTAATAAATAAGTCTCCAAGTGAGATTCGTTGGGGACTACCTCACACAGCAAGAACAAAATGTTCACCAAATATACTAATTTTTAAAAAGATTTATTTTATTTATTTATGCATACAAGAGCTGGGGTGTAGGTCAGAGATGCAGGGAGTGAGGGGATTCAACAGAGACAGAGTGGGGAACAGAACAGGCAGACTGACTGAAATACAATGCTGAGGGGAGCAGGGGGCCAGAGAGGAGAGATCTGCTGCACCATGTGGATCAGCTCCTTGGCCAGGGATCGAACTGAACGCGTGCTGCAGTGGCTGCGAATAGTCTCATAGTGCTGAGACTTAGCCCCTTGCACCACCAGGATGCCCAACACATTAATTTTGTTTGGTGGGGGGCTTTTTTTTTAATACAGTTTTTTTTAATTAATTAATTTATTTATACAAGCATTGGGTACGGTCAGAAGCGCAGGAGGGTGAGAGAATTCACCAGAGCCGGAGCAGAACAGACAGAACAACGAAGTACACTGCTGAGGGGAGCAGCGGGCACCGCAGGAAAGGTCTGTCACGCCATGTGGGACCCTCACCGGCAGCTGGGGACTGGACCAGCGCTGCAGGGGCTGCGGGCAGCTTCGCAGCCCAGCACTCAACCACTGTGCCACCAGGGGAGGCCCGGGGGGGCTTTTAAGAAAAAAAAAAAAAAAAGATTTATTTATTTTTATACAAGAACTGGGGTAGAGGCCAGATGCATAGGGGTGTGAGAGGATTCACTGGAGACAGCAGGGAACAGAACAGGCAGACTGATGAAATACACTGCTGAGGGGAGCAGTGGTCGAGACGGGAGAGGTCTGCTTCGTCATGTGGGATTCTCACCAGCTGGCCAGGATCGAACCACACTGCAGAGGCTGTGGACAGCTTCACAGTGCAGAGTTCAACAGTTCAACCGCCTGTGCCACCAGGGAGGCCCAACAGCACAATAATTTTTATACCAACATTGTGAAAGTATTTTGGGGACCCATCCTCATAAATTCAAAGATTATAATTTTATTTATTCAGATGAATACTTAACCAATGTCATGTTGTTAAAATTTCTGTATGTAAGGATCTTCCTTTTAGTAAGTATATTAGTTTATTTTCCTAGATTCCTAAACTTCTTGATGACCAGGAGACCAAATGTTACTTTTCTTTCTTTCTTTTTTTTTTTTGGTAGTTGTTGTTGTGTCATTGTTTTTATTTTATATATTTTTACATCATTTTTCAGTTTTCTACAATGTTTGCATTTTCATCTTGCTTATAGTCCCCGTAAAATTCCCACCAACCTTGTTTTGATCCTACTCCCTTCTCCCACCCTGTAGTATGTCTCTGGTTTATAGTTGCCTATTGATTTTGATTTTTACTTTATTATAATTAGTTTTTTTTTCCCTTAGTTTCCTTCCCCTGGAGAAAGTCAGTTGTTTCAGCTCATCATTCCACCTGCTCCATTTCTACTATTTCCTCTGAGAATTATACTCAGTTCAGTTCGAAAGGATCAGAAAAAACAATATCCTATTTTTTTTTCTTTTTAATTTCTATTTAATTGTAAATAAAATGCTTTATAAAAAAGTTTAGCCAGGGGCCTCCCTGGTGGTGCAAGGGGTTAAGACACAACCTACGAAGCTATCCCGACCAGGGAGCTACCCACATGGCACAGCAGACCTCTCCTGACTTACCCGCTGCTCCCCTCAGCAGTGTATTTTAGTCAGTCCTCCTGTTCCCATTCTGTCTCTGGTGAATCCTCTCCTCTTCCCCAGAGCTCTGGCCTGTACCCCAGTTCTTGTATGCATAAATAAATAAATCTTTAAAAAAGTTAAACCAAAATTACAATTATTTTTTGTTTTTTCTTAGTTTGAGTATTTGGAAACACTTTGAGGCAAGAGATTAGAGATTTTCTTGGTGGTATTTTTTATTTCCTTTCACTTAAGGTAACTTTCAGGAATTACAGTGCTTGAAGGACAATAAGTTTGCCATTCAGTTGGAGAAAAAAGTAAAATTCCTTAGATAAAGTGTTTCTGGTTATGTGCTACAGTATATTACATAAGAATCAGTTTTAAAAATATATATCATATTTAAATTATAAATACTGGTTTTGTTATTTGCTTCCATTTGATGTTTATATAAAATTATTCTTACTGGAGTAATCAACTCAGCTATTTACAATAGAACATAGTCTTTCTTTATGGTTTTCTTATGTTTTATTTACATAAAATACTGACTTTTCAAATATAGAATGCTCGGTCTTAAGTTTTTCAAATGTAGGTTTATTTTAGAGTTGTAAAAATCTCTTCTCTATTTCACTTGGTATATATCGAATATACAGTAGAAAAATTTACATATGAAAAAACACGTACGAGAAAAACTGATTCTACTATTTGCAGCCTGATTTATCACTCTCCTGCTGATCCACAAACAGTTCATTTCTAGCCTCAATTATCAGTGCCTTTCTATAGGTCAGTTTCCTAATCTATATAACAATTTCTTTAGTCTTAACTTGTACTTATGAAGACAAAATCCAAGTTCCATATTGCAGTGCCAGCTTAGCACAGGGCAGGATCTCTGCGAACCTACACTGACAGGTAAAGGAGAGTCCTGGAGCCCTTGGTGGCTTTTTCGGGCTTTTGTTGAGCTTTTACCAGGTACCCGGCAGGCAGAGGTGCCCCGGGGGCCAAAAATCTTCACTCATTTCTGGACTCTTCCGCATTCTCTTGTTCTCATTCTCTCCTTTCTGCTTGATCCGTTCCTGTGACGCTGCCCTTATAAACCCAGTCTCAGCCTAGGTGTACCCACCTACATATGCCTACATCCCACTTCAGGTGACTGCAAGTATCCATCATCAATCCTAATGACAGGAGGGCAGAAAAGCCTGACAATTATTTACCCTACACTCTTTACAAAGAAAATGATAGTTCCTTGTGCTCTTCCCTCCCCTGTTTTGATCCTTCTCCCTCCCCCTGCCCTGATATATGTCTCAGAGCTATAGTTGCCTATAAGGAACTTGGTGAAGGTTCACAGGTGATGTGGTGGTGGGAGATTTATGGGGACTACACCTGAGGGGAGAAATCAAACACTATACAAAAATGAACCAGCATTTAAGAAAATTAAAAAAAAAAGTTTAATAAAAATGTTAAATATTTCTGGCCCTCCCCGGTGGTGCAGCGGTTGAGCGCTGGGTTGTGAAGCTGCCCGCAGCCTCTGCAGTGCCAGTTCCGTCCCTGGCTGCTCCCCAGCCACCAGAGGAGGGTCCCACATGGCGGGCAGACCTCTCCTGCCGCCCGCTGCTCCCCTCAGCAGTGTACTTCGGTCCTCTGCCTGCTCTGCTCCCCATTCTGGCTCTGGTGAATTCTCTCACCCTCCTGCGCTTCTGACTGTACCCAGTGCTTGTATAAATAAAATAAATAAATAAATCTTTAAAAAAATATGTTAAATATTTCAAATAAAAAATAAATAAAAGTTAACATACAAAAGTCAATTGCTTTCCTAGTTGCCAGTAATGCATAAATAAAATTAAAAACATAAGTAATCCCTCCAAAAAAATAAAAAGGAATAAAGAAGATAATGTATAAATTCCTCAATCACCTTTAAAGATGGGGGGAGGATGCCTAAGAAGTAATTTGATTAACATTATTATACTACAGATTATGTTAAATGACCTTTCTAAAAGTGGTAAAAGGTTTAGTTATTTGTCTGAAATCACAACTGGTCTTTGGAGTCTCAGTCCACTTTACTTACTATTATCTAAACTAAGTTTACATGTTTTTTTCCAATTAGAAAAATGCTGGCAAATTAATCCAGGGTAAAAGAAATAATTTCAAAATGATGGTAGTTATAATAGTATCAATGCAACTACTGTCACATTGTACTCACACTTACTTGCCATAATTAGAAAAAGTTATTTTCATGTAGCAAATATTGTGCTTAATATGGAGATAATGTATACACCATTTTAGAGTATAATGCTTTCAAAAAACAGGTAAAATAAACTACCAAAATTTTAAGATAACATTGCCTTCAATTGTTATAATTTTGAATAATAATCATAATAGTGTTATAATGTAAGGAAACTAAAAGTACTATAGTTCTTCAAAATGGTGAGAATAATGGTTAATATTTATTAGATAGTTCTATGTGCTAAACAATGTTCCAAGTGCTCAGCATGTGTTGACATGTAGCATCCTAAAAACAACAGATTCTATTTTTGTTTTCTTGTTAAAGAGAAGTAAATTAAGGAACAGTAGGCTACTATAACATTTCCCAGATGGTATTAAACAAGTGTGGATAGAGTCAGGCTATAAATTTAAGTAGTCTTGATTCTGGATTCATACCCTAAACCATTACACTGTATGGTCCCTCAAATAAAAAAAGAATAAACTAAATCCCTGGTGTAATGCAGAAATAATGCTGCCCCACTTTTAATGATTTTTATATCTTTTTTTTTTTTTCATTCTTACACAATGTATTGATTCTGGCCACAAGGCAGTTCTCCTTTTTCCTTCACTGTGAGACTCAGGTTGATGAGACAATTTTAATATGTTATTTTGCAGTCTTTGAGAGACTATCAAATCAGACAATGGGTGTCAAACTTCTACCCAGAAGGTATTTGTTTTCATGTATTTAAAATGCAGCAATAATCGGATGGTTTCACTTATAACAGGAATATAGGGGAACCAAATAAGAAATCAGTGTAAAAAAATAATAGCACTACAAAACACAGCAAAATAAAAACAATTATAAATCAGAGACATTCTGCAGGGGAGGCAGAGAGAGTGGGATCAGAGGGAGGGATGTATCAGGGAGGGGAATGTGGTGATGGTGCACGGGTGCCTGGGGAAGGAAATTCTATGGGGACTCAATTTGAGGGAGTAGGGTGAAGCAAATATTGTTTAAAAATAAAAAAATAAATAATAAAATACAGCAATAGTAGTAGACATGTCTAATAATAGTTTTGGTACCTAGAGAATCATTAAGTTCTATTTTTGTTCTTTGTTTCACTATATGTATTCATTGAAACAAGATGGGCAAAATCCTTTATTAAGTGTGAACTGAGCACATGAAGCATATTCAGCATCACATGTAGAGATGAAAGTCCTGAGTGGACAATATATTTGGCATGTAAGATTTGGAAATATAAAACTGTATGAGACTACTTGGAGAAGTCTTCCCTATTTTATCACCTCTGCTCTTTGAACTGAGGAGAGTTTTGCTTTGGAACTGCCTCAAAAAGTTATTAAAATCCTTTAAGCCAATTATCTATGTTGTCCCAAAACTTTTATAGTTTTTTCATTGCAATATATACATTAAATCTGGAATCATGTTAGTAAGAGTCTGGAAAGAGTTAATTTTCATTCTCACCTTGAGCATTCTCTCACACATGTGAAAACATTTATCTTTAAATCTATAAGAAGTACTTACTGTTCACTTATATTTTGCATGTTCTTCCCCTTTCTAATTTATGAATTCTTTTTATTGCCTTTACTTTCACAAGTGAATGAATTCCTGCAGGGTAAACTGATCTATATTGGTATCTTTGACTCATGTGATTTTATGTTTTTTTTTAAATTTTTTAAAGATTCATTTGTGCATATAAGAGCTGGGGTGTAGGTCAAAGTTGCAGAGGTTGGGGGGTAATAGGATTCACCAGAATCAAAGTGGAGTGCAGAGAAGTAATCTATTGAAATACACTGCTGAGGGGAGAAGCAGGAGAGACAGGAGAGGTCTGGTGCACCATGTGGATTAGCTCCCTGGCCAGGGATCGAACTTGTGCTGCAGTGGCTGCCGATATTTTCATAGTGCAGAGACTTAACCCCTTGTGACATCAGGGAGGCCCTCTTGTGATTTTAATGAGTATGGATTGCATATTTATTTTTTCCAACCTAGAACTTACTTATATCCTAAATCTATATATCTAATGGCATATAATACAACTTCCATTCTGTTATTCCATAAGTTATACAAACTCAACATCTCAAAACTGGACTTCTCATCTGTCTGTCTCCGTTGCCCTTTTTCTCCATATCTCTGCTGACAATGATAGAATCACAATCCAGAACATCTCAAACTTGAAATCAGTCATTCTGAGTTTTCTTTTTTGCACTCCTCTTTATTCAGTCAGTTACAAAGTTTTACTGAATATCACCATTGATATTCCATATTTTTTTTAAGATTTATTTATTTTTATACAAGAACCGGGGTACAGGCCAGATGCGCGGGAGGGTGAGAGGATTCACTGGAGACAGAGCTGGGAATAGAACAGGCAGACTGATGAAATACACTGCTGAGGGGAGCAGTGGGCGAGACAGGAGAGGTCTGCTTCGCCATGTGGGATTCTCGCCAGCCGGCCGGGATCGAACCTGCGCTGCAGAGGTTGCAGACAACTTTATAACGTGGTTCTCAAGCACCTGCGCCACCAGAGAGCCCCAATATTCCATATTTTTTATGGTTCAGTGCTAACTGCCATTTACCACACATCCTGACCGTCCTCAAAAATGTGCATGACCAACAGGATCCCAGAAACTTATTTTGGAAGTGTGTTTCCTGAGAATTGTCACCAGTACCAGTTAATATTTAAGGTACTTCAGTGAACCCCATTGTATATTCATATTGCATTTTGTGTGTTTTAAGAAATTTTAATAAGATCATTCACAAAGAAATGAATAGATGTATGGAAACAAAGAAAAATAGCTTAATCTCCCCCAAATCAGAAATACCAAAATATCAGTACTCCGCCTGTGTCTGTAGAGAACAAAGTAGAATCAGAACCTGTACAATACACAGAGAGTTTTGTAATTAAGGTTTTCTGACAGATGTGTGACTTTTGTTTGAGGGATGTAATAAGGCCAATGATGCTGCCCATAGAGGCAATTTAAAAGAATAAATATCTCTGCCTTTGCTTCCATTTGGCTAATGCAGAAATTAGAGAAGGAAGGAAGACATTAATTCAAATTAAAAATGTGCCATACAAGAGGATAAAGAAGGATAAAATATTATTGAAAGGGATTCAGAAATAGTCAATAAAACTGCCTCTTCCCATGGGAGGGAGTCTTTCTTCATAATGATTCCCTGTAAAATTTCTACATAGAGGTAGCACAATACACTTCCAGGCATATTTCATTGAACAAAGAAAAGTGAGTCATATGGTCACAACTAGCAAACCCCTCTGTGGTTGCCAAGGAGGAGACAGTCGAACATGTGCACAGAAGTTGGCAAACCACAAAAATTGGCAAATAGCACTAATTCTTACCATTAGTATTATTTTTCCTGAATTAATCTGTTTCAAATTAAACTGAAATTTATCATTATGTAAAATATAAAAATTATTATTTATAAAATACTAACAAAAAATCTTTGATTGCATCATGATTTATAGGAAAACCCCATTTAATATTTGTTTAAATCCTTAACTAGATCCTTTTTAAAATGGCATGTGTACAAAATGCTATCTTAAATTTTGAAATATGACATAACATATACCATTATTTCAAATATCAGTCATTTCACCATATTTTCAAGGTATTTATTTATAAATGTCTTTTTATAATGAAGAGCCTATATACTGAGTTACATTCTATTCCAGTTTGTTTTACCTGTTTTAAATGATCATACCTATATCTATAATTGAAGGATTTTTTTCAGGACTAATTCACAATATTAATATTATCTAAGTATTATCATTGTACTTGTCAGAATAATTTATGGTGAGAGTTTTATTCTAACAAAACTTTCTAGTCATTTATCTGCTTACAACCTTATCATTAAGTACATTTTTCCTCCGGAAGTATCTCTAGAGATCTTGTGGTGAGTGTATTTTAAGTATGAACAAAAATGGCTCACATGTTCCCAAACAATATTCCTTGCTTCATCCATAAATAATTTGCACCAACCAAAACATATTGGTTTCTCTCCCTTATATTTTAATACTAAGACCTTATTCCATTATCTCCTAAATCACATATTAATTTTTCAACCGCTACAAGAAAAAAAGTGATAATTTCAACTCACAGATAAAACACAATTTGTATTTTTATATTATGAGGTTACTATTTACTGAATTTTTTTTTCTTGGTAAGCAAATCAAGCTGGGATTTCTGCATGCTTTTTTTCATTGGTCAATGTAGTGAAATCTTTGACATTATGTAACTCCAGTTCGTCATTAATATCTTAAAGTTTAGTAAACTAATGGATTCACAATGTCTTCATGTAAATAAGTTAAACAGTAAGGTATGTATTAATCATGGTAGTTATCATTACTTTAAATATATCATTTATACTGATGTTAGTGTAAATATAGGCCTATATTGCAGGCTTGTAGTAGATAGAAAAAAGGAGGATGTGATTACAATTACTGTCATTATCGTGAATCAGCAGTAGTGCCCCACGTATCCAATTAATAGTTAATATATACATTAACTATTATATTTTTTGTTCTCATATGATATATTAGGACAAACTAATTGTTACACAGTAGTAAAGTAAATGCCACTCTATTCATACATTCATTTATCTGACAAAATATGTATTGAGTGTCTGTTATGTGCCTGGTAATTGAGTAGGTACTGACATACACAGTAAACAACTAAAATTCTCTCTGTGGTATTTTCAGCTCATTCCGTACACATAACAATTAGAAGGCCCTATCATTATCCCTATTCACGAAGTCTGGGAGGTTTGGAGAGGAGAAATAACTGGTCTGATGCCACTGAAAGCACTAAATGTTCCCCATGTTTGTCAACAGAGACCGAACTCTCTATCATGACCTCACCTCTGCATCAGGTCAATGTTTGGAGAGGAGTGATAATCTCCATCTGAAATGTGCAAAGAAGCAGGAATATTTTTGTTTCACTGTAAAGGGCCAGGAATGGCCACAGTGCAGGTTTTCTATGATCCAGCAGAACGGGTAAAGAGGAGTCAGAATCCTCAGTGGCTTTTTGCAGGCTTTTATTGGGGTTTACCAGGCATATGGCAGGCAGGGGTGCTGGGGGGCCAGGAGGCTGGCAGTCCTCCCAGCCCTCAGCAAATCCTCACTCTATCTGGGCTCTCTGGCCTTCTCTCTGCTTCTCTGCTCTTCTGTTCATTCTGCTCCTTCTCAGCTTCTGCTGGCATCCCGTGAAGCTGCCCTCAAAAGCCCAGTCGAATCCCATCTACCTATGCCCACAATCTACTCCAGGTGCCCTCCGTCAGCCATGCATTCAGGACCGCAGGGTTGGTCATCTATCCTAATGGCTGGAGGGCAGAAAAGCCTGATACCTTTTACCTTACCCTACATTTACTCTCACACAGACTGGGATGGAGATGAAGGGAAAGAATCACTAAGAGGCAATGCTAACCTTTGGAGCTGAGTTTTTACCAGGCTCTCCATTAAAATTATATTTTAAGAAAAAGAGAAAGTAACATGAAAAAGACAATAGATAACTTTGATAGCATTTTGATTGCTATATTACATATTGATGCCTTAGAGGATAAATGGGTTTCAATTTCATTTTATCATATCACCTCTGTATTTCTGAGCTATCACACTGAGGTCTTTTAAATTTCATCATTTTTTTCTGTGAGACTAACTAAACTTGACAGAGACCGATATGTATTTTTTATTACCCACTACATCCACTGGTGAAGACCCAAGTAAACAAAGAACAAAACAGAATTACAGTGCTGCATTCTCATATTATCATCTACTAATTCAATGTAGAATCTCTTGAAAAAGGAAAATATGTTGAATTAACACAGCTTTAGCCATCTGATTCAGAAAGGTAAGTGGAAATTTCTCTCTTTTCAGTATAGTCTTTTGGAGAAATCTAAAGCCAGAAGGCATAGTTATAGCACTTTAACAAGCATAAATGGTAATTAAAAATAAGAAGGTATCCTCCTGCATAGCCTAGTTATCATGGGTATGGAGATAACCACTGTTAGCTGACTCCAGGGTACACTTGAAAGCAGTATGATTGCACTGCTGAGTTTGTTTATCGCACATGTAATTGAAATAGAGGCGACACACTACTCTGGTGATCTCTTCTGCTCAACACTCTAAAAGAACCATATGCTTTATTTTCCTGTTTCATAAAAGAGTTTAGCATTGTTAATCACAAACAAGTGTAAGTTCTCTCATTGTCATTTATTTTCAATAATTTTTAATTGGGTATCTCCTGTGCTCCAAGGAAAGACACGTGCGTGTTAAAGTAGAGCAAGAAGGAGTGTAAGGTGAGGAATTTAATTCTGGAGTAGTAGAGACTAACAGGATAATTATGTATTTCATCTTACTAATAAATTCATGATTATAGCTTCTCAGGAACAGGGTTTATCATGAATCCTGATGGTTCACTGCCCACTGTCAAAGATTAATAAACTGATATTTCATCTTTCAATATTGCTGGATTTGTTTAATTTGCCTATTTAGCAAAATATAGAAGAAAATCACCGTGTTCCTTTAACAAAGCTTTTTTCAACACTCTCACTCAAAGAGATTATAAAACTTACTTTTTTAAGAGTACTAAGAAATTGAATCACTTATCAAACAACTCACTTGAGAAATCTTCAGGTTTTTTTTGTTTGTTTTTTTGTAAAGATGTATTTACTTATGCATACAAGAACTGGGGTACAGGAGAAAGGTGTGGGGGTGAGAGAATTCACCAGACACAGAGTGGGGAACAGAATAGGCAGGTCGACTGAAATACATTGCTGAGGGGAGCAGCAGACAGAACAAGAGAAGTCTGTAGCGCCATGTGGGTAGCTCCCTGGCCAGGGATCGAACTCTTGCTGCAGTGGCTGCAGATAGCTTTGTAGGTTGCATCTGAACCTTTGAGCCAATAGGGAGGCCCTTACTTGAGAAATCTTTGGATGAAAAAATGAAGCAAATATTAATAAGTTTATACCTCCATTTTCAATAGAGAATGCTTTTAAAAATAGGGGGGATTTTTTATTCATTTTTTTCTTCTATAAATTTTTCATGAAAAAGAAAAGTACTGAAAATGTGACTGAATTATTATTCTCTGTAAGTTCTCATAAAGTCAACTAGTTAGAATATATTCTGTAGAAGGTTCACAAGTTTTGTTACATAGATTAAAAAAAATAGATAAAAATGTAAGAGGTATATTTTGCATGTATTATGAAGAGTTAGTATAAAAAGGCACATTTTATTAAGGCATTTTATTAAGGTTAGTATAAAGGCACTTGTGGCCATCAAAGAGTAAAATAATTTGACATCTGACTTTCTATATACACATTTGAAGGATTTCCATGAGCTTGGTCACTATTTTTTTTTTTTCTTGTAAATGTTCCATAGAATTTCCCTCATCATGCACCCTTGCACCATAACCTCAGTCCCCTGTGCTCCTCCCTCTGATACCTCTCCCTCCTCCTCCCCTGCAGTGTGTCTCTGATTTATAATTGTTCCTTTTTAACCACACCCTCCCAAACATTGTTGTTGCTAGTTTTTTTGACATGTGCCATTCTTACTGGTGTAAGTTGGTATCTCAATGTGGATTTGATTTGCATTTCCCTGATTGTAAGGGATGTTGCACATTTTTTCATATGCCTGTTGGTCATTTGCATTTCCCCTCTGGAGAAATGTCTTTTAAGTTCTTCTGCCCATTTCTCGACTTGATTGTTTACTTTGTTTTTGCTGAGTCATGTGAGTTCTTTGTATATCTTTGTGATCAGTCCCTTATCAGTTGTATGGAGTGCAAAAATTTTTTTCCAAGTCAGTGGAGTGTCTCTCTATTTTGGTTAATGTCTCTTTTTTGCTGTACAGAAGCTTTTCAGTTTGATGTAATCCCAGATGTTTATCTTTTCCTTGACTTTCTTTGCTTTGGGTGATGAGTTTTTAAAGATGTTACTGAGGTGTATGTCTAGTAGTGCTTTACCTATATTTTATGGTTTCGGGTCTTATGTCCAGTTCTCCTATCCATTTCGAGTTGATTTTTGTGCTTGGTGAGAGGTAGTGGTTTAGTTTCATTTTTTGGCATGTGGTGGTCCAGTTTTCCCATCACCGTTTATTGAACAAACTCTCCATGTTCTATCGGATATCCGTTGCTCCTTTGTCAAAGATCAGTTGTCCATATAAGTGTGGCTTTATTTCTGGATTCTCTATTTGGTTCCTTTTGTTTGTGTGTCTGTTTTTGTGCCAATACCAAACTGTTTCGATTATAGCTTTGCAGTGTAGCTTGAAGTTTGGAAGTGTGATACCTCCTTTCTCTTTTGTTTTCATCTGTAGGGCTTTGGCTCTTTGTGTTTTTTTTATGATTTTATATGAATTTCATCAGCATTTGTTCTATTTCTTTGAAGAATGTCATTGAGATTTTTATTGGAATAGCATTGAATCTGTAAATTGCTTTTGTAGGATGGCCATTTTAATAATGTTAATTTTTTTTAAGTTTTCACTTATATTTTATTTTTTTTAATTTTATTTTATATATTTTTACAACATTTTTCATTTTTGCACAATGTATGAATTTTCATCTTGGTTATAGTCCCCATACAATTCCCACCTCCCTTGGTTTGATCCTACTCCATTCTCCCCCCACCCCCATAGTGTATCTCTGGTTTATAGTTGCTTGTTGATTTTGATTTTTACTTTATTATAATTCATTTTTTTCCTGATCCCTTATTTAGGTTTTCTAAATTCCTGCTCTGAGTAAGAGCATCTGGTATTTTTATTTTTATTTCTGACTTATTTTGCTGAGCATGATCCCTTCCTGCTCCATCCATGCCATCCATGTTGCTGCAAATTTCCATGAGTTTATCTTTTTTGATTGCTGAGTAATTTTCCATCATGTATATGTACCACATCTTGATCCAGTTATCTATTTTGGGGCATTTGGGTTATTTCCATAGCTTAGCTATTGTAAATAGTGCTGTTATAAGCATAGGTGTGCGGGTGCCCTTTTGAGTTAATGTTTCTGTGTCCTATGTGTAAATACCTAGTGGAATTGCTGGATCATATGGTAGCTCCATCATTAGCAGAGTGAGGAATCTCCACACAGCTTTCCATAGTGGTTGAACCAGTTTGCACTCCCACCATCAGTGCAGATTTCCTTTTTCTCCACATCCTCACCAACAATTGTTGTTGCTAGATTTTTTAATACGTGCCATTCTCACTGGTGTAAGATGGTATCTCATTGTAGTTTTGATTTGCATTTCCCTGATTACAAGTGATGCTGAACATTTTTTCATATGCCTGTTGGCCATTTACATTTCCTCTTTGGAGAAGTTTCTTTTTAGCTCTTCTGCCCATTTTTTGACTGGGTGATTTACTTTGTTTTTGTTTAGTCTCATCAGCTCTTTGTAGACTTTTGTGATCAGTCCTTTATCATTAGTGTTTTGTGCAAAAAATTTCTTCCAATTGATGGGCTGTCCCTTTGTTTTTGTTGCTGTCTCCTTTGCTGTACAGATGCTCTTTAAATTGATGTAGTCCCAGCTGTTTATCTTTGCCTTCACTATCACTGCTTTGGGTGATATGGCTTTAAAGATGTTACTGAGGTATATTTTATGTAGTGTTTCACCTATACTTCCTTCTATATATTTTATGGTTTCAGGTCTTATGTCTAGTTCTTTAATCCATTTTGAGTTGTTTTTTGCACATGGTGTGCAGTAGTCGTCACACTTCATTCTTTTGGATGTAGCAACCCAGTTTTCTCAGCACCATTTATTGAACAAACTTTCTTTGCTCCATTGCATATTCTTTGCTCTTTTGTCAAATATTAGTTGGCTATAATTCTGTGGGTTTATTTCTGGATTTTCTATTTGGTTCCATTGGTCTGTGTGTTTGTTCTTGTGCCAACACCATGCAGTTTTGATTATTATGTCTTTGTAGCATAGTTTGAAGTCTGGGAGCATGATCCCTCCATTCCCTTCTTCTTCTTCTTCTTCCTTTTTTTTTTTTTTTTTCAGGAGAGCTTTGGTTAATCAGGGTTTTAGGTGGCTCCATATGAATTTCATCAATATTTTTTCTGTTTATTTAAAGAATGTCATTGAATGCTTTTAAAGATTTATTTATTTATTTATACAAGAACCAGGGTACAGGCCAGATGCATGGGAGGGTGAGAGGATTCAGCAGAGACAGAGCAGGGAACAGACTGACTAAACACACTGCTGAGGGAAGCAGTGGGCAAGACAGCAGAGGTCTGCCTTACTATATGGGACCCTCACCAGCTGGCTGGGATCAAAACTGTGCTGCAGAGGCTGCAGACAGCTTCACAGTGCTGCACTCAACTGCCTGTGCCCCCGGTGGAGGCCCAAGTCATTGAAATTTTTATTGGCATAGCATTGAATTGATAAATTGCTTTTGGTAGGATGGCCATTTTGATAATGTTAATTCTTCCAATCCATGAGCAGGGATGTCTTTCTATTTCTTTGTGTCTTCTTCTATTTCTTTTAACAGTGTTATATATATATATATATATATATATATATATATATATATATTTTGCATAGGTCCTTTACCTATTTTGTTAGGTTATTCCCAAGTATTTGGTTTTTTTTTTTTGTTTGTTTGTTTTGTTTTGTTTTCAACAATAAAAGGGATGGTTTTCTTGATTTCTTCTTCTTCAGATTTATTTTTTGCGTATAGGAAGGCTACTGATTTTTGAGTGTTGATTTTGTATCCTGCTACTTTACTAAACTGATTGATTAGTTTGATTTGTTTTTCTGTGGAGTTTTTGGGGTTCTCTATGTATATTATCATATCATCTGCAAATGGTGATAGTTGTACTTCTCCCTTCCCTATTTGGATTCCTTGTATGTCTTTCTCTTGTCTTATTGCTCTGGCTGGGACTTCTAGTATTACCAACCATCTTTTCTGACCATGAAGACATCAAACTAGAAATAAACCATAAAAATAAAGCAAAGAGCCTTCCTACCTCATGGAGATTGAAACCCACACTACTGGAAGGTCACTGGACTAATGAGGAGATAAAAGAAGAAATAAAAAAAAATACTTTGAGTTGAACAACAAGGACACCAATTTCCTAAATGTATGGGATGCAGCAAAAGCAGTAATAAGAGGAAAATATATAGCAATACAGGCTCATATCAAGAAACAAGAAAGAACTCAAAGAAACAATGTAATCACACATCTCAAAAAAACTAGAAAAAGAACAACAACAACAACAAAAAATAAAACCTAAAGTCAGTAGAAGAAAGGAAATAATAAAAAAAAACCAAAGTTTATATAAATGGAATATAAACTAAAAATAACAATCCAAAAGATCAATGAAACCAAAAGTTGGTTCTTCGAAAAAATAAATAAAATAGACAAACCCCTCCCTAGATTCACAAAGGAAAAATGGGAGAAAGCACAAATAATAGGATCACAAATGAAAGTGGATAAATCTCAATACACACAGCAGAAATCAAAAGAATAATCAGAAACTACTATGAATGGTTATATGCAAACAAGTTCAACAATCTAGAAGAGATGGAAAAATTCCTACAACTTTACCATCACCCAAAGCTAGATAAAGAAGAACTAGAACACCTAAACAGCCCAATTATAAGCAGTGAAATTGAAATTGTAATCAAAAACCTCCCCAAAAACAAAAGCCCAGGACCAGATGGATTTACAAATGAATTCTACCAATCATTCAGAAATGAACTAGTGCCTATCCTTCCCAAGCTTTCAAAAAATTGAGAAGGAAGGGATAATACCAAACACATTCTATGCAGCCAACATTATACTAATACCAAAACCGAACAAGGACAACACAAAAAAGAAAACTACAGGCCAATCTCTCTAATGAACTCTGATGCAAAAATCCTCATTAAAATTAGCTAACAGAGTCCAACAATATATCCATAAGATAATTAAGGACGACCGAGTAGGATTTATTCCAGGGACACGAGGATGGTTCAACATACAAAATCTAATAATGTAATCCAACACATCAACTAAATGAAATATCAAAACCATATGATAATATCAATAGATGTTGAGAAAGCTTTTGACAAAGTACAACACCCATTTATTATAAAAGCCCTTGAAATTTTCGGGATACAAGGAACATACATCAACATCATAAAGACCATATGTGACAAGCCCACAGCCAATATCATTCTCAATGGTGAAAAGTTGAAAGCATTTCCATTAATATCTGGAACAAGACAAGGATGTCTACTCTCACCACTGCTTTTCAATAATGTTAGTTCTTCCAACCCATGAACAGGGTATATCTTTCCCTTTCTTTGTGACTTCTTATATTTATTTTAACAATGTTTTATAATTTTCTTTGTATAGGTCACTCACTTCCTTGTAAGTTTATTCCCAGGTGTGAGTGGGGTGTTGAAGTCTCCTACTCTATATGTATTTTCTCTAATGTCTGTTTTCAGAGCTGATGATAATTGTCTGGTATATTTTGGGCACCTTTATTGGGTGAGAATATGTTAATGAGTGGCACACCTTCCTGATGTATTGTCCAATTAATCATAATGTAGTGTCCATCTATATCTGCTATAAGTATAGCTGTGCTGGCCTTCTTTTTTGGTCCATTTGCTTGCAAGATTGTTTTCCAACCTTTTACTTTAGTCTCTGTTTATCTTTTATAGTTAAGTGTATCTCCTGGAGATAGAAGAATGTCAGATTTTGTTTTTCAATCCAGTCTGCTACTCTTTTAATTGATGAGCTTAATCCTTTTATATTTACGGGTAATATTGATACATTAGCATCTGTATTTGCCATTTTGTTTGTCTTTTTTGTGATTTTTTCCCCCTTCCCTTATTCTGTTCTTCTTATTCATCCATCTTTTGGTTTGTCTACTTGCCAAACTTAGAACCAGGCCCTTGATCCTTCTTTTCCAATTTGTGTATAGATTTTATTTTTAATATTATTTTATTTTATATAATTCTTACATCATTTTTCATTTTTGCACAATGTATGCATTTTCATTTTGGTTATATTTGCCATATAATTCCCACCCCCCTTTTTTAATTAATAAATTTTATTTTTATATTCCCCATACAATTGCAATCCCCCCATTCTGACCCCAATCCCTCCCCTCCCACCCCCCACCCCCCAAAAAGTGTCTCTGGTTCATAGTTTTTGTTGATTTTGATTTTCACTTTCTTATAGTTATTCATTTTCCTGGTCCCTTATTTAAGTTTTCTAGATCCCTGCTATGTGTGAGACCATCCGGTATTTTTCTTTTTCTTTTTGGCTTATTTCGCTGAGCATGATCCCTTCCAGCGCCATCCATGTTGCTGCAAATTGCATGTGTTTATCTTTTTTGAATGCTGAGTAATATTCCATGGTATATATGTACCACATCTTCTTGATCCAGTCATCTATTTTTGGGCATTTGGGCTGTTTCCAAAGCTTAGCTATTGTAAACAGTGCTGCTATAAACATAGGGGTGCAGGTGTTCTTTGGAATTGATGTTTCTGTAATTTTGAAAAACTTAAAAGCATGTCTGTAATATAAATGTAAAATGAGATATTTTATTCAACACAATAAATTATTAGGTTATCAGTGAGATGTTAAAATTGCTTTGAATTGTATTTGAGTAACAAGATATTTATGGGTAATGAAGAATGCTAGAAAAAGATTGTTGGGGTTATCTGCTAATCAGAAATTACTTGCATCTCTACTACAAATTTTATTTTTTTTATTATTATTATTTATTTATTATAGAGGCATGCTTTATTTTATTTATTTATTTGTTTGTTTTTGTTTATACAAGCACTGGGTACAGTCAGAAGCGGGAGGGTGAGAGAATTCACCAGAGCCAGAGCGGGGAGCAGAGCAGGCAGAAGGACCGAAGTACACTGCTGAGGGGAGCAGCGGGTGGCAGGAGAGGTCTGCGCGCCATGTGGGACCCTCCTCCGGTGGCTGGGGAGCAGCCGGGGATTGAACCGGTGCTGCAGAGGCCGCGGGCAGCTTCGCAACCCAGCGCTCAACCGCTGCGCCACCGGGGAGGCCCTCTACTACAAATTTTAGATGATGACATCTGCTCTTGCAGAATTACAAAATAGTCTCATCAATAGGAAATCAGTGCATCATGAACTACAGCACTACACTGAAAGAACAGGTAGCATTTGTGCTGTTTCCAATGTCTATACTGTAACTTCCCTGTGTGGTGCTTGTACTTAGGGAAGGGCAATGTAGGTAGCTCCCTAAGGGCTTCCAAAGTCAGTTCCGGAGCTCCTTGCAGAGTAGACTGCTGGTGTAATGCCTGGGAGGTAAGAGTGCTAGTGTCACATTCTAGGTAGAGAGTCATCTCAATGGTCTCTGCAGACCAGGTACAAACAGGTACAGACCAAGTACAAATCTCTGGTCTTAGGAGACCAGAGATTGCACTGGGAATAGGTGAGTGGTTCTCCTTACTGCTAATTCCAGTCACAGACTACCTTTCTTCATCAGGGTATCCTTTTCCCCAAGAAATGTGCACTCTCCAGACTGGGGCTACAGTAAAGTTTGAGGAAACCTATGGGGGAAAGTGGGTATCTCTCCTAGTGAACTGACACATTTCCTGACTTACTGCTTATCAGTTTCAAATTACTTACCACTACTCTCTAGACCTGTTCACTTTCCCAAAAGCTATATTCTAATCCTTATCAACCTATACAGTACCTGTCAAAATTTCTTTCTAATCCAACCATAAACCTTCTAACTTGCACAATTCTTCTACCTATATATAGATCTTTAAGCATATATATTGTGATAACAATTGTGACTCAATTCAATCACCAAATAATATCAACCACAATATTGTGATCCATCTTTAAACTTTTTACTTTTGGAATGGAGGATCTATGCATTGTCAATAGCTATAATAGATGTGATAATAAACATTTATGTATGAAACTACCAAAAAATGGAGCAAAGTGTCAAAAGCAAAATATGATGTTTCAAATGAATATTTGAATATTAATATATTTTTACAGTAAGTACTGATGACTAAAAAAGATATTAGAAGTCACTGACAGATAAGACATTTGACTTCAGAAAAGCATATATTACATTGTCCATTCAAATTGTAAGTTAAATGTTTATAATCATAAATATAGAAAGCAAATATATGCACATTAATTAAATTATTCCTCAACATAGAATAAACTATTGTAACTACAAAAGACTAGAATATATATAATTGACTTTAGTGTCAATATTATATGATTATTGTAAGCAGTTAATTTGATTAATTTGAAAATAGACAACTGATTTGGATCAATTATTTTCTCCTTTAGCTGATGGAACTATCAACAACAATATAAATCCATAAATGAATATGAACTCATTATGATTAGATAATCTCTTCTCAGGAAAATGCATTTTGTTTAAAGCTTTTGCTCATTCTCCATTTTTTAATATATTAATGAGGATTTTGGTTCAGTTCTTACAGCCTTGAGAGAAAGCCTTTGATCTTATTTGAGATGTAGAGCTATAGAGTGTTCACTAATCCATTTACAGGAATGTGCCACATTATGCCAGGAAAAAGCCTATATAGTCTTGAACATTACTGAACACTCTGCACCTTTTACATTTCCTCAGTCATTTCATTATGAAGCCAATGTAAAAAAAAATCCTTTCCTATTACAAATGATAAAACAAAATAGTAAGGTAAAAATGAGCATGAGAAACAGAGGAGGATAAAATTACTGATTTCTCCTTCATAAATGAAGACATTTACCAAATCATAGCCAAAACTATGAATAAAGAGCTTATTACTTCTGTATTTAACACATTATTTAAACTAATCAATAAAATAATATTATTTGACTACCTTTGCTTAATTTTTAAATAGGAATACCTTTAATCTAATTTCAATTTGGCAGTAAAATAAAAACATTGTAAAAAGCATGAATATTTATATGCCCTTAAACAAGCTTATCAGAATTTACCTCAAGAACATACAGCTAACATTTTTAACTGAATATAACCAAAATATATCTGGGATACATGAAGGACATGATAATAGACATTAGAACTTATAATTTTGAGCAACCAATGTAAGTAGAGCAAGATATGCTATGGATGACAGAATATTAAGTAGTGGCAAAAGAGAAGATATTTGGAGGTCTTATTTTTCACTTTCTGGGTAGTATTTCAGTGAAAGCTGGATTATTTTATACATTTATTATAGCCAGAAGGTGCAAACCTTAAATATAGGGATAATTTAAAATTAATTCATTTGCTTTTAGATAATGAGAAGTTCTACTAGTCATCAATGGTGGTGTATTAGCATTAATGATATCACAGAGTAGCATGAAAGAAATGAATTATAACATGAATTTAGGTAATTATAGATTGTTACACTTTAAAGAAAGGAAAATCACCTTTTTAAATATGAAAGCTAAAATTGCCTTGGCTATTTGATTTCATTTGTACTTCTGTACAGTTCAAGCAAAGAAATGGACAGAAGATCTAAATAGACTCATCTCCTATATATATATATATATATATATATATATATATATATGTGTATATATATATATTCACGGATGACCAGCATACTCACGAAAACTCCTTATCATCACTTATCATCAGAAAAATGCAGATCAAAACAACTATTACCTCACACCTGTGATGATGGTCTATATCAACACTACCAGAAACAAGAAGTCTTGGCAACAGTATAGAGAAACAGGAATTGTGTATACTATTGGTAGAGACTGTACAGTTAGGTACACTAGGACAGTGCTATGGAAAATAGTATGGATATTTCTCAAAATGTTCAAAATAGATTTACCACATTATCCAGCAATCTCTCTCCTAAGTACTCACCCAAAGAACGCAAAAACACAGATTTGAAGGGATACATGCCTACCATGTGTGCTGCAGCAATATTTACAATGTCCAAGTGATGGAAACAACCTAGCACCCAATGACAGATGAGTAGACACCAAAGATACAGTATATATTTATAAGCATTTGCACCATGGATGGAACTGGGGAGGGTTATGTTCAGTAAAATAAGTCATAAGGATAAAAGACAAGTACTGGGTTATTTCACTCATTTATGGAATATAAAAACAAAGCAAAGGAACAGGCTAAATCAAATACTTTATTTATTTATTTTTTATTTATACAATAGCTAGGGTACAGGCGAGATGTGTGGGAGGGTGAGAGGATTCTCTAGAGACAGAGCAGGGAGCAGAACAGGCAGACAGACTGAAAGCACTGCTGAGAGGAGCAGCAGGCGCAAAAGGAGAGGTCTGCCGCGTCATGTGGGAATCTCCCTGGCTGGCCGGGAATCAAACCCATGCTGAAGATGCTGTGGACAGCTTCACAACGCTGTGCTCAACTCATTGCACCACCAGGGAGGCCCCAAAGACTTGAAATTTGACTGCAAAACTGAAGCTACGAAAAGGGCAGTATGAGGGTAAGGTTAATGGAGTGGGGTCACAATGGGCCATTGAGAATGTTACTGGTGCTTTGGAGGTGGGCATTGTGTCATAACCTGCATTTGAAAAGGTGTGAACTTATCCCTCTTTAAAAAAAAAATATATATATATATATGAAATAAACTAAGGTTACCTCAATAATCATATAAAAATGTCTTAAAGCTGTGATTTTTTACTAAATGATAAATCATAGTTGATTTTAATATTTTCCTAATTTTTCATGTACTGTTAACTTAAAATTTGCATTTAAATGAGTAATTATTGTTAGATATTTATATTGAAAACCCTTAACAATAAATTTGCAAGTATCTATCTGTTTAAAAAGCATTTTTAGAAAGTAACATGGACTTTAAAATTACAAAATAAATTTTGCACGCAGCTCTATTGCATAAAATCTTGAATCTCTGAGAATGTGCTTGTATAGAATCCCAGAAGTAGGTACCTTAAATACTAGAAATTTCAGCCTATAGATTATGGAAATTTACACATCTATGATAAATATGTATAAATGTAATTATTTTGTATCTGTATCTGTGTGCCAAAGTCCATATGTTGATGTCCTAACTCACAGCAACTTAGTATGTGTTTAGGTATGGAAGTAGTAAATTACCCTATGGGTAATTTAGGCAATGGACATGGACATGAAAACAATTGAATAACTTAGAAGAAATAGAAAAAAAATATTAGTTAAAGAACATAACTTTCTAATACTGTGTATATATACTCATTAAAAAAAAAAAAAAACTACAAGTAAGGAAATTTAAGCAGTAATCAAAAGTCTCCCTAAAAACAAAAGCCCGGAATCAAATTTCACTAGAGAGTTCCAGCATACTTTCAAAGATGAACTAATACCTGTCCTCCTTATATGATTCCAAAATATTGGAAAATAAGGAATTTTTCTAAGCACAGTTTGTGAGGTAAAATAATTTTGATGCCAAAATAAGACAAAGGCATCACATTAAAAGGAAAATTACAGACAAATTTCCTTGATGAACATAGCTGTAAAAATCCTCAACAAAATTTAGAAACCTATATTGAACAATGCACAATAGGATCATACAGCTTGACAAAGTGGGTTTTATTCCAGAGATGCATGAGGGGTCAACATTTCAAAATTGATCAATGTAATTCACAACACAAACAAAAGGAAAGAAAAAAATCTCATGATCATTTCTTCCTACTGAATGGAAGAAAATATTTGTACAACATACATCTGATGAGGGTCTAGTATCCAAGATCTACAAAAAATCCATACAATAAAAAAAAAATCAGAAGAGTTAAGCAAACACTGTCAAAGTACAGTTATAGATGACCACCAGGTACTTGAAAAATGCTCTTCTTCACTCGTCATCAGGTAAATGCAAATCAAAACAACAAAGATATAGTATCTAACACCTTTTTCAAAAAGTTCAGAAACTGCAAGTGTTGTCTGGAGTTTGGAGGAAAATTAACCCTCCTAAGTAATTGGTAGGAATGTAAACTAGCCTATTTCTTATGTTAAACATACATATGCATATTTCTCAGAAAATTAAAGATAGATCTACTATATTATCCAGCATTTCTGTTCCTAGTTATCTACCCAGGGAATGCAAATACGAATTGAAAGGATACATGTGGTCCTATGTTAATTGCAACACTTGTTTCCAATAGCAAAAATATGGAAATAAACTAAGTGCTTCAGGGCAGATGAGTGGATCAAGATGGTGAGATACATGTTCAATTGAACTCAACATTCAAAAAGATGAATTTTGACATTTATGACAACATGAATGAAATTGTAGGGTAGCAAAGTAAGCCAGAATAGAAACAAAATATTGGGTGGTTTCCTTCATATCTGGCTTAAAGAAGAATAGAGAGTCAGTCAAAACCAAACCAAAAACATGCCCTGGAAATACGATTTTAAAGCTGATACTACCAATGGAGGATGGGAGAGCATTATGGGAATGGGCACATGAATCATGGTGGAGGACTATGGGTGCTTGGTGGTGGGTGTTTTGTGGCAACCTACATCTGAAGAGGTGGGATTCTATATCTCTGAATCATATATAGTGTTGTCAACAAATGTCATGTCAATTTAAAAAAATGAAAAAGAGGTAATTAACGTTAAGCAGTCATTAAAATGAGGCAATACCTCAATCAAATATGAATGGTGTAATTATAAGAAAAGGTTGTTAAGCCAAGGATGTTCACACACAGAAAAAACCTTGTGACCATACCAACAAGGGCCTGTGAGGAGAGACACTTCAGGGGAAAGTAAAGTAGCCTCATCACTATCTTGTTCTTCCAAATTTCAGAACTGTAAGAAAATGAGTTTATGTCATTAAAACTACCCAGTCTGTGCTATTTCATTTTGATAAATGTGTCAAACTAATAGAATATCTTACCATCTATTGAAACATTTAAATTATGAAAAATATAGTCAATAGAGCTTCAATATTTTTGAAGTTATTTTCAAATGTTTTCTCTTGCTTTCTTCTGCTTTTTTGATAAGATTAAATTTTATATTTTATTAACTGCCTTAAAATCCTTCTATATCACTAACTGCACTTTTTTTTACTTTTTTATTTATGCATACTAGAGTTAGGGTACAGGTCAGAGATGTGAGGAGTGAGAGGATTCACCAGAGACAGAGCGTGGAACAGAACAGGCAGACTGACTAAAATACACTGCTGAGGGGAGCAGCAGGCAAGGAAATAGAGGTCTGCCACACTATGTGGGTTTCTCCCTGGCCGGGGATTGAACTTGTGCTGCAGAGGCTGTGCATTGCTTCATAGTGCGGTGCTTAACCCCCTACACCACCAGGGAGGCCCAGTAACTTCACTTTTAAAAGTCAGAGGTTTATCTTAAAATTTGCTCTAAAATATTCTGATTTTAGCATTAAGGATGCAATAACTGTACAAAGAGCAATAACCTGAGCAAAATATTTCCTAACAATTGGGTAAGTAGAGCTAATGTGTTAGTTCAGGTTAAAAAGCCATGCAAGTTATAATAAAAAGTATTAAGATTCAAATTAATACTTGAAAAAAATAAATGAATGCTTAATTTAATAAAACCAAATTAAAATACCTCTTATAAGGGTATAGAAAATATAAAAAAAATAGGAAACCATAATGCAAATACAATATTTCATTTTATGTTTCAAATTTGAAAGACTGTAAAATTATATTTGTGTATTGTAGTTGTAGATATTCTGACATATTTTCTACTACTGAAAGAGAAATTAGCAATAATTTCTTATAATTAGGCAGTCAGAATCAAGATTAAAAGAATATTCACAGCCTTCAACCCAGTAATTCTATTTATGGAAATAACTTTAAAGTAGAAACAAAACAATGTAAATATTATGATATTAAAATATATAGCATTATTTATAATAATGAAAATTATAAATATTCCAGGGACCCCACAATTAGTGACTATTTAAAGTATGTTATGGTCATTTTAGTAAATTAAAAAAAAAAAAAAACATATAGCACATCCACCAAAGAAAATACTGCTGGAGGCAGTTCTAATCCCAAGACTGCCCACCTGGGTCTATGCAGGCATCTCTTTTAACACTCCTGTCTCTTTCAGAGCAATTATAGGTGATGGAAATTGAGTGAATCTCCATATTATTTACTACTACTAATAGATATATCTGCAGATATGCACTGCATGTATGTATACATATGTTTCATATATGTGTATACACATATTCATTATAATGTATGCACATGATATATGTAACTCTATCCACATATAGATGTATATACCTATATCATTAAATGCACACTGAATAAATAACTTTATAATTTTGTTCATATAGCTATACATATCTATGCTATATACATGTGTATATGCCTATATGTATGCATTTGTATTATATGTATACTATTTTCTGTGTCTGATGTCCTCTTATTTGTTCATCAAGATTTAGCTCAAAGTTACTTCTGGGAAATGCACTCATTCTGCTAATAATTTGAGTGTTCCTCTATTATAATATATGTAACCTATGTTGTAATAATTTGTGTCTTCCCACTCCCACTGCCTTTGGTTATCTGTTGATAGACAAAAATATTGTCTGTAACATAATTGATACACATTTTAACAGATAATCCATACATCATTTTATCTGTGGTTCTATCTCTGTGATTATTGTTCTCAATTCCTTTCCAGTGTTCCATGTACTTCCCCCGTCATCTGAAAATAATGAGAATTTTACTTCTCCAAGTTGTGTAATTGCTCTAGCTAGTTAAATACTATGTTGAATAGTAGTGGGAAGAATGGACATCCTTGTTTTTACTAGATTTTAGTGAAAAAGTTTTCCATTTTTTTACCATTCAGAATAATCTTAGCTGTGGTTTTTTCATATATGGCTTTTATTATGTTGACTTATGCTCCATAAATATGCATTTTGAGTGTTTTTTATCATAAATGGATGTTGAATATTATCAAATTCTTTCTCAGTATGCATTGTTTTGATCATGTGATTTCTATCATTTCTTTTGTTGATGTGGTGAATTATGCTGGTGATTTTTTGACAGTCATAAAAAAGTTTTTATTATCATTCATGGATGAAATAAACACACAACCTCATACTTGAAAAGTTTAACAAGCCTTAAACATTTTTTTAAGATTAATTTATTTATACAAGAACTGGGGTACAGGCCAGAGGCATGGGAGGGTGAGAGAATTCACCAGAGACATAGCGGGCAGCAGAACAAGGGAGCAGCGAGTGAGGCAGAAAAAGTCTGCCGCGCCATGTGGGAATCTCTCTGGCCGGCTGGGAATGGAATCTGTGCTGCAGAGGCAGCAGACAACTTCATAGCACTTTGCTCAACCTGCTGCACCACTGGGGAGGCCCAAGCCTTAAACATTTTTTTTCCCACATTTTACTATGACAACATCATTGCCTAGTTATATTATTTATCCATTTCTAGGAAAGAACACATTGGTTGTTTTTTGGGTGTTGAACCGTGTTGTGTCCCTGGAATAAATGACACTTGGCTATGATGTATTTTCACTGTAGGTAAGTTGTTGAAAATTTTTGCTAAGATTTTGTTGAGGATTTTTGCATCTATGTTCATCAGGAAAAGTTGTCTGTAGTTTTCTTGTATTTTTGACTGGTTTTGTTTGGGTAATGTTTGCTATATAAAATATGTTTGAAAGCATTCCATGTTTCTCAGTTATTTTACAGAGTATGAGAAATATAGTTATTAGTTCTTTGAAGATTTGGTAGCACTCACCTGTAAAACTGTTGCTGGGCTTTTTATTTTTTGGAGCGAGTTTTGACTACTGTTTTAATTTCCCTGCTCATAATTGTTAACTTAAGTTTTCCTATCTCCCCCTGATTTGGTTTGGATGTTTGTATATTTCTAAGATTTTATCTCTTCTAGTTTATTGAATTGCTTGTATACAGGTATCCATAATAATCACTTTCAACCTTCTGAATTTCTGAGATACTAATGGTAACTTCTCTTTCATTGTTGATACTATTTGTTTTTTATTTGTGAGCTTACCTAGAGGTTTGTCTATTTTATTTTTTCTTTCAAAGAAACAGCTTTCTCTTTCATTGCTCTTTCGCACTGCCTATTTCATTTCTATTCCTTTATTTCTCCACCAATATTCCCTCGCCTTTATTCAATTGCTTAAGTTGAGAGATGAGATTGCTTATTTGAACTTTTCCTTGTTTCTTTTGTGCTCCTGTATTGCTACGTATTTTCCTCTTAGTCCTGCTTTTCTTTGTCCCATAGGTTCTGTCCTCATTTTCATTTGTCTTGAGGTATTTTTTTTTTAATTTCTTTGTTGATTTACTCATTAACTGAATAGTATTGTTCAGTCCCTACACGTTATTTTTTTTCCCTTGCTTCTTTTGTACACACTCTTAGTGCTTATGAGATTACTAGGAGGTAGCATACAGTGCACATCCAAAACAAAAAGACCCTGTGATTTTAGACTGTAGGAACCAGACCTGACATTTGGTACTGTGATAGTAATGGCATCTCTATCTGAATCACCTTGTGGTTATTATTCTTAAAGGATGACTTGCCCAATTATACATAAGAAGTTTGACTGACAGCCTTCCTTAATTTTGTTCATCTTCCACTCCTTCCTTTCAAACTGCTCATATAATCTGTTCAGATAATCTCATAATTTCTTTGTCAAGTAATAGTGCTACCATAGCCTTACTGTTCTTGGAATATGTTTGTTTGTTTAAGATTTTTTTTTCATTTTATACAAGAGCCGGGGTAGGCCAGCTGTGCAGAAGGGTGAGAAGATTCACCAGAGATAGAGCAGAGGAACAGAACAGGCAGACTGATGAAATGCACTGCTGAGGGGAGCAGTGGGTGAGACAGGAGAGGTCTGTTCACCATGTGGGTTGCTCTGAGGCCGGCCAGGATCGAACTGGCACTGTAGAGTCTGTGGACAGCTTCACAGTGCTGTGCTCAACCGCCTGTGCCACCAGGGAGGCCCTGTTCTTAGAATATGTCTTTTAATGTTCTCAATATGCACAAAGAATTTTCTAAATTTTTAAAACCTACTTCTTTCCTGCTTTACAATTCCTGTGTTATTTCTTTCCACAGTTTAATCAATCATAAGTCAGGCTGCACCTTCAATATTTTATTTGAAATCTCCTCACCTAAATATATAAATTCATCATTTTATCCCCAATAGAATGTTAAAAAACAACCACCCAAGTTCTATACTACTTTATAAAATAGATTATTTTTCTCTATTTCCCAGTATCTTCCTCATTTATGCATGAGACCTAATCATAATGGTCTTTATCACCTGTTTCTATAACACTACCTTAAACAGACTCCATCATGTGTCTAAGTTGTTATGTTGAGACTTCTAGGTAAAAAGTAAGGAGACTGACTGTAGGGAAAGGAAAAAATGTCAGGCTTTTCTGCCCTCCCGCCATCAGGATAGATGATGGATCCTTGTGGTCCTGAATGCATGCCTGATGGCAGACACCTGGAATATGGTGGGCAGAGGTACATGGGATTCACCTGGGCTGAGACGGTTCTTTTAAGGGCAGTGTCATGGGGACGCCAGGAGAAGCCAAAAGAGAAGCCAAGAACGAACAGAAGAGCAGTAGAAGCCAAAAGAGAAGTTGAGAAAGAAGCCAAAAGAGAAGTTGAGAAAGAAGCAGCAGAAGCCGAGAGAGAGAGAACGCCGGATAGCCCAGATAGAGTGAAGACTTGCCTGCCAGCCTCCCAGACCCCCAGCACCCCTGCCTGCTTAGTACCGGGTAAATCCCAATAAAAGATCTGCAAAAACCACTGAGAACTCTGACTCCTCCTTTACCCGGTCTGCTGGATCATAGAAACCTGCACCGTGTCCATCCTGCCTCTACACTGACTCAGTTCGCTATCAACTTTACAAAAGAACTAATTTCTTCTTATCCATGGCAAGGTAAGAAAAACAAAATACTATTTTCTCATAGACATTTAGGAAATAAAACAGCATGATCATCTGCTTATTGATACAAAGATACCAAATTTGCAGCATTCTGTCTGAATATGCCTGTCAATGTGATTTTAAGTAAATAACTGAGTTAAACTACTTTTTTTGCTTTGACCGCTTAAAACTTCTCTATGATGTGAATTTGGTGGAATGTTACTGGAGACTTCCCCTTAGCTGTTGTAAAGGGCCGGACTGGACACGGTGCAGGTTTTCTGATCCCATGCAGACCGGGTAAAGGAAGAGTCAGAGTCCTCAGTAGTTTTGCAGGTTTTTTATTGGGGTTCAGCGGGTACGTGGCAGGCAGGGGTGCTGGCTGGAGGGCTGGGAGGCTGGCAGGCCTCCCAGCCCCCAGCAAGTCTTCACTCTATATGGGCTCTCTAGCGTTCGTTCTGCTGCTTCTCGGCTTCTGCTTCGGCTTCATACTGCTACTGCTACTGCTGCTACTGCTACTATTGCTGCTGCTGCTGCTGCTGGCGTCCCCGTGACGCCGCCCTTAAAAGCACAGTCTTAGCTCAGCTGAATCCCATCTACCTATGCCCACACCCTATTCCAGGTGCCCGCCATCAGGCATGCATTCAGGACAAGGATCCATCATCTGTCCTGATGGCGGAAGGGCAGAAAAGCCTGACATTTTCTTTACTCTATAGTCCACCCCCTCAGGGTTTTCTGCCATATAGTCCACGTATATACAATTTTTTAAGCAAACATAAACAGTGCAGCCATGGCCCACAAAAGCAAATACATCAAATATAGCAAAATACAGTATAACAAAATACAACAGAACACAAATAAGTCCAGGCAGGGCACCAACCTAGTGCAAAAGACAATTATTGGTACCAGCAGATGAGCCACCAAATCTGCTGCTGAAGGCACTGCTCATATAAGGGAGGGGAAATCACACACGGCATCTGCTATAACATACCAGGAGCCGTCAGGCTTCCTGGCCTTCTCCGGCTGTAGTCTAGGCTACAAGGCACACACAGCATCCACCCCCAGGATGCACTAGCTCTGGGATTGGCAATTTTATTCTGTTGGGGATAATCGCCAATCCTCAGGGTTTCTGTCTGCAGTCGCTCCAACACTCGGCCTTCATGGCCACCCATGCGACTCACAGACCCCTGCACTCAAGCCAACCCACTGCACAATCACATGGGTCGGGGATCCAAACTCTGCATTCGGCTTGGGTTCCACCCCAAGCCACATTCCCCACCAATCCCCCAAGGACAGGTTCCTCAGCTCCTCACCCTCACTCAAGAATGAGCAGGGCATCACCCACAGGTGATTTTACGAGACTCACAGTTCTTCAGCATACACAGGCTGCTTAACAGCCACTCAGGGCTTCTCAACTTAGCATCAGTACCAGCTTGTGCCTTCTTAGTTGGCTTTTCTCCTCCACCAGGCTGCTGGGCATGCACAGGCTGCTTTTGGCCATCTAGGCCCACTGGCCACCCCCAGATTCTCAAAAAAAAAAACAAACATAACCTGCCAAGGTCCTCCGCCTTCTGGCAGGATTGTCAGTCCAAGTTTATCAGTCCATGTCCATCAGTTGAAGTCCATTGGCCTCTCCTTGCGTCAGCAACGGCCTGCTGCCTCAGGGGTCATTGGCTGGTCCTTTCCGGTGTCGTTGGCTGGTCCTCTTGGGTGTCTCCTTCATGCCAGGTCCTGTCCTGTAGCTCGTGGACGTATCCATCTTCTATACTGCCATGGCACCTCCAGCGTCATCACAGGCAGTCTTTTACTCCTTAGTCCCTCCAGGTCTTTGGGGGGCTCCAATACCCGTCTGCATGGATCCTGCCGACTTACGCCAATTGTAGGGGGCCGGACTGGACACGGTGCAGGTTTTCTGATCCCATGCAGACCGGGTAAAGGAAGAGTCAGAGTCCTCAGTAGTTTTGCAGGTTTTTTATTGGGGTTCAGCGGGTACGTGGCAGGCAGGGGTGCTGGCTGGGGGGCTGGGAGGCTGGCAGGCCTCCCAGCCCCCAGCAAGTCTTCACTCTATCTGGGATCTCTAGCGTTCGTTCTGCTGCTTCTCGGCTTCTGCTTCGGCTTCATGCTGCTGCTGCTGCTGCTGCTGCTGCTGCTGCTGCTGCTGCTGCTGCTGCTGCTGCTGCTGCTGCTGCTGCTGCTGCTGCCGCCCCCGTGACGCCGCCCTTAAAAGCAGTCTTAGCTCAGCTGAATCCCATCTACCTATGCCCACACCCTAGTCCAGGTGCCCGCCATCAGGCATGCATTCAGGACAAGGATCCATCATCTATCCTGATGGCGGAAGGGCAGAAAAGCCTGACATTTTCTTTACCCTACAGCTGTGGATCCAGTTCATAATCCCTGTTCTCAAAAAAAGAAAATTGCATTCTTGATTATATTACAGCCTGATTATTTCATGGTTACCATTTCTAGCAACATTTTGGTTCTGATTATTTCTGTAATGATATAGATGCTTTCTCTCTAGAGTTCCTCTTTTCTTTCTGAGAAAGATATTTATCATCATTATTTCCACCTATGGTCCCTTCACAAAAATCAAGTTTTTTTTTTTTTTTTTTCTTCCCCTCCACTACTCACCTTTACTGCCAGGAAGGCACAGAGCTGTTTCTCTATGATGGGAGCAGACGAGTAAAGGAGAGTCCTGGAGCTTTCGGTGGCTTTTTCAGGTTTTTATTGGGATTTTACCAGGTACACGGCAGACGGGAGTGCCAGGGCTAGGAGGCTAGTAGGCCTCCTGTGCCCCAGCAAATCTTCACACTTTCTGGGCTCTCTGGGCCCCTAAATACTGCAGCCATGGTCCCACAAAAGTAAATACAACTGAATATATCAATGTGACAAAATCCAGGTGCCCACCATCAGGCATACATTCAGGACAAGGATCCATCATCAATCCTAAGGGGGGGGGCAGAAAAGCCTGACAGAAAACCCTATATCACCTCAAATACCTTCAACCTCTACCCATTACCCAGTTCAGAAGCTGCTTCCAATTGTTTAGGTATTTATTTGTGGAACTAATATAACACTGAGTCCATAAGAATTCCCATTTCGTAGAGTGCTAATCACTCTATAACCAGGAATTTACCCAATGCCAATGCAAACTTAGAGTTGATGCTGTATTTCAGATTTTAGGACGTACTTCAATTCATTTGGTTTGGTGACTAGGTGGATTCCACTTTCTGATTTGATTACCTTTACCTCCTCCTCAATGTTATCCTTGACTCATAGGTTTCCTTGATTTTAGGGTTTCTTTCTTCAATTGATCAAGGCACATAAAATATTTCATGCAGTTCCCTATGTACACTAATTCTATGTGTTATTGAAAATATTTTTTGTTTTAGAAATAATCAGGTGTTTTGAATAATACCATTTTAAAATTAAGGACATTCAGGTTTATAGGTTAACTTATTTAAACTTGTTCTACTCAAATATAAATATTTATAAATATTAACTAAAAAGTGATTGAAAACACCAAGGTTAAAGCTAGTCAATCTAATCTTTGATATGAAACATCACTGAGCTATCTTCCTCAAGTAAGTCGTAAACAAACAAGACAAAGCTCCAAAAAGTTAGCAAATAATTGAGGTTTTAGTCCACAGGATACAAATTCTTTAGATTCAATCAGTCTTATTTAGTTTAGAGAACATGTATTCCTTGTATGTTTAAAAAACACTCTTGAATTATTAATATTAAGATATGATTAATGTATCTGAAATTAAACTGATAAAGTTTTAATAAATTCTTTATGGATACAAAATAATTTATTCCTTCTATTTTGCTAAACTTCTAGTGGCTCATTTATTTTTCAGTTATGAGATATCAGAATGCAAAACTTATATTCATCTAGAAAAGAATGACTTATATCCTTTGTCTTAAACTACCACTGAAGACACATCATGAAAATTATTGAATACAAAATAAATCCTACAATAAGTGCATTGGTTAATGCTCTGATATTTCTGTTGTGGTATATATGGCTCCTACTAATTTTCTATAATGATTTGATGAGTATTTTTTTTTCTTTTTTGACACTTTCTTCAATTAGAACATTCCTAAAATATAAATGGGTAGGCATTAGCTTCTTGAAGAAAAATTTGGCAGTGAATATAAATGAATAGCAGGATAAAGAATTGTCATTAAAATAAAGTTATAAAAAGGACATATATTCATTGCTACCATTGGTAGGCCACAGGATAATCTTTTATTGCCAGGAAACTTCAGAAACACTTTTGAGATGGAAGACTGCAGAGCTAAGGACTGTGAATAAATATTTAAGGGAGACAATGTAATATATTGGTGTTGAAGACAGTCTTGCATTTGAATTGCACTTCGGCCAATATTAGCTGTGTGATCTTGGGAAAATGGCATAAAGTCTTTGCATCTTTGCTTTTTTATCTTGAAATTAAAGCCAGTGGATTCGGCAGTTTTGTCTTACATTGCAGTTTTCATTTCTACATGCTTTAATGACCATGCCTTTATATTATTTTCAGTATTGCTTTCCCTTCTTTGTGTGATTCCAAATGATCAACTTCATTCCAGAAGAACCCAATTATCTTAAACCATTAGCATATTCCACCTTATTGATTATAGTGATTAGATCAGGAAGGGCACTTAATCCATCTGGAGAGATGTATGCTGAGACATTTTGGAATGAGACATTCCTGCATTTTTAATATTTGATGATGTGAAGTTGTTTTCCCTGCAACTACCACAAATGTGCAAACACAAAGGTGAAAACCAAAGCTACCGTAGTACTACTGGGAGCTTAGCTAGATAATGTAGAGCCAGGAGACACAAGTGTGTGGGCTCAGAATCAAGTGATGCCATAACCTCCTAATTATTTAAGCCGATTTTATTTGAATTTTCTATTGCTTGCAAATGAAGCATTAATGACTAATTATTCCCTTTTGGGTTATTATAAGAATTAAATGAGATGATACAAGTAAGGCACTTAAAAGTACTTGGCACATAATATTTTCTCAATAATGTAATCTACAGTTGAAATTTATGTGAACAGCTTAGACACCAAAAATAGCTTCATTGAGTCCTATCAAAAGTAATCTCCAGCTTGCATGTACCTTAAATGCAAATCAGCAAGTATTTATTCATTTATTCATTAACTCAACTAATATCAGAGAATTTATTAGGAACAAGGCATTGTTCCCAGGACTAGTGAATAAAAACGAGAGAAACTAGTACTTTAGCAAATTGAATTACTTATAATCTCCTAAGGAGATAAACTTTAAGAGAATCATTTAAACAGTGTGTGATTATATGCCAAACTATGTGGTCCCTAGGCAAATGATTACCTACATGATACACTAAATAAGAACAGTACATAGGAAGATGAAAAGTGCTTCAGAGAAAACTGCTTAGCTATTAACTTTTATTAGCTAAAATATTAAAGACTAAGTATGTGAGAAAAGAAAGTCTAATAGCGTAAATATTCAATTCCCATTCCCTTTCCTTTAGCACTTGCTTCTTTATTTTATTTTTTCTGGTATTTGTTGTTTCCTTAGCTTCTTTTGGGATGCTAGCCTTGTTCAATACACCAGTCTTGCTACACCAGGGTTCTGTGTTTTGACTAAACTTGCTAAAACAGCAAGTTTTAGCTTGCTTAAATCTCTTCTATTCCATTTGATCCTCTCTTCTAACCTCCTCCATCTTAATGTAAGAAACCTCACTCCATTTGTTAGTGTAGGTTAAGTAAAGTATCAGGCTTTTGTGCCCTCCTGCCATTAAATTTAATGGCCACGAGAGAACGCTGGAGAGCCCAGAGAGAGTGAAGATTTGCCAGGAGCTAGGAGGCCTACCAGCCTCCCAGTCCCCCAGCACCCCTGCCTGCCATGTACCTGGTAAACTCAATAAAAGCCTGAAAAAGCTACCCAGGGCTCCAGGACTCCTCCTTTACCTGTCTGCTCCAATCATAGAGACCCTGCTCTGCCCTTTCTACTGCTACAATTAGTCACATTCAGTTTTTAATCAGTAGTTTATATTTTTGAATTGTCTACTATGTAAATGACCGATATTTTTTATATTATTCTTTTTTACTATAAACTATTCCCTGAATTCCCTTCCTTGTTGCTATAAATTCAATATTTCATCTTTCCTTCTGGCTAAATAGAATTCCATAATGTGGATATTCCACATACTCTTGATCCAGTCTGCTACACATGGGCATTTATTTGCTTCTGTGCCCCAGTTTTTATAAATAGTGATGCAATTAATGTTGAAGATCAAATAGTTATTTGAATTGATGATTTCATATTCTTTGAATAGATGCCCAGAAGTGGGAATGCCAGGTAATAAGTTATGTCCATTTTTAGTTTTTGAAGGTAAATCCAAATGCTTTCCAAAACGGTTACCCTAGTTTACATTCATATCACCAATGCAATAATATTTTTCTTTCTCAGAATTTTCTTAAGCAATTGTTGGGTTGTTATATTTGCCATTCTTATGGGTGTGAGAAAATATAAGTTTAACCTTATTAAAAATAATTTTGAACAGTTTCCCATGTATCTAGTAGACTTCTGGATGTCCTCTTTGGGGAATTGTCTGTTCAGATCTGCTACCCATTTATTCTTTGGATTGTTTGTTTTACAATTGTTGAATTGTATACATTTTTATATATCATGAAAATGTGTAAATGTTTTCTCTCATTCATTTGTTTTACTTTTATTTAAAAACAATCATTGGTAACATAGTTAGCATTGGTTTACAGCACTGCATGTGATTCCAGAATACAAGATTCCACCTTTTCATGTGTAAGCTACCACATTACATCTACCACCAAGGCCCCCACTGTGCTACACCATAGGCGAGTAAGCTATACCGTCTCCTACCTCACCACCCTCTCTTACCACAGCTTGGGCAATGTCAGATTTTTAAGCTTGTTTCTGGTTGTTTTTCTTTTTCTTTTTTTTAAGGTTTATTTATTTATTTTTACAAGCACTGGGTACAGTCAGAAACACAGGAGGGTGAGAGAATTCACCAGAGCCAGAGCAAGGAACAGAACAGGCAGACTGAGAAAGTACACTGCTAAGGGGAGCAGCAGGGGCAAGAGAGGTCTGTGCACCATGTGGGACCCTCCCCTGCGCCTGGGGATTGAACTGGCACTGCAGAGGCTGTGGGCAGCTTCACAGCCCAGAGCTCAACTGCTGCACCACCAGGGAGGCCCTGGTTAAGTTTTTCTGACACTTTTTTCCCCCTATATATTCCATATATGAAAGAAACCATCCTGTATTTTTCTTTTTCCATCTGGCTTATTTCACTTAGTGTAATCCCCTCAGTTTCATCTGTCCTCTTTGAGTGCTTAGGCTGTTTTCATAATGTAACTACTGTAAATAATGCCACAATGAGTGTAAGAGAGCATATGGCCTTTCAAATTTGTTTTTTGCACCTTTTGGATAGATACCCAGGATAGAATTGCTGGGCCACACTCCAAAACTTTTTGGGTAGATACCCAGGATAGAATTTCTGGGTCATACCCCATACTCTCTTCCAGTCACTGGACCAGTCTACATTCTCACCAACAGATTAAAGGGGTTCTTATCACCCACCTCTCCTTCAGCACTTGTTTCTGGACTTTTTTTTTTTTATACAGGTCATTCTCACTGTGTGAGATGGTATCTCATTGCGGTTTGGAGAATGTATTTTGAATCTACTTAAAGTTTTATTCTCAGTGCATAGACTTTTTAATTTGAGGGTATTTCAATTATTTTTTTTTTTATTTCCCTACCTTAAGAGTCCAGTTTCTGAAAATATTTTATCATTGAGATCGTGAAGCACATCACCAATGTTTTCTTCTATATACTTTGCTGTTCTAGGTCTTATATCTAATTCCTTCATGTGTTTAGAATTTACTTTTGTGTATTAAGTTAGAGAAATATTTAACTTAATTCTTTTAACAGGTGTCCTTCCTCTTTTCCCAGCAACACTTGTTAAAGACATTCTCCTTGAATGGTTATGGCTTCTGTGTCATAAATTAAGCACTGCCATAAATATATGCACTTATTTCTGGACTTTTGATTCTGTTTTATTGATCTAAATGTTAAGTTTTACATGAATACCACATTGTTTTAATTACTATTGCTTTATGATATAGTATTTTTATTGTTATTGAAGTACCATTATTTTATATCATTTCTCTTGATTTACCATCATAGGATCCCCCTTACATGTGTAGTCACCAAAACAATACCACCATCGAACAACCACTGTCCATTGTGTTCTCTCTCCCATCCCCATGTTTTTATACCTCTCCTTTCCTCTCCCCTTCTGAAACCCAAAATATCTATGGCTACTTTTCAAAGGTTGGTTTTAAAAATTTGTCTTTGTCTCAGTATTTGTTTGCTTTCTCTGTATTCCATATGTAAGTGACATCATCCAATATTTATTTTTCTCCTGGCTTATTTCAGTTAATATAAGTCCTTTTAGCTCCATCCATGTTGTTACAGATTACATGAATTTATATTTTTTGATTGCTGACTAGTATTCTATTGTGTATATATACCAAATATTCTTGATCTACTCATCTGTTTTTTGGTTTTCATGTCTTGTCAATTTTAAATAGTGCTGCTATAATATAGGAGTGCTTATTTCCACTTGAATTAATCTTTTTATTTATTTATTTTTGGTAGATATCAATGGGTAGGATTGCTGGGTCATATGACAGATCCATTTTAAGTCTTCTCAGGAACTTCCGTACTGCTTTCTTAGTGCCGGATCAATCTAGATTCTCAGAAACAGTGTAGACGGGTTCATTTTTCACCACATATTCACCAGCACTTGATGTTTCTTTCTTTCTATTTTTTTTTAAGGATTTATTTATTTCTGCATACAAGAACTAATGTACAGGGCAGAGGTTTGGGGGGTGAGAGGATTCACCCAAGAAAGAGTGGGGAGCAGAACAGACAGACTGACTGAAATACATTGCTGAGGGAGCAGTCAGGAGAGGTCTTCTGTGCCATGTGGGTAGCTCCCTGGCTGGCTGGGGAGTAAAGTTGTGCTGCAGTGGCTGCGAATAGCTTCATAGGTTGCATCTTAACCCCTTGCGCCACCAGGGAGACCCCTCCGTTTTGTTTTTAATACGGATCATCCTTATTTGTATAAGGTGACAACTCAGCATGGTTTTGATTTGCATTTCCCTGATGATACGTTATGAGGTACATTTTTTCATGTTCCTATTGGCCACCTGTATGTCTTCTTTGGAGAAATGCCTATTTAGCTATACTGCCCAATTACCCTTTTTTTTTTTAAATTAGGTTATTTCTTTAATTTTTGTTGAGTTGTATGAGTTCTTTGTAGATCTTGGATATCAGTCTCTTGTCAGAAATATGGTGTGGAAATGGTTTTTCCCTATTCAATAAGGAATCTCTTATTTATTTATAGACTTGCGTTGCAGATGCTTTTTAGTCTGGTATGTCCTAATTGTTTATGTTTTCTTTTGTTTTCCTTATTGCATGGGACAAGTTTGTAAATATATCTCTGAGGTTTGTCTGGGGGCATTTTGCTTATGTTTTTTTCTGTGTATTTTATATTTTCAGGTGTTCCATACAAGAATTTTATCCATTTTGAGTTGTTTTTATGAATGGTGCAAGGCACTGTTCTATGTTTATCTTAGGCATGTGACATTCCAATTTTCCCAACACCATTTATTGGTGAGGCTCCTCGTGTTCCAGTATACATTCTTTGCTCCTCTGTTGTAGATTGGTTGTCCAAATATGAATGGGTGTATTTTTTAAAAAAAAAAAATATATATTTATGCATACAAGAGCTGGGGTAAAGGCCAGAATATGGTAGGTGAGAGGCTTCACCAGAGATAAAGTGGGGAGCAGAACAAGCAGATATACTGAAATACACTGCTGAGGGGAGCAGCGGGTGAGACAGAAGAGATCTGCAGTGCCATATGGGTAGCTCCCTGGCCAGGAATCGAACACCTGCCACAGTGGCTGTTGATAGCTTCATCGTGCTTTGTCTTAAACCCTGCACCACCAGGGAGGCCCACATAGGTTTATTTCTGAGTATTGATTCATTCCACTGTGCTGAATTTCTGTTTCTGTTGTAGACATGAATCAGGAGCGTACCACCTACATGCCCCCCATTCTGAATTTTGTTTCATAATTGTCATCCACAAATTTCTTTCCATTTTACAATCATGCATTTCCCAAACATCCTCTGAGGTAAATGAATATATTTTAGATTAATTAAATAAGTTTTTCCAAAGCAGATATTTGGTTGACTGGAAAATAAAGGTTAGCGCTTTTCATGAGGTTAGAACATTTTGCGATCCTGTTCTAAAATAAATGGATGGTACCTTAGATTTTTTAAATATACATAACTGAAAAATACATTTAATTTTTTGCAACATATCTCCCATTAACTTTTGGATTTTGCCCATAAGAACATATTAAATTGACATATTTAGATATGAATGCAGTTTGTGTCTATTGACTTCTGTAGAAGATGAAAAATGAAGCTGAAGAATTTAGCTCACAATAATTATATCTTCCTGTAGAGATACTGATAATTATGCTTGAAGATTTTTTCACTATATAATTTAAAGGTTTTTATTCATAATGTAGCTCTAATTTAGCATATAGAAGTAAGCAGCTAATTAAGCTGAGATTACTTTCTACTCAAAGCTAACATTTGGCACAAAATCAGAGTTATTATTATAAAGTTGTTTAAGGTTATATTACTATTTATGAATAGGAACCCAAACCGAAATGCATAACAAAATCACAAAAAAGACTACATTATTTCAATGTGTCACCAATAAAATACCCAAATTAAAACTATATATCCTTCATTTCACCAGTGATAGATTTTTAGACTCATAAAATAACCTTACTTCATATGTAACTTCTATCCAGCTTTTGAACAAAGTGATATATTATCCTATCTCCTTTTTTAAGAGTCAAGAAAGTTTTTATTAGGGAATAAGAATCATGACAGGTTCACACGAAGGCACAGTCCCAAGATGTTTTTTTCCCAAGGTCAGAGAACAGGGAAATGTTAAAGGGTACAGCAGAGGAGTAGTCTGAACTTGAGTCCAATGTTTGACACCTTTGCTTTATTTTTGTTTTATACTTTTTAAAGACATATTATTCAGCATCATGATTTAGCAATTTAACAATCAACAGCATATGTGCAAAAAAACACATTAAAACCATTTGTTGAAATGCATTACACTTTGCACAAAACAAAAACTAAAATATCCTGTTATACAATTAGTCAGAAATGGAGTCTTTGAATATTTACTTATATACATGAGTACTGTTTTTTTAAAGATTTATGTTTTTATATATTTTATTTTATTTTTATTTTTTAAATATTTATTTATTTATACAAGCACTGGGCACAGTCAGAAGCATGGAAGGGTGAGAGAATTCACCAGAAGCAGGGAACAGAACAGACAGACTGATGAAACGCACTGCTGAGGGGGGCAGCAGGCATGGCAGGGAAGGTATATGTGCCTTGTGGAACCCTCACCGGTAGCCAGGGATCGAACCAGTGATGCAGAGGCTGCAGGCAGCTTCGCAGCCCATCTCTCAACTGCTGCGCCACCAGGGGAGGCACTTTTATTTTATTTGATTTTATATAATTCTTACATCATTTTTTAGTTTTGCACAATGTATGCATTTTCATTTTGGTTGTAATCCCCATACAATTCCCACCCCCTTTAATTTGGACCTAATCCCTCCTTTCCACCCCCCCAGCCCCCGTAATATGTCTCTGATTTATAGTTACTTGTTGATTTTGATTTTTTCAATATTATAATTAGTATTTTCCTGGTCTCTTATTTAGGTTTTCTAAATCCCTGCTATGAGTGAGACCATCCCTTATTTTTCTTTCTTTTTTTTTTTTTTTCTGGCTTATTTTGCTATGCATGATCCCTTCCAGCTCCATCCATGTTGTGGCAAATTGCAGGAGTTTATTTTGTTGGATTGCTGAGTAATATTCCATTGTGTATATGTACCACATCTTCTTGATCCAGTCATCTATTTTTGGGCATTTGGGTTGTTTCCATAGCTTAGCTGTTGTAGATAGTGCTGGAATAATGCAAATGGCCAACAGGCATGTGAAAACATGTTCAACATCACTTGTAATCAGGGAAATGCAAATCAAAACTACAGTGAATGGGCCTCCCCAGTGGCGCAGCGGTAGAGCGCTGGGTTGCGAAGCTGCCCGCGGCCTCTGCGGCGCCGGTTCGATCCCCGGCTGCTCCCCGGCCACCGGAGGAGGGTCCCACATGGCGCGCAGACCTCTCCTGCCGCCCGCTGCTCCCCTCAGCAGTGTACTTCGGTCCTTCTGCCTGCTCTGCTCCCCGCTCTGGCTCTGGTGAATTCTCTCACCCTCCCGCGCTTCTGACTGTACCCAGTGCATGTGTAAACCAAACAAACAAACAAATAATAAATAAATAAATAAGACATGCCTCTAGAAAATTAAAAAAAAAAAGGAAAAAAAAAAAAAACTACAGTGAAATGCCATCTTATACAAGTGAGAATGACACATATTAAAAAAATACAGCAACAACAAATGTTGGCGAGGGTGTGGAGAAATAGGAACTCTTCTGCACTGCTGGTGGGAGTGCAAACTGGTTCAACCACTATGGAGAGCTGTGTGGAGATTCCTCAACCTATTAAAGATAGAGCTTCCCTATGTTCCAGCAATTCCTCTCCTAGGTATTTACCCAAAGGACACAGAAACATTAATTCAAAAGGGCACCTGCACCCCTATGTTTATAGCAGTACTATTTACAATAGCTAAGCTATGGAAACAACGCAAATTTAAAGATTTATTTATGCATACAAGAACTGGGGTACAGAACAGAGGTGTGGGGGGTGAAAGGATTCACCAGAGATATAGTGTGGGACAGAACAGGCAGACTGACTGAAATACACTGCTGAGGGGAGCAGTGGGAGAGACAGGAGAGGTCTGCTGCGCCATGAGGGTAGCTCCCAGGCCAGGGATCAAACTCATGCTGCAGTGGCTACAGATAGCTTCATAGGTTGTGTCTTAACCCCTTGTGCCACCAGGGAGGCACCCAACATGAGTATTGTTTATAACATGTCTTCTTTGTGGCAATTAGGCCCTGCCACCTCTGCTTGGCTGAATTCACAAATCTTTTGTAATTGTAGCTTCCCTGTCACTTCTCCTATTCTCCTCTCCTGCCAAACCTTGTTTCCTGGCAGTTAATTAAAAGGCACTGCCATCATCATAGCTACTGCTGCTCCTAGAGCCACCATTGTAACCTCGGTTGGTGATTTAGAAAGTATTAACCTCTACCACCATAGAAGACCAGAGCTTCTGTCCCCAATATTTTCCCCTTTCACGGGTCCAAAATTTGAAGACTGATTGTTTTAATTTCCATAATCACTGTAACTTTCAAAATTTCCAGAATTCCTTTCATCTTTACCAAATCCATTATAGACATCCCCACTGCCACCATATCCACCAACACCATGGCTACCAACAAAGCCATCTCTACTGAAATTTCCTCCATGACCAAAGTTATCACTCCCACCAAAATTACCTCCATGACCACCACCAATGTTTGAAAGCTACTTCTACTTCTTTGGCTGGATGAAGCACTGGCCATGTCTTGCTTAGATAGGGTTTTCCTTACTTCACAGTTGTGGCCATTCACAGTATGGTATTTCTGAATTAAAATCTTGTTTATAGAATCATAGTCATCAAAGCCTCTCTTCTTGCTACTGACTCAATCAATCATGATTTCAATTACTTCAATGTCCCCATACTGCTCAATATAATCTCTTTGGTAATGTTCTTTAGTTTCTCCTTTAATGCTATCCACAAAAAAAGTTTTTACAGTTAAGTGGGCACCAGGTCTATGAGAATAATCTTTGATACAGCCCTCTTTGGCTCCACAAATATTCCATGCACCTGGTGTGACCTTGCATTCTTGGCCGCATCCACCTCCTCCATCGTGGCATATGTGACAAACCCAAAGCCACTGGATCACTTGGTGTTTGCATATCTTATTACCACAAAATATGTGGACATTTCCTATTGTTAAAATGTCTTCTCAGACTTTCATATGTTGTTTCAAAGCTCAAAGATCCAATAAAGAACTTCGAAAGCTATTTCAATTCCTTGATAGACTCTGACTTAAATGTGATGGTAGTGGAAGGGTAAACATTTAGGATTCTTGCTTGACGACATCTATGGGAAGAAAAGATATGTTTGAAATCTTTGGATTGGTTCTTAAGTTCATCTTTTGAATAACTGACTGACAAACATCTTAAAATCAGTAATTTGCATTGTGGAGTCTTTTGCAACAATCAGAAGATGACCCCCTGTTTCTTTGCCTGTCACTGATAAAGAGAAAATAGGAAATTGATCATTTATGCTACATTAAGCAGCTCACCCATAAGTGTCAAAATGACAGAGGATGGATGGTGTCTATTTGATTCACAGTAGATTTCACAAAGAATGCCACTTCACACACTATCCTGAGAAAATTGGACTACCACATGCAAAAGAATGAAACTAAAACATTATCTCACACTGTACATGAAAATCAACTCAAAATGGATAAAAGATTTAGATAAAAGACCTGAAACCGTATAAAACAGAGAAGGAAAAAAGGCAAAACTTTCCATGACATATACCTCAGAAACATATTTTCTATGTACATCTTTCTTAGTGCTGCTTTTTCTCTGTTCCCATAGATTATGATAGGTTGTATCTTTTTTTTTTTTTGAGGTATATATTTATTTTTTATATTTCTTCTTTGAGTTCCTTGTGAATCCAATGGTCATTCTGTAGTGTGTTGTTCAATCTCCATATATTAGAAGAATTATCCTTTCTTTGATTAATTTCTCCTTTGATAACTATATGATCAGAAAATATACTTCATATGATATAAATCTTCATGAATCTATTGACTTTTTTCTGACCCACTGTTTCATGTTACATGTTCATGTAAATTTTAGGAAAATGTGTACTAAGTTTTGGGTGGTAATATACAGTGTAATATACATGTCTATTAAGCTGCTGTTTTCTGATTTCTCATTTAAAGCTATTGTTTCCTGTTGCTATTCATCTGGTTTATCCATTGATAAAAATTAGACATTGTGTTGATGTCAATGTGTAATTTCAGATTTGATAATAGTTGCCATAGATATATATATATATATATATACATATATATTTGCCTTATATATTTTGATGTAACTTTGGTGCAAATATATTAATGACTGTTATGTGTTCCTGATGTACTCATCTATAAATCATTATTTATAGTTTACATCTTTATCTCGTTATCTTTGTTAACTGGAAGTCTATTGTGTGACTGTCTATTTTCAGTCTAATGTGATTTTATGTTTGTTTTCTAATATTTATTTATTTATTTTTGAGTCTGTTTATTTTTTGGAGGTTAGATATGTCTCCTGGAGAAAGATTATGTTTTCTGATCAAAATGACTACTCTTTGAGTTGTGATTCATGAAGTCAGACCACTTATATTTAGGGTGATGATTGAGACACACATACACACACACAAGCACACACATAAAATAGATATATGAGGATTTGTTCCAATTTTGTCTTTAGTTGCCTGGCTCCAATTCCTTGAATTTCTTGTTCAGATTTTTTGTTTGTTTGTTTTTTGGTTTTTGGTTTTTGGTTTTTTTTTGGTGGATTTTGTTCTCTCTTTTTTTTTTTTTAATATTTACTTATACAAGTACTGGGTGCAGTCAGAAGCGCAGGAGGGTGAGCGGATTCACCAGAGCCAGAGCCAGGAACAGAACAGGCAGACAGACGGAGGACACTGCTGAGGGGAGCAGCAGGCGCAGCAGGAGAGATCTGTGCGCCATGTGGGACCCTCGCTGGCGGGCCAGGATCTAATGGTGCTGCAGAGGCTGTGGACAGCTTCACAGCTCGGCGCTCAACCAACTGCGCCACCAGGGGAGCCCCAAAATTCTCTATTTCTTTCAGTATGTTCTGTGTTCCACTATATCACTCTTTCTCTTCTGGAATGCTCATCACTTTTAGGTTACCTCCTTTCCTAATTGGATTCTTATGAAGCCTGAAGAGCTTTATAAAGCTTGAAGAGCTTCATGGTCACCAGTACAGCCTAGCCTACTTTCATTGTTTTCTGCTTTATTTTTTTACATACTTCATTGCTATTTCACATCCTGCAATTCCTTTTTTTTTTTTCTTGTTTAAATCTTTAATTTCTAATTTCTGATTGGTAGTTATATTTGTCATGACTTTCTTTTTTTTTTTCCCCTATATTTTCTTCCATTTTTTTAAAACTTCTTTATCATTGCAATTTAGAACTTTCTGTCTGATAGGAAGATAATATCTCCCATATATTTGTGGTTAAGTTTTGGGGAAGTATTCCCTCCTTTGGAAGTCGTATTTGCTTGAGGTCTCAAGATGCCATGTGTGATTTTGTTGTTCTTTTAGCTGTTTTTGATCTCTTCAGAAATTCTGCATTCTCCAGCAGTATCAAGTGGGGAACTTCAGATGAGGCCAGAGATCACATGCTGAGTGTAATCACCAATTCTCACTTCAAACATGGACTACCAGCTACTGAATTCCCCTTTGCTTGAATTCTGAGTTTACTGTGGTTACTTCAGGAGGTCATGCAGTGGAGAGTGTGGCGTTTCCCCGACTTTCTGAAGCTATCTAACCACCCTGTTTGTACTCCTGTTGATCAGTGACATTGAGCTTACAGAAGGCAACATCTGGAGGGTGGCAAGAGGTGGTTTCTGCCTCAGTGTGCCAGCTCAATGTCTCCCTTCTATCACCCAACACTTGTTGCATGATAAACACAACCATCTGTGTGAATTTTATTCAGGAGCAGCCATTTAGAAGAGATGCCTTTCTTACAGCACGTAGTATAGGGAAAAGGCTCAGAGCTTCTGTGCTTTTCACAAATTTGCTACTCATCCCTAAATCTCCCCCATTAGAACATTTTAGCTTATTCCTATAAAAAAAGTATTTTAAAATAATTTATAATGTATGTGCATTTGACTGAGTCTCTCACTTAAAATGCTCCACATTGGCTACATCCAAGTCTCACAGCTAATATACATATTTTTGGTAAAATTATTTAGAATATTATTTTGTTACTATTTCGTTTCCCATTACAAAAGACATAGCCATGTTTTATTGAATCTAAAACAAATTTTAACTAACTTTACAATATAAGTCTTCATAATAGTTTGCCTTACTACTTGTGAAATTTGATTAATATCAAGAACATAGAAAGGCAATATTGTCAGCTTTGTGCTGATCTTGGAAAGTCCACTTGATTTAAAGGAAAAATTAAGGCAAACTTGTGGTTCCAGCTATGTTTAATCATGCAAATATAAATCATCTCTCTTTCATAAGCAGATTTGCATCTGTTGATTTCCATCTGAAAGCATAATCAATAATAATGAATAATAATGTTTTGTAACTAAATCAGAGAAAGCATATAACATGGACTTTAAAATAAAGTACATGAAAACCCATCTGAAGTGACACAAACATCATTGATGAATAGGGACCACATAGCACAGTACATACCAGACTAGCTATAGATAGCATAATGGTTTTGCTCCTAAGTAAATAAGTAAGTCTTTGTCATCACACACTGCTATTTCTTCTTGCTAGCTTTCCAATTATGGGAAAATGTGAACAAACTTGGTCAGTTCATTTAATAGTCTTTAAAAAAATAAACTACAATACCTGCAAAGTTATATGCACTTATTTATTGAAGGACATGTAGCTTTTTGATAACTCTTCAATTATTGATAAACAATTTTTTAATGGTGCTATTGCTTGAAAGTATATACCTCAACAACTTTACTGGAGCAAGAAAATATTAGGAAATTTGCAATTTGTATATAACCATATATATCTTACTTTACATGCCTATTTCCCAATTTGTAATTATATAAAAATATCTGAAGTGTTTACATTTTCTTTGTTTCTGTTTTATCTTTTTTTCTACTATTACAATAAGACTAAAGAACCCTCCGTCTTATGTAAATGTGATTTATTATACGATAACTTATGGAAAGCTTAAGCCACTTGTGAATTTAAGTAACCCAAATATTCTTCATACTTTTTTTTAAAGGGAGATACTTTGCAGTTATTATGTTAAAGAAATTCTCTTACAGGATACACCGTTCCATTAAAAGAATCTTGCTATAAGAAGACACTGCCTTTTGAAATTAAATATCTACAAATCAATATATGAATAAAAGAAAGGATTAAAAACAATTATTTCTTATCACCTTTTTTTTTAAGATTTATTTATTTATACTTTATTTATACAAGCACTGGGTGTAGTCAGAAGCGCGGGAGGGTGAGAGAATTCACCAGAGCCAGAGGGGAGAGCAGAGCAGGCAGACTGATGAAGTTCACTGCTGAGGGGAGCAGCGGGCGACAGGAGAGGTCTGCGTGCTATGTGCGATCCTCACCCAGTGGCCGGGGATCGAACCAGCACTGCAGAGGCTGCGGGCAGCTTCGCAAGCCAGCGCTCAACCGCTGCGCCACCGGGGAGGCCCTGTTATCACCTTTTTAAGGAAAATCTCGAGCAATGCTTTTGAACTTCTTTTAATCTACTTCACTTTCTTCCTCAATGATTTGTTACTGTTAAAGAAATCACAGCACACAATGTACCAAGAACCTGAAAATCTCCTTTCCAAGTTTTAACAAAATAAAACTATTTCTAAAGTTTATACTTAGAAAGATAATATTAAATGTTAGAAATAAAAAATTAAGAAAATGTAGTCACAAGTCTGATAAATAAATCACAAACATTTCAAACTAATCTTTTGACAATATCTCTAACAAAAAAATTGACTAATTTCCAATGATAATGTGGATATTTGCAATCAAATTATTCAGTGCACAGACTTTTATTTTTGAAAAACAAAATGAGTCAAAGTATTATTCCCTGTTCCTTTTTATTCAAAATCACTTTTTGTATTTGTTTAATCAACTATTTTATCATTTCCTCTTAACTTAATGATTATTAGGCTGAATAATACTGTTACTCAATACTTAATAAATACCACCTATTCTGCCCCAGAGAATGTAAGACACAGGAACAAATATGTCCAGTTTCTCCTTTGTATCAGCACCCACAAATTCAACATGAGACACTCCAAGTGGTGAGAGCAATGGTAATATTATACCTACAGATTTTATAGTTGACTGGGTTTTAAAGAATGATGGGAATGATTCATTTGATTTTAGTTAATAAATGTGAATACAAGAAGAAACAAAAGTAAAAATAACTGTAAATATAAGGTACATTTGCAGTGTTAAACTTATCAAAGTGTTTCTCAATATGTGATAAACAAATTATTTATGGCTGCTACAAAATAAATATTGAAATTGAAAGTAAAGTGTTTGCAAAACTTGTAGACACTTTATAAAATATATATCTGTTGAATATAAAATAAAAATAGAGGGACTTTCATTTTGCACACTTTTTTTAAAGATTTATTTATTTATACAAGAGCTGGGGTACAGGCCAGAGGCTTGGGAGGGTGAGAGGACTCACCAGAGACAGAGTGGGGAGTAGAACAGGCAGACGGACCAAAAGCACTGCTGAGAGGAGCCGTGGGAGAGACAGGAGAGGTCTGCCGTGCCATGTGGGTATCTCCCTGGCAGGCCTGGAATTGAACCCATGCTGCAGAGGTGCAGCTTCACAGTGCTATGCTCAACCTGCTGTGCCACGGGGAGGCCCCATCTTGCACATTTTATGGATTTTATTTCCAGAGTTAATTTTTATTTTGCTTGCCAAAATTTTGGTCTGTGACAGACTGAATGGTAAACAAAAACAATTCTTTACCACAATTTATCAAAAATTTTGAGAAGTTTTATTTATTTAACTTGAAAATAAGAACATTAATTAGAATTTTTTTGAGATTCATATTTATTTATGCATACAAGAAGTGAGGTGTAGGCCATAGGTGCTGGACAGGGGGTAAAAAGATTCACCAGAGACAGATTAGGGAGCAGAACAGGTAGATCTACTGAAATACACTGCTGGGGGGAGCAGTGGGCGAGACAGGAGAGGTCTGCTGTGCCATATAATTTAGCTTTCTGGCTGGGGATAAAACTCATGCTGCAGTGGCTGCTGATACCTTGATAGTGCTGAGACTTGAACCCCTGCTCCACCAGGAAGGCCCACTTTAATGAGAAATTTTAAGAAAAGTTTTGGGCCATCAAAATTTACACAAAGAAATTAAATATAGTTTTATGGGTCAAGGTAATCTTAATTCTAAAAATAAATAAGTGAGGAACCTAATATTTCAATTCTCTTATGCAAAATAAGGCAAACCTATCCAAATTAGGTGAGTTTCATCTCATTTCTATTTATAGTTGGGGATATAATACACAATTTTTAGCACTTGAAAATACTATTAGTAACTCTTTTATCTAAAGTACCAAAAAATCATATATAAAAAAAGTTCATGTTAAAAGAGAATGATCTTTTATTTATTTATAAAAGAGAATAATATTTTAAACTTCATTCTGGGGCTATAAAGTAATAGAGAAAATAATAGTTGAAGAAACTCTTTTGCTCTAACTGTCCTTAATCAACTCTCCATCTCTTTAAATTCACAATTATTTTGAAGACTCTTCAAGAAGATTCTCATAGATGCTAAGTAATACAAGTAAAAGTGTCCTCCATTATCACTTTGTTCAACTTCAGTTTCTGCCTTGTTCCTTTGAGACGATGTTAGGTGCTGAGGCTTCAGAGACTCTGGAAAATCAGGAATTAATGCTTAGTTGCAGATCTGCTACTATTGCTGTTGCCGCTTTTGCTGGGGCCAGCAACTTGTCCTGTCAATATTGCTTGAAGTTATTCTGTGACAAGCCTCTTTGAAACTTCTCTTCTCTGTAAGAAATCATATGTTTTGCCAAAGGCAAAGTGTTTTCCAGACACAGTTACTGAAACAGAAATCCTCAATACGCTGAGCTAAAAAGAAATAATTCTCCTTCATTTCCCAAATACTGTCACTGCCATAGACTTCAAACTCTATAATTTTTGTTTCTGGAAGTACATTGTGTTAGATCAGCTCCCTCAAGTTCTAGAGTGTGTGTGTGTGTGTGTGTGTGTGTGTGTGTGTGTGAGAGAGAGAGAGAGAGAGAGAGAGAGAGAAAGACAGATTATGACTTAGATTGATTGCCAATTTATTTTTAATTCACAGATTTTTTTTTCTAGGAAACCAGAGTGGGCTCAGGGAAAGTAGGCCTAAAGGGAGAGATATGATAAATAACAAAACACAATAGGATTCTTTGCTGGGGCATTTTCAATACACCAAGCTTATACTTTGATTTTCCGTGGTCTATTTATTACCCTATGTAAATTTCCCTGGAAGGTCAAACACATTCTGCATTTTAGAGGACTCCCATTTCAGGCAGATTTTGGAAGTATTATGCAAGCAAGCATTTCTTAGAGCATTATTTGCAAAAAGGGTTGCATATGGCAACTTAAACTTGCTTTATAATTTGCAGTGCATATTTACAAATAATTCACATATCTATAATTAATACTATAGATCATTATTTTACATTTGCTACATTTTTTCATCTATTTGCTTGTAGCCGCCCTAAACCCCATGTCCATTGTTCAGGTCTCCAACTATGGTTTCTCCTTATTGAAGAAAGCATGCTGAATATATGTCTTTAATGAATTAAATGTTTAAAAGAGGTGAAGTCATTCTTTGAAATTACCTTTACAGTTTTTCTAAGTGTCAGTGGATTTTCAACATTGCGAAACCATTTTCTTGCTGGCCAGATAATATTTACGGTATTGTGGTCCTTCACTATATTAAACTGACACTGAAATATGTGATAGAATTGCATTTTATATCATGAGATGTTCCAAATACTTGAGTACTTGTTTTTTACTTTGAGAAATGTAAAAAAAAAAAACTTTTCTGTATATATACAGAATAGAAGATTGAACTTCTTTGATCATTTTTCAGCTGAAATACGCTGTGTACCATTTAAGCACTTATTCTGAGTTAATAGCTGAGTATAAAGTTAAAAAGCTATTAAGCAGATTTAAGCAATCTTGTTTAAAAGAAGAATTTATGTTTTTGTACACCATTAGCTGAAAGGTACTTCTAAAAATTATGACTTACTTGGCAATAAGGATGAAAACTGAGGGCATTGATTATGCCAGTTATATTTCAGGTTTGGTTAAAACCTGTGGGAAAAGTATAGTTTTACATTACATGTAAGATATTATATTCATTGTCAATTTTTAAAACAAAATTACAATTGAGAGGAGATTGTTTTCTCTTAGTGGTAATTCTAGAAGAGAAATGTTTAAACAAATGCTAGTAGTAATCACTGATGTAAAACTATACTAATATTTGAGGACTTCTGATGGCCTAAGGGTTAAGTCTCAAGGTTATCACCACTAAGGACAGAGTTAGATCCCAACCAGGGGGCTAAACCACATAGGCACAGTAGACCTCTCCTGTCTTGACCGCTGTACCCCTTAGCAGTGTATTTCTGTAGATCCGCCTGTTCTGCTCCCCATTCTGTCTCTGGTGAATCCTTTCACCCCCTGCAGCTTTGGCCTAGACACCAGTTATTGTATGCACAGATAAATTAAAATAAATCTTAAAAAATAGCTTTTCTAATATCAGAATGGATTAGCAGATAAATTAAAGGATTCCCACACTAAGTCTGAAATTCAAATAAACTATGAAACGTAGTTTAAGTATACCCCAAATATTGTGCAAGGCACATTTACACTAAAAAAAGTTTCATTTGCCTAAAATTTAAATTTAGCAGGACATCTTCCATTTTTATGACCCTCATCCTCAAACCAAGGGAGATAATCACAAATGTGGTAACTAACGAACATAGTTAATTATATTGGTTAATTCTTAACTTTTTTATTAAGAAAATAGTACATATCGCCAAATTCCATAATTGATCACACATGCTTAAATTTATTTTTGCTTCTGTTATTAATAAACCAGAAAAAGATTGAAAAGATCCATTTGTTTTTTAGCTCATCCAATGAAGTGAGTGTCTTTTATGGGTATGAGATATATACATATGTATTTATATATATATATATATATATATATAGAGAGAGAGAGAGAGAGAGTTATATATATATGTATATAGCTCTATGTATGGTTTGAAGTGCTTGTTTTTCTCACAGTCCCCTTTTTTCCTTGAAGATGGAAGAAGCTTACATGTTAATGTTCTTTCCCCCAAATATGACATTTTCATGTTACCACTGCTCACATCTAATTTTAGCGGGGGTATATTATCCTATGAAATTTGTAATTAGTTTTGTAAGTCAGAGCCAATTTTCTTTAGAATACAATGCTTAGGGTTATTGAATCCTTCAGAATTCCTCAATATATAAGTTAAAACTGCATATAAGTCTAAACCAAAGCAGAAGAAACAATTGAAGTTGTCAGGTGTGGCTCAAATATGCTCTGTGTAATTCTGCTGAATATATTCCAATCATTGTAATACTATTAATTCTAGTTAGAAATTGAAGAAGGAAAAGAGAATGGAGTATAAAGAAAACTATTATATGTAAAATATTATATTTGTTTAACACAAACTTTATAAATCTAATTGAGCATTGTTATATTTGAAATAACTAAGACATTCAACCTACATGTCTGTATATCTAAAACTTGATAACAATAATACTTTTGAAGTTAATAACTATTTGTCTCCCCCATTAATCAAAGATAATACATACTGCCTTTATACTTAGGAATCTTAAATTGGTCATAGTATGAAAATGATAACATGAAATTGCAAATAGTGTGCACATGGCTAGCCTTTGAAATTGTTAAGCTTAAAGAGGAAAACATTGAAATATTAGAACATTTTACTGCCTATACAAAAATAACTCAAATGACACATCCTAATATTATTTCAGATATTATTTGCTAACAAAAAATAAAATAATTGTGCAAAATAGCATGTGATATTTACCAGGCATGTCAACAAATAAGAATTAGGACAAAAGAGAGCATGAACATTAGCAATACAATCATATTGTGTCACATAATCCTTCACTAATACACAAAAGTAATCTGTTTCTTTGGTTCTTGTTCACAATTTTCTGATTATCATATGTCCAGAAAAAAATAATTCTTGAAGCCCTAAATCTGGTGAATATAATGAGCATGATTCCCATGGATCAGGAAAAAAAAAAAAATTGATTCTTGGTTTGAGACAGATGCAGCTATAACCAGAGGGAATGCTTTTGCAATCACATAGAAATGTAGTAGCAACATCATTTAGAAACTGATACATATTAATATCATGTTTAAGACAATTATAAGCTCTAGAAAACAACAAATAAAGATACAGGAAAAGTACTAGAAGCTCCATTAAAGAGTGTTACAGTCATATGGTAATTCCTTAACTACTTCTAATATATAAATTAGAATAAAATCCTATGTAAATAGGGGCCTCCCTGGTGGCACAGCGGTTGAGCACTGGGTTGCGAAGCTGCCTGAGGCCTCTGCAGCACCGGTTCGATCCCCGGCTGCTCCCGGGCCACCAGAGGAGGATCCCACATGGCACGCAGACTCCTCCTGCTGCCCACTGCTCCCCTCAGCAGTGTGCTCTGGTCCTTCTGCCTGCTCTGCTCCCCGCTCTGGCTCTGGTGAATTCTCTCACCCTCCCGCGCTTCTGACTACCCAGTGCATGTATAAAAACAAACAAACAAGCAAGCAAACAAACAAATAAATAAAACATGCTTCTATTAAAAAAAAAAAATCCTATGTAAATATACCAGAAAGACAATCATTCTTTGGAAAGGAATACAGCAGTACTTTCAGAGTATAAGGCAAATGAAATAACCATGAATCTGCTAGACATATTGTTTGAAGAAGTAATTATTATCTTTCAACTTCATTTGATCCATCTCACTAATTTTAATGGAAATTTTACATATAGTATTTTAAAAATATAGAAACATAAAATTTCTGAAGATACTCAAGGAAATCATATACCAACCCAAATTACATCAATACATTATTAATCATAATTCTAAAATAAGTGTATGTGTATGTATGTACATACATTTACATGCAAATGTATGCACATTTATCAATATGTACATTTATACATATGTACATTTGCTTTGAGAAGAAAAGGAATGGAATCACTGTTCTTTCAGTGCTTAAAACATGTTAGTAGTATATTTGGACCTTTCAGTGGTGCAGTGGTTGAGGGCTGGGTTGTGAAGCGGCCTGCAGCCTCTGCAGCGCCGGTTCGATCCCCGGCCGCCGGGTGAGGGTCCCACATGGTGCCACAGACCTCTCCTGTCACCCATTGCTGTATACTTTGGTCCTTCTGGTGCCACAGACCTGCTCCTGTCGCCCTCAGCAGTATACTTTGGTCCTTCTGCCTGCTCTGCTCCCCTCTCTGGCTCTGGTGAATTCTCTCACCCTCCCGCACTTCTGACTGTATCCAGTGCTTGTATAAATAAATATAAATAAACAAATAAATAAATAAATAAATAAATAAAATATTTTTTAAAATGTTAGTAGTATATTTAAGACCTTTAAAGCTATCATCTAAGTTATCATTGTCATTTAAAAACCAGGTATATAGCAGTAAAAGAAACGATCATTAAAAAAAAGACACCTTACCAAATGGGAGAAAGTATTAGCACAACATAAATCTGGTGAAGGGTTATAATTAAAACTATATAAAGAAACTCATACAATTCTTCAAAAAAATAAAACAAATAAAGAATGGACAGATGTTCTAAACAGACACTTTTTAAAAAATATTTATTTATTTATTTATACAAGCACTGGTGTATAGGCCAGAGGTACCGGAAGGTGAGAAAATTCACCAGAGACAGAGCAAGGAACAGAACAGGCAGAAGGAGGGAAGTACACTGCTGAAGGGAGCAGTGGGTGAGACAGGAGAGGTCTTCTGTGCCCTGTGGTAGTCGCCCTGGCCAGCTGGGAATCGAACCTGCACTGCAGAGGCTGTGGACCACTTCACAGTGCTGAGCTCAATCGACTGAGCCACCAGGAAGGCCCTAAATAGACACTTCTCCAAAGACAAACAGAAGCCAACAGGTACATGAAATAATGTTCATCATCACTCATCATCTGGAAAATGAAAATGAAAATCACAGTGAAAATTTGACACCCTTCAGAATGACCCATATCAGAAAGATCAGAAGCAGCAACTGAGGGAGAGAATATGAAGATAAAGGAACACTCATATCCTGTTGATGGAAAAAAAGACTGATTCAGTCCTTATGGAAAAGAGTGTAGCATTTTCTTAAAATATTGAAAAAAGATCTATTATATCATCTTGTAATCCCATTCCTAAGAATCTATCTAAAGAATGAAAAATCACTAGTATGAATGGATATATGCAGTCCTATGTTCATTACAGCATAATTTATAATAGCCAAGTTATTGGGACAACCTAAATGCCCAGTGTCAGGTGTGGGTATTAAGATGATGAAATGATGTGGCATATATAAACAATAGAATATTGCTCACTTATAAAAAATAAACTTTTGCCATTTGCGGCAATATTGATGAACTGGAGGGTATTTTGCTAAGAGAAATAAACCAGAATTAGAAAGACAAATGCTGGATGATTTCACATATATGCTGAGCAGAAAAACAAAACCAAGTTTCAAGAAAAAATTAAGTCAAAAGAAAAAATCTTAATATATCTGACTATAAAATTGAGAGTACCAGAGGGTGAGGAAGAACACATAGAGTAAAGTAGGGGAACTCACTGGATGATGATGGAGAACAATGAGTGCTTTGGTATTGGGTCTAATGTTGTAACATGCAGCTCAAAAGGTGTGATCCTGTACCTCTGAATCATGTACAGTATTGTAAACCAATATTACTTCAATTAAAACATATATGTAAAAAATAGTAACTTTTTTGAGGATGTTCTCTATTGCTTTCTGTAATGGTTATACCAATTTACATCCCTACAGTGTACACATTTTAACTTCCCTGTATGTCCTCTCCAAAATGAGTTGTTTCCTGCTTTTGGACATTAGTCATTCCCATAGGTGTGAGGTGGTATCTAATTGTTTTCCTTTGCTTGTTCCTAATAAAAGGAGATGCTGAATTTCTTTTCATGTGTTTGTTGTCATCTGTATATCAACTTTGGAGAACTATCTATTCTGGCCTCTGGAAATTTTTAAAATTGGGTTGTTGGGCCTCCCCGGTGGCACAGCGGTTGAGCGCTGGGTTGCGAAGCTGCCCGCGGCCTCTGCAGCGCTGGTTTGATCCCCAGCTGCAACCTGGCCACCAGAGGAGGGTCCCGCGTGGCACGCAGACCTCTCCTGCCACCCACTGCTCACCTCAGCAGTGTACTTCGGTCCTTCTACCTGTTCTGTTCCCCGCTCTGGCTCTGGGAAATTCTCTCACCCTCCTGTGCTTCTGACTGTACCCATTGTATAAATAAATTAAATAAACAAACAAACAAACAAATAAATAAATAAATCTTAAAAAATTGGTTTTTTTTTTTTGCTGGGTTTAATTAATTCTTTATTTTTTAATATTAAACTCTTGTTGAACATAGCTGCTCAAATATCTCATTTAGGAATTTTTTTTATGATAGTATTTTTCTGTGAGAAGCAATTTAATCTTATGTAGTCTCATTCATTTTATTTTGTTTCCTTAGACATTGTAATTAAGTTCCCAAACACATGATCTAAGGCATTGATCATGGCACATGTCATCTATGTTTTCTTCTATGTGCCTGATGGTCCAGGTCTTATGACTAAGTCTTTAATCCATTTTGAATTAAATTTTATGTATGGTTTCAGTGACTCTATGTTTTTCCCCACACCATTTAATGAAGATGAGACATTCTTTACTCCATTTTATGGTCTTGGCTCCTTTCTCATAAATTGTCTACTTGTTTGTGGGTATTTTGATGTGCTCTGATTCTGTTCAATTGATCTGGGTTTCTTTCTTTCTTTCTTTCTTTTTTCAATACCAAGCTATTTTGATAACTATTTTTTTTTTGTTGTTGTGGAGTTTGTGGTTGAAAAGTGTGACATCTCCATTCTTTCCTTAGGAGTGTTTTTTGCTAATTTGGGGTCTTTTGTAACTCCAGATAAATTTTGTGATGTTGTTCTATTTCTGTGAAGAATACCACTCAGATTTTGGAAGATCTCATGGGACAGAAATAGCCTTTGTTCATTAATTTCTTTGGGAAGGGAAATACTGTCTGAAATTAAGAAGGAATAGAGAATAGTGGACTGAATAAATGAAAGCCATACATGAAAGTATTTGCAGAGGCCTCAAACTGATAGTCTGTGGTTCTTACTATATTTCTTAAAAGTGGAAATGTAAGTTACATAGAATCTAGGAATTTATGGAGAAAATTATTTCCTTCTCTGAAGCATATTTTCTTCATTTATAAAATGAAAATTCTGTATAAAAAGATATCATTCCATCCTGAAGTGTATTTTATGATTATACTTTACTCTCTTACATAGAGTTATGTTTTATTGAATCTATTTAGCACAATTGTTTATAAAGATTGTATAATATCTCTTAGTTTATGCCTTTGTCCTCAGAAATTTCATTTAACTGAAGTGGTTGACTAGATATCCATTTCATAAATATTCATCATTACTTATGAAGTATAGGTTTCTACTTAGAAAAGTAAAGGCACACATTACCTCCACTTGTCTCATTATTGTATACTTCAAATAATGACAGTACAGAATCAATTGGGTTCTTAACAATGCAACTCTCTCAATGATCTTAAATATCATAAAATGTATAAATGATTTTTTTCAAATATATTCACAGCACTACGCTGTACAAGTATTTTGTGTAATTTTGGAATAATTCCTTCCTCTGGCAGTACTGTAGAGTAGTCTATTTGTCTAAATGATGAACAATTTATCCCTAAAGAGTACTTTACGCTCTGGGTGTTCTATAGTACCAGGAAGACAAGGCTCGAAAAAAAATACTCAGTTAATTTTAATTTTAATTTCAAAGAATTTATACTTTCTGGGTTTTGATTTATGAAAAGGGTTTGGAATGCTTATTCAACATTAGCTCCTTGAAATTTAGAAATTAATCCTGAAAAAAATGCATGATAACTGTCAAGCCTCTAATATAAAAAAATACTGTCAGTAGTATGTTTTTGTCAGGTTTTTGAAAATCTAGAACTATCAATCTCTTTTATTTTGCAAAAATCTGTTATTTCAATAGAGAATATGAAATAAATTTTAAATATTTTATCAAGGTAAATTGGTTTAAAACATTTTATATGAAATGATTTAGAGATATAAGTTCACACACTTCAGGTTTGTGTTACCACACCACACTCAACTCCAAGGCACTAAATATCATTCAACATAGTGCATTTTGTCCCCTTCCATTTTGCTCTAAAATACATAAAAGAAAACTTAGGGAAAATATGCCTTGACATAGGCTTTTTGTGATGACTTTGATGATTCATCTCCAACAGCAAGAAAAATAAAAGGTAGTATAAACAAGTGGAATGACATCAAACTAAAAAGCTCCGCACAGCAAGAGAAACAAAAATACATCTGATTGTCTGGAAGAAAATATTTTGCACACATTATTCTGAGAAAGGGCTGATATCCAAGATCTACAAAGAACTCATACAATTCAATAAAATAAAATCACCTGAAAGGAGAAAGCAAATATTGTACAAAAATGAAAAATGATGTAAAATATATATAAATTAATATATTTAATTAAAAAATGCAATCAAAGACTCAAGAGACGACATGCAGATGGCCAAGAGGACATGAAAAAATTCTCTTCACTCATTATCCAGGAATGAAAATTAAAATCAAATGAGACACCACTTCACACTTGTGAGAATGATCTATATTTAAAAAAAGGAACAGAAAAATCAAGTGTTGATGAGCATGTAGAGAAAGATAAACCCTTGTACACTTTTAGTGGGACTATAGACTAGTACATAACCCATGGGGAACAGTATAGCTATTTCTTTAAATATTTAAAATATATCTATTATGTGATCCAGCAATCTTACCCCTACATACCTACCCAAAGAATGCAAAAGCAATTATTTGAAGGTACATATGTACTCCAATGTTCATTGCAACACTAATTGGAATAGCCAGCTATGGAAATAACTTACAGACCCAGGAAAAGATGAGTGGATCAACAAGATATTACAAACATACATACACACATACTGGAACAATACTCAGATACAAACATGACAAACTTGCATTTTGCTACAACTGAATTGAACTGGAGGGGATAATGCTAACAAAATAAGTCAGAAGGTCAAAGACAAATAGAGGATGGTGCCATTCACATGCGAGATATATAGAACAAAGCAAAGTGTCACATAAAACCAATAACATACCCTAGCGATCTGACTGAAGAATTGTTAAAATCTTTTCAATCGCATCCCTTTTTCAGTCTTTTTTTTTTTTCCTTAGGATTACTGTTTTTTTTTTTTCTTTCTGAGAATTTAATCTTTTTTTTTTTTAAATATTTATTCATGTATACAAGAACTGGGGTACAGGCCAGAGGTGTGTATGCGGGTGTGAGAGGATTACCAGCGACAGAGGGAGGAACAGAACAGGCAAATCTACTGAAATATACTGCTAAGGAGAACAGCAGGTGAGACAGGAGAGGTCTGCTGTGGCATGTGGGTTATCTCCCTGGCCATGAATCAAACTCATGCCTCAGTGGCTGTTGATAGCTTGATAGTGCTGATATTTAACCCCTGCGCCACCAGGGAGGCCCTATAATATAACTTTTTTTTTTTTAATTTGTGTAGATTATTTATTTTTATAAATTTTATTTTTATATCCCCCTATAATATTTTAAATGTTTATATTACAACATATATTTATTTCAGTAATGTACAGTATCGAGTATATGGAATTAACAAAGGATTCAAGACTATAATGCAAACATTTATCTTTTACCAAATGCATTTTTTGTTACATATGTTTTTCCTGATATTATTTTGTTTCATAAATGTATTCTGAATAATACTGATTATTTTTGTACCATCAACATTTTAGAAACTAAGTTACTTTTTCATCTTAATAATTTCTGACCTCATGTTCCTATATTTGCACATTATATTCTGGATTTTTAATAAAGTAAATGTCTAACATTATAAAACTGTGTGCTACCTTTACATAATTCCTTATTTTTTTTTAATTCTAAAATGAATTATAAAATGTATTCCCTAGACTTATGTTGTTTACATCTTGTTAATTTCTTCAAAGATCTTTACCTTGGGAGGGAACATTTTAATTTTCCAGTTTCAACATTATTTTTGATAGGTCAGACTATAACGGAATAATAATGTGTGATCTATTTGCATTCAATAATATTACAATAGAGAATTCAAGGAAAACTAAAACATAATTTTTACTGATCATAAGGGTTTAGAAGAGACAATTAAAAGAAAGTGAAGATGAAGAAAAAAGGAAAACTAACCACATGACAGTGTTATAAGGCATCACATGCAACGCACACACACAAAATAAATAAATAAAACACTAAAAAAAAAAAAAACCAGGTAAACAGGTAAATACCCCCTAATTTTGTTTTTGAAGAACAGGATTACTGGCTTAGGGAAAGTTTTGATGGCAAGTGAAGACAAAGACCATGAGGACAGGTGAGATTCAACTTCTAGATATTTTAAATAGAAAATCAGGAGGGTCCTCCCTGGTGACACAAGGGTTTAAGACACTGCTCTATGAAGCTATCCATAGCCACTGCAGCAGGGTTCAATCTCCAGCCAGGTAGCAATTCACATGGCACAGCAGACCTCTCCTGACTCTCCAACTGTTTCCCTCGGTAGTGTTTTTCAATCTGCCTGTTCTGTTCCCCAGTCTGTCTCTGGTGAGAGGAGTCACCACACCACACCACACCTCCTCTCACCACACCTGTGGCCTGTACCCCAGTTCTTATATGTATGAATAAATAAATCTTTAAAAAACAGAAAATAGAGAGATACTGAAAATTTTTCATTTACTGGAACATGGACTATGCTTTTTGGACTTTTTCTGAAACTTTAGCATATATCAGAATTACTGAAGAGATTATGAAATGCAAAATGCAGATCATGTTTTTAATCATTTCATATTGAGTGGGGATTGAGATTTGTTCTCAGTTGATACTGATGTGGCATGGGACCACACTCAATGAGCCACAAGTCTAAAGTAAAACTTCCCCCTTAATAGCTCTACCTTTCAAGTAATAAAGTCAAATAACACCAAGCTTGTTTTATTAGCACACAACTTCCACTGGAAGAAATACACACAAATACTGAAAATAGGAATTTATTAATAGAAAATGCTGGAAACTGCTATACTCTTCTGCATATATCAGTTAATGTCTGGACAGGATTCTTAATTTCTATAGATGTTTTAAAGAAAGAATTTTAATAGGTAGTTGTAGAAATATGAAAATACTTGAGACAGCTGGAATCCAATGCCATCCTAGAGTAAGTGGAAATAGTGGTAACAGAGTCTGTGGAGAGTGGAGCTAGGAAATGGAGATTGGCCCCTGAAGGAGTTGGAATTTCATAGAGGGATGCCACACCACCAAAGAAGCATTAAAGCTGGAAAGGGGTCCAAAGAAACGCCTCAACACATGGCTCCCTGGTGGTGTAAGGAGTTAAGCACAGCACTATGAAGTTATCCACAACCTCTGCATCCTGAGTTCAATCCCCAGGCAGCCAGAGAGCTACCCACATGGTGCAGAGACCTTTCCTACCTTGCCCACTGCTCTTCTCAGCAGTGTATTTCAGTCAGTCTCCCTGTTCTGTTCCCTGCTCTGTCTCTGATGAATCCTCTCACCCTCCTCATGTCTGTACCCCAGTTCTTGTATGCATCAATAAATAAATCTTAAAAGAAAAGAAATACCTCAACAGTTTTCTGTTCATGTAATCCACTCTGCTGTTGTTATTCTTTTTGGCTGAAACTCTAGAAACAATCAGAAGTCAATATGAGGATAAACCCAGAGAAGGGAGTTGGTTTTATTAGATTAATTTCCATATATAAGTTCCCAGAGACTGAAGATTATAAAGGAGTCACCTGATTCTAACTCCTCTTTTGTGAAATTTAGCTCTGCTCCCTAAGTAAAGTCTTAGGGAAAAAAAAAAAAAAACTGTCAAATATCAAACACTATGGAGAGGAGCAGTCTAATTTCTTTCTTTCTCATTACTCAAATATTTTTAGAGCCTCTTTATTGTGCAAAATTTCAAATACTTCTGCAACAGAAACTTAAACATAACTCATAAATGCTATTGATAGCTCCATGTTTGCTCTAAATATAAGGAGATAAATGATTGTCCAATTCAAGCATAGAAGAATGATTTGCTCTTTTTGTGTTAACTTCTAAGGCCCTGAGGCTGTTGTATAAATATCAAGAATACAATAAGAATTTAATCACCCCACCATCAAAATGAGGTAACGTTTAGAATTGTTTTAAATACCCTAAGGTGGGATGATATGGTAAATACCAGCACTACTTTATAATTCTCAGTCACAAACAAGAGATTACCTTTATTGTCTCAATTATTGTAGGATCTCTTCCTGTAATCTCTCCAGAATTTCTGAAGCAAGAACAGAGACAGAATGTATTTCCTGGCGATAGCAGTAAGACAATGTTTGGCATTCAAGATGATAGAAATATCCCAAATGCCATCTTAGTTTTAAATCCTCTGTCTTCCCTATTTACATCCTAAATATAAGGCAATGTAAGTCTTTCAACAAAAAAGGCCACATATTTAACTCACTTTTCATTTCTATTCAAGTAGCTGTTTTATGAAACTGTTTTTTCTTAATCTCTGTCTGCTTGTTAAGATAAGTAAAGTTTCATATCAAATACTTGTCTTACCATGAATCCTTCCTTGATTCTTCCAGCATAAAACTTGAATACCCGGAGCACAAGGTGTGATTTACAAGCCGTTTTTATCCTACTTTACAGTGTGGTTAAAAATAGCTAAACATTTTATGCCCTCAATTGGAAATTATACTCTATCATCCATTACAGTGATCAATAGAGAAATATTTGCATGGGCATTGAACATAGAATATCTGAATAGCTGTGTGTGTTCCTAAAAGTTAATTTATAATCAGGTCATCTCTCTCTCATCTCATCTGTAAAATGATCACTTTCTAACTTACCTTAAGGTAATGTATTGAAGTTCAAATGAATTAATGATAATGTAAATTAGCAAACAGCAGGGTAGACAATAAATATTAATTCAATTACTTTTTATTTTTAGTGATTTTTGTATGATTTGAAACTAGAAAGTTTATAATCAATTGAATGAAATTAGAAGTTAACAGAAAACTACATTTGGAATTTAAAATAATTATCCTGATTGCATACAAAATAAAAGAGAGATAGAAAGGTAAATATATGTGAGGTACTGAGGTGCAAATGAAAATCAGGGATGGGCAAGAGATAAAGTCAGAATTCTAATTAGTATACTAAATGAATGTTGGGCCTCCCCGGTGGCGCGGTGGTTGAGCGCTGGGTTGCGAAGCTGCCCTCAGCCTCTGCAGCACCGGTTTGATCCCCGGCCCCGGGTGAGGGTCCCACATGGCACGCAGACCTCTCCTGCTGCCTGCTGCTCCCTTCAGCAGTGTACTTTGTCAGTCTGCCTGTTCAGCTCTCTGCTCTGGCTCTGGTGAATTCTCTTACCCTCCCACGCTTCTGACTGTACCCAGCGCTTGTATAAATAAATAAATCTTAAAAAAAATAAAAAAAAAGAAATGGAGAATTACCTTAAAAAAATAAATCAATGTCATAAAATAAAATAAATTCATCTTCCCATAGTTTGCCACATTGTATTCTTACTGCATAGATTACTTTTATTGTGTTATATATATTGAGGTAATGTTGCTTTACATCACAATATGTCTTAGGGGTACAGGTTTGCACCTCTACAATTGTATGTTATTTCACCACATCTACCACTAACAACCTAGTAAGCCTCCATTAGATTCCCACTCACCTGCGTTGACACCTCACCAGCTCCCTCTCTTGGTAGTTAAAGTCATAGGCCAATGTGCTTCTCCCCCTCCTGTTTCCCTCCCTCTTCCTCTCCTTCTCTTACCCTCCTTTCCTGGATGCTGCAAATCTATGGTCAGCTTTCTAGATTTGTCTTTGACTGACCTTTTATTTGATTTAACTATATTCCCCATATAAGTGAAACCATCTGGTATTTATTTTTCTCCTTCTGAATTATTTCTCTTAGTATAATCTCTTCCAGCTACATCCATGTTGCCAGGATGGTATAAGTTTATCATTAAGGTATAAGTTCATCATTTTTGATTCCATGGTATTTATATATACCACATCTTCTTGATCCATTCATCTTTGGGGGCAGAAGGGGTATTTAGGTGGTTTCTGCATGTTGGCTATTGTAAATAGTGTTGCAATAAACATGGGAGTGCATGTTTCCTTTCTAGTTAGTGTTTTTGTGCTATTTGGGTAGATATATAAGAGTAGAATTGCTGGGTCCTATAGTAGATCCATTTTTAGTGTTCCCATAGGGACTGGAACATTCTACATTCCCAATAGTGTGCCAGGGTTCTTTTTTCTCCATGCCATCACCAGCACTTAATGTTTTTGTTTATTTTTTTTTATTTTTTTAAATAAAAAAATAATATTTATACAAGAACCAGGGTACAGGCCAGATGTGTAGGAGGGTGAGAGCATTCACCAGAGACAGAGCGGGGGATAGAACTGGTAGAATGACCAAAATACACTGCTGCGGGGAGCAACAGGGGAGACCGGAGTGGTCTGCTGTGCCATGTGGGTTGTTCCCCGGCCGGCGGAGATTGAGCAAGCGCTGCAGAGGCTGCGGACAGCTTCACAGCGCTTCACTCAACTGCCTGCACCATGAGGGAGGCCCCTATTTATTTTTTAATACAAGCCATCTCACAGTTCTGTAGTGGTATTTCATTGTGCTTTTGATCTGCATTTCCCTGACAATAAGTAATGTTGAACACTTTTTTTTTTTTAATGTGTCTTTTAGCCATCTGCTTCTCTTCTTTAGATAAGTGACTATTTAGCTCTTCTGTCATTTTTTTTTATTGTGTTGTTTGTTTTCTTGATGTTGGTTGTATACAGTCTTTGTAGATCTTTTATATCAGTTCCTTGTCAGATGCATGATGTAGAAATAATTTCTCCCATTGTGTAGGTTGTCTCTTCATTTTGGTTATTGTCTCTTTTGCTGTACAGAAGTTTTTTAGTTTGATGTAGTCTCAGTAGTTTATATTTGTCTTTGTTTACCTTGCTACTGGAGATGACACTTCAAAGATATTTCTGAAAGATATTTTTTTTTTTATGTAACAGAGTTTTTCCTCTGTTTTCTTCTATACATCATAGATCATTTTAGTTAAGTTTCCTTTCATTATGTAGAAACATTTTAGTTTATTGTTGTCCCAATTATTTGTTTTCTCTTGTTTTCTTTGCTGGGGCTTACTGCTGGGGCTGAATCTCTAAAGTTAAAGTCATGGAGTGTTTTCCCTTTGTTTTTTTCTATGAATTTTATGGTTTCAGGTCTTATATCCAAGTCTTTTCTCCATTTTGAGTTGATATTTTAAGATTTATTTATTTATGCATACAAGAACTGGGGTGCAGGCCAGAAGTGTGGAGCATGAGAGGATTCACCAGAGACAGTGGGGAACAGAACAGGCAGAATAACTGAAATAAACTGCTGAGGGGAGCACGGGCAAGTCAGGAGAGGTCTGTTGTGCCATGTGGGTATATGTGCTGGCCGGGATTGAACTTGTGTTGCAGTGGCTGGGGATAGCTTCATAGCTTGTGTCTTAGCCCCTTGCACCACCAGGGGCATGAAACATGAGGTAGTGGTTCAGTTGCATTCTTTTAGGTGTATCTGTTCAGTTTTCCCAATATTCCCTATATTATTTATGAGGTCTTCCTTTCTCTAGTCCAGTGTATATTATTGGCTCCTTTGTCATAAACAGTACACATAGGTGAAGACATGTTGCTGGGGACTCAATTCTATTCCCTTGGTATTTGTCTGTTTTTTTTTTTTTTTTTTATTCATGTGTGAACCAGGTTATAGGCCAGATGTGTAAGAGGGAGAGAGGACTCACCAGAGACACAGCAGGGAACAGAATAGGCAGACTGAGTGAAATACACTGTTGAGGGGAGTAGTGGGCAAGACAGGAGAGGTCTGTTGTACCATATGTGGGTTAGCAACCTGGCTAAGGATTGAACTCAGACTGTAGAGGTAATAGCATGATAGTGCTGAGACAGCCCTTATGCCACCAGGGAAGCCCCCAAATGTATATATTTTTTAAATGCTGGCTGGATTCTTTTTGCTAAGATTTTATTGAGGATTTCTACTTCTGTGTTAATTTGGGAGACTCTTCCATAGTTTTCTTCCCCCTCCCTTTTTTTGTATTATCTTTTTTGGTTTTGGTATTAGAATAACGTTGGTTTCATAAATGTGAAACCTTTAGGTCCATGTGGTCTAAGTCTTTGATTAAAGTAATTATGCCCTTATTCTATGTCTGTTGATTTTCCCATTGGTGAGAGTGGAGTGTTGCATCTCCCATAATAAAGGTGTTTTATCTCCCATAATAAATGTGTTTTCTGCAACATTTGTTTTTAGAGTTGACAATAATTGACTACTATATTTTGGTACTCTTTGTTGAGAATACATTAGCAAGTTTCATGTCTTCCTGATTTATTGTTTCTTAAATCATTATATGGGCACCATATAATGATTGTCTCTTCCTACTTCTTTTTAACAGTAAATCTAATTCATTGATATAAATGTAGTTGACTCTACTTTCTTTGGTTTCCCATTTGTTGGTTGGGTTGTTTTCTAAGCCTTTACTTTGATCTATATTTGTAATTAAGGTACTTTTCCTGGAGACAGCAGAATATTACATTCTGTTTCCTTTTCTGACCACACACTCTGAGTCCTTTTATTAGTGAATTTAGTCCACTTACATTTAGAGTGATTTTTTTTTAAAGATTTATTTATGCATACAAGAACTGGGGTATAGGCCAGAGGTGTGGTGGGTGAGAGGATTCACCAGAGACAAATTGGGGAACAGAACAGGCAGGCTGACTGAAATACACTGCTGAGGAACAGTGGGAAAGACAGGAGATCTGCTGTACCATGTGGGTAGATCCCTGCCTGGCAATCAAACTTATGCTGTAGAGGCTGTGGATAGCTTCATAGTGCTGTGCTCAACCCTTTGGCCACCAGGGAGGCTCTACAGTGATTATTGGTATATGGATTTGTTGTTGCCAATTTTGTCCTTTCTTTTTTTTTTTTATTCTATGTATTTATTTGGTCCATTATTTGTGGTTGTTCCTCTCTTTGGCTTAAATTCTAGATTATTTTTATTATATCTTGGAGGGGGGTTAGTGTTTGCAAACTCCTTCGGATTCTGTTTATCTGACACAGACTTTTCTTCTTTCTCATGTCTGAATCAAAGCTTAGTAGGATCATGAATTACATTTGGCATTTATGTCTTAATTTTTTTTTTTTTAAGATTTATTTATTTATTTATCTATTTATACAAGCACTGGGTACAGTCAGAAGTGTGGGAGGGTGAGAAAATTCACCAGAGTCAGAGCAGGGAGCAGAGTAGGCAGAAGGACCGAAGCACACTGCTGAGGGGAGCAGCGGGTGGCAGGAGAGGTCTGTGTGCCATGTGGGACCCTCCTCTGGTGGCTGGGGAGCAGCCAAGGATCGAACCAGCACTGCAGAGGCTGCAGACAGCTTCGCAACCCAGCACTCAACCGCTGCGCCACCGGGAAGGCCCTGTCTTAAATTTTTCAATCACAACATTTCATTCTGCATTTACCTGAACAGTTTCCTCAGAGAAGTCTGATGTTAAACTGATTGGAGTTCCTATATAGATTATTTGCTTCTTCCCACTCACCTACTTCTGTATTCTTTACTTGTGTTGACAGTATCAGTACTATATGTCTTGATGTAGATCTCATTTTGTTTAGGTACCTGGTATTGTTTCAGATTTATGGATATGTTTATTTATTTCCTTTTCCAGGTTCAGGAAATTGTCCTCATTTAAAAATAATTTGTCTGTTTCTTTCTCACTCCCTTCACCTGGTAGAATAACCATTATTCTTATACTACTTTTCTTTGAGAAGTTGGATAGTTCTTGATGTGTTTCTTCACTTTTTTTTTTCTTTTTCTACCTTAATTCTTGGAGTATTTGCATTTTAAAATTCATTGATTTACTCTTCTATTTGATTAATTCTACTTCCATAGCTATCTATATCATTTTCAGACCCTCTTTTTATCTTTCTACATCTGCATCTCCATTATTTTCTTGTTTAGACAGTCATTTTTCATCTTCTGTTCATTGATTTTGTTTCTCATGTTATTCATTTTTCAGAATTTTCTTGTATATCTTTGATCTGCTTTTCTGTGTTTTTGATATTTATTTATTATGGAAAATTTGAATACCATATGCTATAGGAAGAAAAGATCTTTCATGTCTTTCTGTCATTTAATGTTCCCCTGAGAACTCATGCGGCTATTTGTTGTGTTTTTCCATCTCCCCATTATTTGCTATCAAGGTCATGCTGTGGTGGGTGTGATTACCATTGTGAATGACTCCTCTCCCTACAGTGGAGTCCTTACCAGTCATTCTGGGCATTGCTAGTTTTAGCAGTTCCATGGGGCCTTGACTGAGTATTTGTGCCAATTCCTGTGCATTGGGCCTGGGGTAAGAGTCCTTACTGGTCAAGCTGCGAACACTGGTGTCTGTCAGAATCTTGGTGCCGTGGGGGCTCTAAAACACACATTTGAGCAATTACAGCTATAAGGACAGATAGTAAATTGGGATTTCTAAGCACACTTCAATTTTTTTTCAAGATTTATTTATTTATTTATTTATTTATTTATTTATTTATTTATTTATTTATTTATACCAGAACGGGGTACAGGCCAGATCCACGGGAGGGTGAGAGGATTCACCAGAGACAGAGAGGGGAACAGAACAGGCAGACTGATGAGATACACTGCTGAGGGGAGCAGTGGGTGAGACAGGAGAGGTCTGCAGCACCATGTGGGACCCTCGCCGGCTGACCAGGATCGAACCAGCACTGCAGAGACTGTGGACAGCTTCACAGCACTGCACTCAACCACCTGTGCCACCAGGGGAGGCCCGCACACTTTAAATTTTGGAAGCTATTTATATAGTGAAATTACATCATTTTCTTTGTTGTCAAGTATAGAAAGGTCTGCCTCACTTCAAGTTTAAACAAAATGGAATTTTTTTTCCTAATAATTATGGCTTCATATTTTATGAGCATTTCTTCATGTTAAGTGTATTGCTAAAATGGAATAAGAATGTAATACACATTGGGCCTCCCTGGTGGTGCAAGGGGTTAAGACACAACCTATGGGGCCTCCCCGGTGGCGAAGCAGTTGAGCACTGGGTTGTGAAGCTGCCCGCAGCCTCTGAAGCACTGGTTCGATCCCCGGCTGCTCCCGGCCACCGGAGGAGAGTCCCACATGGCGCACAGACCTCTCCTGCAGCCTGTTGCTCCCCTCAGCAGTGTACTTCGGTCCTTCTGCCTGCTCTGTTCTCTGCTCTGGCTCTGGTGAATTCTCTAACCCTCCTACGCTTCTGACTGTACCCAGTGCTTGTATAAATAAATAAATCTTAAAAAAAAAAAAAAAAAGACACTACCTATGAAGCTTTCCGCAGCCACTGCAGCACAAGTTCGATTCCCGGCCAGGATGCTGCCCACATGGAGCAGAGCAGACCTCTCCTGACTGGCTCCCTGCTCCTCTTAGCAGTGTACTTCAGCCAATCTACCTGTTCTGTCCCCACTCTGTCTCTGGTGAGTCCTCTCACCCCCCACATCTTTGGCCTGTACTCCAGTTCTTTTATGCATAAATACATCTTTTAAAAAAGAATATAATACATATTGCCAATGAAAAAATCAAGGCTTAAATTGTAAAATACTATTTTCCATGGTTATGGATCTGTAGATATCTAGGACAATTGTAGAATTAAGGACTGCATAAGAATACCTGTAGCATTAAAATCTTATTTTAAAAATAGCATGAATGCCTCTCATGTTCTAAACAATTTATTCATTTTTACTCCTTTAATCAAAAGAAATCATTCCACACATTCTATATTGAACATATATTTTAGGGAAGATATAACTCACAATCTCTTCAAAATATTGGTAGAGTCTATAATGCAAAAAAAAGAGAAAGACATTCTAAATATCAGAGAAGGTAACTAACAGTATTTGAACAAAGATAACCAAGTACAAAAATCAGGCAGGGTAGAGTTTGATTTGGGACTCGGTAGTATGAAGGAGATAATGTAGAATCTTGTCAAGTAGATTCTGGACAGTATTCACTGTTATTTTATACTAGTCAGGAGTTCTTAAAGGAATCTGGGATATATATCTAAATATTTCTAAAGGAATCCAGGAGAAATTATCTATATCTATCTATCTATCTATCTATCTATCTATCTATCTATCTATCTATCTATCTATCTGAATACCACTAAGAGAGAATTTCATCTGACATCACAGTGTCAAAGGGACTTATAGATCAGGGCCAGAAAACAATGTAATTGTCTTAGAATTCTACTTTTCTATGATGTAATTATTAATTGATGCTCTGGGCCTGAGGTGCACAACTTTACTTTAGAATGTTTTTATGTAATCCTTTGAATGTCATGTAAAGAGTTATTTATAATTTGTTTATTGTTTTCCTACATATAATAACTTTTGATCAGTGAAAATCCAAAATCCTCACAAATGATAAATTATATTACAAATATTGTTCCTTATTTTTAATTATTTTTTTTACCAACACTGCTAACATTTTCTTCATTTCTGATACTAGCCCAAACTTGGGAAAAGATATGCATCACTTGAGATAATTAAAAGCAAAGAATCCCCATGACTTTGCACAACAGATCCCCAGATATGGACAATGTCATAACTTACAGTATTTGAGTTTGACATGACAGCTACCAGGTGTTATAGACTTACTCGTTTTTAAAGGAAAATAAAAAAAAAATGTGTAAACACCTTCACTAATGAAGCAGAACAGATTGTGCCAGCATAAAATACCTAATATGCTTTTTAACAAAGTAAATTTGTGTTGTTTTTACTAAGGACCAAGCAGCCTATTTTAGTACACATGCATTATAATGTTCTCAAACTATCGTTCTAAAAAATTACTCTCACAAACATAAGGTACTTAAGAAACAGTGTCGATTCTTTCCAAGCCTGTGAGAATAAGCAGACATTGTTTGACCGATTGAGATGGTCATCTCAAAGGTTCACCTCTTTCTTAATTAGCAACTTCTGAAATGATCAGCATCCCCCTTCTTTACAGGTTAATTGATTTTTAAATTCAGTTTTAAAATCTATACTTGAATATATATAAAGGCATCGCATTAATTTTCAAGGAATTTTTCTTTTGTGTTTGCAAAGGAAAATTTGTAAAGGAAAATTAATTAACTTTTTATTGGTTTAACAAATCACACCTTGTACATGCATTAATTAGAATAGAGAATAGAATAGAGGTAACCTCTTTCACTAATTTTCAGTATGTAACTTTCCTCAAAATTTACTCCATTTCTTGTTTTCCCACATGAGTAAATCGTACCATTTTTCAATAATTTATTGTGGCAAAATCCTTGGAATTCTGGAGATTTTTGTTTGATCATAGAAGTTTAAAAATTGCCTACCCTCAGAAGGCCTCATTAAAATGAGAATGAATTTATTAAAAAAGGTATAATGCAAAAAGAATAAGTGGGATATTTACATCTCAACATACTTAAAAGTTAATTTTAAAAGACTAGCAATTTATTTTGAGACACAAGAGTAAAGATGCAGGCAGTTTAATTATGTTCCTTAATATTAAAGAGGAGTGATGATCATTAATATTGGCCCATTTAATATACAAATTTGTAAAGGAGAAAGATCTACCATAAGAACAATGATAAATTTTATTCATCATTAGATATTAACCAATTTTCAGAGGTCAGTGATGATTCCTAGCAATGATAATGATATTCAGATTTACTCATAGTGAGTGGATGTGGGAATAATAAAATGATTGGGTCCTTCAAGTGTACTGAATTGAGTCACTTACATGGTATATCTGGTGTATGATTACTAATGATGAAACCAAAAGTTAGAGGGTTAAGAAATATACCCAAATCCATATAATAAATGATAAAATCAGGGCCTCCATGGTGGCGCAGCGGTTGAGTGCTGGGTTGCAAAGCTGCCCGCAGCCTCTGCAACGCCAGTTCGGTCCCCGGCCGCCAGCGAGGGTCCCACATGGCTTGCAGACCTCTCCTGCCGTGCCCGCTGCTCCCCTCAGTGGTGTATTTTGTCGGTCTGCCTGTTGTGTTCCCCACTCTGGCTCTGACGAATTCTGTCACCCTCCTGTGCTTCTGACTGTACCCATTGCTTTGTATAAATAAATAAATAAATCTTAATAAATAAATAAATAAATGATAAAATCAGAAATTTATTCCTGGCCATTTGATCTATAGACTGCAATTTGTTGAAGCAATTGGAAATAGAGAACAAAAACCACAAGAAAGAAAAAAAAAAAGATTTTTTGCAGTCTGGATCATTCTCTAAAATCTAAGAATAGAAATACCACATGAGCCAGCAATCCTAACTCTGAAGAACATGAAACTATAAGCTTTAAAAATTGTATGCTACACAATATTTGCGTGACAGTATTAGAATAGGTAAGATAGAAACAGTGATAGATGATTAGAGATATTACATAATATGAATATGGGATCATATTCAGCTCTAAGGAAAAAGGAAATTCATGAAGGAAAGTAATTTGAGGATATTACATGAAGTAAAGTTAGCCAGAAAGATAAAGGCAGCTATCGGATGATTTCACAAATATATGGAAAGATAAGGAAAATCTTTGAACTAACAAGCAAAATAAAAATAAACTAGTTGACACTGATAACCAAACTGAGGTTTTCAGATGTTAAGAGTGTGGAGGGTGGACAAAAGGGTGGACAGGATACAAATGATAAGGTGGTGCTTTGTTTTTGGCTTTATTTTTTTATCTTCAAACAATAGAGAAAAAAAAGTTTTTTTTCAAAGATATTATGATAACTTCCTTGGCAGAATTTCTTATTGCAATATTATTTATTTCTCTGAGCACACGATTCTTGTAAACTCCCATGAAGAAAACCTGTGCGGCTATTCAGATCACTTGAGATAATATATAAAAACTATCTTAAGGGAAAGAAAATAAAAATATCCAATTTAAGTATCATGAACATTTTTCAAGCTCACTTTAGTAATAATTAGATTATAGCACAGAATAAGCCTACATAACAAATTAGAAAGGAAGCAGTGTTTTTAAATATAATTAACATCAATTTTAGGTATAAATAAGAGAATCAAGTTATCCCAAACAGAGATGTACTGAATGGATACTGTCACCGAGTTTGAGCATACATGTCCATTTTTATTTACTTATTCAACTATTTCTCCAACTTCCTGGTCTCTGTCAAACACTAATTCATCTTGTGTCTTTTGGTTTCTTTCCCTAGTTTATTTCATTTTCATAATACCTTCAAGTTCCATCCATGTTGTCATGATGACAAGAGTCCATCATTTTTAAAGGCTGAATAACATCCCATTGTTTATGCACTACAATTTCTTTATTCATTTATCCATTGATAAAAGCTTAGTTTATTTTGATTTCTTTGCTATTGTGAATGGAGTGAAGCTGTAAGAAAAAGTGGAGCCTCCCTGGTGGCACAAGGGGTTAAGCACAGCACTATGAAGTAATCCACAGCTTCTGCAATGCAAGTTTGATCCCTGGCGGGCCAGGAAGCAACGCACATGGCACAGCAGACCTCTCCTGTCTCACCAGCTGTTCCCCTCAGCAGTGTATTTTAGTCAGTCTGCTGTTCTGTTCCCCACTCTGTGTCTGGTGAATCCTCTCATTCCTGGCATCTCTGGCCTGTACCCCAGCTCTTGTATGCATAAATAAATACTTTTTTAAGAAAAACAGTGGTGTGCATCTTTTATTGTGAGTAATTTTGTTTTTCTCTGAAAAAACCCAAATATGGAATTCCTCAATCACAGAATTTTTTGAAGAGCCCCATGCTGTTTTGCATAGTGACTGAACCAAATTATATTCCCATTAACAGTGCACAAGTTTACTCTTTTCTCCACATCATTGTCAGCACTTGTTATTTCTTGTCACTTTGATAATAGCAATTCTTACAGGTATCTGATATATCATTGTGATTTTGATTATTAATTCCCTGATAATAGTAATAGTAAATATTGTATGTCTTCTTTGGAAAAATGTCAAGTCAGATTCTTTACCCATTTTTTAAATTGGATTGCTTATTTATTTGCTGTTGTGGAATATGAATTCTTTATATTTTTTGGACATTAACACCTTATCAGATGAGTGATTTGTAATTTTATTTTCATTCAGCAGGTTATCTTCATATTTAGTTTATGAATCCCTTTGTTGTGAAGAAGTTTCATAGTTTCAATTAGTCACATTTGATTATTTTTCACTTGTTTTTGCTTTTAGTGTAAATTAAAAAAAAAATCATTCCCAAGGTCAGCGTCAAGGAAATTGCCACCTTTTTTTCTTCTGGGAGTTTTATGGTTTTAGGTCTTTGAATTATTTTTTGTGTGCTATACAAAATACTGGCTTAGTTTCATTCTTTTGCATGTGGCTGTCCAGTTTGCCCAGTATCAATTACTAAATATATATTGTTCTTTCCAAATTGTATACCCCTGCTGACTATGTTCACCACACTGAATGTAAATATATGTCTTCTGTGGTAAAATTCAGCTTTTGATTTCTGCCATACCTACAACATGGACTAATTTTCATAATAAAGCAGTGTATTTTATTCACCCATGTGTGTGCTCATATATGTACATATGCTGGTGAACACACGCATGCACACACAAAAATATGTAATTGAAAAATACATTTATTAACCTCTACTGTCTCATTGTATAAAATAATTCCTAGTTGTATCAATTAATTAGTTTCAATTGAAGTACATTGTATTTCAATACAAAAAACTCGTTAATTTGTTGCATAATATTTTTATTTATGCAAATTAATATTTTAAGCTTAAAAAGGCACATGCTTAACAAAGTGACTTTGCCAGTCTAATTAGCTTTGCTTTGTTTAGACCAGTGGTAGTATATTATTTGGAAGGATGCTTAAAATGCTACTGTGAAAAGTTAGAACGGGAGAGCAAGTTGCAGAGGTTGGAACAGACATAAACATAGCTTGCAATTTAACTTCTGAATCTCTGTTTTCCTCTGAACATCACTTATTTCCTAGTACAGATGACTGTGAGCCTCTTTTCTCAAGGTTCTGTGCCTACTTTATAAAATAGCTATCACCGTGACAACAAACACACGTAAAATACTCCCTGCATTCATAACATTTCATTTTTTTCTTATAATATTCCCAAGCAGGAGGGAAAGCTTGAGTTTTTTCTTGATTGATGATTTCAAGCTCTCCCTTTTTCAGATTTTCATGCCAGACAGGGGTATTTCTTTTTAGGGTATATGTCAAATGCTAGATTTATAAATAAACATAAAAATGTCAAAACTTAAAGGTGTTGTTTCACACATTTCTAGCTATTTTAAAATTAGAACTGCTGACTTTCTGAAGAATAGACATTATTTAATAGGTTATTTGTGTAAAATTTCAAGGTAATAACGCTTGCTTCATTCTATGCCATGACTTTCAAGAGAACATTTTGATTTGTGAATTATGTCATACACATTGCTTCATAAAGTGCATGCAAATATTAAAAGATCAATGTTACAAATTTAATACATATAAAAGTGTTCATAGTGATATTTTACGCAAGATGTTATTATCTAAAATAATATTATAATTGGATAATCACATTTAAAATCTACTTCATAAAGCCATCAGTTCTTAGGAAAATACTTGAAATTCTATTCTCTTCATGCTTCTTCTGAAACTACAAAACCAGTTTTAAAAGTTATTTTCAATGAAAAAAATGTAAGATAATTCTTGAAATAACTTTCTGGTATCATTGTTAAAGAAAACCAGTTTAAAGATATTTTTAATTCAAAAATGAATTTATCTTTATGTGCTTACAATTCTGAGATATGTTTATTGTATAGAACAGGAAAACCATCCATAATTTGGGCAATTTTTCATCTATCATTGTTTTAAAATAAACATCTAGAAAAATTAATATGGGAGAATTGATCATATATAATAGATATATCCTTATGTATCTATTATCATATATGTAGATACATACATATGTATAATTGATTGTATACATAAAACTCTTCCCACATTATTAGGTTATTGCTAAAGATTAGTTTAGGAAATACAAGATAGAAATTATATACTGAAGGAATATTACTATATGATAAAATAATAGCTGAATTTGCCAGTGAAAAACATTTATTTTGCTGATATAAAAGTAAGTTTTACAGGGCCTCCCCAGGGGTGCAGTGGTTGAGCACTGGGTTGTGAGGCTGCCTGCCTGCAGCCTCTGCAGTGCTGGTTCCATCCCCTGCCTCTGGTGAGGGTCCCACATGGCGCAACAGACCTCTCCACCCGTGCCCGCTGCTCCCCTCAGCAGTGTACTTAGTCAGTCTGCCCATTCTGTTCTCCTCTCTGGCTCTGGTGAATTCGCTCACCTTCTCACGCTACTGACTGTGCCCAGTGTTTATATGAATAATTAAAAAAAGTAAGTTTTACAATGTAAAAATACTCAAAGACTGGTAAAGAAAAGAAGGTAAAAACTAAAATTCAAATATGATAATTATTTTAAAATTTTATTTATTAGCACATTTAAGTGTTTTTTTAAAATATTCTTCATCTTAGGAAAATCACCTAGTTGTTCTAGGTGCACAACAAATTAAATCCATAATATAGAGATTTCCCTATAACCCCCTGCTCCAACACATGCACAGCCTCCCCATTATCAACATCTCCCCTGGAAAAAAATATTTTATACTCAAAGCTACCATCTATATTTAATGCTGAAGTATTTAATGCTTGAGATTTCACACACAATTCTGATTCTTATATGATTATAAAATTTTTGGAAGTTGTTATCATAGAACATGCTTTCTCATGCTCCAAAACAAATTTTAAAATGATACACATATTCTACATATACTCAAAAAATTTATTGAACATTTTCAAAGATTAGAATGTTATTTATAATACATATTTTATTTCAAAAAAGCATTTAAAATGATTTATAATAATGTGCTTTGTAATCATATACATAAAATCTCATAAGATAAAAATCTAGAAAGATTAGCAAACATAACAAACATAATAGCTTTCATTGTCCAGAATAAGTATACTGGTTATAAAAAAGAAATCTTTTCAAGTAATTTAATTCTACATGCCATAATTATTTGGATTGCAAATAGAAAATCAATGAGCAAATGTAGTCATAGTTTCATTATGTATCTAAAATGCCAGCATTTTTTGAAAATGATTAACTGCCTTCCACTATTTCTTATAGAACTTTTTTTTTTTAAGATTTATTTATTTATTTATTTATTTATACAAGCACTGGGTACAGTCAGAAGCACAGGAGGGTGAGAGAATTCACCAGAAACAGAGCAGGGAGCAGAGCAGGCAGAAGGACCAAAGTACACTGCTGAGGGGAGCAGCGGGCGGCAGGAGAGGTCTGCGTGCCATGTGGGACTCTCCTCCGGTGGCCAGGGAGCAGCCGGGGATGGAATCGGTGCTGCAGAGGCTGCGGGCAGCTTCGCAACCCAGCGCTCAACTGCTGTGCCACCGGGGAGGCCCCATTTCTTATAGAAATTTAAAGACAGAAAATTTCAGGTTGCGTATGACTATAGAATTACTTATCACTATATTCAATCAGTTGTACAAGCTCATTACCACTTTTGTTAATGAATCTGTATTATTGTATATTTTTTGTCCAACTTCGTGAAGCAAACTTATATGGATTATTGAAAAGTTTGAGTGTCATGCAGCCTATTTTAGTGTACTATAATTATCCATTAAATATGTGGCCATGTAGCACTCTTGCCAAGACTGTCTCAGTGTAACAACCCCATGCCCATTCATTCATTTCATGTCAAATATTAGCTTCTTAAATTTTTCTCTCTTCACAAGCCCAGGCTGTTTCATTCGGTACTACTTTTTATTATAGAACTATCATACTCTGGTGTTCATGTAGGTATCTCTCATTTCCAGATGAGCTTTATACTTTTTAAATCATAATGATAACAGATTTGGCCAAAGTTCTCAACATTTACTCAAATATCACTTTATCACTCCTATCCCCAGAGACTCTTCATCCTACTGTACTTTTCCCCTCTCTAACCTATAGTGAGAGAAAGCATATTTTTCTACAACCTTTAAGGAAATCTCCTTTGCCCCATGCCTTAGAAGCCTTGAGCTTTGCATACTGGTTTATGGAATATTGTTATGTAAGTATGATTTATCCCATCTTGTACATGAGAAAACTGAAGCTTATAGATTTTAGGTAACTCTCTCTGGGTTACATTGCTTTTAAATGGAGGATTTGTGGGTTGAACTAGGTCTATATTTAATACTATACATTCTATGTTGCCTTTTCCCAAATGAAGAATTTAGAAGGTTGATTTATCATAACCTGTTTCCTACTCTATAACAATTCATATAATGATTTTTCCTACAAATATTCCCCATGTAAAAATAAGAAATTGTTACTAGTTTTAGAAATTCATATGTGATTTCTAAAATAAAGATATAATGGAATTTGAAAGTATATTTTATTGCTTTGCTAGTGTTTTAGGACTGAAAAGAACCGACATCGGAAACACTTGTATCATCCTAATTTGTTTTATATTCTCTATATAAATAGTTAACCAGTTTTGAATGAAGAATTTTTCTATTAGAACAAAGTCATTTAAAGTGGAATGTATATGTATGTGTGCATGTGTGTGCATACATATGTGTGTGTGCATGTATGCATGCTTACTGAAATATTTGATATGTATTGATTTGTTAAGATAATGCATATCTCCAAGGTACCAATCCTAACTTTGAATACTAAATTTTAAACAAAAAGATTTGAGAAAAAATATGATTGATAATATGGAAGTATGTTCAGTTTTATAAATGAAAGTAGCAAATCAAAAATTCTCATAGCAAGACAGAGAAGTAAACTAGGAAGTCAATAATTGTAAGCAAAATAATTTATGACTTCATGAAGGCTACATCAATCATTTTACATTTTATGAGACTGCCTTTCAGTTTTTAGAAAAACTAATTCTACCAAGAATGATCCTGTATTGGCAAGTTTTTCTGTAAAGATTTATAGGAGAAATGACCTGTATTATGTCAAAACATATTTGCATGCTTTAGGTCAATCATGTTTTTCAATAAAACATGTTTTACAAATACCCAGAAACTTCTCATTATTCTATGTAGTGACAGGTTCACAAAGAACTCTGTCAGTGCTGACATGTCAACAAAAATAGCATTTCCGTTTTTCTCTAGGATCAATTTTCTTGTCATAGTTCAGACTGCTAAACAATCATTCAACAGTCTTCTGGTTGTCTTTCTTTAACAGATACTTTAGTTGAACTCCTCACTGGGATCAGTATGTATTCCAGGAAAATTTACTAGCATTTTGGTGACTCTAAATCTTTCTAATTTTATTCAATATCTTTAAAATCCCTCATTAACTCTTGTAATAGTAATGGAAGTTATTCAACCAAAATTATTATCCTGTTAAAAATAATAACCTTTCCTGTAATTTGGTTGAGATACACTGGATATTATCAAATATAGATATACAAAAAAATGGAACATTTATTAGGAAATGTATATTGATCATTTTAATCTTAATAAAATAAATTCATTAGCCCTTTGTTCCAAAATACAATTCTATTCTTTACCAATTGCCAAATTGGGAAAATTTAAAGAGAAGTATAAATAGAATGCTTCTTAGAAGTAGAAGAATGAATGCATTTTCAAAGTTACAAAAATTAAATGCAAATTTGACAATAGAATTTTTGAATCCACTGGAAAATTCTCTGAAGCAATTTATTTTTAAATGTCATTGACTAAATTCTTAACCAGCTTGGTCCACTACTAAATTTTTCATTTTCACCTATTCTTCCCTTTCATGTCACATCCAGGCTAGCACTTCTTTGGCCTTAGTAGTTGCTCTCACTTAAACCTAATTCTCTATCCAACCATAATGCTAGAACTTATGGTTCATTCAAATCCTTAGTATGTATGCTACTTCCTCAATTTAAAAGATGTTGGTGAGGACATAAATATTTGTTTATGCTAGCAAAAAGTGTCTTTTACAAGGCAAGTGTTCAACTTTACTGACCATAATTTTGGATCATAATTTTTTTTAAATATTCTCCCTTAGGAACTTGTCTTCCTCTTGCAAAGTAAATGTGAAAATGTTCTGAAATCTAAATTTTCACAAAATGTTATGTTGCTGATAGTTGTCATAAAATTAGTGCTTTCCTGAATTCTTCTGTATGAAAAATAATACCTAGGCATATTTTTACCATTTTAATTTGCATAGTAATGTTTCTTAGTGAGAATGATCTTAAATCTGATTACTGTTATTTTGCTTATGCTCCAAAATGATAGCCTTAAAATGTATTTTAGTTTATAGATGACAATGTACTGTGACAAACATCATTTTAGTAGATTCATAAAAAGCCTTTAATAACCACAGGAATCATATTGTAAATGAAAAAAATTATGAGGTTGTTAAATGAATTGTGCAAGACTATTTAAGTTCAGATATTTTCAACTGCAAATAACAAAAACCAAATTCAAGACACATTAATAATAATAAAAAATGTATTAGTTCATGTGAGAGAGAAAACAAAATGCAACAGAAACTTCAAAAGGTGGCTCCAACTCTGGAACAACTTCCAAGGGATAATTTTGCCCTCTCTACCATGTTTTAGTGTCATCATTAGACTTGAAATGAATTAGCTCAAAGCGATACTCATCTCAGGTCCTCCCTGGTGGCTCAAGGGGTTAAGTGTCAGCACTATGAAACTATCAGCAGCCACTGTAGCATGAGTTCGATCCCCGGCCAGGCAGCTGATCCACCTATGGCACAGCAGACCTCTCCTGTCTTGCCTGCTGCTCCTCTTACTAGTGTATTTCAGTAAATCTACCTGTTCTACTCCCTACTCTGTATCTGTTGAATCTTCTCACCCACAGCACCTCTGGCTACAACCCAGCTCCTGTACACATACATAAAATAAATTTTAAAAAGAAAAGAGATACCTGTGTCAGATTTCTCTGTGAAAAGAATTTTCATATAGAGGAAATAATTTATTTTTCTAGCTAATTTAATATTAAATTTAAATTGCCCAGAAGATTTAACAAGCGTTGGGCATCCCCTGGTGGCGCAATGGTTGAGTGCTAGGCTGCGAAGCTGCCTGCAGCATCTGCAGCGCCGGTTCGACCATCGGCAACCAGCGAGGGTCCCACATGGCATACAGACCTCTCCTGCCGTCCGCTGCTCCCCTCAGCAGTGTATTTCGTCAGTCTGCCTGTTCTGCTCCCAGCTCTGGTTCTGGTGAATTCTCTCACCCTCCCGTGCTCTGAATTGTACCCAGTGCTTGTATAAATAAATAAATAAATCTTAAAAAAAAAGAAAAAAAAATTAACAAGCTTTATTTTACCATATTGCCCTCATTTGGTCTCATGTGAATTTCTTCTATAATTCATATTAACATAAGACTGTTGCTCACTGATATTTTTCTATTATTTCTTTCTTTTAAGATTTATTTATTTTAATACAAGAGCTGGGGTACAGTCCAGAGGAGTGGGAGGGTGAGAGGATTCACCAAAGAAAGAACCGGGAACAGAACAGGCAGACAACCTAAATACACTGCTGAGGGGAGCAGCGGGTGAGACAGGAGAGGTCTGCCAGGCCATGTGGGAATCTCCCTGGCCGGCTGGGAATCAAACCCGCACTGCAGAGCCTGTTGACAGCCTCACAGCACTGTGCTCAACCTGCTGAGCCACCGGGGTGGCCCTTTTTCTACTATTTTTTTTTATAATGATGAGTAAAATTATAATAATAAATAAGCAAATACTTGCATATGCAATTGGCTGATTAATTTATTTCTCCTGTAGGAAAACAGAAACTCCTCAGGTTGAGGTTTGTGTCTTTCATTTCTTACTGTCACATAGCATAGCTAAGTCCCTTGAACATAATAGATATCACTTAAGGAATGGTCATTAACATAGAGGAGAGAGAAGTCCTTGGAATTACTTTCATGTAACAGTTGGCACTTTATTTAGGTGGATTGTGGAATGGAGGCAATTGACCTTTCCTCAGGGCAAAATTGATTATGGGGAATATTTTAACTATTATCCTTGTCCCATTTGATTGCAGTACACACACCTCTCTCACATTTGATTGTGACTATAACAGGTAAAAGACACCATAATTACTCATTAACAAAACCAACTTGCAAAAAATGATCTTTTCTTTTTCTATAATGAACACAGTAGCAGAAGATCATTAGCTGTGTTAAATATTGTATTCCCATTACTTATTCAGACTACTCCAAAAGAGAGAGCACCCAAAACTATCAAATTTGGTTTCCTTACCCAAACCAAAGGAACAGTAGAATTCCTCTTTGTATATGTCCTCCTGGTGGCCTGAGTTCAATCCCCAGCCAGGGAGCTTACCTTCATGTCAGGCATCAGACCTCTCCAGTCTCCTGTGCTGCTCCACTTAGCAGTGCATTTCGGTAAATTTGCCTGTTCTGCTCCTCACTGTGTCTCTCATGAATCCTCTCAGCCCCTGCATCTCTGGTCTAAACCCAGTTCTTCTATGCAAAGATGAAATAGAAAAAAAAATTCCTCATTGTATTCCATCTATTGATTCCTAGCCATGCAGTGCCACTCATTGATGCACAGGCATGTACAGCCCAATGCACTCTTGATGTTGCCTTGTTGATTTGGTTCATTAGACAGGCCAATTCCATCTTTCCAAGGAATCTGAGACAAATATTACTTAGACTTTGCCATTAGCAACTTTTGGTGCTAACCTTCCTCAGTTTCTAGACAGCCATTTCTCTGGCACCATATAGTTACCAGAATGTTGATTTGGACAGATGCATAAATGTACAATCTCAAATCACTTTGCTTATTATCTTGGTCACAATCATATTTAAAAAAAATCAAGCAGATTATTCTTATCAATTTAGTCCTTGAAACACAAAGAATTCATATATAACATTTTCCTCCCAAATTAGTTTATGCAAGAGCAAACAGGACTCATTGGGGATATTCTAATTTTGCTAGACTTAAGATGCTACTCTTGTTATCTTTCTCACTAAAAGATCAAAAAAGAAAAACAAAAAGTATGATCCCTCATAAGATTTTCTATAATATTAGGCATCTATCATGTTGAACCTTGTGTGTGTGTGTGTGTGTGTGTAGATTGGCAAGGGAATCTTGAAAAATAAAATTCCAGGAATAAACAATGATTTAATTATGTCTAATTGAATACCCTAGTATGATAACTGAGATATCTAGTAAAATATATGTTCATATTATAGAAAATATGTTGTTATTTTTTATATTTTTAAGATTTACTTATGCATACAAGAACCAGAGCACAGGCAAGAATTGCAGGGTGGTGAGAGTATTCAACAGAGACAGAGTGGGGAATCAGAACAGCCAGACTGACTGAAATACCCTGCTGAGGGGAACAGTGGGAGAGACAGGAGAGGTCTGCTGTGCCATGTGGGTAGTTCCTTGGCTGGCCTGGGTCAAACTCATGCTGCAGAGCCTGTGGATATTTTCACAGTGCTGTGCTTAACCCCTTGCACTGCAAGGGAGGACCCCTGTTATTTTTTAAATGAAAATCTGGGATTTACCATGACACAAAATTTACATTCAAATAAAATATATCATCTCTTGTTCCAAACCAGAGCAGAGGAGTGGGGAAATGCATGCTGGCATTCAAGAGGAAATGTGTTACAGAAAGCATGCGTGCTTACTCTATTGATTTTTACTAACCATGCAGACACAATGCAGTGTCTCATATTAAGTCAAAAATTGCTTCATAAATTTGGAATATTACCTAATCTCTAAGATTACAAATAGAATTAATGGAGATAAGGCATATTATACACTTAGCAGCTTAGTACATTGTTTACAATATGCAATAAAGTTTGTTATTATTACTACCATCATGATTGATGCTTTGATAAACTTTCAAAGGATTAAGGAAGTATAAGAAAAGGGAATATGAATTCATTTCAAGAAGATTTAAGAAAATTCTAGGAGATAATGGCCTTTGAGTGGAAATATTCCTTACAGTTTCTGTTGCAAGGAAAATACAATCACATTCTTGTTATAGGAAGCAAATAAATCTTTCAATGTACAAAATATTGGAAAAATTGAACCTTGTGCTATAATACAATGCGACCCAATGGTAACATTATATTGGTCATATAATAATAAAACTATTTTTATGTTATGCCAGTGATGCTGATTATAAATAAGCTTATAAGTATGTACTGGGTCAAAATTCCCAGGGTGTTGAATTTCACAGCAAATGGATTGATTTACTCATTTTCAGTCAAAAAAGGAGAGCTACTCCATTGGCTACTAGAAGCAAATCATTTCCTACAATCTTGGAAAATAATGTGAGAAAATGTGTAGTATGGTTTATCAACTAGGAATTACTAGAAGTTGTAGGGAAAGCATTGCAGATGAAAATGAAAAAAATATGATCCTTACTATAAGTCATGATAAGACAATTTAATTTTAAATTTAATTTTAAATTTAATTTTAAATTTTATCTCATTATCTATAGATAAAAATAATATAAAATTTGATATGCATGCTGATTTTAAACATGAACACCTAAAATTTACATATGCATTGTTAATTCAATTTAAATAAAAAGTATTCACAAAATCTAATCTGATTACTCTGAGATGTTTAAACAAATTCTTTAAGGAATTATATTGCATTTATTAATGGTTGTCAAATTTATTTGACTTAAATTATTTTCTGATGCACATATAAGTAAAAATTACAAATACATTTTTCCCCTAATTGGGTACTGAAAATGTTGTATTCATCATTTTAGAATCCATTTGAATATTTTTCCTAATTCATATGTCTAAGTTAAAATGTTAAGAAAATGCTAATAGAGATTTATTCTAAATGCTAGTTTCTACTGTATTATGTCTATAAAATTTCAATTTATAGTATATAATTATTATAATAAACATTTTCATAAATCTTAATTAAATTTTATTTTAATTTTATACCTATTTCTAGTATTTTTGCTTTCAATCAAGTAATTTTTGTTTCTCTTCAATTAGTACAAGATGAAAGTAAGATGATAGTGGAAATAATTCAGAAGTAGGACATTATTCATGTAAACTATTTTCAAAAATATCAAAGTGCCACAAAAATGGGTCACATTCTACAAATGATAGATTTGGGTTTTGAAACAAATGTTGCATACTTTCCTCCTTAAAAAAGCATGCCATTTAGAGGAAGAACTAATTATCTTAAGGCTCTGCGTCAACTGTTGCCAAATGGCCTCACAGTTAGCAACAGAAGAGAAATGAAGCACAAATAAGCAAACCTTGGGGACTCACCTGTCCTCCTTTGCAGCCAAGATGATCCCTATGGTGTCAGAGAACAATCAAAGGATCTGAAATTGAAGGTGACTCAGAAAAGGCCAAACTGAAAAGTGTAACTCTTGCAACCAGGTCATCTCATCTCAGTAAAAGTATAACCATAACATAGTGAAAGAAAATGTAAAAGAAAGGGATATATATTTTATAAAATGTGTCTATATAATTATTATGGATACATGGAAAAGTAGAACAAATACTGGCATTTTATGTACTATGGATCTTCAGGACCATATATCCTTGAGGACTATATTCCTTGTTTCTAAGATTCAGTTTCCACACATATGAAATAAGGATAATTGGCTAAATGGTTTCTTTTTAAAAAAAATTATGCATACAAGAAGTGGGGTACAGGGCAGAGGTGTGGGGGGTGGTGAGATGATTCACCAGAGACAGAGTGGGGAACAGAACAGGCAGATTCAAATACACTGCTGAGGGGAGCAGTGGGCGAGCCAGGAGAGGTCTGCTATGCCATTTGGGTCAGCTCCCTGGCTGGGGATCAAACTTGAGCTGCAGTGGCTGTAGATAGCTTCAGTGGTTGTGTCTTAACCACTTGTGCCCCCAGGGAGGCCCCGGGATAAATGATTTCTTAATATGGATTGTAATGCTAACATTCTATAAATATTCATGTAAACTTAGATAGTTGTAAATTGTTTAATATAGATACTATAAAAAATACACCTTATCTACCTTGCAGCACATAGTATGGGGCCTGGCACTCAACTGGTATTCAAAACAATATTTGTTGAATTATTTAATAAGTCAGAACATAAAGATGAGGGGGTGGTGAGTTGATTGAATGACTGTCAGCACATGAACAGCATGTGCTAACACTAACCTTACTTTATTGACTGTCTTTCCTTCCTCTTTAAATAAACCGAACCCTTGATGATAGGGAAAAAGCTGGGTAAGAAGGGAGTCACTAGGAAATTTCAATGTTTCTTCGAGGTTTGTGTGCTCCTGATTGGAAAAGCTGAAAAGTGATTTGAAGTTCTTAAAGTTAAAAGTCTCATTTTTGTTCAATTATTTTCCATATAAAACCCTCAACCTGTGGTGTCATGGCATTATTATAAGAAATAGTGCCTAACATTTACATGATCACAATTTCAAGATGGATAAATTAAAGAACAGTATCAGTAGAGTAATAGGCAGTATTACTGTATTTTAATTTCAAAACTGACACATGCTGACTGACTAATCCTTGCCAAATGTATCTGTAGAATTAACTTAATTAGTTTATTCTTACTGTAACAAATCACTATATCAGTTGAGTATAAGTTTGATGATTGTTAATTATATATCTAATATGTACCTGATTCTTGAAGGATGTTATCAGATTGGGACTAAAAACATATTCCAAAAGAGTTGTAACATTATTCTTGTTAATAGACCTTCCAGAGTGATCCAATTTGCTGAAATTCATGATGTAAATGCAGTTAACTTAAAGTAGATACTATAAGAAAATAAGAATAGTGATTTTATTTTTAGGTAGGTCCTTAGGTTTGATAGGATACTAAACTATATCATGGTCCATTGGTTTGTCAAAATTATGGAACAATCTTCTGTGAGATGAAAATTTAAGCATTTTGTCACTCACAGTCTGAGACTACACATTTAATTTTCTGTTCTGTTTTGTTGTTCCAAGAAATTAATAATGACAGAAATAAACATGTTTAATAAAGTAAGAGCAATAGTAGTGGATTTAGACACAACCTAATTTATTTGTTTAATATTGAGTCTTTAATAGAGTGGCTCATACATATAGAGTTGTAAATTTAAACGTGTGAAATTTATTTTTTTAAAGATTTTTATTTATTTACACAAGAACTGGGGTACAGGCCAGATTTGCGGGTGGGTGAGAGGATTCACCAGAGACAAAGCGGGGAACACAACAGGCAGACTAACGAAATACACTGCTGAGGGGAGCAGTGGGCGAGACAGGAGAGGTCTGCCATGCCATGTGGGACCCTCGCCGGCCAGCCAATTTCAAACCGGTATTGCAGAGGCTGAGGACAGCTTGACAGCGCTGCGCTCAACCGCCTGCGCCACCAGGGAAAGCCCTAAACGTGTGAACTTTAAATGGATATGCTGAAAGCTATGCTAATTTATAAGGTAATAATTATTAAATAATTATTAAAAAAATATGAAAATCTAGAGTGAAGTTTAAATAATGTCCTTATACTGGCACTGGTTTCTTGTTAATAGGTTGAAGTGTTTTTAAAGTAGTTGAGATAATTTTTTTTTAAAACTAAGACACTAGTTAATGTAAGTAAAACCCACAACTATTTAAAATGGAAAGATGTAAGTAATTAATTCTCTAGAGAGGAAAAAAAAGGTGCCAGTGTGTTAAGGCTAAAAAGGAGATATTCAAGTTTATCCAGTCCAATTTTTAAATTTTACTATGAAAGAATTTTTATCTCAGATGTTTAAGGCATTTGCTCAAGGTCAGAGACAGAAGGGCACCAAGTTAATCAATTAACTTTTCTTATGAGGCTCTCCTCACCACCAGAAAAATTCACAGAGATTTCATTCCGAGTCAGGGTGTGAATCTACCTATTTGAGCCTTCAATCCACCACACTTCAGCCCTCCCAGACACCAGAACCTGGAACAGAAGTGCTCTGGGGAAAGCCCTGACACAAGTCTAGATCTCACAAGACACAAGGATTGGTGTCTGTCACCAAATAAATGCACAGGACAGTGGTAGAGAGGGACTCATACACAACAAAAGCCCTAACTGCATCAAAGCAATCCAAAGGAAACAATGGTGAGGAAGAAAAATAAAAATGTTAACCAAGTTTTCAGGGGAACAATACACCACAGAGAGAAAACCAAACCACAGAACGAAACCACAAAGACATGTAATAGCATTTTTTTACTTATCAGAGATAGAATTAAACATTATCATGATTAAGAAAATTAAAGAGGGCCTCCCCTGGTGGCGCAGTGGTTGAGGATGGACTGCAAAGCTGCCCTCATCCTCGGCAACACTGGTTCATCACGGGCCACTGGCAAGGGTCCCACATGGCGTGGCAGACCTCTCCTGCCACACCTGCTGCTCCTCTCAGCAGTGTAATACATCAGTCTGCCCGCTCTGGCTCTGATGAATTCTCTCACCCTCCCGTGCTTCTGACTGAACCCAGAGCTTGTATAAATAAATAAATAAATAATTCTTTAAAAAAAAGAAAATTAAATAATTGAAGCAATGCAAAGAAAACTAATAAAAACAGATCAGAGATATATTAGGAAATTCAGAAAATGAAATGAATGATATGACAAACACAAGCAACAAAAAGAAGGTCAATATTGAAATTTTAAATATAATAACAGAATTGAAGCTGTGAAAAGATCAATGGAGGAGGTAAAACATTCTGGAGAAATCCAAATGGAAAAATGAATAAGTGATCTCAAAAACGCAGGTGAGGGCCTCCCCGGTGGCGCAGCGGTTGAGCACTGGGTTACAAAGCTGCCCGTGGCCTCTGAGGTGCCGGTTCAATCCCCGGCTGCTCCCCGGCCACCGGAGGAGGATCCCACAAGGCGCGCAGACCTCTCCTGCCGCCCGCTGCTCCCCTCAGCAGTGTACTTCGGTCCTTCTGCCTGCTCTGCTCCCCGCTCTGGCTCTGGTGAATCTCTCACCCTCCCGTGCTTCTGACTGTACCCAGTTCATGTATAAACAAAACAAACAAGCAAACAAAATAAATAAATAAAACATGCCTCTATTAAAAAAAAAAAACAAAAAAACGCAGGTGAGGCAAGACAAGATAGAAAAAGAAGGAGATATAAAGAAACAAGGATAAAGTAGCACTTTGAGATGTCTGCCACCATGAGGAAAGGTAATATAAGACTCAGCAGAGGAATTCACGAAGATATGACAGAGAGACCGGAATGGAACAACATTTTTTTTTTTAATTTTATTTATGTTTATACAAGAACTGCAGTATAGTCCAGATGCGCGGGAGGGTGAGAGGATTCACAGGAGACAGAGCCGGGAACAGAACAGGCAGAATGACGAAATACACTGCTGAGGGGAGCAGTGGGCAAGACGGGAGAGGTGTGCTCGCCATGTGGGATTCTCCCCGGCAGGCAGAGATCCAACCCGCGCTGCAGAAGCAGCGGACAGCTTCACCAGAGAGGTCCAGGGAACCGAACTTTTTAAAGATAGACTGGAAGAAGACTCCTCATACTTGACTAAGGAACTGAACATGCAAATACAGGAAGCAAAAAGAACAGCAAACTACAAATATAAAAGGAGACTCTTAGACTCTTAGAAGTAAAGCTTTCAAGAGTCCTAGACACGGAAAAAATATAACGAAGCTGATGAAGGGGAAGAACGAGATAAGCTAAAGGGAACAACAGTGGGGTTAACATTAAACTTCCCTGAGGAAGCACTCTGGACAAAAAGAGCTGATGCATCCAATAGGGAGGAGGATGGGGAGAGAGCTATGGGATAAATTCTGCAGGGTGGGAATGAGGCAGAGCACAATGGACTACGGGGGAGAACTAAGGGTGCCTTAGTTGTGGGAAAACTTTGGTGAGCACATCTGATGGGAGAAACCTATTTGTGTACAAGCATGAATGAACAAACATACTAACGTTTGTCAGATTTGGGAGGAAAGATATCCTTGTTCTTGTATAAGGATGTAAACAAGGATGTAAAATAATGATAGATCATTAATACATGTTTTCTTCTGATCACAAGCTTATGTGCTAATATGTATGTTTATAAAGAGTAAGTATATATTTTATAAAAATTGTAGAAGTTTATTCTTTCAGGTCTCCATGAATATTTGATAAATACTACTAATTATCATGCACTGTTCTAAATACTGAGGGTACCAAATTTTATATATTTTGTATAAAACATGTGCCTGTTATCATGGACTTTACATATTGGTGGGAGGAAATATGGGTTGCACAAACAAACACTGTTTTCATTCATATGAGTCAAACAGAAAATTAAATGGGGTGGCATGACAGTAAGTAACTTGATATCTATTGTGAAATTTGGCTTTCAGGGAAAGCTTCTAACAATAAGTGTAAACTTGGGTTCAAATAGCAATGAACTAACCCTATTACCCATTGAAAATTGTGGTGGTGGGGTGGGTTTTGAGAACAGAATGATTAGTATAAAATATCTAAAGTAAGAAAGATTCAAATTTTGATAAGGCATTGAGAACAAAACTCAAATTTGTATATACAACTTTAGACATAATGCTGTTTTTCTCCACCAACATATAGTTGCTAGGTGCAATTATACCTCACGTAGATGTTATCCAAAGTTTAGGTTTTGCTAAAAAAAAAGTTGGAAGTTTTATGCATCAGACCATGATAAAAAGAAGGAAATGAGAAGGAAACTGAGTGAGAAAGTGGTAGATTTAAATGACTGAAAGTTTCCATATGTATGAAACATTTTTGGAGTAATAGAAATGCCAAAAATATGTGAAAACTTTTGTTGTTACAAATATCAACTTTTAAAGTCATCTGCAAGGCATTATTAGCAATGTACAATCAAAGCTTGGGGAAGATAATGAGCTCTCTGAAATTGTTCAAGTTATGAGCTTTAGGTTTTTTTTTTTTTGTGAGAAGGTGGGACTTGAAGTGGAAAACTTTCATTCAAAGTATTTACTTATGTATCTTTGGGCAAATTCTTTTAACTATATGGACTAATGTTTCTCATTATAAAATTATGGTCCTTTCAATTGTCCAAATCTAATATAGTCAAGAGTTCTTAAAACTTCACTAGCTAAAATGGTGAAGTTACCAAAATATATTTATTTGTGTAGAAGCATGCATGAACAAACATACTAACATTTGTCAGATTTGGGAGGAAAGGTGTCCTTGTTCTTGTATAAGGTTTCTTCTTACAAGAAATGGCATAACTGAAGCAAATGAAAAATAGAGAAGTATGAGAAAAAAATTCTTTAAATAAATGGCAACTTTAGCACATAATATGAAGACATCACTGAACTCTTAAACTCTTCTAAATGAGTGAATTGGGGAAAGCTACAATTTATGATATTTCAGTAAAGAAGAAATAGCTCTTACATGACTACTGGGAGAAAAAAAGGATGGGTTTCTGTTAGTTTGAAGGTATTTTGTTGCATAAAATTATTATTTCCACCATATAATCAAAAGATACAGATGTGCATGTACCTACAACCCTCAGGAATTAGTATTCTTAGGACATGCTCTCTAGAGCAGTTGTTTGTTTCACTTAAGAAAAAAACAAATAATAAAGACAATCTACTTCACTTAAAATGTATGCAAATCTAAATAATCAAACTTTATAAAGATTTGAAAGGCAAGTAATCAAGAGAAACAGTCAACATACTTTGTCACTTTTGAAAACCAAGTAAAAAATGCACATTAACATCCCATCACTAATTATCATCTAATTACTCTTTTAATTGTTTTATTATTTAGTGCCTAAAAATAAACCCATGTAAAAGTTTAATACAAAGATTAAAGAAGCAGTTTAAAATGGCACCAAACAAGCCTTGCTCTTTTAGAAATCGGTGAATGCTGTCATCACTATCTGCACTCAAATTATGAAATTGGATGACAGATTACCTTAAGTATATTTTCTTGTCATAGAAGCAGGAACATAACACATTGTCTTCTAGTGATATAACAATAAAATGTGCATATGCATACACACTTACCTATTAACATATTAACACAAAGATGTAATCAGCTAGACTATAAATTCCAGGAAGGTAATAATATTTGTCTGCTTTGTTCATGATCATTACCCCCACATCCAGGAGAGGCTGGTAATGACTGAAGCTCTTCACATGTAGCATGCATGGATAATGTGAAATGCATAGTTAAGCTCTTAAGCTGCAGCAACTCTCAGTGGTGTTAAAGGTGGGATTATTTAATGCAGTAGATTCTGTGTAAAAACTTTTAAAAGTTTTTACTTTTCACAAGGAGTAAACTTTTTTTTTTTCCCAAAAGCCAGAAACATATAAACACCTATCACTTCTGTAGTGCAGGGAATGCAAGTAGTTTACAAAGATTGTTGTTTAGAGAACCTGCAGAAACAGAAAAAAGAGGGCAACATAGAGTGGTGTATTTTTCAAGTAATTAGATGCCCATTCTGTGTAACACATGAGTACTGTAGGCATTTTTCAGAGATATTTTTGTTTTACCAATAGAAACTGTAAAGGCACATAATTTAAAGGAAACTGAGTATCAGGAAACTGTGCATATGTTTCCATTTATATATTTTGTAGTTTCAGTTCTTAGATCCATATATTTGATCCATTTTGTATTGATTTTTGTGTATGTTGAGAGAGAGTGGAGTAATTTCATTATTTTGCATATGGCTGTCTAGTTTTCCATAAACCTTGTGTTGAAGAAACGTTCAATCCTTCATTGTATATGCTCTTGACTCCTTTTGTAGATTTACTGTCCACATATGAGTGGGTTTATTTCTTGGTTCAAAACTGTTCCATTTTTCTATTTGTCTATTTTTATTCCAATATACTATATCACAGTGCAGTTCAGTGTGAAATCTGGGAGTATCATACCTCTATTTTTTTGTTTTGTTTTGTTTTTAGGGATCATTTTGGCTTTTTCTGTGTCATTTGTGGTTCTATGTAAACTTTTAACATGTTTGTTCTACTTCTGTAAATAATGACATGGATACCCTAATAGGGATTGCACTGAATCCGTATATTGCCTTGGACAATGGATAAGTTAGCAATCTTCCAATCTATGATCAGGAAAGTATTTTCCAGTGTTTTGTGTTGTCTATTTTGTTTAATAATATTTTATAGTTTTTATTGTTCAGATCCATTATCTCCTATGTTAAGTTTATTCTTAGGTTTATTTTTTGATGCAATTTAAAATGATTTTCTTGATATCATTCCATTCCAGTTCTTTGCTTGCTTATAGAAACACAACTTATTTTTGTATTATTTTGTAGCCTGCCACTTCACTGTATTGATGTATTGTTTCTAATTTTTTTTTTTTAGTGGACTCTTTAGGGTTTTCTATATATAATGTCAAGTGATCTGTTTGCAGTGATATTTTGCTTTCTTTCCAATTTGGATAATTTACTTCTTTTTCATATCTAATTTCTCTAGCCTATATTGCAATACTAAGTTGAATTTGAATATTAATAGTGAGAATGCACTCCTTGTCTTACAGCTGATATTAAAGGAAAAAAAAAACCTTAAAATCCCACCCTTGTATATGATATTAGCTGTGGACTTAGCATCTATAGCCTTAGTATGCTGAAGGATTTTAATTGCATCCTATTTTCTTGAGGTTTTTTTTTATTGTAAATAGATATTGACTCTTACAAAATACTTTCTTAGTATCTATTGATTTGATCATATGATTTTTGTCTTCCCACTTATTGATGTGGTTTATTACATAGGTCAATACAATGATGTGGTAAATTACATAGGTCAGTACAATGAAAAATCAATCATTGTATCTGTAGAATAAATCCCATTTAGTCTTGGTGAATAATCCTTTTAATTTATCATTGAATGAAGTTGCTAAGATTCTGTTGAGTATATTTACAACTATGCCCAATCTCTGTATAGTTCTGTCTTGTGTGTTTGTGTGTGTTTGGTTACATAGGTGTGAATTCTTTGTCCCATTTTAGTATCAGAGCAATATTATTCTCATAAAATGTTTCTGCAAGTATTTACTCTTCCTCAATGTTTGGGACAATTTAAGAGGAATATGCATTAATTTATCTTTTAAGGTCTGGTAGAACTCACTAGAGAAACCTGTCCTGGATTTTAGCTTTTGGACACACTTTTGATTATTGTTTCAATGTCCTTGCTGTAAATACTTAATTAGCACCGGCCAGCACCAAATGCCATTTGGACAATTGGGATGATTTAGAAAACAGTAAAAATGATTCCTCTCTTGTGACACTTATGTTTCAATATGGAAAGACAAATACTACAATACTAAATCATCATCATCATCATATAAATGTGTACAGTATGTTGAAATGTTTTAATGTCCCTAAAGGTGAAGTAGACAGTAGATTGTAATATTAAATATGATGATAAAAGTAGAATTCTTGGAGGATGTGTGATATAAGCAAAGACTACAGAAGAGGTATGAATTGGTCATGCAACTCTCTAGGTGAGAAAGAATTCTATCTATGAAACATGTCTAATTAAAAACCTGTGATAGAAGAATACTTGATGTTTCCAAGTTCTGCCAAAAGAGCCATATTCTACAGTGGAGTGATGGGAATGTGCATGGGAAGAGATGGTGTCAGAATATTAATCATATTCTAGTGATTAATCCTCTCTTTGAACATTCTTTTTGGGTAGCTTCATTATATGTGTCATCATAAGCATAAAAATACTAAACAAATTAATGATTCAATTAGTTTGGTATCACCAAAGAATGATTTTTTTCAAAATTTTTGAAAGACCACATTCCATCAATTAGATTTAACACTGTCCATGTTGTTTAAAGCCACAGTTGAACTGATTAATATTTACTGTAATGGAGGAAATTTAAATCAATTTACTTTTCATTAACAGTATTTAGGGCTACTTGATATCTGACACTGTGCCTTTAACTTCCTATTTAAGAATTGAATTAGCAATTAGAGGTTGACAAAAATAATGTTATATAAAGTCTGTGTAGTTGATTAATCTCATATCTGAAGTGAAAAGAATCACTATGTGCTTGATTAATCTCATATCTGAAAGAAAAAGAAAACTGCATTGTAAATGACTACCCAGTTGTGAACATCTGAAACCAGGAAATGTTCTAGTTTTAGGACAAATTTCATTGTATTGAAGCTCATAAAATATGAGGACTCTAAATTCCTGAAGCAGAAGGAATTTGACTTATGCTTTATAACAAGATGAACTGCTAGAAACCTGGAGACATGGAAATACTATACTTGTTTAATATTTTAGTTCGCCTAGAGCTATGATAATCACAAACTCTCTGAAATGTTACTTGTGCCCATGAAATAACATTAATTTTCTTATAATCTTTGCCCCAGGAAATATTTCAATTGAATTTTACATTTCTTTCCAAGAAATCCGGAACTCTGGATTCCAGTCTCATTTACTTACACTTTTTTCGCAGTTATTTAAAATCCTAATTGAATTCAAAACCAATGATTTACTATCTTGCATTACCTTCTTTTATATAAAAAATACATAGTTTAGATTTATTTTAATATAATTCTGGAATTAGTTTCACTTATCTGACAGGTTTACTCAATCATTCATTTATTTATCTCATATTAGCTAGTCATGAAATACCCAAGAACATATAGTAACAGTTACTTTTGAAAAGAGTTTATCTAGTTGGTTGCAGGGAAACAACAACTCAGTAATCAGGTAGTATGGGTTTAAAATTCAACTCTACCTCCAACCAGTTGTGTCTCTTTAGAAAAGTTAATTAATCTCTCTCTTTGTCTCAATTTTCTTTCTTTCTTTTTTTTTATGATTTATTTATTTATTTTTTTATACAAGCACTGGGTACAGTCAGAAGTGCTGAGGGTGAGAGAATTCACCAGAGCCAGAGCTGGGAACAGAACAGGCAGACTGATGATATACACTGCAGAGGGGAGCAGCGGGCATGGTAGGAGAGGCCTGTGTGCCATGTGGGACCCTCGCCGGTGGCCGGGGATTGAACCGGCGCTGCAGAGGCTGCGGGCAGCTTTGCAACCCAGTGCTCAACCACTGCGTGCTCCAGGGGAGGCCCTGTCTCAATTTTCTATGACAAAAATGAGAGTTAAAAAAGGTACTTGTAACATAGTGTAATTGTTAAGAATAAAAAAGTGATGTAAATACTTAACAGTATGTCTGTAAAATCTGGTAAGAATGTAACATTTTTTTTTTCCCTTGTTGCATGCCTGTGTATACTTTTAAAAGCAATATTTCTTGGGGGAATATTGGATAATTATCTATTTTTAGAATATCAGAACTTTAGAATTGAAAAACAGTGAATACCCTAAAAATAATGATTAACTTGGTTTTTGAAATAAGAGAACAAGAAAATTAAAGTTTCCCAGTGAATGGGTAACAGGTATTATGGTACTGTAATGGGGCTGAAGCCAAAGATCTTTACAGGTGGCACCCCCCTGGAAGGGGGGGTCGAGTGAAGATTGATAGCCACAGGTAAAATATGAACAAAATATTGGCAGTGTGGACTCTGATAAAAATATAAGGGACTGCAGAAGTAGCCTCCAGGATTGAGCTTGTGGGATTTTAGCATTTTTTTAGACTTAGAGCGATTCTGGGGTCAGCAATTTCTGCCCCCACTGCATGGATCTTCAAGAAGGCCATTGTGGGCTTCTGAAGGAATGACGAGGCTTCCAGCAGGCAATCTCAGAGGAGAAAAGTTTGGAGGTTTTGTAAGTAGCTGAGTGACTGAAACTGTCCCTAGTTTTGCTGCTGTTACAGTCTGGCAGGGAAAATGAAGACCTGGAGAAGGGCACTTGCCGAGCAGTGTAAGTGTGGCTGATTGTCAGGTTGTTCTGCTGCAGCTGCTGTTTTGAGTAACACTAATCTGGTGCTGCACTGGTACATCTCGGCAGCTCAGTGAGCATTTCCTGTTGTGTCTTCTGCTCTCTTAGTGAGTTGAATCCCAGCCTATAGTCTGGTTGCCGTGTGCTCCAGGTCCAAAGTGGTGGGAAGACACCATCTTTGGAGCATTTGTGTTTAGGACTTTAAAATAGTGGACACTGCTTCGGGTGAGGTAAACACGTATTTGTGGCCTCAGTAACTCTTTATTTCCCTGATTTGTTAAATAAATCCTATTATTGTTGTTCTCTGAAACTGAGTAGTCTTGCAATTGTGCATCAGATGAAGAACTCATTTCAGATGGTGACCGGTAAACTACTTAGGTAGTGTCCTTGGTCAGTTTTTCTTTTTTTTTTTAAACCCACATCCTAGGGTTATAAGGATTTTTTTTTATAAAGATTTATTTATTTATACAAGCACTGGGTACAGTCAAAAGCGCGCGAGGGTGAGAGAATTCACCAGAGCCAGAAGGGAGAGCAGAGCAGGCAGACTGACGTAGTAAACTGCTGAGGGGAGCAGCGGGAGGCAGGAGAGATCTGCGCGCCATGTGGGACCCTCACCCGGTGGTGGGGGATAGAACCGGCGCTGCAGAGGCTGCGGGCAGCTTCACAGCCCAGCTCTCAACCACTGTGCCACCAGGGGAGGCCTTCCTTGGTCAGTTTTAGTGCTCCTTGATGCCTTATACAGTACTAGGTTTCAAACAAGATTGAAATTATTAACTAAAAAGAAAAGAGCAAGATAATTTATTAAATTTGGCAATTGGTTCTTCTTTGTCGTTGAACATATTTTAACCCAAATCCTAAAAACTCTGAAAATTTCAAGTATGCACAGTACAAGTTTCCCTCCAAATTATAATTCCAATAGAGTATAAGAAATATTTTTTTTTCTAATATAGTGGCTAAAAGAGAGATAGTGGAAACACAGAGTATTTAAACTTGTTTATTAATTTTGAAGGGATCCTGGAAATTATATAAAGAATGAAATTTTGTATTTTTAGTGAGGTAAACAGGCTTGGAAAAGTTTCTGAGTTCCTAAATCTATTCTATAAATTTATGAAATGAATCCTAAGTAAGCCTGAGGTTAGAAATCCACACATAAAACTAACAACTTTTCTCAGCAATATAACAGGAATGACACAGATTTTAAATTGTACTACAAGCTAACAAATGAAAAGTAGAGGGGGGGCGGAGCAACATGGCGGCGATGAGACGCTGCGAGTAAGATCTCCCATTAAAAAAAGTTAATAGGGAGGAAAAGCGGCAGGTCCCAGTGAGAACTGGGACACGGAAGATAAACGGGTGACTCCAGCAAACTACCCGAAGAAGAAAGTGGCCATAAAAGAGGACTAGAAGGGAGGGAAGCACAGAACCCTTCTCCCCTCCCCCGCCCACAGAGGCGGCACTCTCCGACCGGCAGAGAGGAGGAAAACAACAAACCAAAACGGCCAACAAGAACAAAGGACGGACGCAGCAAGTGGGACTGTGAGTTGAAAGAAACTACTGCAGCCACCACACCCCGTGAACGGGAGCTGCGGAGAACCCTGCAGGATTCGTCCTGGAGGTGAACTCCGGGCGCCATTAAAGAGAGACCCCGCCCCCCAGGAGGAGGCCAGCACCAGCACACAGCCCCAGCTGCCCGCCTGGTAAGCTTGGGCACTGAAAGCGGCGCGCTGGAAAAGCAGGCGCGGATCGCGGTCAGGATTGCACGGAAAAGCGGCGCGCTGGAAAACCAAGTGCGGATCGGAATCGGGATTGCGCGCGGAAAAGCAGTGCAGTTGAAAAGCAAACGCGGATCCAGATCGCAGTTGCCCAGGTCCCCGCGCCTGCGACCTAGGCTTGCAGGGAGACCCGCGGAGGCCCTCCCTGAGTGAGCAGGAACCAGGCGCCCAGGCAGGGGAGCGGGATTCAAAAGGCACCATTCCCGCGCCACTGATCTGGGCTACAGCCTGCGTCCTGGAACTGAGGGCTTTGGAACTGAGACCCGGGGCACAAAATTAGGGGCGTGGGTTCCCCATGACGGTGGGGCACAAGGCTGACACAGCACCCCAAAGCCATTGAGGTGTACCCTAACATCCCCGCTCTGTTCCCTGTCCCACGGGGTGGAAAATCAGCTCCCCAAGGGCTCTAGGAGAGATCTCTGGCGCCACCTAGCGACTTGAAGCCAGCAGAGACTCCTGAAGGAGCCAGTGGCCAGCTGGGGAGTTAGCCCACACCGGGCCCCTTCTGACCAGTAGTCTGAGCCCACAGGGAGAGCGAGCACCCACAGCCGGGGCAGACCAGGCACGCAGAAGAGTGTGCCTGAGACCGGACGCGCAGGGAGTGTGTCCCACATCACCATTTTAGAACAGGGACATTTCTTCAGTAAAGACTACCTGCAGAAGGCTTCCTCAGGAGCCAGAGGTGAGCGGGGGAAGTTCGCCCACGCCAGACCCCCTCTGTCCTGCAGTCCAAGCCCAGAGGGGGAGCAGGAACCCACCGCCGGGGCAGACCAGGCGCACAGGGGAGTGTGTCCCCACATCGGAATTTTAGAACAGGGACCTTTCTCCAGTAAAGACTGCTTGAAACTGACAGATGACTCCTGGAGGAACCAGAGGAGAGCAGAGAAGCTCACCCAAGATGCCGGCCAGTCCCAAATACACAGTGTCCCAACGCATACGGCAAATTAGAAAACAGACAGTAGGGAGGAGAAGAACCACACACAACCTAGCAACTCTCCAGAGAAAAAGCACACCACAAAAAGAAAACCAGCCCCCAGATTGCAACGACAATAACTTGGAAGAATTTCTGAGCCTTCCAGAAAGAGAATTTAAAATTGCCGTGATTAAAAAACTGACAGAAGTCATAAAGGAAAACAATGATAAGGGAAAAATAATCAACGATCAGAAGAATGCAATTGAGTCCCAAGAGAGGGAAAACAATGGTCAGAAGAAAGAAATTGAGTCCCTAAAGAGGGAAGTAAAAGAAATGCAGGAGATCAAAGAATTAATGGAAGAACTAAAGAATTCTGGGCAAAGCAATGAAAGCAGAATAGATGAAATGGAAGAACGAATAAGTAATCTTGAAGACACAGAAATAAAAAAGAACCAAAACAGAAAAGGAAAGAGAAGTACGAAGGAAAAAGAACGAGGAAACACTTCGGGAACTATCTGACTCCATGAGGAAAGGAAATATAAGAGTTATAGGAATACCAGAAGGAGAGGAGAGAGTTGTAGGAACAGAGAAAATATTCAAAGAGATAATTGAAGAGAACTTCCCAAATGTGAAGAAGGAGCTAAAAATTGATATACAAGAAGCAAGAAGAACACCAAACTTCCACGACGAAAGGAAAAATACAGCAAGACACATAATAGTAAAGCTCCCAAGAATCCAGGACAAGGAAAAAATAATGAAGCTAGCAAGAGGGAAGAAACAGATAACATTCAAAGGAAAGCCAATCAGGCTGACATCAGACATCTCCGAAGAAACACTACGGGCAAGGAGAGAGTGGAGGGACATAGTCAACAGACTCCAAGAAAACAGATGCCAACCAAGAATACTCTATCCCGCAAAGCTCTCCTTCCTCTTTGAAGAAAGAATATGGACCTTCCCAGACAAACAGAAACTCCGGAATTTCATTACAAATAAACCCCCACTCCAAAAAATACTAAAAGGAGTCCTAAAGCCAGAACCTCAGAGGGACGAATAACAATGAAAGAAGGCCAAAAAAAAAAAAGTTATTAAAAGAATAAATAAAATCAAAGGAAAGACAATCACAATGGCAAATACAGATGCTAACATATCAATATTAACTCTAAATGTAAATGGACTAAACTCTTCAATAAAAAGACATAGAGTTACAGCCTGGATTAAGAAACAAAACCCAACCTTTTGCTGTCTCCAGGAAACACATTTAGCTACAAAAGATAAAAATAGGCTCAAAGTTAAAGGATGGAAAACAATCCTACAAGCAAATGGACCAAAAAAGAAAGCAGGAACAGCTATACTTATATCAGATAAAACAGATTTCAAACTCAAAAAGATAAAAAGAGACCCCAATGGTCACTACATTATGATCAAGGGGACAATACTTCAAGAAGAAATAACACTCATTAACATATACTCACAGAACGAAGGAGAACCAAAATACATCAGACTACTGTTGTCCTCTCTGAAAACAGACATCGGAGAAAACACATATGTAGTGGGAGATTTCAACACACCACTATCAACAATGGATAGATCAACAAGACAAAAAATAAGTAAAGAAACCAAAGCTCTAAATAAGGACCTAGAGCAATTGGGCTTAACAGATATCTATAGAACACTAAACCCAAAAAAAACGGAGTACACATTTTTCTCAAGCGCACACGGATCATTCTCCAGGATCGATCACATACTGGGGCACAAGACAAACATCAACAGATACACCAAGATTGAAATCATATCAACCATCTTTTCTGACCATGAAGGCATCAAACTAGAAATAAACCATAAAAAGAAGGCAAGGAACTTTCCTATCTCATGGAGATTAAAAACCACACTACTGGAAGACCACTGGACTAATGAGGAGATCAAAGAAGAAATTAAAAAATTCTTTGAATTGAACGACAAGGAGGACACCAATATCCTAAATGTATGGGATGCAGCAAAAGCAGTAATAAGAGGAAATATATAGCAATAGAAGCTCACATCAAGAAACAAGAAAGAACTCAAAGAAACAACCTAATCTTGAAGCTCAAAGATCTAGAAAAAGAACAACAAAAAAACCCCAAAACCAGTAGAAGAAAAGAAATAATAAAAACCAAAGCAGAAATAAATGAAATTGAAATTAAAAATACAATCCAAAAGATCAATGAAACCAAGAGCTGGTTCTTTGAAAAAATCAATAAAATAGACAAACCCCTAGCCAGGCTCACAAAGGAAAAAAGGGAGAAAGCACAAATAAACAGGATCATCAATGAAAGAGGAGAAATCACAACGGACACAGCAGAAATCAAAAGAATAATCAGTAACTACTATGAACAGTTATATGGAAACAAGTTTAATAATCTAGAGGAGATGGACAAATTCCTACAACTCTACAATCACCCAAAGCTAGATAAAGAAGAAATAGAACACCTAAACAGACCAATTACAAGCAGCAAAATTGAAATGGTAATCAAAAACCTCCCCAAAAACAAAAGCCCAGGACCTGATGGATTTACAAATGAATTCTACCAAACATTCAGAGACGAATTAGTGCCTATCCTTCCCAAACTCTTCCAAAAAACTGAGAAGGAAGGACAATACCAAACACGTTCTATGAAGCCAACATTACACTAATACCAAAACCGAACAAGGACAACACAAAAAAGGAAAACTACAGGCCAATCTCCCTAATGAACACTGATGCAAAAATCCTCAATAAAATTTTAGCTATCAGAATCCAACAATGTATCCATAGGATAATTCACCACGACCAAGTAGGATTCATTCCAGGGGCACAAGGATGGTTTAACATCCGAAAATCAATCAACGTTATCCAAAACATCAACAAAAAGAAATATAAAAACCATATGATAATATCAATAGATGCTGAGAAAGGGCCTCCCCGGTGGCGCAGCGGTTGAGCGCTGGGTTGCGAAGCTGCCCGCAGCCTCTGCAGCGCCGGTTCGATCCCCGGCTGCTCCCCGGCCACGGGAGGAGGGTCCCACATGGCGCGCAGACCTCTCCTGCCGCCCGCTGCTCCCCTCAGCAGTGTGCTTCGGTCCTTCTGCCTGCTCTGCTCCCCGCTCTGGCTCTGGTGAATTCTCTCACCCTCCCGCGCTTCTGACTGTACCCAGTGCTTATATAATAAATAAATAAAATAAATCTTTAAAAAAAAAAAAAAAAAAAAAAAAAATAGATGCTGAGAAAGCTTTCGACAAAGTGCAACACCCATTCATGATAAAAGCCCTTGAAAATCTTGGGATACAAGGAACATACCTCAACATCATAAAGGCCATCTATGACAAGCCAACAGCCAGTATCATTCTCAATGGTGAAAAGCTGAAAGCAATTCCATTAAGATCTGGAACAAGACAAGGATGTCCACTCTCACCACTGCTTTTCAATATAATATTGGAAGTCCTAGCCAGGGCAATAAGACAAGAGAAAGACATCCAAGGAATCCAAATAGGAAAAGAAGAAGTCAAACTATCACTATTTGCAGACGATATGATATTATACATAGAGAACCCCAAAAACTCCACAGAAAAACTAATTCAACTCATCAATCAGTTCAGTAAAGTGGCAGGATACAAAATCAACACGCAAAAGTCAGTAGCCTTCCTATACACAAACAATAAATCTGAAGAAGAAGAAATAAAAAAAAAAATCCCTTTTGTTATTGAAAAAAAAAACAAATATTTGGGAATAAATCTAACAAAAGAGGTAAAGGACCTATACAAAGAAAACTATAAAACACTGTTAAAAGAAATAGAAGAAGACACAAAGAAATGGAAAAACATCCCCTGCTCATGGATTGGAAGAATAAACATTATTAAAATGGCCATCCTTCCAAAAGCAATATACAGATTCAATGCTATTCCAATGAAAATTTCAATGTCATACTTCAAAGAAATAGAACAATTATTGATGAAATTCATATGGAATCACAAAAAAACCCGAATAGCCAAAGCTCTCCTGAAAAAAAAAGAAGGGAATGGAGTCATCACACTCCCAGACTTCAAACTATACTACAAAGCCATAATCATCAAAACTGCATGGTATTGGAACAAGAACAGACATACAGACCAATGGAATCGAATAGAAAATCCAGAAATAAACCCACAGATTTATGGTCAACTAATCTTTGACAAAGGAGCAAAGACTATGCATTGGAGCAAAGAAAGTTTGTTCAATAAGTGGTACTGGGAAAACTGGGTCGCTACATGCAAAAGAATGAAGCTTGACCACTATCTCACACCATTCACAAAAATCAACTCAAAATGGATTAAAGAACTAGACATAAGACCTGAAACCATAAAATATATAGAAGGAAATATAGGCGAAACACTACGTGATTTGCACATCAAAGACATCTTTACAGACACATCACCCAAAGCAGTGATAGTGAAGGCAAAGATAAACAGCTGGGACTACATCAAATTAAAGAGCTTCTGCACAGCAAAAGAGACAATAACAAAAACAAAGAGAAACCCCACCAACTGGGAGAACATTTTTGCACCCAACACTAATGATAAAGGACTGATCACAAAAATCTGCAAAGAGCTGATGAGACTCAACAACAACAAAGAAAATTATCCAGTCAAAAAATGGGCAGAAGAGTAAAAAAGAAACTTCTCTGAAGAGGAAATGCAAATGGCCAACAGGCATATGAAAAAATGTTCAACATCACTTGTCATCAGGGAAATGCAAATCAAAACTACCATGAGATACCATCTTACACCAGTGAGAATGGCACATATTAAAAAAACTAGCAACAACAAATGTTGGCAAGGGTGTGGAGAAAAAGGAACTCTTCTGCACTGTTGGTGGGAGTGCAAACTGGTCCAACCACTGTGGAAAGCTGTGTGGAGATTTCTGGACCTACTAAACATAGAGCTTCCATATGATCCAGCAATTCCACTCCTAGGTATTTACCCAAAGGACACAGAAACATCAATTCCAAAGAACACCTGCACCCCTATGTTTATAGCAGCACTGTTTACAATAGCTAAGCTTTGGAAACAACCCAAATGCCCAAAAATAGATGATGGATCAAGAAGATGTGGTACATATATACCATGGAATATTACTCAGCATTCAAAAAAGATAAACACATGCAATTTGCAGCAATGTGGATGGCGCTGGAAGGGATCATGCTCAGCGAAATAAGCCAGAAAGAAAAAGAAAAATACCGGATGGTCTCACTCATAGCAGGAATCTAGAAAACTTAAATAAGGGACCAGGAAAATGAATAACTATAAGAAAGTGAAAATCAAAATCAACAAAAAACTATGAACTAGAGACACTTAGGGGGGCGGGGGCGGGAAGGGAGGGATTGGGGTCAGAATGGCGGGGCTGCAATTGTATGGGGAATATAACAATAAAATTTATTATCAAAAAAAAAATGAAAAGTAGAGTCTCAAATAAAGAAAACCTTAGTTTACTAAGTGAATAAGCTTCCCAATCAGTGAATCAGCTGATCGACTTCCAAATTTGTTGGAACATTTTAGTGTCTTGAGTGGTTTCCTTATTTTCTCAGGGAAATCATACAGATAGATTCGCAACAAGAACCTACAAGGGGACCAATCTCCCTATTCAAAAATTAAAGCATAACGGGGGGCGGAGCAACATGGCGGCGAGGAGATGCTGCAAGTAAGATCTCCCATTAAAAAAAGTTAATAGGGAGGAAAAGCGGCAGGTCCCAGTGAGAACCGGGACACAGAAGATAAACGGGTGACTCCAGCAAACTGCCCGAAGAAGAAAGTGGCCATAAAAGAGGACTAGAAGGGAGGAAAGCGCAGAACCCTGCTCCCCTCCCCCGCCCACAAAGTCGGCACTCTCCGACCTGCAGAGAGGAGGAAAACAACAAACCAAAACGGCCAACAAGAACAAACGACGCAGCAAGCGGGACTGTGAGTGGAAAGGAACTATTGCAGCCACCACACCCCGTGAATGGGAGCTGAGGCGAACCCTGCAGGATTCGACGCAGCCGTGAGCGAACAGCTCTGGGCGCCATTAGAGAAGAACAAAGACCCCGGAGACGCGCACACAGCCCGGGCTGCTGGTAAGCTTGCACGGAAAAGCTGCGCGCTGGGCGCACTTGAAAAGCAAATGCAGACCTGGATCGAGGCTGCCCAGGTACCCGTGCCTGCGACCTAGGCTTGCGGGGAGACTCGTGGAGGCCCTCCTCACTGAGGTGAAGGTGCCTCCCTGAGTAAGCAGGAACCAGGCGCCCAGGCACGGGAGCGGGGTGCAAAAGGCACCATTCCCGCACCACTGAACTGGGCTACAGCCCGCGTCCTGGAACTGAGGGCTTTGAACTGAGACCCGGGGCACGAAAATTCGGGGCGTGGGTTCTCCACGACGGTGGGGCACAAGGCAGACACAGCACCCCAAAGCTGTTGAGGTGTACCCTACCATTCCCGCTCTGTTCCCTGTCCCACGGGGTGGGGGGAGGCGAAAAACTGCCCCCCAAGGACAATAGGAGAGATCCCTGGCGCCACCTAGCGACCAGGAAAAAAAAAGTCACTAACACCCCATAGAACAGGAAATTTCTTAAGACTGCTTGAAAAGGGCAGAAGGCTTCTGGAGGACCCAGTGGCCAGCCGGGAAGTTAGCCCACGCCAGGCCTCTTCCGACCAGCAGTCTGAGCCCACAGAGGGAGCAGGCACCCACGTCCGGGGCAGACCAGGTGCGCAGAAGAGTATGCCTGAAACCGGAGGCGCAGGGACAGCATCCCGCTTCGCCATTTTAGAACAGGGACATTTCTGCAGTAAAAACTCCCTAAAACCAGCAGAAAGCTCCCCCAGAAGACAGAGATGGCTCCTGGAAGAGCCAGAGGGGAGCTGAGAAGTTCACCCAAGATGCCAGTCAGTCCAAGCAACACAGTGTCCCAACGCATACGACAAATTAGAAAACAGACAGTAAGGAGTAGAAGAACCACACGCAACCTAACAACTCCTCAGGAAAGAAGCACACCACAAAAAGAAAACCACTCCCCAGATTGCAACGACAACAACTTGGAAAAACTTCTGAGGCTTCCAAAAAGAGAATTTAAAATTGCCATGATTAAAAAAGTGATAGATCAGAAGAATGAAATTGAGTCCCTAAAGAGGGAAGTAAAAGAAATGCAGGAGATCAAAGAATTAATGGAGGAACTAAAGAACTCTGGGAAAAGCAATGAAAGCAGAATAGATGAAATGGAAGAATGAATAAGTACTCTTGAAGACAGAAATAAAAAGAACCAAAACAGAAAAGGAAAGAGAAGTACGAAGGAAAAAGAATGAAGAAAGACTTCGGGAACTATCTGACTCCATGAGGAAAGGAAATATAAGAGTTATAGGAATTCCAGAAGGAGAGGAGAGAGATGTAGGAAAAGAGAAAATATTCCAGGAGCTAATTGAAGAGAACTTCCCAAATGCGAAGAAGGAGCTGAAAATTGATATACAAGAAGCAAGAAGAACACCAAACTTCCACAACGAAAGGAAAAACACAGCAAGACACATAATAGTAAAGCTCCCAAGAATCCACGACAAGGAAAAAATAATGAAGCTGACAAGAGGGAAGAAACAGATAACATTCAAGGGAAAACCAATGAGGCTGACATCAGACTTCTCTGAAGAAACACTACGGGCAAGGAGAGAGTGGAGGGACATAGTCAACAGACTCCAAGAAAACAGATGCCAACCAAGAATACTCTATCCCGCAAAGCTCTCTTTCCTCCATGAAGAAAGAATATGGACCTTCCCAGACAAAGAGAAACTCCGGAATTTCATTACGACTAAACCCCCACTCCAAAAAATACTACAAGGAATCCTAAAGCCAGAACCTCAGAGGGACGAATAACAATGAAAGAAGACCAAAAAAAAAAGTTATTAAAAGAATAAATAAATAAAATCAAAGGAAAGACAAACATAATGGCAAATACAGATGCTAACATATCAATATTAACTCTAAATGTAAATGGACTAAACTCTTCATTAAAAAGACACAGAGTTGCAGCCTGGATTAAGAAACAAAACCCAACCTTTTGCTGTCTCCAGGAAACACATTTAGCTACAAAAGATAAAAATAGGCTCAAAGTCAGAGGATGGAAAACAATCCTACAAGCAAAAGGGCCAAAAAAGAAAGCAGGAACAGCTATATTTATATCAGATAAAACAGACTTCAAACTCAAAAAAATAAAAAGAGACCCCAATGGTCACTACATTATGATTAAGGGGACAATACTTCAAGAAGAAATAATACTCATTAACATATACTCACCAAACAAAAGAGCACCAAAATATATCAGACAACTGTTGTCCTCTCTGAAAACAGACAACAGAGAAAACACATACGTAGTGGGAGACTTCAACACACCACTATCAACAATGGATATATCAACAAGACAAAAAATAAGTAAAGAAACTAAAGCTCTAAATAAGGACCTAGAGCATTTGGGCTTAACAGACATCTATAGAACACTAAACCCAAAAAAAACGGAGTACATATTTTTCTCAAGCACACACGGATCATTCTCCAGGATCGATCACATACTGGGGCACAAGACAAACATCAACAGATACACCAAGATTGAAATCATACCAACCATCTTTTCTGACCACGAAGGCATCAAACTAGAAATAAATCATAAAAAGAAGGCAAGGACCTATCCTACCTCATGGAGATTAAAAGCCACACTACTGGAAGACCACTGGATTAACGAGGAGATCAAAGAAGAAATTAAAAAATTCTTTGAATTGAATGACAAGGAGGACACCAATATCCTAAATGTATGGGATGCAGCAAAAGCAGTAATAAGAGGAAAATATAGAGCAATAGAAGCTCACATCAAAAAACAAGAAAGAACTCAAAGAAACAACCTAATCTCGAAGCTCAAAGATCTAGAAAAAGAACAACAAAAAAACCCCAAAACCAGTAGAAGAAAAGAAATAATAAAAACCAAAGCAGAAATAAATGAAATTGAAACTAAAAAAACAATCCAAAAGATCAATGAAACCAAGAGCTGGTTCTTTGAAAAAATAAATGAAATAGACAAACCCCTAGCTAGGCTCACAAAGGAAAAAAGGGAGAAAGCACAAATACACAGGATCATAAATGAAAGAGGAGAAATCACAACAGACACAGCAGAAATCAAAAGAATAATCAGTAACTACTATGAACAGTTATATGGAAACAAGTTCAACAATCTAGAGGAGATGGACAAATTCCTACAACTCTACAATCACCCAAAGCTAGATAAAGAAGAAATAGAACACCTAAACAGACCAATTACAAGCAGCGAAATTGAAATGGTAATCAAAAACCTCCCCAAAAAAAAAAGCCCAGGACCTGATGGATTTACAAATGAATTCTACCAAACATTCAAAGACGAATTAGTGCCTATCCTTCACAAACTCTTCCAAAAAATTGAGAAGGAAGGGACAATACCAAACACGTTCTATGAAGCCAATATTACACTAATACCAAAACCGAACAAGGACAACACAAAAAAGGAAAACTATAGGCCAATCTCCCTAATGAACACTGATGCAAAAATCCGCAATAAAATTTTAGCTATCAGAATCCAACAATGTATCCATAAGATAATTCACCACGACCAAGTAGGATTCATTCCAGGGGCACAAGGATGGTTTAACATCCGAAAATCAAACAACGTTATCCAACACATCAACAAAAAGAAATATAAAAACCATATGATAATATCAATAGATGCTGAGAAAGCTTTCGACAAAGTGCAACACCCATTCATGATAAAAGCCCTTGAAAATCTTGGGATACAAGGAACATACCTCAACATCATAAAGGCCATCTATGACAAGCCAACAGCCAGTATCATTCTCAATGGTGAAAAGCTGAAAGCAATTCCATTAAGATCTGGAACAAGATAAGGATGTCCACTCTCACCACTGCTTTTCAATATAATACTGGAAGTCCTAGCCAGGGCAATAAGACAAGAGAAAGACATCCAAGGAATCCAAATAGGAAAAGAAGAAGTCAAACTATCACTATTTGCAGATGATATGATAATATTCATAGAGAACCCCAAAATCTCCACAGAAAAACTAATTCAACTCATCAATCAATTCAGTAAAGTGGCAGGATACAAAATCAACACGCAAAAGTCAGTAGCCTTCCTATACACAAACAATAAATCTGAAGAAGAGGAAATAAAAAAAAACATCCCTTTTATTATCAAAACAAAAAAAATCAAATATTTGGGAATAAATCTAACAAAAGAGGTAAAGGACCTATACAAAGAAAACTATAAAACACTGTTAAAAGAAATAGAAGAAGACACAAAGAAATGGAAAGACATCCCCTGCTCATGGATTGGAAGAATAAACATTATTAAAATGGCCATCCTACCAAAAGCAATCTACAGATTCAATGCTATTTCAATCAAAATCTCAATGGCATTCTTCAAAGAAATAGAACAATTATTGATGAAATTCATATGGAATCACCAAAAACCCCGAATAGCCAAAGCTCTACTGAAAAAAAAAGAAGGAAATGGAGGCATCACACTCCCAGACTTCAAACTATACTACAAAGCCATAATCATCAAAACTGCATGGTATTGAAACAAGAACAGACATACAGACCAATGGAATCAAATAGAAAATCCAGAAGTAAACCCAAAGATTTATGGTCAACTAATCTTTGACAAAGGAGCAAAGACTATGCATTGGAGCAAAGAAAGTTTGTTCAATAAATGGTGCTGGGAAAACTGGGTCGCTACATGCAAAAGAATGAAGCTTGACCACTACCTCACACCATACACAAAAATCAACTCAAAATGGATTAAAGAACTAGACATAAGACCTGAAACCATAAAATACATAGAAGGAAATATAGGCGAAACACTACGGGATTTGCACATCAAAGACATCTTTACAGACACATCACCCAAAGCAGTGATAGTGAAGACAAAGATAAACAGCTGGGACTACATCAAATTAAAGAGCTTCTGCACAGCAAAAGAGACAATAACAAAAACAAAGAGAAACCCCACCAACTGGGAGAACATTTTTGCACCTAACACTAATGATAAAGGACTGATCACAAAAATCTGCAAAGAGCTGATGAGACTCAGCAACAACAAAGAAAATAATCCAGTCAAAAAATGGGCAGAAGATCTAAAAAGAAAGTTCTCTGAAGAGGAAATGCAAATGGCCAACAGACATATGAAAAAATGTTCAACATCACTTGTAATCAGGGAAATGCAAATCAAAACTACCATGAGATACCATCTCACACCAGTGAGAATGGCACATATTAAAAAAACTAGCAACAACAAATGTTGGCGAGGGTGTGGAGAAAAAGGAACTCTTCTGCACTGTTGGTGGGAGTGCAAACTGGTTCTACCACTATGGAGAGCTGTGTGGAGATTTCTGGACCTACTAAACATAGAGCTTCCATATGCTCCAGCAATTCCACTCCTAGGTATTTACCCAAAGGACACAGAAACATCAATTCCAAAGAGCACCTGCACCCCTATGTTTATAGCAGCACTGTTTACAATAGCTAAGCTTTGGAAACAACCCAAATGCCCAAAAATAGATGACTGGATCAAGAAGATGTGGTACATATATACCATGGAATATTACTCAGCATTCAAAAAAGATAAACACATGCAATTTGCAGCAACATGGATGGCGCTGGAAGGGATCATGCTCAGCGAAATAAGCCAAAAAGAAAAAGAAAAATACCGGATGGTCTCACTCATAGCAGGAATCTAGAAAACTTAAATAAGGGACCAGGAAAATGAATATAAGAAAGTGAAAATCAAAATCAACAAAAAACTATGAACCAGAGACACTTTTTGGAGGGTGGGGGGCGGGAGGGGAAGGATTGGGTTCAGAAATGGGCGTTTTCAATTGTATGGGGGAATATAAAAATAAAATTTATTATTTAAAAAAATAAAAATGAAATTTGAGGATAAAAAAATTAAAGCATATATGTGTATATATATGTATATATATATATGTATGTGTGCATATATATATATATATATATATATATATATCTCCTTTAAAAATACAGGGATCATCTAATACAACTCTCTCCACCCTTCCACCTTCCACATCACCTTCTTGACAAACTAAAACCTAGAATTGAGGATTAATTTCATTCTCCAAGAGGATGTTTTACTTCCTAAAATTATGCTCTTATTTATGACAAATTGGGGCAGGTAGAATCAAGGAAGCCAGAATGTTTTAGAGGCATATTAATTTTTTTGGACCAGGTGCAAGAGCTGTAAATAAAAGCTAACCATAGCAGGAAATAAGAGAACACATTTCATTTTGACTAAAAAAAGTAGTTCAAAAACAGAATAGAACAACTAAAAGATCATTTTCATTTCAGTAAAATGTAGGAACCAATTACTATTTGTAATATACAATAACATTAATGTAAGAATTGAATTAATCCTGGCAAATGCTTAGAGTAGTACTTAATTCATAGAGAAAACCCCCCAAATTAGTTATTTTTATAATTTCAGTAATAATCTTTCATTTAGATAGTGCTCATAAAAGTAACACCATTTTAAGCTACTAAGAAAAATCAGTGCATGTGGGGGTCAATTATGGGCTAGTTATTAAGCTATGTTTTATATGGATTCTTAAATTTATTCCTGAAAATTGCCCAGCGTTATAGTTGTGGTATCTGGGACATAAAATGGTTAAAAATTTCTCAGTGTACTGTGGTGGTGGACTATGAGTGATTTGTTGGTAGGTACACTGTAGTAGCAATACCTAATGGGGATATTTAAATATTACAATTAAAAATTATTTTAGTAAAAGAAATGCTCCAAAAAGTATACTGTTTTTAAGGTAATGACCTATAAAAAATAAAAACCAAAATTACTAAAACAGTTTATTAAAAGGTAGTCCTAAATTCGTAAACTGCTGACCAGAGTTGAAGATGGGAATCTGCCTCTTATAAGTTAATTTTCTCTCTGCATGTCCTCTCATCTGTCAAATGAGGAGGTTGAATCGTAAGTAATTTAAAACTCCTTCTAGCATTTTATTTTACCTCTGTAGCTGAGGATAAATCTAAAATGTCACATTGTTACTTGAAGTCTTTTAAAAGCTAATTTTGGTTTTATCCAGTTAAATCATAACTACTTTCTATATTTAAGATAAATTACCACAATAAAATCTTTTCAAAGCTGGAAATGAAATATTCATATTATATATGTTCAATAATGGTTCTCTGTATCAGAAAAACAAGACAACCACACATACAAGTATTTGAAACTGTATTTCTGCCTTTGTGTTACTTTGAAAGCAGGGAAATCTTTACTGACATGATAGCAATTTGGAAGAGTTTATAACTATTATGAGAGAGATGCAAGCCTTATGTGTATTTTATACAAAGATAATGTCACACCCTAGAATAGTTCCTGGGGATGTTCACACAGATGTCTGAATGCTGTTCTGCAAGTGAGATTTTGTTAGGAAATTCTGCTTTTTTTTACAGTTGATACATTTTCCCTTAATGCCTTACTAAGCTATCTTAATTTAACATGCTGCAGAATATTTGCCTTGGGGTAATTTTTTTTTCTTCCTGCAACTTATAGGATTTGGGTTTGGTCTCATGTGCTTAATTTAGATCAACACAAAGAACTTATATTCTCTAGTGGTAAAGCATGTGTAGTGAGGGAAATAACTTTTTCTAACCATATTCTCCAGAGTGTTTTAAAATATGATTTTCTCAAGGCATGTTTAATAGATATTATATCCATACTGTTTGAGAATAATGAAGTGGGATTTTATATTAATTAAAAAATGTATTAATTTTAAGAGTTGGCTGGTATGAATACATATTTATATATACATAAGTAAGTTTATTGTTCTTGTCTATCCATTTCAAATTCCAGAGTCAGTAAAAATAATTAAAACATTCATTTTTTCTGAATTAATTCAATATATGTTGTGAAGATTATACAAATATATGAAATGCATTTTTCATTTAAAGTATGAAATTGTGTGATGTTTTATATGTGTGTGTGTATATATATATATATATATAGAGAGAGAGAGAGGGAGAGTGTGTGTGTGTGTGTGTGTGTGTGTGTATAGACACACACAAAAGATAAATTGAGGTTTCTTGAGATAAATATATATTTTTAAATATTTCCTGTGTTAAATTTTATTACTCGGTTAATTTGTTTGTATTGAGGTTTGACCAGTCAAAGCAAATTGACCAAGTTACTATCAAACAAGTCAGCAAAAGACAAGTTTGCAGCAGATTTCTTAGTAGAAACTGCAGTCACAGTACTTCCACTAGTGACTTCCCCATTCAACCCAATGGCTGCTTTAATTTGAAGATTAAACCTTGTTTATTCAGACTAATTTTTGCTATTCCTTAGGGCTTCATATGCCTGATGTCATATCATAAGAATTCTTAAGCTATATCACTGTGCTCTAGATCATTTGACTTCTAAGTTGAGAGAGATTCCTGCCTAGGCTCCCATAGCATGTGGAACATAATTAGTGTATATTTTATTTTTATAATCACTAGGTGTGGTACAAGAACAAATAACTTATATTTCATAAACTTTAATTTTCTCCTTTTAAAAATGAGTTTTAAAATATATATCAACACGCTTGCTTCTAATCAAAAGTGTAAACACTGGAAGACTTTTGTCCTACTGTAATAGTTAAAAACTGGATAAACTATTCAGAGCAATTTTCTCACATAAAAAAAAATAGGCAGTGAAGAACCTAATGTCCTACAACACCTGGATTTCACCTGAGGTAATTTTTGTCCATGATGCCTGAAGGGACAACACAAACAGAACTTCAGGTTTCTGATGTTTTTGTTTGTTTGTTTGTTTGTTTTGTTTTTAATATTTTTATTTATTTATTTATTTATTTATTTTAGTTGATAAAACAAAGATCTGAGTTTGGGAAGGACACAGTAGCTAGAATTTAATGGACAGATTACCAGAAAGGAGAGGGATACACAGAAAGGTTTTTAGGCATCTGCATAGGTATTCCCCTGAGAACTTTGATTCAATAGCAATAGGTGTGTGTGTGTTTGTGTGTGTGTGTGTGTTTGTGTACACATATCTGTGTATGTGTGTGTGTATGTGTGTGTATAATGGCACATATAGTGTCATTGCATTAGTTCAGGTAAAAACTCAGAAAGGGAATTGTTACTAGAAAATTTTAGGTAAAATAATTCCCAGACTCACTTCAAAATCTTTTGTATTTCCATCAGTCAAAATAGCAAACCTTCATTGAATGAATGGGGTTTCAGTAGAAAGCACATAAATATCAAGTTGTAGTACCCAGCTGTAGTAAGATAAATGACCCTGAAGACTTCAGTACCGTGCTGATGATTTTAAACAACTGCAGAAGGATGAGTCTGATTCCAAATAACTTCTCCATGTGTTAGAGCTAACTCTTAAAATCTTCTAAGGATTAAACGACATCTAGCATGAATTGAAATAAAAATTGCAGGGGCCTCCCCGGTGGTGCAGCGGTTGAGCACTGGGTTGTGAAGATGCCCACAGCCTCTGCAGCGCTGGTTCGATCCCCAGCTGCTCCCCGGCCACTGGAGGAGGGTCCTGCATGGCGCTCAGACCTCTCCTGCCACCTGCTGCTCCCCTCAGCATGTACTTTGGTTCTTCTGCCTGCTCTGGTGCTTCTGACTGTGCCCAGTGCTTGTAAAAATAAATAAATAAACAAACAAACAAACAAACAAACAAACAAACAAAGAAATAAAAACTGCAATTTTGGTGGGCCCTGGGTGGCACAGGCAGTTGAGCACAGCACCATGAAGCTGTCTGCAGCCTCTGTAGAGCGGGTTCAAGCCCCATCAGCCAGGCAGATACCCACATGGCCTGGCAGACCTCTCCTGTCTTGCCTGCTGCTCCCCACAGTAGTGTATTTTGGTCAGGCTGCCTGTTCTGTTCCCTGCTCTGTCTCTGGTGAATCCTCTCACCATCCCGTACATCTGACCTTTATCCCGGTTCTTATGTGCATGAATAAATAAATCTTTAAAAAGAGTAAAAAAAAGAAAAAAATGCAATTTTGATTACCTAAAATATTAGTGGATATGAAAATAAATTGGAAAATGTGACTCATAACTAGGAAATAAAAACATTCACTAGGGCCTCCCAAGTGGCACAGCAGGTTGAGTGCAGTGCTGTGAAGCTGTCCGTAGCCTGTGCAGTGCGGATTTGATTCCCAGACAGCCAAGGAGATACCCACATTGACTTGCAGACCTCTTCTTTCTCTCTTGTTGCTCCCCTCAGCTATGTATTTCAGTCTGCCTGTTCTTCTCCCTACTCTGTCTATGGTGAATTGTCTCACCCTCTCATGCCTCTGGCCTGTACCCCCGTTCTTGTATAAATAAAAATAAATCTTAAAAAAAAACAGTCAATAAAAAAGACCTACAAATAATTGATAATAGACCTAGAAATGACTGTTAATAGAATTAACAGACACAAAGTTTGAGTTGTTAAAAGTATGTATTTCAAGAAGTTAAAGAAAAATATGAACATGAGAGAAATAAAAGTACAATAAACCCAAACTGAACTCACAGAGAGGAAAACTAACATTTCAAATAAAATTTCACTGAGTATAATTAACAGCAGGTTGGATAGATAATGCAAAATGTAAATTACTCAATAATATGAATTTTCACCATGAACAAATATATAGTAAATATAGCAAGTAGGTAATAAATATGTATTGTGGAATAATGAGGGGAGAGAGAGAGAGAGAGGGGAGAGAGAGAGAGAATCTTTGTACCAAAGATGATCATTGCAAAAATACTCAGGATTTTATCTCCATACAATGGATCAGTAGTGGTGAAATAATCCACTTTACTTATATTTGGGCCTTGAGATGCCCAGATGCATTACAGAAAAGTATAAGCTTACTATCTTAGCATACTGTATGTATGCTACCTCAATTTTAAACAGCAACTTTTGTTTCTTTAATATTTTTTATTTTTTTTTTTTAGATTTATTTATGCATACAAGAACTGGGATACAGGTCAGAGGTGCAGGGTGGGGGGGAGGGTGAGCGGATTCACCAGAGAGAACAGAGAGCAGAACAGGCAGAGCTACTGAAATACAATGCTGAGGAGAGCAGTGGGCAGACAGTTGAGGTCTGCTGCGCCATGTGGGTAGCTCCCTGGCCAGCAGGGGATTGAACTCATCCTGCAGAGGCTGCGGACATCCTCACAGTGCTGCGCTTACAGTGTTTTATAAAGTTATGTTTCAAGTGTGTATCATCACAAATCAATACATAGGGCCTCCCTGGTGGTGCAGCGGGTTGAGCTCTGCCCTGTGAAGTTGCCCACAGCCTCTGCAGCATGGGTTTGCTTCCCAGCCAGCCAGGGAGAAACCCACATGGCGTGGCAGACCTCTCCTATCTTGCCTGCTGCTCCCCTCAGCAGTGCCTTCGGTATGTGTGTCTGTTCTGCTTCCTGCTCTCTCCGGTGAATTCTCTCACACTTCTGCACTTCTGAGCTGTACCCCAGTTCTTGTATAAATAAATAAATATTAAAAAAAAAACCTCATTCACTGGAAATATTTTAAAAAAATCAATATGTATATATACTATGTTAAGGCAACTGTTAAAATGTAGGTTCCATCTTTTACCAAACAATTGACCCCTTTTACCCAATTATCCCCCTTCTTCCCCCCCTCTGTTTTGGTGGTTATGTTGGTCTTATAATCTAAAAGGCTATTTTTGTTTTAGTTCATCCATTTGTTTAGTATTTCTGTGTACCATATATGAGTGTGATAATATTGTATTTGACTTTATTCATCTGACCTGTTTCATTGAGTATAATACCCTATAGAGTCATTCATATTATTGCAAATGGCTGTAGTTTTTCTTCAGTTTTTAATAGTTGAGTAGGCTATTTTATAGCTTAGTAGTATTTTTTTATAGCCGAGTGAATAGCAAAGCTGTGTGTACAATATATACCACATTTTCTTAATCCAGTCATTTATCCATGGACACTTAGGTTGTTTCCAGTTCTTGGCTACTTATTATAATAAACAACACCTTTTACATTGTGATTTTGACAATTTTATAAAGCAGATGCATAACATATTAATTTTTCTTATGGTCTCAGATTCAACTGGAATTTTAATGGTCGCATCTGTGAAGACTTAGCCATACATTGATACTGGCTTTTACATGAGATAGTATTATAGTTTTAGAACTTCTTTGCTAAGATAATTTTTCTGTTACTATAAATTTTTGCACCAGTACAATTATTAGTTATATCTACCTTCACCACAGTAATATATATATTTTTTTCTTTCAGTGCTTGAACCTGAAAAGATTGGAGGCAGTGCAGACAGGGCGAGAGGTAAGGGGGCTAATGGGGAGAAGTAAGAGGACATGGCAGTGCTGTAGTGTGTAGGGGGCAGTGATGGTGATGATGGTAGCGGCTATGCATGTGTGTTGAGAGGAATTATTCACATGTATATCTTGTTCATTATCATTATGGACAAAATGCATTGTATATATGTTTGTGTAAATATATTATGTATGCTTACTCCTCTGAAGCAGAAAACTATGTCTGGTATACAGGCATTATTTCTGTTAAAGTGGATTTTTGCAGCAGCAGGGTCCTCTAGACAGCACAGAAAAATCTTTTTAAACAAAATGACAATGTAATATTTAAAATGACTTATGATAAATTAGGAAGATATTACTAATGCAAACATTTTATGATAGCTGGGATTCTTCAATCTCCTATCTGAGGTCACTGGTTTATGTGGTATGTCTTATTTGAGAATGTTGCTTTGGTAAGACTATTTTTTGAGCTTCCTTTAATTGTTTTCTATCTAATATGTTTTGCAAAGAGGAGAAACTTTTAATAGTACCAAACATAATTTCATATAATTTACATTATATGTATTATCATTTTCAAATCTAACTGAACATGTAGACCTAATCTCGATAAGAATTATCTCCATGTAAATCTGTACTTTTCTCTATGATTCAGATTATTGGGAGTGGGGGAAGGGAATAATATCAAATTCAGTAAATCTGTATTTTCTTATTAATCCAAAATTGAAATTTACATAACAATTTTTGGACAAAAGTGAAAATACTTGTTCTTTCAAGATGAGTATATAAATGTTAACTTCTCACCATCTGCGGCTTCTTTTTCTGTAAATACAGGTATCTTTTGTATCTTTGGTATTTGTCATTTCATTCCTGCTGTTTTAATTACCAATTTTATATTTTTGTTATTGGGCATTTTAGTTTGTAGAAAATTTTCCATTTAGGGCCTTGCTCACCATTTATTTGCTATTTTTCATCCACAAAAATATGCCTCATTTCAGGGATACATAGTAGTTGGTTCACATTGATAGAAGAGTTGGAGAAACTCTTTATATCTCTGTAGATATGGCTCATGCTAGGAGTGCAAGTAATAAGGATGCTGGTATCAGCAAAGGAGGAATTGGGTAAAATGTGTACTGTGAAAGAGAAACCTCAGGGCCATTTACAATCTTGTGAAGGTAACTACTGTCAGACATGATCAAAATAGATCGGCTTAGAAAAATGACTTCTCATACCCTAAATGAAAGCTTACACATGAACAGTACTGTCAAAATTGTTTCTATTAATTCAGTGACTTTAAGGACATATAATGTGGAGTTACTCAGCTTCACACTAGTATATCCTAGTCTGATAGCAACTATGTATCTGAAAAAGGAAAATATTTTCTTATGTTTTTTCATTCTAATGGCGTTGTGATTGATAAAGATTTAATGACAATGATTACATGCTAGAATGAATTAATTTTCTTCATTCAAATGACAGATGTTCCTAATAGTTGTGCATGAATGTGATAAGAGTTGTTACCAAATATTTATAAAAGGCTTAAGTGTCATTTCAAATGTTTTATTTACTTGGGATTATAACAACAGTGCATACATGGAAAATTGAAGTAAGCAGTAATACCCTATTTACCTAACTGGTAAATAGTATTGAAAAGCCCATTGCTAGACAGGAAGGTCAAATTTGAACACTATATGCCATATGAAATATTAATTAAGAATTGATTAAAATATAAATTTCTTTTTTTTAATAAAATAGAGACAGGTAGCACCGTAATCATTTGTATTATTGTAATGTATTTGAAAATAGGTATTAGTTGGACTTTTAAATTTTACATTAGTTTTTTTTTGTGCTTATTTATACAGGTACACTGCATGTATAAATTGAGATGGGTGATTATAGTAAATAACAATAAGGTTGTTTGAAAAGGGAGATTAATGTAATGCTCTACAAAATATGATTATTTAACTGATATTTATAACCAACTGTAAATGTACTTCCTACCGCCATTGGGATCTTATAACATATAGAAAAAACTCAGTGAAAATTCATTGCATATATTAATCATTATATTTATTTTATCAAGAAAATTACTGTTCTTCTATACATGTTTTTTTTTCTTTGTTTAGTATAGATAAAACTGGCTTGCTATTCATTTTCTTAAAAGGTTGCATACTTTGTTATTTTAAACACTATTACATCATTACATTTTCCAAAAGAACCATTTTGTTAACTTATTAAAACTTTTAAAGGGCAAATTGTTTCTACTTTCACCCTTCTTCATCAGTACTCAGTCACTTATATTCTGAAAATCTTAAATCATTAGTCTAGATTTACATGATATGTGACTTTATAGAATTGATGAAAATAATTAATTGTCTTTGGACATCTAAATCAGGATCAAATTTCTAAATTTTAGAAATTCCGCTCACTGTGGTAAACGAATATGAATAGCAAAGGCTAATAGAACTTTTGGATCATGTTTATGTTGTTGGGAATTACAGTGATATCAGAACTATGCAGATGATGGAAATAAAGTACACCTGTGTATAATGATCAGATATCAGTTTTGCATAACTTTGATGTCTGATATCCCAAAGTGATGAGCAAAATGAGCGAATACCATATTGTCCTTCTTCACCTCAAATTCTAAAGGTACGATCAAAATAGGCACAATTAAATACTTTAAATAAATGTATACATAAATACATATTCTCATAAAACAAATTATGAATGTGTTTCATAAGCATCTGAATGAAAACGAACAGTTTAGAAAGTTCTTAAGATAATTCTTAAACATATGACCATTGTTTACAGACAGCAGCACCTAAGACCTAAAGGTTTTATAGGTTATTTTTCATGTATTTTCTATATATTCCGGATGATATTCAAATTGAATTCTGAGGATCTCTTCTATGCTTGTAGATTATTGACATTAAAGAGATACCAAAATAAAACTGCTTACTAAGCAAAACTATGCTTATTAGGTTTACTTCAGTAAGATAGAACCCATTTTAGCATTATCTCAAAGAAGGGGAGAAATTCCAAAAAAAAATAATAATAATGCCCTTTAATTTTTCTCTTTCATTTAGAAATGAGTGACTGATTATGTAAACTAGATATTAAAAGAGTACATTGTGATGAAGTAATATTTTCCAAGAAAAGCAGAAAACACATTGAAAGAAGAAAGAATCAGCTTCTGATAGATATTAAGTCATCACCATTAAAGAAGCTTTAGATACAGTAAACCCATCAAAGACATGTTCACATGAACATACCCATAAAACTAAACAAAGGAATATTTTTAACAAATTTAAGCAATATGAACTCTAGTAAATTCCATCAGGCAATAATCCAATAATGTTGTTCAAAACAAAGTTCCCCAAAATCCATTCTGCAGTTTCAGATTCTACTTGCTGAAATTATGCCAATCATGCAATATTCCATATGCAAATGAGTTAAAATACAAAACAAGTAGAAATTTGACCTAGAGGGTCAAATAGATTGAGAACATGACTGAAAATTTGCTTGGATCACCTCATGTTAAGAACCTGGTCAAAGACTAGCTGGGAGACCTGGAAAACTCTTTAATTCCAATTCAGTGAAACTAGGTATAACCAAGAAAGACATGTTTCAGGAAAGACCTTATAAGGTTTTGGAAGAATACTCAAGGTAAAATTTATCTAAAGAAATTCAATCCGGGAATGTCTCTTGAACTCAAAAGAGTACTTGGAGTCAATCTTCTTCTTTACTTAAAGTGGAGTGTCATGGAACCAGACCAGCAAAGCTGCAGTCTTATAAGTAAAAGAGCAGGCACTTTCATGTAGGATAAGAGGTTTCCGGTTATATCAGATAATGAAAAGAATATTAAAAAGTGTTCTCATTTCTAGAAGCACAATCTATACATTCAGGAGACAGGAAAAAGAGAAATTAAGGTTTAGACTAAATTCAGAGTGAGCTCTCTAGACCTCACAAAAGAGCACAATGAAAAAATCTAGGATCAAGCAAAACTACGTTTGTTAGATTTCCTGCAATAAAGAAGAACACCACGTTGACAAAATTTTAGTAAATCTCTACATGAGAACATGAGGGCAGGGTATTTACAGGGTGTCAAAGTTGGCAGGATGATTTATAAGCTAGTGTTGCAAGGTAGGAAATAGGCAGAGATTAGGTAGTTTATGACATTGTAGTGTTGTATTGCTGTACACAAGACAAAATGAATGAGATTCTGACAAGAGTTGTTAGATGTAATATATTTCCTTCCTTTCTGAATCTTATTTTTCAAAATCATTTGGATATAAGTAAAGATTTGTAGTTTTAAAGTGGATTGTGCAAAAATATGAAAACTAAGAAGTATTATAGTAGGATTCTGATTTTCAGTCTATATAAATTTGACTTTCAACCAAATTAGATATATGCTTTAGGAAATGGATATATCAATTTCACAATCAGTTAAAACTTGGAAATTCTTTTGGTTGATAAGGCAAAAAACGTTAAGAATTTTATTTTGCTGCTTTATATTTACTTGAAAACATTGTTTTCAATTCCTAGAGATTTATTATCTGTTGTATTCTCATTTGTGCATGCAACTGATTATGCATAACTATAGTTATTTCTAGTCCTATACCTATGTCAATTAATGTACACATAAGTGAAAAATAGTACTGAACGGATTTAGCATACTTTCATCAGAGAAGCATTTACTCATTTATAAATGAGAAGCTCTTTTATGATTCTTAATTACAAATAGAAGCTAATGCCACTTCAAAAATATACAGAAGAAAATAAATATTTGTGTTATGTTGATATTTAATCATATCTAGTAAGAAAATAACTTTTCTGTTTTTATTTATATTTTTCATGTAGAACAAATAATCCCCAAGTGTTTTTCATTATTGGACTTGTTGACTATTAAAATCTTGTAAATATACAATGGGAAAATGCTTCATTTCTTTTCTGAAGATCTTCATTATGTTTCTCCTCTCTGGCTGGAAATAGATCCTCAAATTTCTTTCTTTCCTTTCTTCCTTTCAATCCCTTCAACTATTACTTTGCATGCTACCTACTTTATTTTTACATCATCTTCTCAAACCCACTTTGAGACATTTCTCTGGACATGGTGTTCAGTCAGCTCCAATGGGGTAATAGTCCTCATGACATGTTCTACTGCTGTCCTTTAGTAACACCTCAGGATGTCCTTGTTCTCTTAGCAGTGATCATGACTCTCTTACCTAGTACATAGTGTAAGATTTTTAAATACTATCATTAATAACAAGCAAGTAATATATGTATGATTCTTTAACTTCTAAGACTATTCATTAACAATTATAAAACCAGTATTTTAACTAGATTAAAATGCAAAGATTAGAGAATTTGAATCTCACAGAACTAAATAGTAGCTTTAAGTACAATCTGTATTATATACTGTGGCTATGTTTGTTAGTTTGTTATGGCTGCATAGCAAAGTACCACTAAGTAGGTAGGGCAATACAATTTTTTTCCTTATGGTTCAGGTGCTAAAAGTACAAGGTCAATGTGTTTGGTTTCTTCTGAGGCTTCTTTTCCTTGACTTAAATTTGGTGGGCCAAACATGACTTGAACTAATATAAACCTATTTATAGTCTATTTTTCCCCACTCAGCATGGTCATGCCTATATTTTGTTACAGGAATATCATACTGTTGAAAAGGCTGCTACTCCAAGTCCATGTGAGCATATTGTAAATATAATTCTGATTGTTATTTTAAAATCAGGGTACTTCTGAACCCCCAGATATATTTGAGCTTAAGAATGTTTATAAAGTTGCATTCTATTTTTTTTCAGGAGAGCTTTGGCTATGCGGGGTTTTTTGTGATTCCATATGAATTTCATCAATAATTGTTCTATTTCTTTGAAGAATGACATTGAAATTTTGATTGGAATAGCATTGAATCTGTATATTGCTTTTGGAAGGATGGCCATTTTAATAATGTTTATTCTTCCAATCCATGAGCAGGGGATGTCTCTCCATTTCTTTGTGTCTTCTTCTATTTCTTTTAACAGTGTTTTATAGTTTTCTTTGTATAGGTCCTTTACCTCTTTTGTTAGATTTATTCCCAAATATTTGATTTTTTTTGTTTCAATAACAAAAGGGATGGTTTTTTGATTTCATCTTCTTCAGATTTATTGTTTGTGTATAGGAAGGCTACTGACTTTTGCGTGTTGATTTTGTATCCTGCCACTTTACTGAACTGATTGATGAGTTGAATTAGCTTTTCTGTGGAGTTTTTGGGGTTCTCTATGAATATTATCATATCGTCTGCAAATAGTGATAGTTTGACTTCTTCTTTTCCTATTTGGATTCCTTGGATGTCTTTCTCTTGTCTTATTGCCCTGGCTAGGACTTCCAGTATTATATTGAAAAGCAGTGGTGAGAGTGGACATCCTTATCTTGTTCCAGATCTTAATGGAATTGCTTTCAGCTTTTCACCATTGAGAATGATACTGGCTGTTGGCTTGTCATAGATGGCCTTTATGATGTTGAGGTATGTTCCTTTTATCCCAAGAATTTCAAGGGCTTTTATCATGAATGGGTGTTGCACTTTGTTGAAAGCTTTCTCAGCATCTATTGATATTATCATATGGTTTTTATATTTCTTTTTGTTGATGTGTTGGATAACGTTGATTGATTTTCGGATGTTAAACCATCCTTGTGTCCCTGGAATGAATCCTACTTGGTCGTGGTGAATTATCTTATGGATACATTGTTGGATTCTGATGGCTAAAATTTTATTGAGGATTTTTGCATCAGTGTTCATTAGGGAGATTGGCCTGTAGTTTTCCTTTTTTGTGTTGTCCTTGTTCGGTTTTGGTATTAGTGTAATGTTGGCTTCATAGAACGTGTTTGGTATTGTCCCTTCCTTCTCAATTTTTTGGAAGAGTTTGTGAAGGATAGGCACTAATTCGTCTCTGAATGTTTGGTAGAATTCATTTGTAAATCCATCAGGTCCTGGGCTTTTGAAAAAAAAAAAGAAGGGAATGGAGGCATCACACTCCCAGACTTCAAACTATACTACAAAGCCATAATCATCAAAACTGCATGCTATTGGAACAAGAATAGACATACAGATCAATGGAATCGAATAGAAAATCCAGAAATAAACCCACAGATTTATGGTCAACTAATCTTTGACAAAGGAGCAAAGACTATGCATTGGAGCAAAGAAAGTTTGTTCAATAAATGGTGCTGGGAAAACTGGGTCGCTACATGCAAAAGAATGAAGCTTGACCACTACCTCACACCATACACAAAAATCAACTCAAAATGGATTAAAGAACTAGACATAAGACCTGAAACCATAAAATATATAGAAGGAAATATAGGCGAAACACTACGTGATTTGCACATCAAAGACATCTTTACAGACACATCACCCAAAGCGGTGATAGTGAAGGCAAAGATAAACAGCTGGGACTACATCAAATTAAAGAGCTTCTGCACAGCAAAAGAGACAATAACAAAAACAAAGAGAAACCCCACCAACTGGGAGAACATTTTTGCACCCAACACTAATGATAAAGGACTGATCACAAAAATCTGCAAAGAGCTGATGAGACTCAACAACAGCAAAGAAAATAATCCAGTCAAAAAATGGGCAGAAGAGCTAAAAAGAAACTTCTCTGAAGAGGAAATGCAAATGGCCAACAGGCATATGAAAAAATGTTCAACATCACTTGTCATCAGGGAAATGCAAATCAAAACTACCATGAGATACCATCTCACACTAGTGAGAATGGCACATATTAAAAAAACTAGCAACAACAAATGTTGGCGAGGGTGTGGAGAAAAAGGAACTCTTCTGCACTGTTGGTGGGAGTGCAAACTGGTCCAACCACTGTGGAAAGCTGTGTGGAGATTTCTGGACCTACTAAACATAGAGCTTCCATATGATCCAGCAATTCCACTCCTAGGTATTTACCCAAAGGACACAGAAACATCAATTCCAAAGAACACCTGCACCCCTATGTTTATAGCAGCACTATTTACAATAGCTAAGCTTTGGAAACAGCCCAAATGCCCAAAAATAGATGACTGGATCAAGAAGATGTGGTACATATATACCATGGAATATTACTCAGCATTCAAAAAAGATAAACACATGCAATTTGCAGCAATGTGGATGGCGCTGGAAGGGATCATGCTCAGCGAAATAAGCCAAAAAGAAAAAGAAAAATACCGGATGGTCTCACTCATAGCAGGAATCTAGAAAACTTAAATAAGGGACCAGGAAAATGAATAACTATAAGAAAGTGAAAATCAAAATCAACAAAAAACTATGAACCAGAGACACTTTTAGGGGGGCGGGGGCGGGAGGGGAGGGATTGGGGTCAGAATGGGGGGGCTGCAATTGTATGGGGAATATAACAATAAAATTTATTAAAAAAATAAAGTTGCATTCTAAAAAACAATTTTTCTGTGATCATACCTTCTGAATTATTTATCTATTTATTTATCCTACCACATACCTTTTGTCCCCATGTCCCTTTCTCTCCCCATTCCCTTTTAACCTCAGAGCCCTCATGGTATTTATTTATGCCCACTGATTTTTAAATTGTTTTACATTATGGAACTGTCTCCTATGCAAATGTCCAGTATTTGTTTGCATCATCTTGATTTGTCTTACTACACAAGATTATCTTAAATTCCTTTCTTTCTTTCTTTCTTTTTTTTGAATATAGCTGCCTCTCATCCTTTCGGGGGCTTTATACTAACTCCATAGTGTGGATATTTCACAATTTCATGATACAATCACATGTCAGCGGACATTTAAGCTGTTTCCTGTCCTAACTACTGCAGTTAACGATGCTAGAAATTTTGTGGAAAATATGGGGTTTTGTGTTGATGGTTTAATACTTTTTAAGTGTATGTCCAAGAGTGGGATTGATGGGTTATATGGTATTTCCATTTTTCGTTTTTTAAGGGAACTTCAAATGGCTTTTTTTATGGTTACACTGGTTTACATTCCAACCAATAGTGTATTATGTTACCTCTGTCCTTTATCCTCTCCAACATTTACTGTTGCAGCTCTATTTAATGTGTGCCGTTTTCATGGGAGTTAGATGGCACCTCATTGTGGTTTTTAATTTATATCTCTCTTGTAGGAAGCGATGAATATTTTTCCCCATGTTTTTTGGTCTTCAGGATATCCATTTTGTTGAATTGTCTGTTCATAGCTGCTATTAATTTACTAATTGGGATATTTAATTTTTATTATTACATTGTATGAGTCTTTGATGTATCTTAAATAGTAAGCCCTTAGTAATTGCTTACTGTGTAAATATTTCAATAGAGCATCTTTAGAATCATCTTGTTTTTCCTTTCACTATAGGGAAGCTTTTTAAATTGAAGTAATCCCATTTACTTATTTTCATTTTTATTTCTCTTGTCATAGGGGTTGAGACATTTGAGAAATTTGTCATTAATATCATGGAACATATACTTTCTCTATGCATTATATTGTTTAATTTATTATGTGTACATCTTTCATCCATTTGGATTTTTTTTTTTTTTTGCATATGGGGTTAACAAGCAGTCCACCTTAATTTTGTGAGACTTTCCAACTCTTCAAGCACCGTTTATTAAACTGAGAGTCCTCTCCCCATGTTATGGTTTTCGCTGCTTTATCATAGATTAGGTGCTGGTATGTAGGAGGATTTTTTTGGACTTTAGATTCTATTCTATTGACCCATGCATCTATTTTTTGTGCTAAGTTCACATTGTTTTTAGAATGGTTTCTTTGTAGTAAAGTTTGAAGTACAGAAAGGTGATACCTCCAATTATCTGCATTTACCTCAGGGTCGCTTTAAGAAATTCAAGCTCATTTGTGGTTCCATACATGTCTCTATATTTTTGTTTATTTTATTTTATTTTTTTAAGATTTATTTTTACACAAGAACTGGGGTACAGGCCAGATGTGTGGGTGGGTGAGAGGATTCACCAGAGACAGAGGAGGAACAGAACAGGCAGACTGACGAAATACACTGCTGAGGGGAGCAGCAGGCAAGACAGGAGAGGTCTGCTCACTATGTGGGACCCTTGCCAGCCAACGGGAATCGAACCCGTGCTGCAGAGGCTGCGGACAGCTTCACAGTTTGGTGCCCAACCGCCTGTGCCCTGCATTATATTTATATGTCATTTTAGGCATGTACTGCACCCTATCTCCTTATTTAGCCAAGTTCTTTAATAACATCATATAGTTTCCAATATATAGGTCTTTTACATTTATAGTTAGGTTAATTCTGAGGTATTTAAATCTTTAGAAAGCAATTATAAATATAATTATGTTCTTAATTTCTTTTTCTCTGGTTTTCTTTTTGCATATAAATAGGTATGCAATTTGTGATATTGATTTTGTAACTGCCCCTTTGTCATAGCCATCAATTGTTTCTAATAACCTGTTGATGGAATCTGTGAATATGGATAGTTTCACATCTTATGGTTTTACTAAGACCTTTATCCTATGCTTTTTGTCTGATAGTTCTAGTCAGATCGCTAATATTTCAATAAAATGAAATAATGACAATGGATATCTGTCTTGTTGTTGATCTTAAAGGGGAAGCTTTACATTTTTCACCTAAAAGTATATTGGCTGTTGGTTTGTGATACATGGTTTTAATAATACTGAGGTAGGTACTTTCTATTTCCATCTTGTTTAGAGTTTTTTATCAAAAAGGGTGGAGAACTATAGTAAATGCATTCTCTGAATCTGTTGCTTTTATCATTTAATGTTTATCTTTATTTTGATTGATTGGCCATAACACCCTGAATGTGCCCCATCTCTCTTTTATCCAATAACTATTAAGCATCATGTTATTTAGTGTCAATGTATTCATAGTTTTTTCTTGTTTTTTTTTTTTTCCTTATAGTTGATTTCTAAATTTATGCCATTGTGGTCAGAGGAAATATTATGTTTAATTTCAACCTGTGTAGCTTTATTAACAATTGACTTGTATGTCAACATAATTTCTATTCTTCAAAATATTCCATGTACAATTGAAAAATTAGGTACACAGCAATTTCAGGTTCGAGTATTCATTAGATGTCTGTTAGAACCACTTGTTCTACCTTCTAAGTGTTTCTTATTGAACTATTATTGTAAGAGGTGTATTAAAGCCCACTTGTATTAGTTTGTTATCAATAGCTCAAGTTCTGTTGTTGCTTTATATATATTGGTACAGATATATTTGTGTGTATTGTTTCTTCTTGCTGTATTAGACCCTTAATTATAAGGGGGGGGCCTATCTTTCTCTCTTATTATCTTAATAGAAAATCTATATTATCAGATATAAGTGTAGTTGTTACTAACATTTTTTATTGTCATTTGCTTGTATAACTATCTTCTAGTTTTCAACTCTAACTTTATGTTTTTTGTTGATAAAATGGGCTCCTTTTAACAAGTCTATTTTTAAGCCTAAGATGCAGCACTGGGAAGATTATAGTTGATAGGGGGTCACAGACTGGGGGTTGCTCTCTTTTCTTTTCCAGCCTAGATTCTTATCCTGGGGAGATTGCTCCTGTTATTGACAGTTGCTTGTGTTACACATTTTTAAAGTACTATTCTGTTTTTATTTTGGCTTTCAGTTGTGAGAATGGCAGGTGTTTGAATATTCCAGCTTCCAAGTCCTACTGTACAGTAACCACCCAGCCTCTTATAGATTGCACTGTTCTAGTATTGCTTAAACAGTGATGTAATAAACTTAGAGGACAAAAGAACTTAAAGTTTTTCCTATCCTTTTCTGCTTGATTGCTGCTCCTACTGTGCACTGTGGTAACTATTTTTTTTTTCTAAAGCTTTTTTTTTTTTTTTTTTGTTTCATTTTACTGCAACCTAGTATCTGAAGGGGGTAAGCCCAGCATATCCACTGTGCCAACATCTTGCATGACTTTCAGAATTTTGAATAAAAAATTCTGGGCTTGTCATAGAATATGTGTAACACTAAGCCATGAGAAAAAAAGAATCCTTTCTCGTTCCTTATTTTTTTTTAATTAATCCCTTCTAGCTCCATCCATGTTGCTGCAAACTGCATGTGTTTATCTTTTTTGATTGCTGAGTAATATTCCATGTATATATGTACAACATCTTGATCGAGTCATCTATTTTTGGGCATTTGGGTTGTTTCCATAGCTTAGCTATTGTAAATTGTGCTGCTATAAACATAGGGATGCTAGAAGGGATGATGGTCAGCGAAATAAGTTAGAAAGAAAAAGAAAAATACTGGATAGTCTCACTCATAGCAGAAATTTAGAAAACCTAAATAAAGAACCAGGAAAAAGACTAATTAATAGAAAGTAAAAATCAAAATCAACAAGCAACTTTAAACCAGAGACACACTGGGGGGGAGAAGAAGAAAGACTAAGATCAAAATAAGGTGGGGTGCAATTTTATGGGGGATATAGCCAAAATGAAAATGCATACATTGTGCAAAAATGAAAAATTATGTAAGAATTATATAAAATAAAACATAAAAAAAAAATAAGGGCCTCCCCAGTGGCGCAATGGTTGAGGGCTGGGTTGTGAAGCTGCCCGTGGCCTCTGCAATGCCATTTCTATCCCCTGCCACCAGGTGACGGTCCCACATGGCACACAGACCTCTCCTGCCACCAGCTGCTCCCCTCAGCAGTGTACTTCGTCAGTCTGCCTGTTCTGTTCCTTGCTCTGTCTCTGGTGAATTCTCTCACCCTCCTGTGCTTCTGAGTGTACCCAGTGTTGTATAAATAAATAAATATTAAAAAAAAGAAAATAATAATCAGTTCTCTTTCTCAATTTCTCTATTCTTTAATTCTATATCATTCTTCTTTGAAGGCTAGCTTTTTTGTTTTTAAGATTTATTTATTTATGCATACAAGAACTAGGCTACAGACCAGAGGTGTGGGGAATGAGAGGATTAGCCAGAGACAGAATAGACAACAGAACAGGCAGGTTGACTGAAATACACTGCTGGGGGGAGCAGCAGGTGAGTCAGGAGAGGTCTGCTGTGCATGCAATCCCTGGCCGGCCGGGGATTGAACTCATGCTGCAGTGGCTGCAGATAGCATCATAGTGGCTGCAGATAAGAGTCTTAACCCCTTGCGCCACCAGGGAAGCCCCTGGGCTAGCTTTCTAAAGGTATACTTTCTTTTTCATTACTATCCCCAAATTATGATCTCAGCTATTTACTCTTTAATTGGACAATCACTTCTAGTATGTTGCAATTTCTCCCTGCTCATCCAAATAGTTCAGGCAAATAACTATACTTTAGCAATAGGAAGCAGAAAAAGAATGCATTTACTCTTTGTCTTTATTCTTTTTCATTCTCTCTTTTCTCTCTTCATTCTGTCAAAATGACAAAAGTTCCATTAACTCATGTTTTTAGCTTACCATTGGAACTGTGGAAGAAGATTCTCATGATCTGGTTGGTCTTCTAAAGATCGTTGTGGTTAGGAGACATAGACTGTTAGTGGTTGTTCTGGAATGGTCACTGTTAGGCCATCAGTTACACTTTTTAAAAATTTGAATTTCTCAAGTTGAATTAGGAAGATGCAAAATTATCTAAAACAAGCAGTTCATTAATTTTCCTCGTGAATGTTGCAAAGTTAACTTGTCAGTTTTCCCTTTCCTCTTAAGTTTATTACATCTGGAGTTGGGAGGTAAAACTTTTATTTCACTGATGAAAATTAACATATTTTATAAAGGTAAACAAATACTGCAAATATAATAAACAAAAAGAGATCTCTATCCAGGTATTATTGGTTCAATAGTTATCTACTGCTATATTTCTGAAATAAAATCACTGGTAATATATAAATCCTAAAAATTAGCCTGAACTTTTTTAAGCTAAAAAGAAGAAATCAGAGAATGATATATTGTCTTTAGGATAATTCACAATTCAGTTGCTTATTCATTTTTTCATGGCATCAGCGATCGAAAATCACAAATAGAACTTAGAGGACTGTCCTCCAAAATAGTTGGGAGAAAAATCTAATGCAATTTGTATTTTTTTAAAGATCTACTTATGCATGCAAGAACTGGGGCACGGGCCAGAGGTGTGGTAGGTCAGAGGATTCACCAGAGACAGAGTGGGGAGCAGAACAGTTAGATCCACCAAAAGGCACTATTAAAGGGAGCAGCGTGCAAGGCAGTAGCGGTCTCCTCCACCATGTGGGTAGCTCCCTGTCTGGCCTGTGATCAAACTCATGCTGCAGAGGCTGCAGATAGCTACACAGTGCTGTGCTTAACCCCTTGTGCCACCAGGGAGGCCCACAAATTGTATTTTTATTCTTATTTCTAAGCACTCAAAAATATTCAAAATTAGTAAATTAATGATATTTAGCAATTTTAATTCATTCACCTATCTATAACTTATATCATTGTCAAATCAATACTAAATGTTTTCATATGCTTTGTTATATAAATTTTTATTACCATTTATTGACTTAATATTCTAGAAGTCTGGAATTTTAGATTGTTTTAAACATGTGGAATCAATTTTAAGATTCTGTCTATACCTCATACAACATGCTACCTTTTGCAAAAATACAGAAATGATTCTTTTTCCCTTTCTTGTTTCTGATCGAGAGGCTTATCAAAGACATTGTTGTTTTATACTTTAACAAGGTCATTTAATAATGCATTAGTTCTAGTTTGCATTCTGTATGTAAAGGTCACAGAGAATGTTGAGAGTAGTAGTACCTAGTTAAATAAAACTCAAAAGTATAGAAAGGTCAAAAGCATCAGGGAAAGCAAAAGATCTTCTAATTTTGCCTTAAAAAAGATATTATTAAATTTAGTGAATGACTTTCAATAGGATAAAAATGTGATGGTTAAAAATAGGTAAAAGGTTGGTGGTACAAAAAAGAAAGTGGAAAGCATTCTCAAGAATCTAACAAGCGGGGCCTTCCTGGTAGCGCAGCGGTTGAGCGCTGGGTTGCGAAGCTGCCAGAAGCTTCCGTGGCGCCGGTTCGATCCCGTCTGCTCCCCGGCCACCGGAGGAGGGTCCCACGTGGCACGCAGACCCCTCCTGCTGCTTGCTGCTCCCCTCAGCAGTGTACCTTGGTCCCCCTCAGCAGTGTACCTTGGTCCTTGTGCCCGCTCTGGCTCTGGTGAATCCTCTCACCCTCCCGCGCTTCTGACTGTACCCAGTGCTTGTATAAATAAATCTTAAAAAAAAAAAAAAAAAGAATCTAACAAGTGAAAAAACAGACTTAAAAGCAAGGAAGTGTTACCTGAGGAACAAAATAATTTTAGCATTCATTTCTTGAGAATAATTTATAGATGTATTCATATACAACTCACATAATTACAACCAAAGAAAAGGACAAGTAATTTAGGAGTTAATGGAGTAAATGACTTCACTGGGATCATAAATAATTTGTGAGAATTTTATACATGTTTTGCAGAGATGACATATGTGTCTCAAAATTTCATTGGAGTTTCCCAAAATAAGAATTTACGTAAGAGATAGTGTGGATAGTAGATTTTTTATCAAGTTCATAGAAGGTTCCAATATCAGTTCAACCCTTTGTTCAGCATTGTAGTTAAGCAAATTGAAAAACCTATTTGTATCTCAGTTTCTTCATTTTAAAAATAAAATTAATATTTGTCCCTTACTTCCTGTGATAGTTACAAATAAAGAGATTTTATGTGAAAAGTAATGTTTTTAATATCTAGTACCAATAAAAATGCTCAGTATGGGAGTTTAAATACTATTATTGTTTGTTAATGTTGCTTTGAATTAATAAAAGACAATGCACATTCTACTATCTGAATGTAAAACCACTTACCCAGCTCCACATTTTAGATTACATATTGCCTAGTAAAGGAAAAATTTGCAAAAATAGTATATTATTAATAGTTACGCTATCATGGTTTTCACATTATATTTGTGGCAATTTTGTTTATCTCTCCACCAGTCTATCATGTAGACTAAATTTCTATAGAGCATAATATTATTTAGCTTGCAGTCATAAACATTGGATAGTTCTAACAATACACTAATTTTCCAGCATATATTGGTTGAGTTGAATTTTATTTTATTAGGATTATAAAGAGTTGGATTTAAAACATTTCAATTTCTTCTTTTTTTTAGTATTTTTCATTGAAATAAGATTGTTTTACACATTTCATATGATTTAGAGGTATAGGATCTCCCCCTAAAGATATTGTTACCCCTGCCACCAAGACACCCCTAGTCCTCCAGAGTCATTTGTATTCCCCCCCTGCTTTGTACTCTCCCTCCTCCTCTCTATTTGGTAGCCACAGTTCTACAGTCATATTTCTAGGGTCTGTTGTTGGTTTGACTGTATCTGGCCCTCTGTTTTATTCTTCTATATTCTACATATGAGTGACGCCATCCCTATCTGTCTTTCTTCTTCTGACTTGTTTACTTGGCATATTTCCCTCCAGTTCCATTCATGTCACAAATGGCAAGAGTTTATCCTATTTTTAATAACTGAGTAGTATTCCATTGTGTGTGTGTGTGTGTGTGTGTGCCACACCTTCCTGATCAACTCAACTGTCTATGGACACTGAGATTGTTTCCATAACTTGGTTGTTTTAAATAGTGCTGCAGTGAATATGGAAGTGCATATATCCCTCTGAATCAATGAATATTTACTCTTTGGGTAGATACTTAGGAGTGGACATGTAATAGGTCCATTTTTAATTATTTATTCTTTTTATTTATTTATTTTAAAATATTTATTTATTTATTCATACAAGAGCTGGGTTACTGGCCAGAGGTGTGTGTTGGGGGGACGGGGGGATGAGAGGATTTACCAGAGACAAAGCAGGGAACAGAACAGGCAGATTGACTGAAATACACTGCTGAGGGGAGCAGCAGGTGAGTCTGGAGAAGTCTGCTGTGCCATGTGGGTAACTCCCTGGCTGGCTGGGGAATCGAACTCATGCTGCAGAGGCTGCAGACAGCTTCATAGGTTGTGTCTTAACCCCAGCACCACCAAGGAGACCTTATTGATATTTCTTTTTAAAAAGATTTATTTATGCATACAAGAACGAGGGTACAGGACAGAGGTACGGGGTGGGGGTGGTGATGAGTAGATTCACCAGAGACAGAGTGGGGGTCAGAACAAGCTGATCTACTGAAATGCGCTGCTGAGGGGAGCAGCAGGTAAGACAGGAGAGGTCTGCTGTGCCATAAGGGTCAGCTCACTGGCCTGGGATTGAACTCATGCTACAGTGGCTGGAGATAGTTTGATAGTGCTGAGATTTAACTCTTGCGCCACCAGGGAGGCCCAGGTCCATTTTTAATATTTTGAGAAACTTCCATTCAGTTTTTGGTTTGACAACATTTATGCTTGTCCCTTTCTAGGTACATAAATAATTCCTTTTGCTTAATTGATGTGCTTAGTTTGGTTTATTTAAATGTAGAAGTAAGTTAATGTATACCTATATTTAACTTCCTTTATCCCCGTTATATCCTACTTTAAGAGAGACACTGATAATGGCTGATCACGTTTTATATGGTTTGAGATATAAAATTTTGACATGGTGATAAAAATATATATTTTACAGCTTCATTTATAGGAACTAGTTTTAGACATAGTTGTGTTTTTAAAAATTTGCCAATCTTAATAATTTAAAGCTGGTAATCCAGGTTAATTTTAAAGAGTGGCTATGCTCTTGAGCTATGAAACTAATTCGGCTGGTTAAATTACCCCATTACTCTTTATCAAGATTAAATTATGCAAAGTCTTCAGGTACTCATCTTGTTCATCTAATGACCCTAAACTGAAATTCTGTTTTGAACAAATAAAGCTAATTCAGATGCAGAGAGGATGAACTGATTGCCCAAAGTTCAACAATGCATGTAAATTCAATACATAGATTTTGATATGACATAGTTATATGGCATTTAAATTAATCTGTGATAATTAAGGAAATTCAAATTAGCATATGAAGAGACATGAGGACCAAGAAACTGAACAGTAACATATCAAAAATATTAATTATGGGACAATGAAATTAATTGTTAATTTATTGCTGTAAAATTCATTGTTAATTAACAATAAAATTAATCTCAGAATAAATGTTTTTAAAACTTTTTTACTATTAAGACAGAGAATAAGTGAATAATTTTAATATTAAATATGAAAAAGAATATACATATATAGTAATAAAATTATAGATATTTAACTGAGCAAATAGCATGAATAATTCTTCTCTTTCAATATAAAGGCACTGAAAGTATAGAGTTAATATACTAAATTCAGAGGTAGTCTGCAACAAGAAAACATTAAACCAACTGGGCATTTTTCCCAGAAAATCACTGAAGCAAGAAATACATGTAACAGAAAAGAGGAAAAGAGTAAAAAGAGTGAGCAAAAAAGAAGATAATAAAACCAAGAAATGAAAAGAAAACTAGATGAGCAAATTTAATGGCATAAGTAGAAAAAAGTGCATTTTATATGCAGTCAGATAAAATGTCCCTTCTGACCTAGGAAGGACTGCACTCAAAGCACAAACCAGTGTGCAGTTATGAGAGGAAATTCAAATACAACTTATTTTATGAAGCTGTGGGGAAAACACTTTATAGATTTGCTTTTAAACCTTATGTTCAGCTTACATGTACTTTAAAAAGGTTATGCTCTGGTATAGCTGAGAAATTTCCTCACTAAACTATCTCCAAAGCCATTTTGTTATCTAAGTATGTGTCTACAATGTATTACGTGATTTTTATGGACAAATTAAGGGTGTATCCAGATCTTATTTGGGAGCTACTCATTAAATAATGGAATTCCCTAATTTCTTGAGCTTATCTCTTAGCCTTTCCTCTTTTGGCCTTTTTTTTTTTTTTAATAGTAATCTCTATTGTCACCGCAGTATTCTCTATCTGTAGTCCAGTTGTCTTTGCAGTCCTCTGAGTTTATTCACTTATTGGACATTTCTACTCTAAGATTTAAACATATGTACAAAGGTAATGAATTCATGATCATCATTACCTTGCTCTTCCTTTAACTAACAATAAATCAATTTCTTCTTCTGTTTTCTATTACATTTAATGAAATCACTACTTAATAGTTACCCATTTCAGAGCACAGAACAACCTCATTTCCTTCTCCCATATGTTCCACACATTCAAGGTCTCCACTTTATTTCAGACATGTCTCTCAGTTATACTTCCAACTGTCTATTCCATTTCTACTCAATAAATCTGTATCCTTATCACCTTTCATGGGAGTTATTGTAATAGCTTTTAACTAATTTTCTGGTTTCCTTTCTCTCCCATCTCCAATCTATTCTATACACTTTGGCTTGTACATAATTACTAGACTTCCCTGCTGAAGAATATTAGTATCTTCTGATCACAGAAAAATAAAGGTCAGCCTACTTAGAACATCAATCAAGACTTTAGAAAATAGACTTTTAGTTATCATTTTAGAAATCTCCAAATATCTCCGTCTATTTTTCAGCTAAACTATAATGGTAGGAATTTATTTATTTTTAATACCCAGTACAAATGTATTTCCTTTGATACAGTAATTTACCCATTTTGTAGCATATTAGCATTTTTTCTTATTGCTACAATAGGAATAATTACATTTTTCATAGTAATTGTAAAGTTGTGTCTGGTCTATTCAATCCAGAGCTTCTCTAGGGTAGACATCATGTCCTTCTACCACAAAATTCTTCAGAACTTGATTTAAAGATCTAAAATGTTTATTAAACATTTCCTGGTCAAAAGAACACATGACTTGTCAGGAGGCTCTGTGTAATCGGATCCCCTTATTGAGGTTTGCAGTAGTCACCACTAGATGTCACTAGCAGATTTCAAATAGCAATTTTTGAGGCAAAGAGAACTAACATTTACTGAGCACCTACTAAATGCCTACCCCTGTTTATAATTTTGTAAAACAGGTATTATTTTCACAAATCTACCATAGAAACAAATGCTTAAAATTAGTAATTGGTCGTATAACTAGCATGGTATTGTGGTGGGATTAAAGTCTACAAATATCTCTCATTGAAATCCATGATTTTCCCATAGTGGCAGTAATTTTCAATTTCTTTCCTGATGATTGAGCCTCTGGCTGCCAAATGATAAATAGCATATCCTACTTTTCTAATAAAAGTTTTGACAAAACAAACTGTGATTGGGATTGGGATGGGCCATTTTTAAGACATTTTGAGTTCAGTGTCAGTGACTTTGCATCTTTAATAAGATTTTACTAAATCAGAGATATATTCAGAGACACCTTTTTAATTAAACGGAAGGATGTACATTTTTAATGGGGGCAGTTAGATTCCTATTATATGGTTTGTTTTGTTTTTAAAATTAACATTTGGGAATTGACGTCTGTTGTTTATAACATGATAAATATGAAGGCTAGACATTAAAATATATATATATATATATATATATATATATATATAGACCATACCTTCAAGCAGCTTATAAACCTTTGGTGGCTACTTGATTTAAAATTTCAAACATTAGGGGCCTCCCTGGTGGCACAGTGATTAAAGACACAGACTATATCAAGCTATTGCCAGCCACTGCAGCCTAGTTGTATCCCTGGCTGGCCAGGGAGCCAACCCACGTGGCACAGCAGATGTGTTGCCCAATGCTCCCCTCAGCAGCGTGTTTCAGTGGATCTGCTTGTTGTGCTCCCTGCTCTCTCTGGTGAATTCTCTCATGCCCCCCACCTCTGGCTTACACCCCAGTTCTTGGATGCATGAATAAATAATGAAAAAATAAATATAAAGTTACAAACATCATGATATTTTTACTGTGACAATACTTAGTATCAAATTCCGAAGTCCAATAAATCTAGAGCTAATAGTCACTTTGGTGACCTGACTTAATCTATTCTTGGATCTTAAATACTTAAAAGCATCCCTAAGATTGAGGAAAGTCCACCGGTTCCTGCCTGTTCACTCTAGATGTCATCTTATATTTTTAGACTCAACTCTGCTTTTATAGAGTCCCACACAAGACCCAGAACCAGAGGAAAGATACAGTGTAGAATTTTTGTAGATCATCTCTTCTTCATTCATGAATGAAGAAGAATGAAGTTTGAGATGTGACTTAACCTGTATGCATGCTCTTGAAGGGAGCTCAGCGTGCTTTTTCATGCTGTGAAGATGGTGACACAAAAGCAGTTAGCTATTGTACAAGTGAAAGAAAGATGGGAAGGGTGGTGTCTAGTGCCTTTCCATAACTTTTACAGTTTCTTTGCAGTTCAATCAATTTCAGATTTATCAAATTGTTTAAACTTTATACCAAATAGCTATGGTGGTTATATTTCTGTTTGTGATACTGCTAATTAATTAAAGGTGTTGAACACCATCAACTTATCAATTTATTTAAAATGTGTACTTATGCACAACACTATAATGTTCCACTCAGATTTCAAAAAGTTAAAAATTAATATAGTCATGGAAATAATTTATTTCTCTTAATATTGAATGTGTTTAGAGTTTGAATTTTATGTGAAATTGCATGATTTGAAAGTTAACAATAAAAAAGAATGTTTTCAATGTAGCCCAAAAATTTGAAATGATATCATCCCTAAATTAAATGGGCATAAAGAGTAATGCCAACATTGAAAGGTCAAATGAACAATAAATTCTGTTTGTTATTTATGCAAAATGATATATCTTTAGAAACTACACACAAATATCCATGAAACTTTGTCAATAATTGCATTGAATTGAGAGTTTAAATTTAGTGTGGTTTTTAGTAACATGTTTCTCAAACAAAATGTGTGCAGTTCTTTTCGGAAGCTAACATCTATTTTTCATTTTTGTTTTAACTGATGAAGCCCAGAAAAGTCCTCTGAGTATATAAGCCTTCCATAACTTACTTTTTATTTTTCCTGTCACAGGCTACATACATAAAACATGTTTTTTTTGGATGTGGAATAAATGAATAAATGGATAGTTGGACAAATCAAGGAAAGTTAGAGGGACATTTATTTGGTCATCACTTATTGACATTCTTTTCCTCCCTGGACCATTCATGACATTTTGCAGTGCGAAACCACTGTGTCTGCCCAGGAATTTACAGTGCAGTGTTTGCACACCCTGATTTAATACAAGAGAGACAGAGCAGCCTTGTGATGAGAAAATATGGACTTTTGAGCCAGAACACCCAGGAACAAATTCCACCTAGTTGAGTTACTAGCACTTGTAATAACAACAGCAAAGCATATGTTTGCTGAGAATATGTGTCCAGTTTTCTTATCCTCAAAATGGAGGATAAAAACAGTAACTGTGTCTAGGATTTATTGTGAAGATTTAATGAGCTAAAACCCATTAAAACGATATTACCATATTGCAAATGCCTTAGAATTGTTTGCTATTATTGTTGCTGCTGCTGCTGCTGCTGCTATTATTGTAAAAGAAAATGTAGCTCAGAGAGGTTAGAAATGATCTATTCATCGATTTCCTGGTTTTCTTCTCAAATGATAAGCAAAACACAAGGGGTCTGTTTTTTTTTTTTTGTTGTTGTTTGTTTGTTTGTTTGTTTGTTTTTTGTTTTTTTTTAAGATTTATTTATGCATACAAGAGCTGGGGTATAGGCTAGAGATGTGGGGGGGTGAGAGGGTTCACCAGAGACAGAGTGGGGAACAAAACAGGCAGATCCACTGAAATACACTGCTGAGGGGAGCAATGGGCGAATCAGGAGAGGCCTGCTGCACCATGTGGGTTGCTTCCTGGCCAGCCAAGGATTGAACTTGTGCTGCAGAGGCTGTGGATTGCGTCATAGGGCGGTGCTTAACCCCTTGCACAACCAGGGAGGCCCAACAAGGGGTATATATATATTTTTAATTCTAATCTGTATGAAAATTTAAATAAGCAGAAGTTTGATTTTTTTATTATTTATAGTTTTATTTTATTTTTAATTATTTTTAACATTTATTTATTTATGATTACAAGAACTGGAGTATAGGCCAGAGTTGTGGGAGGTGAGGGAATTCATCAGACAGAGAGGGGAACAGAACAGCAGATGGACCTAAGTACACTGCTGAGAGGAGCAGCGGGGGAGTCAAGAGAGGTCTGCTGTGCCATGTGGGTAGCTCCCTGGCCAGGGAGTCGAACTTGTGCTCCAGAGGCTGCAGATAGCTTCACAGCTCTGGGCTCAACCCCCTGCACCACCAGGAGGGGCCTTCTTTATAATTTTAAAAGGAAAAAAATGAGTTTGAATAGAACTTACCAAAAATAAAAATTGGATTATATATTTCTGCTATTTCACTACACTTAGCTATTTCAATGTAATCAAATTTTAGTATGTATTTATTTTTTTAAATTGCATAAAATCTGTGAGTCTCTCAATAAATAATACCTGAAAACACCTTCTTCATTTAGTTTATGAGCCACAAAATACCAACCAGCTGATGACAGATTGTTCTAATTGCAGGTAAAAAGCTAGGTAATCAGCCTTTAGTACTAAGATGGCAAACTGAAGCAATGAGGTAGCATTTATTACTACTATGCTCATTAATTTGTATAAAATTAGGTTCCATGTAGATGGGTCTCGAGACCTAGCAGTACTAGACCCCAGCTGGAGACTGTGAATGTCACCAGTGAATGTGAGTGCTTGTTCAGCCATCAATGTCCCATGGACACCCAGAGAATCCTGGCTTCATGCTCACTGACTATTGATTTGACCTAAGACAAGATATTTAACATTTTCATGGTTCAGATTCCTTGTCTTATACCTATCTCAGGTCTATTATGGATTAGATATTTTGCATATTTGCAACTCGGAGAAAAGTACCTGATGCATAGGAAGTACAATGTAAGTAGATGGAAGCACTTCATACAATATTGAAGTCAGTGGAGTTCATAGGATGAAACCAAAACGGTCTTTTAAAGATGTATTATGCCTCTTTATGTATTTCACACAAGGTTACAAAATCAAAGCTCTGAGAAACTCCTCACTTTTATAACCTTGCTTGTAAGAAAAACATTTATAAAATCCTAATCAACCAATAATGAAAGGCAGAAAAGAAAAATGATTCAGCATGTTTATTTTTTGGCATTTAAATTTTAAAAATTCTGACTTTACTATTTACCAATTGTATGGCTTAGACAAATTACTTATATTCTTTAAAATCTAATTCAATGATTAGCACTGATAAGTGCTGATTATTATAATTAGTGCCATCATTATTTATTCTCTAATGAAATTCAGTGATTAAGTCTTGCCGTTATTGATATTTCAAAATATAAGCTTTAATCTATTATAAATAATTTCATATTTATATGGTTTTAACTTTTATTAATTAGCTAAATATTAATTAGGTATGTCTAATACATATTTGAATATGTGATAGTATATCCAAGATTCAATATTTTTCTGGACATTTACTCTATGCTGAGAAATGATAGATGTTACTATTTATCTTTGTGTACTCTAAAAATAAAATTACAAATAAAATGCTAATTATCAGTATGCTTTTGCTAATTTGTGATAATTTGTTTACTAAAGAAGTAACAATTATAATTATAAAGACTGAGCTAAGAGGTTCTTTTCCATTGTAAGCCAAAAGGTTCTTTTAGATTGGATAACTTCATAGGAAACTAAAGCACTGGATGGAAAATAAAATTTTATGGATAAACACCTTTTTATACATCCCCAAAGAATGCCTTCTGTTTATATGAACAAAGGCTTCATTCATAATTATACTCCAGTGCTCCTTCTCCTGTTTTGCATAATATCTAACTTGCAACTTTCTCACTGATATGTGTTAGACTATATAATTTGGAAGATGGCTATTATGTTCAACTCTTTGCAGATTTCTGTAGATGATGTTTTCCATAGTGGTATTTAGGTAAATTGTTCAAATTTAGAAAAGCTGATTATATAGCCTCATTTCCTTCACAGTCAGTCTATATGAGGAAGATATTCTTTAGGATTCTCAGAGAATGTACCAGTCAGTAACTTCTCTGAGAATCCTAAAGAATATCTTCCTTAAAACAAGAGGATCAAAACAAGTGGAGTGGGAATTGTACAGAGACTATAACCAAGATGAAAATGCATACATTGTGAAAAAATGAAATATGATGTAAAAATATAAAAAAGAAAAAGAAAAGGACACAAATGTATAATTACAGCTTTGATGTGGAAGGACAAATTAAAGTTTTCTGAGCAACAACAACAACAAAAAGATAACTTTAAATTTCCTCTGGTAAAGGAACTGGTGAGTTATTAAGGTTGTGCTATGCAGTTTTTATATTCGTGCATAAAAAGGGACAGATGTTCTTTTCTGCTAAATTATTCCGATAGTACGTTTACCCTATATTTGGAGATGAATATGCTTACTGCCAGACCTTGCAGAAGGTTTCAGGGAAACATTGATTAAACTCCATTGGTTAACAAAGGAGAGGTTAGCCATTTAGACTGTGGTGGTGTTCTTTTAAAATTTGCTTAGCCTCCTCCTCTTAAAAACTTTGAATTTTAGCATTTAGTTTAAAGAGATCACTAGTAATGTACTTTCAGACAATCAAATTTTATATGTATTTAATATAAGTTGTGAGTGTTAAATCCCTGAACTTTCATAGACTGCCTTTTTACATTCCTCTTCACTCGTATTTACAGTATTTGTGTTTTTTTTTTTTTTATAAGATTTATTTATTTATACAAGCACTGGGTACAGTCAGAAGCGGGGGAGGGTGAAAAAATTCACCAGAGCTAGAACAGGGAACAGAACAGGCAGACTGACAAAATGCACTGCTGAGGGGAATAGCAGGTGTGGCAGGAGAGGTCTGTGCGCCATGTGGGACCCTTGCCTGGTGGCCAGGGATCGAACCAGCGCTGCAGAGGCTGCAGGCAGCTTCGCAGCCCAGCACTAAACTGCTGCGCCACCAGGGGAGGCCCTTTAAAGTATTTGTTTAGCTTCTAAATATCTCTCTTTGAAGGGCAAAAAATGATAAAATAATAGTTAACAGATTCAAAATTGACTTTCTATAAGCAGAATAAATGGTTAAGGCAAATTTCTAACTGGAGTTATTCTAGATGCAGGTTATTAAATTGTCTGCACTAATTATAATTAAATACATAAAACATTAATAAATTTATTACTATTTACTATCATATGAGAGATTAATAAGAATACCTTCAGTGTTATAGAGTCAAATGGATTAATAAGTCAATTGATATATAATAGGTATATATATATAGTATATATACATATATAATGTATATGTTTTATCTACATATGCTATATATGTTGCTTACATTTATAAGTAAGTGTATAAGAAAGTGTATTACTTACATTTATAAGTAAGTAAGGGTGCACAGCATGCTTTAAAAATAATTTCTAAATATGGGGGTTGGGGGGCAGGGTGAGGTGGGATTGGGGTCAAAATAAGGGGGTTGTAATTGTATGGGGAATATAAAAATAAAATTTAAATTAAATTTAAAAAAAAAGAAAGACTTGACTGTAAACCACTATCCTATCCAATGTACATTTCTGGGATCTTCAAAATAAAATATTGCTGCAATAAAAAAAAAATTAAATTAGTGAAATCAATCAATGAGTTGCTGTTGGAAGTTATGCAAATAGTAACCATTGGTGAAGAGTAAAGAAGAGTAATTAGAAGATTGCAGAAAGAGGGTAAGCTTAAGGTGTTTCTGATTATTTTCTATTTTTTGACAAAAAAAATTGTATTTGGCTATGTTTTAGTCTTATATTACTGATATCAACATAACTGTACTTTTCTGTACATGCTATACATTAAAAAAGTTAAAATGAAATAAAATCTGACTATTAACATTTAGAAAATATTCTAAATAGTATATGATTGAAAAAAATAGTAGGAGGATTTGCCAGTATTTGGGAAAGCTCAGAAAATTGGATAAATTCTAAACATCATGGAATTTTATAAACTAACTAGTCTCACTTTCATGGATTTCCAAGACAGTAAAACTGACTTGTACAACTTAATTTACATGATGATTAAGTTGTTCTAAGATTGGTTTTAATATATTGGAGGAAAGTATTTACATTATTCAATAATAATTTACATAATAATGTGCATGTAAAATTGAAGGATCAATGACTATACTAATTTTCATTCATTAATCATCCAACTTTTATTAAACCCATGGTATAATAACAAGTTTCATTAGAATTAAATTTTTAAATGTGATACTGAACCAAGACACAATATAGTTGGAGCAAAATTTTGCTGTATTTTATTGAGGTAATTGCATGAGACATAGATTTCAGGAGAATAAGGAGGGTTCTATTTACTCTATATCCACATGGATGATGAAAAGTGAAAATGAGAACTGAGTTAATATTGAAGGATGATTTGAGACATTGTAGATACAAACTCGGTGTTACTTGAAAGTAAGAGACAAAGATAATTATGAGGTTTTAAATTTGATAGGTCTAACTCTGTGTCAGTATAAGGAAGATTAGAGGAAAGCTAAAATATGGTATCATCTGTTGAAAAAAAGTCTTTATTTAAGACAGCAAAGTGACAACTTGTGAAAAGTTTCACAGCTTAATCATCTGAGGAATCTGTCAGGAGACAGAGGAATTTGGGGGGACAATCCCAGGAAGTTATTATCAGACAAGCAATTATTGAAGGCAGGAAGAAATTGAGATCCTTATGGTATGGAGAAAAATAGCCAATTCTTTGGATAAAAGCTTGGCTATATTTACATGTCAGAAAATTCAGGAAAAGAAACCTGCTATGGAGAGAGGAAAACAAAATAATACCACAATGGTGTAACATTCAGGGGAATGGTTTCAAGAGGGAAAATAAAAATAGCATATAATAATAGTGTGAAAATATACTTTCTTATATAACTCTCTCACCATCCTCCACCCTTTCCTAAACTGGAAAAAAGGTCATGCAGAAATGACGTTTAATAAAAGCATGTTAATTGTTTTAATGTGAATAGTTGGGCTTATTGAGTAAATTCTGTAAATATATAATGTTTGCCAACATCTTTTGCCTTCCTGTACAGACTTAAAATATCCTCCTCTCTTATCTCCACCAGAGACTTATATTATTAATTAGTTCGGTAAGGCAAACTATTTCTTATAACCTTTTCCCTGCTATTACCAGTTTAATGATTGGTATGGTAATAGCAAAATAATAATGAGTAATGACTTGTTTTTGTGCCTACTGCATATTACTTATTTTTAATAGTACCACTGAAATAGATAAAAGTAATTGTCAAAATTCTGACACTTTCAGCATAATCTGCCATCAAGAATTGTTTTGTTCTGTCAGCTGAGTAAGTTGTTAACTAAGAGAAAAAGTACTCCATACTTTTGTCCCTTTCATAATAGAAGAGTATGGCTATTAATATTTTTATAATCTTACACACAGAATATGAGTAAAATAAAAATATGTTACTAGGGTTATATGCTATCTCTGTTAATTGAATGAAAATATCTTTTCCAATTTTTTAGAATATTCATTAAGTTTAGTATATGATAATGAATACAGATTTTGAGAAAATATGCTTAATGATTTTCTAGATGGATTTACATAAATGATTTGTAAAATATGGTCCTTAACTTTAATCATGATGGCATTATCTTTATTATCTTTAAAAATAGTTATTTCATGGCAGAGGTACAATGATTTTCAATTATTGAGAAAATGTTCTTATAGTATCTATTGACTTGCATAGATTTATTGATTATATTTTTACTCCAATCACTTTAGTTACACTTATTTTTTATTTTATCACTTTTTATTAAAATGCAAATCAAAACAATAGTAAGATACCACTCACACTTGTGAGAATGGCTTCTATTAAAAAAAAAATCTATTATAAGAAGTCCTGGTGAAGATGTGGTGTAAAAGGAATTCTGTAACTGCTGGTGGAATGAAAATTGGTACAGCCACTATGGAAAACTGTGTCAATGTTCTTCAACACACTAAAGATGGATCTAACCTTTGAGCCAGTATTTCCACTCCTAGGAATCTACCCAAAGGACACAAAAACACTAATTTGAGAGGAAACCTTACCTCATATGTTTATTGTAGCACTGTTGACAAAAGTCAAAATGTGAAAACAACCTAAATGGCACAGAGCAGATGAATGGATCAAGAAGTTGTGTGTGTGTGTATGTATGCGTGTGTGTATATAAAATGAAATACTACTTACTGATCAAAATAGAAAACTTATGTCATTTACAGCAACATAGATTGATCTGGAAAAGATTATGTTAAGTAAAATAAGTCAAAAGGAAAAACAAAAATATCAGATGGTTTCATTTATATGCAGAATATAGATAAAGCAAACCAAAGCTTAGGAAAAAGACAAAACTTGCAAGGTGACTGTAGGTCTGAGGCATGCAGGAGGGGAGAGGAAGAGGGAGAGGTCAGAAAGGGCAAAAAGGGGAGGGGCTCGCACAATGAACTATGGTGATGGATCACAAGGGCTATGGTTGTGGGAGAACTACAGATACTACACTTGAGGGGAAAAATCAAGTACAGTGCAAAAATTAACTACTATGTTAGAAAAAAAAAAATATTTAAACTTGTTTTTTCCCCCTAGGCACAGATAAGTTATTTCAAAAAAGAAATTATATGCATTTAATTTCAAGGTCACAAATTTAGCTTAGTGAGGAATTCAAAAGTTCACTAAATGAGGGCTTCTCTGCTGGCGCAGGTGGTTGAGCACAGCGCTGTGACACTGTTTACAGCCTTTGCAGTGCAGGGTCTATCCCAGCCCTCAGGGAGATTCCCACATGGCACAGCAGACCTCTCCTGCCTCGCCCACCGCTCCCTTCAGCAGTGTTCTTTGGTTAATCTTCCTGTTCTCCTCCCAGCTGTGTCTTCAGTGAATCCTCTCACACTCCCACACATCTGGCCTGTACCCATGAATAAATAAATATTAAAAAAAAGTTTATTAAATGAATAATCCTTTTTACCCTACTTTGTACTTAAGAGGGCAATGCAACCCACATGTGCTTTATTTTCTCTTGGAACACAGGCTTATGATATATATTTTATTTATAATTTCCTGTTAGAATCAGGTGTATTTGAAGTTGACATCTTCCTAAACTTTATTTTATAATACACACACACACGTGTATGCAATTGTTCCTGTAATATATTTATTTTTTATTTATTTTTAAGCTTCTTTTTTAAGATTTATTTATTTATTTATAATAAATTTATTTTTTTATAAAAACCCAGCTTCGCTGGGTTGCAAAGCTGACCGCAGTCTCTGCCCCGCTGGTTCGATCCCCGGCTGCTCCCCGGCCACCGGAGGAGGGTCCCACATGGCGCGCAGACCTCTCCTGCCGCCCGCTGCTCCCCTCAGCAGTGTACTTTGGTCCTTCTGCCTGCTCTGCTCCCCGCTCTGGCTCTGGTGAATTCTCTCACCCTCCCGCACTTCTGACTGTACCCAGTGCTTGTATAAATAAATAAAAATAAATCTTTTAAAAAAAAAACTTCTATTTGATTTATTTTGACATAGACATATATATATCACGTATATTAAATATATGTACACATATGTATGTGCATGTTTTAATTATAAAATATTTTGGGCAGAAAAATTACTCATTTCAAAGATAATGAAGAATAAATTACATCTGTTATTTGTTTCTTTCATCAAATTACTTAAAATTTAAAATTTATTTTACATTTTTAAATTGTATTCCAATTTGGTACTGGAATGGGATCTTGATTAAAAGAGGCTAACCCTGATTTAGGAACATATGTGTATCTAAAGTTATCATGACATGTAAACCTTGATTATTAAGATAGGGATAAAAAAGTCAATATTAAATAATATTGAATCACTTGATACTATAATTTAACATTAGAATTATCTCTGGTGGGCCTCCCCGGTGGCGCAGCGGTTGAGCACTGGGTTGCGAAGCTGCCCGCGGCCTCTGCAGCACCGGTTCGATCCCCGGCTGCTTCCCAGCCACTGGAGGAGGGTCCCGCATGGCGCGCAGACCTCTCAAGATAATTTACTATTGACACTCAGTTGTTGAGATTAATGGTCAACATTTCTTTGAGGGGATGTAATGTGTCACTAATGCTAATATCTTTTGGCAGCTTGACAGGTTTGTTCTGATTCTTCCACATATTTGGTGTTTTAATAATTCACAAATTGAAAACTATGCAAATATCAAAACTTTTTTTCTTTTTATTTATTTATTTATTTATTTATTTATTTATTTATTTATTTATTTGTTTGTTTGTTTGTTTTGTTTATACATGCGCTGGGTACAGTCAGAAGCGCGGGAGGGTGAGAGAATTCACCAGAGCCAGAGCGGGGAGCAGAGCAGGCAGAAGGACCAAAGTACACTGCTGAGGGGAGCAGCGGGCGGCAGGAGAGGTCTGTGCGCCATGTGGGACCCTCCTCTGGTGGCCGGGGAGCAGCTGGGGATCGAACCGGAGCCGCGAAGGCCGCGGGCAGCTTCCCAACCAGCGCTCAACCACTGTGCCACCGGGGAGGCCCTCAAAACTTTTTTTCTTAGCAAAATATATTCTGAAACTCTTATTTTTAAATGACATAAATGACCAATACTAGAAGGAAAAATCTATCAAATTTCATGTAAGGCAAATAACCAAAGTCCATGACTGTAAATATGAATCATATTCCTCTGGGAATGTTTTTTTTTTTTTTTTTTTGCTTTCTCATTCCAAAGAGACAATAGTACAGTTAGCTCATTATCATAATATTTAAAAAAATAGTATTTTTCTTCCTGCCTGCTCCTGGCTTAGATGTAAAGAAAGGGGGCATATATCATCTGATGTATCATTAGATATTCACATATCATCAGATTTTCATCTTACCACAACACTCCTTTTCTGAGGTCACACTGTTAGGGGGAAGTGATGTCCTGAGTTAATCCCATACAGGCTTTGTGGACTCCACCCCCACTCCAGACTGAAGCCATCAATTTTTTTAAAAAAAAAGAAAGAAATTAATTTTTTTTTTTATAAACACAACCCCAAAATATTGGCCTGATCTGAAAAAGAGAAAACAGAGATTTTACCTTGAACTGTGGTGTTGATTATCATCTTAGAATGGGCAGTTCAAGTTACTAAGTCCATGTTATTTTATTTAATTTATCTAAATGCAAGCAGAAAATTTGTTGAACCTGACCAAATTCTTACACAGGGCAGAAGACTTCTACTCCATTGAAGAAATGTTAGAGGAAAATAGGGGTAAAACTATCATTGGACCTTTATTATGCTACTATCTTGCTTGCTCAACAGTATTTTTTTCATTAAAAGAAAATAAATTTAATTTCACCAGTTTCTCTAAGGCAATGTACATGTTGATGAATTTTAAGAACAGATTTGTTTTCTTACAAATAGCATAGTTTCCATTAAATTTTTCACATTTGTCTTTTTACTTATTTTGCTGTTTGATTAGCTAAGTTCAATTACAGAACTGCAACTCAGAAATACTTTTCATTCAAGGTAAAAAATACATGGTAAAAATACAAAAGAATCATTAAAATATTTACCAAAATATTTCAGTTTTGTTTTTTCTTGTAATCTAACGGCTTTTCTAGGAATCAGAAATATGACATGAGTGCAGTGGTTTTACAAATATGTATGGGAAATTATTTAATGTAAAATGAAATCATCACAATTGAATTGAATTAAATGATTAAGACATTTAAATGTACCATTTTATAGCATGGAGTCAGGAAGCCTGGAGTCTTACAGTCTGGCGCAGAACTAGAATAAAAAATATTTACCAAATATTTCTTAATTTTGTACTTTTTGTAAATCCTGGCTTTGACTACAGGCAAAATGCTAAGTCTTTCAGTAGTTCAGTTTTCTTATCACTAAATACATTTGTATAATAAGCACTCATTTCCAGAGTTACTGTACAATATCCCCTACTCTATTTCCTTATAGTTGCTTTGGTTATAGCTGAAATGAGTAAAAATTCAGGGTTTTAATTTTGTCACATGAAAAAAATTACAAATGAAAATACTACACTATGTAACTGAGATAAATTTATGTATTTATAAAATTAAAGTCAGTGTTTTGGAGCTATCATTGATATAGTGTCAACCTAATTTAATTATTAAAAGCTAGAACTAGCATGCTGGTGTTGCCTCAATATTTTCTGCCACTCATTCTTTTGTTTACCTAATTATATGCCATTATGAAGAGCTCATATTCAGTGTGAACAGAACACATTGACATAGATTAAGTGCAATGATACAGTTGCTTTGTATGCTGGAATCTGTCTTTTCCATGACTCCTATAGATTTCATTGCTGGCATAATTTAAAGATCTATTTTTTTATGCATACAAGAACTGGGGTACAAACCAGAGGTGTGGGGGTGAGAGGATCCACCAGAGACAAAGAGAGGAACAGAACAGGCAGAGTTACTGAAACACACTGCTGAGGGGAGCAGCACGCAAGACAGGAGAGGTTTGCAGCGCTATGTGGGATTCTCGCCGACGGCCTAGGACGAACCTGCAGTGCAAAGGCTGCGGACAGCTTCACAGTGTGGTACTCAAATGCCTGTGCCAACAGGGAGGCCCTAATTTGGTATAAATTTTAAAAAATTCTTTGCTTGAAAACAACTGTTAAATAAACTAGACCATATTCTGAGGCTGACTGAAACAGGACAGCACTTTTTTTTTTTTTTTAAACACCTAGCCAGAGCATAATAAAAATAAGAAATCTAGACTGCAATGAATTACTTTCTATTTCTTTTATCCAATATTCAAATTCATATTCATGTAATAATTATCATTGATCAGATATTTCACATAATTTTCACACCTTGTTCATCCTGGCAGATGTGTGCATTTTTCCTGCATGTTAGTCATCCGTTAATGACTAACAAGAGTGTGAATCTGGGGCCTCCCTGGTGGCACAAGGGGTTAAGCACCACACTATGAAGCAATCTGCAGCCACTGCAGTATGAGTTCCATCTCTGGTCAGCCAGGGAGCTACCCACATGCGGTGGCAGACCTCTCCTGACTCACCTGCTGCCCCCCTCGGCAGTGTATTTCAGTCAGTCTGCCTGTTCTGTTCCCCACTCTGTCTCTGGTGAATCATATCCCCCCCCTCCACCTACACACACCCCTCTGGCCTATACCCCAGTTTGTATATGCATAAATAAATAAATCTTTAAAAAAAAAGAGTGTGATTGTCATCACACTTTATGGTCTAGTGAAAGGCAAACTTAAGATAGATCTGAGGCATATAAGAGGGAAGGAGGAGAGAGAGGGATCAACATAGGGAAGGGAAGAGTACTAGGACTATGATGATGGATCATGGATGCTACAGTGGTGGGGAAATAGAGAAACTACCCCTGAGGGGAGAAATTAAATACTGAAATAACAATTTATATATAATCTTGACATTTTCCTATCTAGAGTTTTTATCAGTCCTCAGAGAAATTAAATTTGTTATATTCTTTGAATGACACACTGTCCAATTTTCTCCCTTCTATTATGATATATTATTGCTTTAATTTTTGTTTTCCATTGTTATTGATTTGCCAATTATTTGCATAACTATATATTTGGGTGTATATCTTTACCCCTCTTTATGTGCCCAGGTTTTACTCACCTTCCACCTGAACTGGGGCCAATGTCCTATCACCCACCTTTCCCTATACCCTTGAACTACCCCCTCCCATTTCCTTTAGAAGCCAGTATATTTTTTAACAGATTTTAAGAAATATTTAGCTTTGCTTTGCCTGTTTCACTTCTTTTGTCATTTATATTTCACAAATGAGTGAGAACTAACGTAATTTATAGTACAGATAGCAATGGATATCTAAATCCCAATGACTATTTTCAAAGAAAGAGAGGGATTATATATTTTGTATTAAACTGCAAATTCTCCAATAACTAAAAGTATTCTAATTGAAAAGAAGAAAAATAGAGGTATTACACTCTCTGGCTTCAAACTATGCTCCCCAGAGATAGCTATACAAAAAGTATTATGTTGGAAACAAAACAGAAACACAGATTATAATAGAAAACCCAGAAATAATCCCCTATCCATATGAAGTTAATCATTGACACAGAAGCCATGTCTATAGAAAGAAGAGAGAAGTAAAGCCTCTTTAATGAATGGTGGTGTGAAACTTGGACAGTCACATGCAATAATAAATAAAGAGCAGAGTTGTATTCCATGGAGTATATATAAGATTATTTCTCCAGTAGTCTTTCGATGAGCATTTAGGTTGGTTCCATGACTTGGCTCTTGTGGTCCAACTGGCATTGTTTCACACTCACCCTTTCTTTTACAGAGTATTGGTATATCATGTGTCTTATATTTGCTTTGTCTTACTTATCTCAATTTTGGAAATGTTTGGATATGAACAAGAATAATATAATTCTAAACTAATTTCTAGTGTAATTCTATACTAATAATATAAAAACTAATTTCAATTTCAGAATCCTAATAACTTGTAAGAAGCCTAAGTAAAATCTGAGTGTAAACTCAGGATATATTAAGTGTATTTTTTTTGATCACCAAACTGTTTTGATCATTTTTGCTCTTATAAAAATTTTAGATAGTAAATAACTTGAGAGTATAGTCTTATATGTAGGGGCATGTAATATAAAATCATTTATTTTCATCATAGGAGGTAATGGCCATAGATAAATTAGAGTGAAATCAATGAATATTCTTATCTAAAAATAAATTTTCCATATACAATGATTTAAGACTACTCTTCTAATACTAAAGTTAATGTAAGTTCATTGTTAGAAAAAAATATATAAGCAAAATGAACATAATAAGTATATCTGTAACATCCAGCATTCAAAGAAATCTCTGATTTCTCTGATCTCAAAGACATCTCTTGACAAGTAGGAGGCTAATTTCCATTTTTGTTTATTCCTCACAATAGAAAGTTTAAAATTTAGAAGAGTAAACATACATGTCTGATTGAATCACTGTCCATCTTTTCATGTTTTTACTTCAACATCTTATTTCTTAATTGGTCTTTTTGTGTACATAGTATGTGCTCTTAATATGGCATATTTTCCTAACTTTACACATTTTCCACATTAAATTAACAAAAATATTTTAGAAGTTTATTTAACATAAATAATTTAAATAACCATAAATTAGGGGAAGGTGGCAGGCATGACATTTTATGTTCTGAAATAGTATAATGAAATAAGATAAACTAAACTAAAATAAAATAATTGGTTTATTAGGAGATAACCATAATTTCTAATAGTACATTACAAACTTTCTAAAGCTATTTCACATATCCAGTTAAAGAATAATAATGAGAATGCATATTTTATATTAATTGTATCAAAGAATGAGCCAAACTATTTCACTGCATGCAATTATTCTGTCACAAATTTGAGATGACAGATATGCTATACCTATTTACTAAATATGTGGAAACATGTGCTGAGCAAATTTCTCAATACAGATATGGATGATAATAAAATAAATGTTAGGGCTTCTCTGGTGGCGCAAGGGGTTAAGATGCAACCTATGAAGCTTGTAGCAGCCACTGCAGCATGTGTTCCATCCCTGACAAGGAAATTACCCACATGGCACAGCAAACCTCTCCTGTCTCGCCCACTGCTCCCCTCAGCAGTGTATTTCAATGGATCTGCCTGTTCTGTTCCCCACTCCGTCTCTGGTGAATCCTCTCACCCCCCACACCTCTGGCCTGTATACCAGTTCTTGTATGCATAATAAAATAAATCTTAAGAAATTTAAAAATAAATGTTAGTAAATCTGAGATTGAAGTTGTAGGGCTTTTGTGCAAAAACTTGAAGTGGACAAGTTAGGGTTTTCAGATAAAATTTTTGTTGAAACTAAGTGGCAAACACGACACAAAAATAAGCAAAATGAATATAATAAGAATATCTGTAAATTTAGTATTCAAATATATCTCTGGGAAGATTTCTTACCACAAAAAACTATTGTGAACTTGGGGAGAATTATTTGCAATTGAACCAGTCCTTGCTTCTGCCATCATCTGGATAGCAACAAGCCAAACCATGTGTTGTTTTATACAAAGTACAATGCAAGGATACAGTTGGCCAAAATGCTAGGCTGCTTAAATTTTGAATTCACAATAATCTTCAAATCCCTATGATTTTGTTGAAATTACGAAGGCTATCATATGGATAAAATAAGTCTTAGAATATATGAAATAGAATCAGGTGCTGAAAAATATGAATAATATGAATAAAAAAGTTCTGCTATTCAGGAGACTGTGCTCCTTCTATTTCAAAACAGATTCCTGTAACCGTGCTGACCATGTGCCAAATAATTGGCTTCTCCTCGTTTGTCATTCTGCTGCAGGTGCATTTCCTCAGAAAGGCCATGAGCTTAAGTACTATCATTCACACTGAGATCAATTTCTTTTGACAGCAATGTATTACAGGCACAAATTTGCATTTGCAGTGTGGTAATTTTTTTTTTTAAATTTCTCCAAATTGGACAATTTTAATGTCCTTGTTGCTTCTCCTACTACTTTTACTACATTCTTTTATTTGTTGCTTCTGAAAAGAAAAATCCTCTCTTTGGTTGTTTTATTAAGCATTATACAGTTGTATTTATTTTGTAAAATTATTGTGAGATTAATAAAATATTCCCCAACATCAGGCTTTCTGGGTGATGACCAAGAATACACTGACTGGTTATGGTTAATAAAGAATTAGATAAATGTGTTTGGTTTGAATCAGACAAGCAGCTATTGTGCTTACTAGGTACAAAGTATTGTTATAGATGCAAATGTAATATAGATATGCCTCCTATTGTTATATTGTTTTGGGGAACATATAATGTTATATTTACATAATGCTCATATTCCAACACTTCTAGATCCTTAATCCTCTTAAAATGTGGTCCAAATATATGTTTCTGGCAGATAGATTCCTTTATAACTGTTAGTGGCTCTTTCATTTCATGAGAATGTTATACTCACTCCTTCAACTTAAAAAATAATTAGCACATTTTACAAAGATAAATAGATTCAAGCTTCAATACTTCATTAATCACTTACTGATTTTTCTTCATGGTTAACTAATACTACCTCCACTAAAGAGAATTAATTTCTACTGTAGTGGTTTAATTGAAGGGATTATTCAACACAACATGATGTCATAACTAAGGTAAAACATAAGTAAAACAAAACTATTTGGTTCTAATCCATAGGGTCAAATAAGGCTTAGCCATTGGAATGTCATTGAAATTGATCATGGCTGCATTGAGTCAATTTTCAAGGCATTGAAATTAGGAAAGTAGAATGGGAAACATTGGCCAGTGAGTATACTGTAAAAAAAGACAGAGAAATGAAAGACTAAAGTTTCAAATTTCTAAATGTTCTCTGGATGACAAACCAAGGGGACAGTGGTCCTGAGAAAATGGAGTAAGACTGCAGCCAGACTATGATGATTCATATGCTTTGGATTCTACATCAATCATTATGAATATTCTCAAGTGGGTAATTAGGTATTTCATGAGGAACTCTGACTATTTATGGTTCAATTAATAGAAAAATTCTGACTAAAAGAAAATAAAAAAGATGCTTGCTATCGCAAATAAAAAAAAATGTTATAGAGATAAAACTGGGCGCAGGGATAGTGAATTTAACCTCTGGTAAAGGCCTGACTTCAGCTATACTTCTCTTCAATGCTTTCTCCTTGTTCTATCTATATGGAAGAATTAATTTCAAACAACATATTTTAAATCATTAATGTCAAAAGGTAGAGACTAAAGTGTAATTTATTTTTTCATGTTCTTTATTAAAAAGCTATTCCCTAAAAATTTTACCCAGTAAGCCCATCTTTTTTGTCAATATCTAAAAATCTTTCCATAAGCCAATTAAGAAAATTGTCATTGTTCCGGAAATGGAATTACAAAATTTGAGATAAAAAAATGAGTCTCATAATTCCCATAATATGTGATTATCAGATTCTAGAACAAAATCAGGACTGTATTAGCAATGAAGTTCATGGGAAAGAATACATGACCAATCAAATATGACAAAAAAATAACAGGATGAGATCTGGTTTTAGATACTGAATAATAAGAGTTTGGGATAATTTAGATGGTATATAGACTAGAGGCAAATAATAGGTATTTAAAAAATCAGTCATGTAAGAGACCATAATTGAGGAGAACTATGGAGAGTGAATTTTTGGTGAGTTTAGTAAGGTAGCATACACTCCCCACAGTGTATTGCTGGGTTTATTTACTTTAAAGATTTATTTATTGGGCCTCCCTGGTGGCGCAGCGGTTGAGCGCTGGGTTGCGAAGCTGCCCGCGACCTCTGCGGTGCCGGTTCGATCCCCGGCTGCTCCCCGGCCACCAGAGGAGGGTCCCACATGGCGCGCAGACCTCTCCTGCCACCTGCTGCTCCCCTCAGCAGTGTGCTTCGGTCTTTCTGCCTGCTCTGCTCCCCGCTCTGGCTCTGGTGAATTCTCTCACCCTCCCGTGCTTCTGACTGTACCCAGTGCATGTATAAACAAACAAACAAAACAGACAAATAAATAAATAAATAAATACATGCCTCTATTAAAAAAAAAAAAAGATTTATTTATTTATGCATACAAGAACTGGGTCAGAGGTGTTGGGGAGTGGTAATAGGATTCACCAGAGACACTGGGGAACAGAACAGGCAGACTGACTGAAATACACTGCTGAGGGGAGCAGGAGACAAGTCAGGAGAGATATGCTGTGCCATGTGAGCAGCTCCCTGGCCAGGGATCGAATTTGTGCTGCAGTGGCTGTAAATAGCTTCATAGGTTGCATCTTAACCCCTGGTGCCACCAGGGAGGCCCTGTATTGCTGAATTTAATTTGCCAAGATTTTGTTAAGAATTTTGGCATGTGTGTTCAAGAGAGATATTGGTCTATAGTTTTCTTTTGTGTGTGTGACAGCCATGCCTGGTTTCAGAATCAAGATATTGTCTCGATAGAATGTATTTGAAACTTTTCCCTTATATTTATTTTTATGGAAGCGTTTGAGAAAGGTTAAGTTTAGTTTTACTTTGAAGGTTTATTAGAATTCACCAGAGAAGCCATCTGCACCTGAGTTTTTGTTTTAGAGGAGGCCATTGACTACTCTTTCAATAGCCATTCTTGTGTTAATTACATTCATTTTTTTTTTTAATATCTCCCTGATACAGTCTTGGAATATTATATGTTTCTAAGAGTTTGTTTATATCTTATATATTGTAAAATTTGTTGTTTTATGATCCTTTGTATTTCTCTAGTACCTGTCTTATCTTCCATCGTTCTGTTGTGATCTCATTCATTTCTGACTTTTTTCTCTTCTTTTGAATTTGGTTAAACATTTGTCAGTCTTTTCAAATAACCCGTTCTAGGTTATTTATTTTTTGATGATTTGCATTATATTTTTTTATTTCCTTTTGTTAATTTTTGCTCTAATTTTGTTATTTCCTTCCTTCTACTAACTTTTGTTTTTGCTAATTCTTGTTTTTCTATTTCGTTTAGGTATACACATACTTTAATTTGTGATATTTCTTATTTTCTGAGGTAGGCCTGCATTGCTATAAATCTCCATATTAGTTCTGGTTTTGCTGTTTCCCAAAAGTTCTGATGAGTCATGTCTTCATTTTTAATTCATCTCTGTGAATTTCTTTCAAGTTTTTTTCTTTTTTTAATCTTGATATCTCTTTACTACTTTTATCTCTTCCAATTTCAAGATAATTGAGAATGGATTCTCTAAAAATGATTTTTTTTTCTAAGCAGGACCCAGATCTGGCTACCCCATGATGAGCATATTAATTACTTTAATTATTAAAGCTGTTGGTGATTGAATATTACAGTAAACTTACTTTTTCCTAAAAGTATACTGACTCTTTCCTTTTGGTTCCCCCTAAAATAAGGAAATGAATCTCTGTAAAAGTCACCCTTACCATAAAAATCAATCTTTTTTTGCACAGAAGTCATCAGTTAATTGTGATTTAATAAGATTAGAAAACATAATATTGCTGATTACAATTCCCAAATATTTGATAATCACTATGGTAATTATGAGGTCAGATTTCAAATTTCAAAACTTCACACCTATTCTTGTTAGGATTCTATGCATTTATGAAGTCATTTTCCAAATTAAATTGCCAGTTAATGGAAATGATACACAGGAAAGCTCACCATGTCCAAGATCTAACAGCAGGTATCTGATTGGGTCTTTCATCATTTTTCCTGCGCAATTTAAAAGAATTAATGATTTAAAAAAATCTTTCACAACCTTGTAAATCATTTAAAAAATCGTCATGGTACAGCAATAGTTACTTTTAACTTGTTACTATGATATTATGCATATATATTAATTCTAATTAGTTAGAAATTTGTTTGCAGTACTTTCTAGAATATAAATATAAAATTTATTCATGTTAAATTTTTATATTAAATGTTATGTATATTACTTTTTAGAATAGTTTTCTATTGTAGACCAATATCCTATAAAGTAATAGTTTAGAAGAAGAAAGTGATTGGGAGAGATATTAATAAGTAAAAAATTACTTTTAAAGAATCCTGCAAATCTACCTATTATATGGAGAAGAACTTAGGGAAGATGGCCAGAAATGCAGATAAAATTGCTTGCTGGACTTTGAGATTAAACACAGGGCACATAAGAAACTTGATACAAGCTATTTATTGTTTTGTTCTAAGCATTGTGCACATGCTTTCCTCAGACCAACCATTACAGAAGGATTTATTTTCTTCAATCCGTAGACAAAGCAATTGGAATGAAAAACTTTAAGCCATACTTCTGAGTGCTCTAAGATTTGCATATTTCTTTTAGCATATATTGAACAGAAAGAGAAAAATGGCAAAAGGCAGCCAAATCCAGAGAAGGGCATAAATGCATTCATTGTAGTGGGGATCTTATCAGGAGTCCCTAAGTGCTTTGATTAATAAAAACCATCTTTCAACACTTCCAGCAAAATGCATATAAAATATCACACATATTTAAAGTAGCATTCAAGAGCAGAGTTCATAAGTGCAACCTGGAAAACTAAATATAGTAAACAATGTTAAACAAGATACTTAGTGTTTCATACAGATTTTTCTTAGGCAAAAGGAACAGTGATTAAACAAAGACAAATAAAATGTATTCCCTGAAACACTTTGCATAAATTATTTTTAAAAACATATACATTTGGTTTTATTTCATCATCAATTAAAGATAATTTTATGAAATATATAAGCATTTTTAATAGTTCTGAACCACAAGAATTTAAACATTAGACATGACCATAGCTTTGTATATTTGTTACATAAATTAAAAGAAAATAGTTGCACATTTTTTTTAATATGGAAACTGCACAAATGAAATAAATGACAAATGGATCTATTAAGAGCAACATTATTATTAGTTTCACAATCTAAACAAACTTTTGAATATTCATTCTACCTTTGTTGTTGTCTCATATTAAAGTATCTCCCTATGATCTGAGTCAATCTCCTTGACCAAAAGATTTGATCCAGGAATGAGTTCAGCTTTATAGCAATCTTATTTTTTTAATATACAGCTATCACCTTCAAAGAAATTGATATCCAATCGCTCATATAAGCTCATATAATCTTCCTTCTTAATAAGGTACAATTAATTGTTACTCCAAATGAAAGTCAAACAGGTAATAAAATAATGAAACAATTATGCACAGCTCAGTAAAATATAATTAAAACTTTCCTTTTGTGTAAATTTTTAGTTGGTCCATTAATTCAAAAGTCATAATTTTGAAAAAAAAAAAGAAAGTTTTTGTCATGAGAAAAAGTTAGTTGAGAATTACAAGCTCTATGGGAATAAATAACATATTTCTTATTGATTTTTCTTAAAATGACACAATATTTATTAAATAGTTCTTCCATAGATGCATTGTGATAAAAAATGTGTTTTATTTCTCATAACCATATAGGAATGATACTAATTTTGTTTAGATATCAATCTTTTGCATATTAGACACTGTTTTCTTTTTTATACCACATCATTTGATATTTGTGAATATAAAATTTCACTGAAAAGACAACAGAGGAGCAGAGAATTAAAAAAAATCTATTTGGGGAGCATTTTTATAGCTTTAAAAATAATATTCACATTTTCATATGTGCTGAATCTTAAAATATTACATCAGTGTTATCATTTAACAATGGGCCTTAAGAGCTCTGATACTAAATTACTTGATAAGATTTTATTTAGGTTTTCAGATAAAGATGATTTGTGAATGATTCTTTTTTTTCTAAGATTTATTTATTCATGCATATGAGAAACAGGGTACAGGCCAGATGTGGGTGAGAGGATTCACCAGAAACAGAGTGGGGAACAGAACAGGCAGATGACCGAAAACACTGCTGCAGGGAACAGCAGGCAAGACAGGAGAAGTCTGCCATACCATGTGGGTAGCTCCAAGGTGGGCTGGGATAGAACACATGCTGCAGAGGCTGTGGACAGCTTCACAGTGCTGTGCTCAACTGCCTGGTCACCAGGGAAGCCCAAATGATTTTTTTTTTTTAGAGCATATTTACATTGTCTTTCTGTTTGTCTACCCTCTCCAATTGTTTACCTTTTGAAGCCAAATAAATATAAGTAGTGTAGTTGATTAAGAAAGGAATTTTGAATATTCCAAATAATGTCACCTTCTTTCTAAGGAAAGCTAACTATTCAATTGGAGTGACAGTTTTGACAATAAGTACTGCATACTGCATTTTTATACTGATTGCTTTTGATTACTACAATCCATTCCTATATGATACTGTAATGAATTCTTTTATTGATGAAGCCAACTAATTTACTCCTGTTTAATTCCTCACAAAAATTGCAAATGAATATAAAAAATGTATAACAAAACACATATATATTTTATTCCTAATAGAATGTGACATCTGCCGAGAGTGATAAAATGGTGTGTGTAAGATTGTAAAATTGTTAATTGAGGGATATATTAAGATTTAACAGCTACAATAATTCCTATGCAGGACATTTTCACATACAATTATTTCAATCTTTAAAACATAAATTTTTCTAATACCTCCTTATATTTACTTTTTTGTAGACATATGCTTTATTTGAAGATGCAAATGAAAGCATATATATCTAGAATTCAGACTGTTTTAATTGCATGTTTTATTCTTAGAATAGCATTACTAAAGGAGTAGAGAATTAAAAAGGATCCTATAATGTCATTCATAATTTAAGTAAATTTATGATAATCTGATCAGTATACACAGTGCAAAGATTTGTACCATAGCAGATCTTAGAGATAATTTTTTCATCAGTGATGTTGTACTTCATATTTATCTTGGTAGTCTAATCCATTTTTAAAATAACTTTAATTGCTATAAAGTATTGTCTTCTTCATTTGATATTCATTTATTGATTGAACCAAAGTTTATCTAGTTCTTGTTATATATCAGAACAGTTCTGTGATTTAAACTTTATCAGTGAGACTCACATATTTGGCTCCTGCCTTTGAGCAGCATAGCTCTAATAGGAATAAATGTTTTTAAAATCACTTTCTTTTTTTTAAGATTTATTTTTTATGCATACAAGAGCTGGGGTACCGGTCAGAGATGTGGGGGGTGAGAAGATTCACCAGAGACAGAATGGGGAACAGAACAGGCAGACTGAATGAACTATACTGCTGAGGGGAGCAGTAGGTGAGACAGGAGAGGTCTGCTGCACCATGTGGGTAGCTGCCTGGCAGGGGATTGAACTAGTGTTGCAGTGGCTGCGGATAGGTTCATAGGTTGCGTCTGGACCCCTTGTGCCACCAGGGAGGTCCTAAATCACTTTCTTTTAACCTGCATCTACTTAAAGGCTCTGGTCAGAAACTATCAAAAATAAAGATTAAAAATAAATAAATAAAAAGATATAATTAAATGGTATTGTAAACCAAATACTAGATAATGACATAGACTGTATAGACAATTGAAATTGAGTAATGGAAACATATTGATGTCTGATTTTTCTTTAGTATTTTTCCGTGTCAGGCACAGCTCTATTTTCTCAGTTAAATTTCTGACTTGTGGCAGACACTATGGTAATACAATCCTCAGTTTACATTGAGGACTTAGGAATCCAAGGAAACATATAATTATCTTTAAATCACATAGTTACTAGGTAGCAAAGATAGTCCTTAATTCCATATTTTTTCCAGAACTCAGTTTATTACTTAAGCAATATAGGTTTGCATTAGCATTTATACCATTAAAAAAAAAAAGGAGAAAAAAGATATCCTAAAACTGAGAGGATTAAAACACAACCCAGTAATTCACAGAAGGAGTCATTATAAGTTAGAAATATCTACTGGTATCCAGCTGGAGATGTTAAGATTTTCAAAAATATGAGCCCATAGTTTTATTGAGATAATCAGTGATGAGGTTAGAATTTGATAATCCTGAGCATATACAGAAGAACTTTCTTTCACTTTCATCTAATGATCCATGTATAGTGTTATGTATTACCAGAGGGGGTGGGGGGAAACTCTCTTCTACAAACTAAGTTGTCATATATTTGAAGATAATTAATTTTGTGCCTCTTTATTTCATTATTCTGAATGAAAATATACTGAAAATATAAAAAAATGATAAGAACGAAAATGAAACAGGATGTTGAAGGGAAAAGTGAAGCTGTCAAAATTAAGGAAGTATCAAATACAGAGTTTGAAATGAGAGACAATTTATCAATAAAGGAGATACATGCACACAACCGTATTTCATTAGAATCATAGAAGCTTGTACTTCAAATCATTCTTCAAATTTTAAACATTAATATTAAGGGATATTTAATAATTTATTATTGAAAAATCAATAGTTTAAATGTTGTAAATAAAAATGTTACTTTTTAAATGCCCTATCTTTTATAAATAAAGGTGCATTATTTATGTCAGATAATATAATATCCAGGGCTATTTCAAAATAATATTTAGGAATAGATAGTTGGAAATGTAGAAAAGTAGTATCATTTATGTTTTGGTTTATCGATTGTGTTGAAGGTGGATGAAGGCCATAGGAATTTATTGTACAGTAGACTATTCCATTAAAAACAGATTACACTACAAATAAAACATTTAAAAATCACAAATGAAATCAACCTTAGATGTTATCTAGTCTCATCATACATTAAATGTTTATTTCAGTTCATAAAATCTCCTTTATGTAATTTACTCTCTCCTTTATTTTCTTTAATGAAAAATTATCTGCTCTTTCTATATTTTCTGATTTTTGGAAATTTTGTTTTGTTATGTACCGCATCTCATTAAAATTTCACATACAACTGTTCTTTTTAAAGACACCCAGGTGACATTGCAATAATACTTTTAATTTAAGAAAAAAAATAAAATCTTCTGAAATAGTGAGGAGACTTGGTGAGGAGCCGATTAAGAAAGCTGCCCATAAAAAAAAAAAAATGTATAAAACAGGAACTTCATTGCACACGTTGTTTTCTGACTTCCTTTCTGCTAAATAAATATCATGCCCCTCCTTTTGTAAAGTTAGTTTCTTCATTTAGATGTTAAATTTCATTTGCTATTACCTTCTCCATTTTTGGTTTATCATTCTGTTCTTCTGCATCTTCATATTATTCCTTCTATTGATGTTTTCTCATCATGATATGTTTCACTAAGATTACAAAAAAAAAAAAAACAAACTTTTCTTGTATTTATTCCACATGCTGGTAAACGTTTTACTCTTTAGTATTTTTGATTTTCCTTTAATTTCTTTTAAAAATAAAAATTAAACATTCCCTCATCTGTTTGAAACTTTTCACTAACTTCTTTTATTTAGAATAAAATACAAATGAGCAATATATTTAGCATTATTTTTTTTTTGGCTTTAATTCCTCTCCCAGGGAGTGGAAAGGGTTTTTTTCATATATGTTATTACCATTTATTTTTTAAAGATTTATTATTTTATTATTTTAAAGATTTATTTATGCATACAAGAGCTGGGGTACAGGCCTGAGGTGTGGGGGGGGTGAGAGACTTCACCAGAGACAGAGCAGGGAACAGAACAGGGAGACTGACTGAAATACACTGCTGAGGGGAGAAGCGGACTAGTCAGGAGAGGTCTGCTGTGCCATGTGGGTTGCTCCCTGGCGGGGGATGGAACTCATGCTGCGGTGGCTATGATAGTTTCGTATGTTGAGTCTTAACCCCTTATACCACCAGGGAAGCCTGCCATTCATTATTTACAGAAAATTAATAAGATTTTAAAGATTGAAAGTTGGTGTGAGTTCTCATTTATTCGGAGAGAAAATGAAATAACAATATAATTTGAACAATTTTGTTTTAAAAGTTTGTGACATGGTGCTGGGCATGGTGTGGTAACATGTATATGTAAAGGTATGAACCTATATCTCTGAATTATCTAGTGTTCCAAGTTAATGTTACCTCAAGAAAAACAAAATATATGTGTCTTTTTTACATGTTAGTGAGTGTTCGATCTGCATGAGGAAATGCAAAATAAATTTCAAGGATCAAAATAATGACCTTTTATCTATCTTTACCTAAAATAAAATATTTTATTATTAAAGCTATAGTAATTAAAGCATTATGTTCAAAGACGGATACACAGATCAAAGAAACAGAATTGAGAGTCCAGAAATAAATCTGTACATCTATGGTCTTTTAAGGAACCGAGATTATACACTGAAGAAAGGAAAATCTCTTAAAATAATGGTTGTGGGAAAGTGGACATTCGCACACACACACACACACACAAATGAAACTTATTAAGCCTCCTTGGTGGTCAAGGGGTTAAGGCTCTGTGCTGTCATCTCCCAGGCCTGAGTTTGATCTCCAGGCCACGGAGCTAACCCAGATATGGCGCAGCAGACCTCTCCTGTCTTGCCCACTGCTCCTGTATCAGTGTATTTCAGTAGATCCACCTGTTCTGCTTCCCACTCTGTCTTGAATTCTCTTACCACCCTCCACCCCTGCACCTCTGCCAACACCTCAGTTCTTCTATACAAAAATAAATAAATAAAATATTTCAAAAAATAAAAAAGAATAAAACTAGATCATTATCTCATACTTTACACAAAAGTCAACACAAAATATAGGGAATATAACCAAAATGAAAATGCATACATTAGGGGCCTCCCCGGTGACTCAGTGTTTGAGCGCAGTGTTTGAGCGCCTCTGCAGCACCTTTTCGATCCCGGCCACCAGCAAGGGTCCCACATGGCGTGCAGATCTCTCCTGCTGCCCGCTGCTCCCCTCAGCAGCGTCCTCCGTCTGTTCTGCTCTCCCCTCTGACTCTAGTGAATTCTCTCACCCTCCTGCACTTCTGACTGTACCCAATGCTTGTATAAATAAATAAATAAATAAATGTTAAAAAAAAAGAAAATGCACACATTGTGCAAAAATAAAAAATGATGTAAGAATTATATAAAATAAAATATTAAAAAATCAACACAAAATGTATAAAGGACATGACTATAAAACCTGAAACTATAAAATACATTGAGGAGAAAATAGTCAAAATATGCCATGACGTTGACTTCAGAGATGTTTGGGAGGATTTATCTGCAATAGCAAGAAAACAAAGCATATAAAAGAAGTTGCGACCACACTAGATTCAAGTAGTTCCGCATTGCAAAAGAAACATGCTCTGCAAGTTTAAAAAAAATATATATACTGTTTTTCTCCCTCATATTAAATGGTTGAAGGGAAATGAAAAATTATTTAATATTTAATACACAAAATTATATAAAGTTCAAATTTCTTCACCCATGAGTAAAATATACTAGAATACACACCCATCCATTTGTTAGGAATTGTCTATTGCTACTTCCCTACTATAATGACAAATTGATTAGTTGTAGCAAGCACTCTGGCTTGCAAATGCTGAAATGTTTACTGTCTGGCCATTAATAGATAAAGTCAGTCAGTCTCCAATCTAGAAGTTTTCTCTTCTAATGTATCTACTCCTCCATTACAATATCTGCTTCAATCTCTGCAGGTGACTTGTTATTCAGTTAACCTACCACCAGTTCAGATCTTTCTCATTTCCAATCTCACTCTAACTCTTGTATAACTTCACCTTTTGGAAAAATAAGTAACTTTAGACAAAATGGTTTCAAATTTGTGAATCTTGTTAGTATCCTGAGTACCCATAACTTGTATTGCTATCATTTTAAAGGGATCTATTTTGGAAAACTTCAGTACTAATCCAGTAGTCGTTTTAGGAAAATAGTGAGAATGAAATCATAATATCGTAAGCTGAAATTAGTAAGTAATAAAATATTTTTAGTTTTCTATTTATTTTTCCTATGAATCCAACAGATTTATATTATAAAGCAATGTGTTTGTTAATTATGTCTTAACTTTTAGAATTTATTTGGGTTATCATCTGTCTAATAGTGATTTTCCTTAGGGTTGAAATGTATTACCTAGCCTATAATGCTAACAGATTCTTTTCATACTTTGAAATTCAATATGCAGAAATTTTAAACTGTGTGAACATCAAATGCAATTTGGTTCAACAAGTGATAGCATTCTTCATTTATATTTATATCTCCATCTATATGGTAATATCTGGGACAGCACTTAGAGAACCTACTCCCACTTGAGTTGGTCTTGTCCAGCATATGTAACTTTTATTGCAAATGAAATGTCAAACCTGATGGCCTAAATGCAGCACCCAATCTGGGAACCCTATCTTCCTGGCATATGCGTGTTCTTTACAGGTAGCATAATAAGCAGTCAAACATCTTTTTGATTGCCCATCTTCCTTTTTTTCAAAGTCTTCTTATATTATGTAGAGAAAAAGTCAGAGGATATCTCCAAAAGTTATTAGATCGAAATTTTTTTTTAGGCAATAGGATGATTTTATTTTTTACTTTTTCATGAACTTGCACTGTTACACACCAGGGTTGAAAGTAATATATTCCACTTCTCAGAAAACTGAATTTTATAAGACTTTATATGATTCAGATATTTAAATCTACTGACCCTATCTTTGTTAAATTAAAGAAGAGGAAATTGTATTAGATCACATGAAAGTTCAGTCACTCCAGCAGTAAGTGCTTCTCTCAAAGGATCAAAGGAACAGTATTTTGCACTCTCAAATAATTTGAATACTTATGTGTTATATTAATTATGCTATCTTAACTTGGTGCAGTTAAACTTGGTGCAGTTAAAATACACTATGAGTGGCAGAGAATGGCTCCCCTTGACTTATTTATTCTGCGAGGGCTACCCTTGTTCACAAAATACCATCAAAACAGTGATATCATCTTTACTTATCTTGTATCATCTTTACTTATCTTGAATTATTGTTTCAAATTTATTTACTTTTTTCTCTATTTCAAAACAATTTCCCCCTTTTGTTATTAGAAGAAATTCTCCGTTATTATTACATATTGTATATTCTCTACCACCTGGTACATATTAGAATTTTGTGCTCTATTACCAAAATTTCCCTGATATATAATGGGAAAAATTGGGAATTAGAAAATTTCTCTCTTTTTGTCTGTGTTGTGCACACTCACACATAACTTTTCAAACCAAATTTTGCTAGAAATTCAGAAAGTTCAGTGTGTACCTCAAAGTTGAATAGTGACTTTTTTATTCTGATTCAATGCTGTGATATCACCCCAAATAATAAATACAATTAAAACAATTTATGGGAATGCCCAACACAGTTAGGACAATATAGAACTAGGAATAGCACATTGGTTTACTATTTCAAAATAGTTATCTCTTTTATTTGAGGACAGTCAGGCAAGATGGGGCAAAGACAAGATGCCTGGCTAGCCTCCCCTTCATATTTACAATCAACATACACCTAAACAAATACAATTACACCTGATTAGTGAATGTATGACAATTCTATGCATCAAAAGTGGTGACAGAGTAGAAAGGGGTAGAAAAACTGTAAACTAAGTGTAAGGTAAATAATTATCAGTCTTTTCTGCCCTCCCACCATTAGGATTGATGATGGACCCCTGCAGTCCTGAATACATGCCTGATGGTGGCCACCTGGAGTAGGTTGTGGGCATACATAAGTGGGATACACCTGGGCTAAGACTGGTTTTATAAGTGCAGTGTCACAGGAATGCCAGCAGAGCGAAAGAGAACACAACCAGAAGGAGAAGGAGCCAGAGACGGGAAGAGAACCAGCAGAGAACCAGCAGAGAAGCAGAGGCCGTGAGAGAGTAAAGATTCCACGGGGGCTGGGAGGCTTGCCAGCTTCCCGGCCCACTGTACCCTCGCCTGCCATGAACCTGATAAATTCAATAAAAGCCTGAAATAGCCACCGGGGGCTCCAGGACTCCTGCTTCATCCATTTGCTCAATCATAGAGATCCTGCACTGTGCCCTTCCTGCCGATACTCTAAGTTTAGACAATATGGGGACAGGACAAGACATAATGGTGAGGGGTAGTGGATACATGAAACTGATTCATGCTGTTATTAAATCAAGTGTATACCCATAACGGCAATTAAAATCTGGGGAACATACTGGAGAAAGGGTGCACAGAGTTGTTATGCAAAACAGGGTACACCACTAGACAAAGCTTGAGTAAAAGTGTGTAGAGTGGTGATTGTGGGCTTGAGTCTGTGGATCCCAAATGAGAACAGCTGGAGTCCAAATCCCTAGGGAGAACCAAATAGCTACCTGTGGCTACTTACAAAAAGAGGCCATTATTTGCAGCCTGTGGTTCTGGTATGCAAAACACCTGAATTATCCCCACTCAGAGCCAAAGCTGAGGTAATAAAAAAATACTGTCATTAATCAGTTTGAAACATTTGGGTCTTAACAATAGGAGCAAGCTTCACAGGAAAAAGCTGTGTAAACAAAAGGCAAAGAAAAGTCACCATCTACTGACTTTGTCTCAACTATAATTCTTATTTGGTGCATCTATTAGCCACAATTTAGTGATTGACCCTGTAGGGTAAAGAAAATGTCAGGCTTTTCTGCCCTCCCGCCATCAGGATAGATGATGGATCCTTGAGGTCCTGAATGCATGCTTAATGGTGGGCACCTGGACTAGGGTGTGGGCATAGGTAGATGGGATTCACCTGTGCTGAGACTGTGCTTTTAAGGGCGGCGTCACGGGGACACCAGTAGAAGCCAAGAAGCCAAAGAGAAGCCAAGAGAGAAGCAAAGAAACAGAAGCAAAGAATGCCGGAGAGCCCAGATAGAGTGAAGACTTGCTGGGGGCTGGGAAACCTGCCAGCCTCCCAGCCCCCCAGTACCCCTTCCTGCCATGTACCTGGTAATCCCAATAAAAGACCTGCAAAAATACCACTGAGGACTCTGACTCCTCCTTTACCCAGTCTGCATGGGATCCTAGAAAACCTGCACTGTGATCCAGTCCTGCCTTTACAACCCTGACTTAAATTTTTTTCAAGATATTTTGGCTGAGGGGTTACCTTAAGGGGAGGGATCACAGTGGATCTCCACCACATAGGTTGGTATTTATAGCAATATAAGAAGCTGGGATACTTAGTGCTAACTGGTGGTGCCATTTCAGAGTCCTACTGTCTTGGTTCCTTCCTACTTATTGCACCAGACTGGCTTCAGTGCCCTGGTCATTTGAACCAACTCAGAGGCATCAGTCTATGAAATAACAGTAACCTTAAGTGTCTGTTTAAACACACACACACACACACACACACCACCCCCTTCAATAACACACACACACACACACCACCACCCCCCTTCAATAACACCCAGCTACTTACATGTGATCTATAAAGTCAATTTATCAGGACAAGAAAGGAAAACTCCCTTTTACAATCCTTGAACACCAACAATGAAGAGACAGAGCATACCACAACTACCATAAAAACAACCAGAAAAATTTCAGTTCAACAAAATTGCTGAATCTGCATGATGAGAAGTTAAATGTAACAGTTACAATCATGCTCACTGAATTAAAGACAGTGGTCTTCAGAAATACAGATACACAGATATAGAAAATATGAGAGTCCTGCAAAAATTATGTATATATAAATTATAACTGAATAAAACATAACAGATAAGCGTCAACTGTAGATAAAGCACAAGTATTGGAGAGAATTTACAATCGTGAATGCACAATGGTGGAGAATACACTTTTGAACAAGGATCAATGAAACTAAGAGAAGATGAACAAAATCAATAAACCTCTACCTAGGCTAACAAATAAAAGAAGACCATATTAGAAAAATTAGAAATAAGAAAAGTAGGTGCAGGGTAAGCAATGTTCAGGCTTTTCTGCCCTCCCGCCATTAGGGTTGATGATGGATCCTTGTGGTCCTGAATGCATGCCTGATGGCGGGCACCTGGAGTAGGGTGTGGGCATAGGTAGATGTGATTCACCTGGGCTAAGACTGGGCTTATAAGAGTGGCTTCACGGGCATGCCAGAAGAACGAACAGGAGAGCAGAGAAGCAGAACCATGAGAGCAGGGGAAGCAGAGGAGCAGAGAGCAAAACCACGAGAGAAGCAGAGAGAACATGAGAGAAGGCCCGAGAGCCCAGAAAGACAGAAGACTTGCTGGGGGCTGGGAGGCCTGCCAGCATCCTGGCCCCCCTCACCCTTGCCTGCTTTGTACCTGGTAAATCCCAATAAAAGCCTGAAAAGCCTTGAGAGCTCCAGGACTCCTCCTTCACCCATCTGCTCAGGTTATAGAGAACATGCCCTGTGGCCATCCCACCTTTACAGAAGGGATTATCACATGTAGGGTAAGTGATTTTCAGGCTTTTCTGCCCTCCCACCATTAGGATTGATGATGAATCCTTGTGGTCCTGAATGCATGCCTGATGGCGGGCACCTGGAGTAGGGTGTGGGCATATGTAGATGGGATTCACCTGGGCTAAGACTGGGCTTATAAGGGCAGCATCACAGGGACACCAAGAGAACCATGAAAGATGCAGAGAGAATACCAGAGAGCCCAGAGAGAGTGAAGACTTGCCGGGGGCTGGGATGCCTACCAGCCTCCCGGACCCCCAGCACTCCTGCCTGCCGTGTAACTGGTGAATCCCAATAAAAGCCCAAGAAGCCACCGAGGGCTTCAGGACTCCTCCTTCACCCATCTGCTGGAATCATAGAAAATCTGCACTGTCTCTTCCTGCCCCTATACCACAGATGACAAATTAATCCAAAGGATCTTAAGAAATCATAAAAGTGAAATAAAAACTAATTACACTATTGGGAATCCTGCAAATCGGCTGTGAAAGGATCAGTTCAGTAAAGAAAAGGAGAGTCAGTCCAAGTTTCTCACAGGCAGGAAACTTTATTGTGCCCCTGGGTGAGGTTCACGGAAACAAGGTGGGTTTCAGTGAAGTTGCACCTGTTGCCAGGGGGAGGCAAGCTTTTACAGGGTGAGGAGAGGTCAGATGGGAGACTGGGTTTGCACTTTGCATGGCAATAAAAGATTTGTAGGGTGGGAAAAGGTTTATTGTCTGATTTTTTTTCCAGGTAAGCTTCCACATTCCTGCCCATTGCATCGACCTTTCAGACTGTGATGTATTATAGGTGCTTTGGTGATGTGTGTGGTGGGTAATATACATCTAAGAGGTGTGAATATGTACCCCTACTCACATACTGTTTGTGCACTAATTTGCCTAATATATGGAATAAGAAAATAAAAATAACAAGTCAAAATTTTTACAATGAAAAAAATTATAAGGACATTAAAAAAATCCAATTGAATGAGAGTACTTACCCATTACACATCCAATTAAAGGTTAATATCTAAGATATGCAAAAATCTTATTACACTTAATGGTAATAAGTCAAACCCTATAATCCATAAATGGACAACAGATCTGAGAAGATAATTCATCAAAAAGGATGAATTGGATATAGCCTTAAGGCCATAAGATATATGAAAAAATATGTTATTTTAATAAGGGAGATGTAGCTCAAAACCACAATGAGATAGCTCATTTCCAGGAGAATGGCACTTATTAAAAGACCCCTAACTACAAGTGCAGAGAGAATTTGGAGAAACTGTTGGGAATGTAAACTGGTACAAACATTTTTGGAAAGTGATTTGGAATAAAATACTTTAGAAAACTGAAAATGGAATACATTATGACCCAATTATCCTATTTTTTTTGGTCATCTATCCAAAGAGCATTAGATCATCAACTTAAAAAAATGTGCTAAAATGTTTATTGCAACATTATTTACAATTACTAATACATGGAAACAACCTAAGAGTCCACTGATAAAACATTGGATTAAGATAATGCAGTGTACCTATGCAATGGAATACTATTTGGCCAGAAGGAAAAAGAAAATTTTGCTAATTATAGCAAAATATGAGGTATGTGAGGGAATTACGTGCAATAAAGCAACTCAGAATGACAAAAGCCAGTACTGAATGTTTACATATTAGAAAACTGAACTAAGCAAAATATGTATAAAAGCTATTGGATACCAAGAAACTAAGTAAGGTTTTGAAGTTTAGAGGGACGAGAGGGGCAAAGTCAAATGGATATGTAAAGGATGGCAGGTGGGGGAAAAAATCACTCCTTTAAATTTCTTCTCATGACTACAGCTTTACCTTTTGTCAACGCCTCCTCCTTTTCCTATTCTCAGCCCTAATGCAGTTTAAGCTTCCTACAGTAAAGTTCAGATGATATTTCTCCCCTCTCAAAATTTTAATGATTTCCCACTGCCTGTTAATTTAAGGACTTACTGGAATTTTAGCATTTGAGACATTAGTGATGTGCCCCGACTAACTTTAATTTGTCGTTCCTCCCCTATGGTTCATGGACTTCAGCAGTTCACACTTTTCCACTTTGGGTAATAATATTTCCTCTGATTAGAATGTGCCCTTATAACTCTGCCTGTCAAAATCTCAACCATTCTTCATCCCTATATTAAACCAGTACCATTCTGAAAGCATTTGACCCCAGTATAAAAGGAAACCATATTAACTCATTCTGTGTTCCATAGTGACACTTGAGATACTCTCCTGGTTTCTTGCCATTATGTACTTCGATAGGAAATATCTTCCAAAGTTGGATAAATCCCAATATTAAACACAAAATGATGTTATGCCTTTTGTATATGTTCTTTTGAAGTAATTGGAAACTACTATAAACCTCTTATTATTTAGCTGTTTCAGATGCTGTTCGGCCAAAATAATATTTAAAAAAAAAATAAAAGAAGGGCCGCCCTGGTGGTGCATGGGTTTAAAGTCTGAGAGCTATCAAGCTAGCATGAGTTTGATCCCCGGCCAGGGATCTAACCCACCTGGGGCAGCAGTCCTCTCCTGTTTTATCTGCTCCAACCCTCAGGGGTATATTTCAGTAGATCCCCCTGTTCTGCTCTGCAATCTGTGTCTGGTGAATCCTCTCATCCCTGACACCTTTGACCTATACCCCAGTTCTTGTATGCATAAATAAATAAAAATAAATCTTGGAAAAATAAAAACAAGTGTTTTAGAATTTTGTGTACAGTATGGATATAAATATAATTAATATGCAACTGAGGAAATATCTGAGTATTTTATCAAATTCTTAATTGTTTAAATATGATAAGTGTTATATCATCATGATTTTAGGACAATCATTAGTCCTAAAAAATAAGATTTTTATAACTACATTTCATTACTGAGAAAAGTAAAGAATTGAGAAAATTTGCAATAATTAAACTGCAGATTTATAACAATTAAACAATAATTAAATAATGAAATTGTTGCATTTAAGTGATGGATTATATTGACAAGGAGCATATTGGTTTGCCCAAGGATTAATGTAAAAATTAAAAAAAATCTGAATATTGCTTATTTTATAAATTATGTAATTTATTTCATTTTTCTTTTTAAAATCTTTAACATTTTATTGCAATTTGCAGCATGTAAATATAAATTAATTCATCAGTATCTTGATGCAGAGCTAATTCCTCTTCTATTAATATACACTCTTTAGCTGGAGTTCTGAAATGTCATCCTTTTATACACAAACACTTAATGAATTTGTTACCAATTACATTTTTTGCTTTTATTTTAAAAATAAAAACAGAATTATATTATATTCTATTGAGGCAAAGTTGGTTTACAACACTATATGATTTATGGGTATAGGTTCACATCTCTTCAGGTTGTTGCCAAACTTCATTCACCACCTAAGCATCCATAGTCTTCCACCATAGCCAATTGGGTATCTTACATCCTTTGCTCACAAATCCCAACCTTTCCCTCTTTTAGAATCAATTCTACAGTCAGAATTCTACAGTCAGGTGTTGCTTAATTTTAGGTTTTTCTGTTTTTTGCTTAGTTTTTCTGTATTCTCCCTGTGAGTGAAATAATTTCACATTTATTTTTCTCATATTTCCCTTGGCAAAATTCCCTCAAATTCTGTTCATGCTGTTGCAAATGGCAAGAATTCACAATTTTAATAATTGAGTAGTATTCCACTGTCTGCCTGTGTATAATGCAATGTTAATGTCTCCTTTATCTACTCATCTGTCTTAGGGGATATAGGTTGTTCCTAAAATGTGGCCATTGTAATTAGTGCTAAAATGAACATAGGACTGCAGTATTCCTTGACTTATTGTTGTTTTTGTATTCTTGGGTAAATACTTAGAAGAGGGATGCTGGATTGGAATGGACCAATGTACAGTCCCACCAATGATTGTGGGGTGGGGCTTCCTTTTGCTCCACATTCTCACCAAAACTTGTTTCTGGTCATATTTTTATGGGCCACATTTACAGGTGCTAGATGTTATCTCATTGTGGGTTTGAATTTCAGTTCCCTGATCATACATGATAATAGTAGTTTTCATGTGCCTATTGGCCATCTGTATTTCTGCTTTAGAGAAGTGTCTTTTAGCTCTTCTGACCATTTCTTAATTGGGTTTTTTGCTTTCTTTTTTTTGAGTTGAATGAGTTCTTTGAATATTTTAGTTGCTAGCAACTTGTTGGGTATAAGATATGCACATATGTTTTCCGATTAGAGTGTCTTTTGATATTATGAATACTTTCTTTCACTGTGCAAGAGATTTTTAGCTCCATTTGTTTATTTTGACCATTATTTCCCTTGCAATTTTAATTTAGTACCCAGATATCAGTGAAGTCAACATCTTTGAGAATTTTGCATTTATTTTCTTCTATATATTTTATAATTTCAGGTTTCACATTCAAGTCTTTCATCTGCTTTAAATTACTTTTTGTATATTGTGTGCAATAATGATCTGGGTTCATTCTTACTTTTTTCATATGGCTGTCAATTTTCCAAACACTATTCTCTGTAGATAGTTTCCTTTCTCCATTATATACTTATAACTATTTTGTTGTAGATCAGCTATTTATATAAGCGTGGGTTTATTTCTTGGCTCTGCACTCTATTCCTTTGGTCTGTGTCTATTTTTATTTCAGTGTCATACCATTTTATTATGTATAATAAATAGAATAGTTTGAAATATCGGCTAATGATACATACTTCATTTTTTCCCAGGATTAATTTGACAATTCAGGGTTTTTTTGTGGTTCCTTATGAACTTCAGTAATGTTAATTCTATTTCTTTTCCTGTTCATAAGCATGGACATTTTTCCATTTATTTGTCTCTTCTATTTCTTCTTGTCTATAAGTTTTTCACGTATTTTGTTAAGTTTATTCCTTTTTGGAAAATCTAGGAGGACCTAAGCTTTCACCCTGACATCTTAAACCATTGCATTATCCTGAATACTTACTTCCACATTTAAAGTTATAGCAGTAATAAGCATACTCTTATTATGTGCAATACCCTGCTATTTATATATTTTGTTACACCAAAACAAACTCAATCCTTAAATGTAGTACATATTTACAGTTACATGGTGTATATTGCTTTATGTAAAAATCCAATAAAAGGAGGCAAGAAAAGGGTTTACTGTCATTAAAAGAAAATAAAAACCAAATATGAAATAGTTTGTACTGCTGTGCAAAAACACATAGCTGTGAGACTTGTTAGTAAAACAAGGAGAATGGTAAATGACCCCCAATAAAAAGAGGAAGATAGCCCAAGTATCTAATTCTCTGGGTGTATTTTTTTTTTCAGAATAATAATCTGAATAGATTTAAAGTAAGTCAGGATTTATCGAAATCACTATTTTGGAGTTTACTATTCATTTTTTTCTCTCTATAAATAAAAGAAACTCAGAATACTTTGTCCCAATGTTGTTTTACTATATAATCACCGTAAAGGTTATATAAGCACATTAATTTCCTTAACGGAAGTTTATTGGTAAAATGGGTAAATTCATAGTAATTAACTGTTCCCTACTTTTATCGCACAAAGTCTCCATTCATCAATCTGCAAATATTGTACCATATTCTTGTCAGGAAAATGAATGGCCATTTTCTAAGGCAGATAACCAGTTTATAATGTATGATGATGTTACATGATTTCAAATATCTTCCTAAGCACACCCCAGTTCAGCAAGGAATGAGAAACTGCTGGACATATGGCTCCTCCTAACTTATAAATTATTTCTGAGTGCCACTTTATAAAACATGAGGTGTTATAATCTTTGTAGCATTGGGTTTCAAATCCATCTAAATCTAGGCCAAATATATTCCCCAGTACAGATAAAACAGAAACATGTAATCAAGTTTAGTTGTGTATGATAACACACAAACAGGTCTCTAAAGAGTATAGTTAGAAAGATATTCTGAATATGGACATATACTTTATTAGTAATTATATAATAGTTGTATAATTTAATTATAAAGTTTTGTTTATAAATTCGATAAATTTAATAATAATAATGCATTTAATTCATACATTTTTACCCTTTTATACAATAGAAAAAATAGCTGGATGAAACCATGTCTCGAGATCGAAAAGCCTAAGTTACTGTTTGTACAAGTTCAAATAATTGTTTGATGTAAATAATTACTTAGCAGATGATATCAACTGACATCTGTTTGTTTAATTTTAGAGAGGTTTCTCTTGAATAGTCTAACTTCCTAATTTAATGTGGAAACTTGGCTTATTCACAAGTTTGCAAAATAAACATCGATTATTGTCATCAGCCACAGATATTAAAAATCACAAAAATATTTTTCAAATGTATTTTTAGCAAATTGTCAGTTTGTCTTATTTTCCAGCTACTCAGTTTACAATCATCCACAGAATACTGAGTTTTGTGGAGTTTTGTCTAACCTATTGTAGTACCCCAGACTTCGAAAAATTTGATTTCATTGTACTCAGTTTGAAATTTCAAAGAATATGACATATTTCTGTACAATATTTTACCTAAGTTATACATCACATATAAGAGTGGAATATCTTAGCAAACTGAGATAATGATCTGACAATTTGGTAAAATAATCTAATTTATAATTATTCTTATTAATTTATAAATCATAAAACTGTCACCATGGAAAATAATAATTTTAGGTAGGGCACATTTAATCCATCTAAGTTTTTAGGATGTTATTGAAAAATTCAAGTTTAACCTTTGCAGTTTGATATATCTTTTTCCTATAAGAATATTATTCTCTTCTTTATATTCACTAAGCTAAGAATTTTTAGATTATGATGATTTTATAATACAAATTGCCTTTCAATTTTTACCTAAATCTTATGATGAGTGGCTTGATGATATAAAACAGCATTTTTAAAATTCATATGAAGTGTATTGGCACTTTTAGGAAAATCTATGATCTTTATGATGTATATCAAGTATTATTAATATATTTGAATTTAGAAATCATACTGTTATCAGACATCACTGCTTGGTCACTTAAAAAAGCCAAAATAATCTAGGATATTAGCAAAACACATATTGGCATAACAAATATTGCTAATCTACACAATGAATAAAATGTATATTAAAGTTAATATAAAAATAAAAGATACCCATAATACAAAAGTGAAAAAAATGTTAACATTTATTTAATTATGGCTCCAGAATGAATTTTGCATGTAGCTTTTCATTTGAAAGCAGCTCAGTTTTATTTTAGCAGCTCAATTTTATTACAGGTTACATATTTGGTTTTTAAATATATGATGTATTTAATAAACTCGTGATACAGTTTTTGTATTTTAATATGATTTACTTAATACTTCTGCAATTTTAGTAATAAATTCAGGTTATTAAAAATGAAGATTGAATAATTATGGGTATCTGATCTCTATTTAACTTTTGATCTTGTTGTTCCTAGAAATGTTCATGGAATCAATGTCTTGTGATTATATTTAAAAAGCTATGTAAAGTAACTACTAGACTAAAATGAGGAGTTTGAAATTTTATTATTTGTTATTTTAGAACAATTAAGTTAATATTTACCCAAATGTCTCTGGTCTCATAGAGAATAGAATTTAGTAAAAGGCAATTTCATAAATACTTAAAAGTGAAGGCTGTCCCTGGTGGCTCAGGGGTTAAAGACAGTGCTATCAAGCAATCCCAGACACTGCAGCATGAGTTTGATCCCTGACCTTGCCAGGGAGTAACCCACATGACACAGCAGACCTCTCCTGACTAGCCTGCTACTCCCCTCAGCAGTGTTTTTCAGTAGATATGACTATTCAGCTACCTGCTCTATTTGGTGAAACTTCTCACCCCCGGCACCCTCTGGCTTATACTCCAGTTCTTGTATGCATAAATAAATAAATCTTTAAAAAAAAATTTAAAGGGAAAATGGAGTTTCATATGCATTTAGAGACCTTGTTACACACCAGGATATGGATGCATGTCACTGTTGTCTCCAGAAACGGTTATTTACCTAACTTATGGCTCTATTTCTGAGTTCAGAGAAAGTAACTTCTACTTTCACTTTGTATTTTGCTCACACAGAAAGGGTAAAAAAAAGAAAGGACAATTAGGAGAAAATAATTTAATGTAGAGTTATTCAATAAACTTATGTTGCTATATCATTTCTAGAATAAACCTTAAATGAATCAGAGTAAATTAAAAGAAGTAAAACCAAATGTATTTTGATTTTATTAGTAGTTCAATAATATTCATGACTGCAGAACTTGAATTTATTAAACAAGTTTTTATTCATAATTTCACATATTCTTTGAAGATAAATTTAAAAATAAAAGAAAGTAAAAAGGAGCTACCACTAATGCCCAATATACCTTTAGTAAATTAAAGGGTTTGGATTTTAAGAATTTGAACAAGGTACATATTAATAAGAATTCTGAGCATTAAAACAATATCATTTAATAAGCTGTTTAAAGTTATAATTAAATCATCAGCCTCCTTAAGTAACATTTTTTTTTTAATTTTAGTGATTGTTTTTTCTGTTCTTTTTAACTTTTATTCATAGTTTGAAAATTGCATTCTTCATATTTTAGGACTTTTTTCTATTATCATTATCTTCATCTAGTATATATTTTTAGTGTTTCTGTATAGTATTGTTCATTTATAATCCTCATTTTTCTTTAATTCAAGAGGATAATTATAAACCATTGGCAAGAATCAAGAGATTTTGGTAAAACATAATACACCCCAAGTGACTATACATCATTATTTTAATAATTCCAATTACTAAATATATGTTTAAACACTATTACACTTATTTTAATTTTGGCAGAGGTATAGAAACTGAAAAGCTTGGGGTATAAATAATGATCTCACTTTTACTAAGTATAATGTCATTTCTTTATCATTATTATATAAATGACGATATAGCCTCTTTACTCTTTTACGGGAAAGAAAGATATCAGGTGATTTCATTAATATGTGGAGCATAATGAGACAAAACAAAAGAATGAAAAAAAAAAACTAGACAGAAACAAACACTAGGAATATGACTGTAGAATTAAGACGACCAAACGGGGAATGCTGAGAGTGGGGAGCAAGTAAATGGAGGCGGGAAACTAATGACTGGTGAAAGTTATGGATGCCTTGATGCTGAGTGAGGTATGTTGACATACGTCTGAAGTGGGGTGAACCTGCACTGTCAAATCCTGCAAAGTGCTGTAAACCACTTACGTCCATAAAAAAATAAGAAGCATATCTTACTATCTAGTGTTTCTATATTGTCATGAAGTTGATAAAATCAAAACTAATTAATTTTTGGTTTGATTCTTTAAATATTCATTTGAAATGTTTATTGAGCACCTCCTCTTAAATAGGCCTCACGATGATTTTTGTATCAAATAAATGTTTTTCAGATTATTTCTACCTATGTAATATTAATCATAGATTTTAAATCTGAGTTTTCAAAGTTATGGTCTAATTATTTTTATTTTAAATTTTAAAAAAATGAACAAAATAACAACAAAGTCCCAGGGTACTTCAGTAGTTTCACTGGAAGACTGATGCACAAACTTTCTGAAATGAGTAAATTAATGTATAAAATAAGATGATGGCTGTTTCTATAAAATCAAATTAAAATTCACTAAACAAAGGTATGCAAACCTATTGCAATAGATCTTATTTTTAATCATAAAACCAGATTTTTCCCCAATTTGTTAAAGTTTGATATCATGGTTGTCATTATAATTTTCCAATAAAATATTTTTAATATAGTTGCAATAGTGTACCAGACTCTGGGTACACTGCTGTCGTGTGTTAATACACATCTGAAGATGTATGAATTTTCCTCTGCTTCTAAATCATATACAGTACTGTAAAACACAATTATCTCAGTAAAAACAAATAAATTAAATAGGAAAAATAGTGTAGTTTACAAAGGAACACATGTATATTGCAATAAAATGCATAAATGTAAAGGATGTCCATTATAATTCTTCATCCATAACTATCAATTGGTGCATGCCTTTTGTAGAACTCATCTCTTCAGTTTTATAAAAGTGCTTGAATGAATGAAGCTTGAATTAATTCTTGTTTTAATTCCTCAAACAAATACTTTACCAAACATAGCACTTATCATGTTTGTTTTCCTCTCAGTATTCAAAACATATTGTCTGTAACAATATTATATCAGGTTTATTAGCAGTAGTCATTTCTCATTGTTGATCCTAAGGTAAGTTGGTTTTCATGGACCATTTTATGCTACTTATATTTTAAATTATGTTGTTCAAAACTTTCTACTACTTTGATCATTTTATGTTGCAAAGTATTCTGATAGCTGAAGGAAGATTTTGCTTGGTTCCATGAAGGCACATTTGATAAATTTGACCTATTCTAAATTTTTTTTTTCAAAAATAGGTAATGTTTGGAAAATTGTTGCTATTACTATGTTAATAATTGGTTATAAAATATTTAAATGACTTTTGTTATACCTTGGACTTAGAATAGAATATAGAACAGGACTTAGCTATGTTCACTATTGTTTCCTAGAACACTGTCTGACATTGAATAAACATTTTTTAAATATTTAATAAATATCATTTGAATGAATAAATGTTCAATTTTATATACATAATGTATCTTGTGATTCACCAGTATACTGCCACAACCTATTAAATGGATTTTGTCCCTATTAGAAAATTCAGCATGCACCTCCAGTTGTTAACATCGTGGGTAAAGTTTGCAGGCCTGCATTTTTTTCCAGAAAGGAAGATCTAGAAATCTTACTGTGATGCAAAAAAACTCCTGGAATTGCCAGAATAAGAGAGTTATATGTAGGATACCCAGCAATACTGTCTATCAGAATTTCACTTTTATGTAAGTTGTCTGAATGATGATTTTATATCTATACATTAGTTCTCTAGAGTAATTTAAGTATCAATTAAATGTTTTAGAAAATATTTTTAGAAAATAGTTTTTTGTATATCAGAATAAAGGAAACCTCGAAATCGTGAATAATCTTAGTTCAAAAGTCAGTAACTGCAATCTTTTTTCATAAATAAAATAATTTGTGATTATAACTGTTTCTTATTCTTCATTTGCTATAGGTCGAATCCAAGTAGCCCAATAAGCATTATGCCCTGGATTTAAAATCAGGTTTAGAGCACATAGATATACTTATTTTGATGCCACAGTATTCATTCTTAATTAGGACAGGAGTTGCTGAAAACTTATTTAGTAATAAAATTAATAATTCTCCTTGTAGCATCTGTCTCCAGTGGCCTGGAGTCATTGTCTAACCTGAATATGAGGATAGCTGAGAAAATTGTTTTATGTGACCTCATTTGAATATAGTCATTGATACAACAAATCTCTTTAAATTGATCTGAATATCATATGAATGGCCTGGTGTCCTTGGCCTAATATTTCTATGAATCCAAACAAAATATCTAAAGATCGCAAAGAAATACAATTTGGTTAAATATTTATTTTTTATTTCAACTTGTAATTTGTCCCTTGCAAAAAGATCACATGTACATGCACATATACATGCTTTGATTTATAAATATATGGAATTAAAAACATATTTTAAACATAAAGCATTTATTACTTGAATTTTGTCAAATAATTCATTAACATTTAAATTTAAATGAGTGCTCTTATTTTTGCTTAAATTATTTTAATTATTTAACATATTTTAAATATTTAGAAATATATCCAGAGTATCTGAATAATTCATCTTTTATGTCAAATAATATTCTAATTGTAAAATACCAAGAAATATAAAATTTCAGTTTAACATGATAGTATCAGAAGAATCTGGCACAAATATTGGCCTCCTCTGTTCTATGGGCTGATCATTTCTAGCCAATGTTAGTGTCTCCTGGGTGCTAGAGTATCTGTATAAGCTTGTAAACATCTCCTTGGCATCCACTACTGAAACCCGCGGCCCTTGCCAAGATGTCTTTTACTAGGAAACTGCAGTCCACAGTCAACTTTTTCATAAATCCTTCTCAAGTACAGTGGTTCAAGTAGGGCATCTGTTTATTTTCCAACATATGTTAGATGGCTAGGGAGAATAAAAGGCACAATGACAGAGAAAATTTTCTAATCATGTACAACACTAGATATGTTATTGGGTTTTACTTCCAATTATCACTTTTCTTTGGTGAGTGTCAATAACCTCAGGTACTGTAGCACATCTGATCCCTTCTAATTCTCCTTTAGACTTTTGAATACCAAAGTTACTTTTCTTATTCCCATGTGTATCTTACTGCAAAAAATTGTGAACATGGATATCTAACCTTATACTTTAAAGATATTTTCTTTGAACTTAAGACAAATTTTCCTTGCAAAACCTGAATTTCAAGACTATATCTTTTATGCACTTGAAAAAAAAAACTAAACTCAAACAAAACCAGACTTCTGTGTTTGAGACTATTTGCATTCATGCCCTACAGAAATAAACATTTAAATAAAAGGTGGCAATTTGCCACCAAAATGATTTATAGAGAGTTAAAAATATATTTGTTTCCTTATTCCAAAATATGCTTGGAATCTTGGAATCAGTCATCCCCTGGTAGCACAGGCGGTTGAGCTCCGCACTGTGAAGCTCTCCGCAGCCTTTGCAGAGCCGGTTCAATCCCGCCCGACAGCGATGGTCCCACATGGCATGGCAGACCTCGCCTGTCTCGCCAGCTGCTCCCCTCAGCAGTGTATCTCGTCAGTCTGCCTGTTCTGTTCCCCACTCTGTCTCTGGTGAATCCTCTCACCCTCCCGCAAATCTGGCCTGTACCCCAGTTCTTGTGTAAAATGAATAAATAAATCTTAAAAAAAAAAAAAAAAAAAAAGATATCTTGAAATCATGGGCCTTCCCTGGTGGCGTAGCAGTTGAGCACTGGGCTGCGAATCTGCCCGCAGTCTATGCATCACTGGTTCGATCCCCAGCCGCCAGCCACAGTCCCACATGGTGTGACAGACCTCTCCTGCCGCGCCCACTGCTCCCCTTAGCAGTGTATTTCGTCTGTCTGCCTGTTCTGTTCCCCTCTCCGGCTCGTGAATACTGTAACCCTCCTGCGCTTCTGACTGTCCGCAGTGCTTGTATAAATAAATCATTAAAAAAAATCTTAGAATCAGATAAAACTTAATTTGAATTCTAAATTCATAATATTCACTAAAACCTGTTTCTTTTTTAATCTATAAAATATCAACAACAATATCTACCTGGAGGGAACAAAGAAAATTCTTACAGAACTCCAAGTCCAGCAGAACTGTATCATTGGCCTGATGATTGGCTTAAGGCAAGTGTTATAACTATGCTTGTTAAAATAAGAAAAAAAGGGCCTCCCCTGGTGGCGCAGGCGGTTGAGTGCAGCATTGTGAAGCTGTCTGCAGCCTCTGCAGCGCTGGTTCGATCCCATGCAGCCGGCGAGGGTCCCACATGGCGAGCAGAACTCGCCTGTCTCACCCGCTGCTCCCCTCAGCAGTGTATTTCATCAGTCTGCCTGTTCTGTTCCCCACTCTGTCTCTGGTGAATCCTCGCACCCTCCCGCGCATCTGGCCTCTACCCCGGTTCTTGTATAAATATATAAATCTTAAAAAAAAGAAAAAAAATGAATAAACAAAAGTGGACACATATAAAGCATAAACAAAACATGAGAATGTTTCAAACAGAAATGATGGACTTAAAGGATACATAATGGGATTAAGGATATGATAACTCAATATCAGACAAACAATAGTAGCTGATAGAATCAACAAGCTTAAATGCAAGGTGGTAGAAAACACATAAAAGCAAGAAAAAGAGAAAACAGAATGAATACCATGTAAGAGCTCTTTAAAACAATTTAAAGAGATTTAGTATCTGTATCATGGGTGTCCAAGAGAAAGAAAAGAGAGAGAAAGTCATAGAAAATTAATCTGGAGAAAAATAGCTGAGACTCTCCCTAATTGGGAAAAGAACCATGCATCCAATACCAAGAGGCCAAAAGAATTCCAAACAATAGAAATCCAAAGAGACTTATGCCAAGAAATAATTATAATTACATTTTAAAAGTTATTGACCAGAAAATAATATGAAAATCATCCAGAGAATAAAGTTATATACAGGGGAATAGCTATTTGATTACTGGTGGACTTCTCAGTGTAAATCTTGCAGGCAAGGAGGGAAAGGTAGGTAATGACAAAAGCCCTCAATAAAAAAGGATCTCCCTCTTATAGCATTTTATTTTGCCAGACTATCATGCAAGGCTGAAGGGTGATTAAGGAAATTCACAGAAAAATAATAACAAAAAGAATACATAATCGCCAAGCTGGCAATGAAAGAAATACTAAATGGACTGTTTAAAAAAGAGCAAATTCCATATAGAAGTAACAGACACAAAAATTTTATAGCATAATGAGAAGATGAGTAAAAGTGTGTCCTATTAGAATTGGTTTCAGATCAAGTTTCTCAAGAAGTAGCACATTTAGACCATCACATATAAACCTCAGTGTAATTTCTAAATAAAAATCTACTGAAGGGTCTCCCCTGGTCTGCCGCACTGTGAAGCTGTCCTCAGTCTCTACAGTGCCAGTTTGATCCTGGCTAGCTGTTGAGAGTCCCACAAGGCGCAGCAGACCTTTCCTGTCTCGCTCACTGCTCCCCTCAGCAGTGTATTTCTTCCGTCTGCCTGTTCTGTTCCCATCTCTGTCCCTGGTGAATTCTCTCACCCTCCCGTGCATCTGGCCTGTAGCCTGGTTCTTGTGTAAACAAACAAACAAATAAATAAATAAAATAAATAAATCTTTTAAAAAATAAAAAAAATATATTGAAGCACTACACATAACAATAGAAGTGAAACTCTAATATGACATCATATACCAGATGTTTTCACTCATAAACAGAATGCACAGAAACAGTAAAAAAATCTATAACCAAAAAATCCCTAGGATTTGATTGTAGAATTGAGGCTGCCAAGTGCGACAATGATAGGGAGGAAGGGACCTGATAGATGATAATGGAGGATTATTGGTTTTCTGTGGTAGGTTTGGTGTGGTAATACACATCTGAATAGGTGTGAACTTGTGCCTCTAAATCAAATACAGTGTTGTAAATGAATTTTACTCACTGATATGATTCAATATTAAAAAAAAATGAAGGCTAAAAATAAATGTATAAACTATAAAAAACTAAAATAATATAAGGTGGCGCTATTTCTATGACCCATATATCCATATGAGTGTACTTATTTATTTATTTATTTTTATTTATTTATTTATTTATTTATTTATTTATTTATTTTGCACAGAAGACCTGGGTGTAGGACAGAGGTCAGAGGTTGGGGATGAAGAGATTTACCAGAGACAGTGTAGGGAGCAGAACATGTGGATCTACTGAAATACATTGTTGAAGGGGGCAGCAGGAGAGGAAGGAGAGGTCTGCTGCACCATGTGGGTAGCTGCCTGGCCAGGGATCAAACTCATGTTGCAGTGGCTGGTGAGAGCTTGATAGTGCTGAGACTTAACCCTTGTGCCCCCAGGGAAGCCCTGGAGAATATTTTAATGTTACTGCAATTAAAATAATAATGAAATACATACAGAAAACATATATTTATACATGCATGTCAATAGATGTGGGGAAAGTACTTGTCAAGATCCAGAATCTAGTTTATTATAAAAAAATTATTCTTAATAATATTGGAGTAAGAGGAACCTACCTCAATATATAGTGGCCATTTAGCACAAACTCACACACTATTATTTTTAATGGTGAAAAACTTGAAGATTTCCCTTCAAGTTCACAAACAAGGTAAGAATGCTTATTGTCACCACTTCTCCTTTATCCAATATAACAGACGTTAGCTATAGCAACTAGACAACAAAAAAAATGAAAGAATGCAGATTGAATAGAAGTTAAATGACCATTTTTCACAGAATTAGAAAATAGAAAATCCTAGACTTCACCAAAAATAGGTGAATACAGTGAAGTGTCAGGCTACAGAACTAACACACAGAAATTTGCTATATTTTTACATACAAATAATGACCAATAGAAAGATAAACTGAGAACAAATTTTTAAAATTATATCAAAAATTGTAAATACTTAAGAATTTACCAAGGCGGTAAAAGACTGATACAATGAAATCTATAAGATATTATTATATGGTATAGAACCAAGACAAAAAGAGGTGGAATGTTAGTTTTGTTTATAGATTGGGAAAACTAATGTCAAATGATTATTTTGCTAAAAGTAATTTTATTGATTTAATGCCATCTTCATTAAAATCACAATGATATTCTTTAAGGAAATAGAACAACAAATGCTAAAATTTATATGAAACTCCAAAAGCTTGAATAACTTGCATAGCTAAAGCAGTTCTAAACAATATGACAAAACAATGATAATTAAATAAAAATGGTATTGGAATGAAAAAGACACATAGATCAAATGCAGTAGAATCAAAAGCTCAGAAATAAACTGATATTTGTCTATATATAGAGAGATGTATATCAAAACCTAATCTATGGCAAAGAAGTTATAAATACACAACAGAGAAAGGACAGTTGTCTTAACAAATGGTACTGGGAAAACAAGACAATCACATGTAAAAGAATAATGTTAGATCTCTCTCTAATGCAATAAACAAGAGTAAATTCAAAATGGATTCAAAACAGATTTAAGACTCAATAAAATGCACAGAAAAAAACATTGACAATATGTTTAATGACATCAATGATAGAGACAACTTTGGGAATGCTACCCCGACGGTGAGGGAAATAAAAACAAAAGCAAGCAATTGGAATTCCATCAAATTAATCTCAATCTAATATCATCAAATGAAGATAATATTTGTAGGTCAAAAATATACCCTACTTTATATGAGAAGTTATACACTCATCACATGACTGACAAAGGGTTCATATCCCAGAAATCCAAATAAATCACACAACTTAAGAACAATCAACCCTCAAAACGGGCAGAAGATTGAGACACTTTTCCAAAGAGTATATACATAACAAAAATAGATACTCAAAAAAATGCTGGTTGTAGTTAGATATAAGCAAAATGCAATGAAAACTTCAAAACTTTAAAGTACTCTCCAATATCTAATGTCATTTGATGATTCAAAGGTGAAAATATAGGAAAATCCCAAGAACCATATCTAACCCTTAGAATCTTTCTGCAAAAGTTAATTTACTTTTCCCAAGCTTTTTTCATAGCTACCTCCTATACCTCTGCTCTGAGTAACATGATTTATTGCTTCCTAAATAGACCTGTTATCATCAAGTATCTGCTATTTCTGTTGTTTGTTCGCTTTCTTTTTATTGCCTCTTCTTGTAAAGGAAGTGCTAATTTTTGCTTCAAGTTTTCTTCTTGAAGAAACTTCCTGGATAGATATCAGACTTGTGTATTCTTATGACTACTGAGACTTTGAACCTACTTAGTTATTTTGTAGATGTTTCCCTGGTTAATGAATATCCACAAGAGAGAGAGTCTCCCAATGGGACACTGAAAGTGCCAGATGCTCAGTTCCCTAGCTTCTTTAAAATGAAGGTGAAGATACAATCAAGATTCCATTAACCTGAGGTACATATTCCAGAGACACAGTCATAGTTTGTCACTTTCAAGACAGTTTTCTTAATTTCAGGGAGGCTGAGGGATTAGGGCAGCAGTGATAGCGTGTTAATAATAGTGCTTCCTTTGTCCAGAGTCAGCTGCCTTGAAAGTGCAGACTTGACTGTCTGTTACTGAGATAGAGTAGTATATCCTTGTTGGATCTTGACAGTGTTCACGGCCCTGAACTAGGTAACACAAGCTTTCATTGAGTTGATAACTAGTCGGTTTCTTTTTTAATAAATTCCTTTTCTGCTTCACTCAGCCAGATTTAGTTTCTATTGCTTACAACCAAGAACCCTGACCTAAATAAAAGAGTAGCTTATTTTTGGTACTTTATTTCCACTCTTTCAATTCTACCTATAACTTGCTGATGATTAGGTTTCATCTATTCTGAATCTGGTCTCTTCTAGGACAAAGTGACCTAACCATTTCCAAATAAAAAGCCTTACTTCTGATCCTGCAGAGACACATTATTGCACAGGGCAGCATGACTAGACTCTCCTGTGAAAAGTATCTTCCTCCTGATTCTTTCCTACCCTTGACTCCTGCCTTCTAGTATGATATCTTGTCTTCTTTACATGGGATTGCATTTCAATAATGGTGTTTTCCTTAATATGTCTATTTTCATACCCGTATCCTGCAATTGTCTCTGTGAGAATTTTTCTTCTTCCACAACTCCAAATTATCTTTGAGATTTCTAAGTTCAAATCAAATGTATTTTTATTTTGTTTTTTTTTAATTAGATATCATGTCTAATATGCCCAGATTATGAAATGTTTGCTAGACAGCTCAGCTCAGTGTGTGCTAAACTGGACTCACACCAATTCTGCTCAACCAAGGAAATTCTAATTTCCTTTGGTGGAAGTTCTTAGTTACTGACAGATGTTAATTGTTCCCCTTCCTTATCGCCCCTACTTATCATTGGTAACAAAACTTGTTCCTATCACTTTTTTGTCCATTCCCTTCACAGAACATTAGTATGGCTCTCATCTCATTTTAATTGCCTTCTGTGACAATTGATTCTGTTTTCCATATATTCCTAAGTATTAATATGATGATTTTTCTTTCCTAGTATTTACAAAACGATGTACATATTATTAGTTCTAAAATATCTCATTTTAATTTTTCTAATAATGTCTTAGTGTTCTTGGTCTGTTGATAACATTTATATTCCTAAAAAATATTTTCTAGACCAAATTGTTTGATAAAGTTGTTTTTTCCTGAAAAAAAGTAATTTTCTTCATACCAAAAATTCAGTCCTACACATTTCTGAATGCCATGTAAGAGGGAATAGGGAAAATTTTTCCTTTCTCCTCTGAGGTTTTTTTTTTTTTAATTTATTTATTTATACAAGAACTGGGGTATAGGCCAGATGAGCGGGAGGGTGAGAGGATTCACCAGAGACAGAGCGGGGAATAGAACAGGCAGACTGATGAAATACACTGCTGAGGGGAGCAGGCGCAGCAGGAGAAGTCTGCTGCAACATGTGGGACCCTCACCGGCCGGCCAGGATCAAACCGGCGCTGCAGAGGCTGCACACAGCTTCACAGCATGGCGCTCAACCACCTGCGCCACCAGGGGAGGCCCTCTTCTCCGAGTTTCTTGACTTGATTGAGCAAATAAATTAACACTAGGCCGGTTACTATGAGAAAAATAAAAGATTTAATTACATGTGTATGGAGAATATACATGGTCACAAATTTTAGAGTAAGTGAGATTGACCAAGGAGTTTTATTTCCAAACTTATGAATAGGACAGGGGCCTTGGATTTTTGGAGACAGGAAGGCATCTCATATAATGAGGAAAGGGTCATCCATGTAACCACCAGACTGTGACTACTGCCATATCACACAGGCTTCTCTGAGAGAAAGTTTTTTTTCATGAATTCCTTCTGTTGAGAAACAGAGAACCATGAACTAGTTCCAGATCTGCACTCTGTTGTAACTGTAGATAAATGTGCTCATCTCCTCAAATACAAATATATTTACAATAATAACAGTGGATGGGACTCCCTGGTGGCTCAAGGGGTTAAATCACAGCACTATGAAGCTATTTGCAGCCACTGCAGCAGTTTGATCTTCATCCAGGGAGGTGACCCACATGACACAGCAAACCTCTCCTGTCTTGCCTACTGCTACTCTCAGCAGCATATTTCAGTCAATCTGTCTGTTCTATTCCCCGCTCTGTCTCTCGTGAATCCTCTAACCTTTGGCCTGTACCCCGTTTCTTGTATGCATAAATAAATAAATCTTCAAAAATAATAATGGCTATGTATCAGAATTATTGCAAAAATCCAAAAAGATACCAAAAGCAAAATTACTATAAAAACTATAGGGCCTCCCCGGTAGCGCAGCGGTTGAGCACTGGGCTGCGAAGCTTCCTGCAGCCTCTGCAGTGCTGGTTCCATCCCCGGCCACTGCGAGGGTCCCACATGGCACGCAGACCTCTCCTGCCGCCCGCTGCTCCCCTCAGCATTGTACTTCAGTTCTTCTGCCTGTTCTGCTCCCCCTCTGGTGAATTCTCTCACCCTCCCGTGCTTCTGACTGTACCCAGTGCTTGTATAAATAAATAAACAAACAAACAAACAAATAAATAAATTAAATTAAAAAAAAACTATATGAATAGGAAATTATCCTTATCAGGGTGGCTATTTTTATTCACTGTTACTATTGCTTCTCATGAAAACTTGTTGATTGACTTCTAGGTCCCTATTTTAGGCTATCCTAAGTCCAATATGGGAAATAATGCCCTGGTATTTTACGTTTTCAAATCAACTTTAGAATTTTCTTCCTGAATATTCTATTGTGATATTTTTTCACCCAGAGTTTCCTGGCCTGATATCCCTCACGGTTACTATGTTTTGGTAATAAGGATTTTACAATTGTGTTTTAGTATGAAGCAATTTGTGGCTGATTCAAAAGGAACCCAAATTATATGACTTCTATTCTGATTTTAAAAGATGTTCAATCTAAATCAGTTTAGCCAATATATATTGAAATGAGCAAAGTGAAAGATCCTAGTAAGGCATTGTAGGTGACAGCTCCTTATAAGAATGAAGGATAAGTCAAGGAAAATTATTATTGCAATATATGAGATAATTTATTAAATAACAATAAGAAGTAAAAACAAAATGCTATAAGTATTCAGAATAGAAAATTAAATCTGATATATTAACAATAATCATGAAAGTCTGTATAAAAGAGGTGACATTTAGGATGGTCTCAAAAAGTGAAAAAAAGTTTTATTGAATCATATACATAAATGTGAAAAGGAATAATTTGCATCAACATTCCAAGTTTCTTTTTTATCATCAGAACGAATGTATATAATGGAACACACATGCCCACACAGAGGCAGGTAATAGTTTTCTATGAGTAAACTGGTGTTTCACTGGGATAATTTATAATGCTTCTTATGAAGTTCCATCTTATTAGTCAGAATAAAATGAAATGTGTAAACTATTCCTTCTGTGAAGACTATGGCTAACTTATATTTATGAAACTCACTGGAGATTTTTAACATAAATTTTATTGCGGTTACATTCCTTTATAACATTACATAAGTTCAGCTAAATAGCACTTTAACTTGGCATCTGTCCATACGTTATTGTGATCAGCAACTAAAATATCTATTTTAAAGGCTCGTTTCTATCCATCACCATAAAATTCATCCCTTTACTCCTGATTTAACTATCGCCTAACCCCTTTCCCTTCTAATTGTCAATTATCTGTACTCTGTGTAAGGACTTGTTTTTCCGGTTTTGTGTTATGATTGTTTGCTTTATTTCTCTATATTACACATGAGTGAAATCAGATGGCCTTAAACCAAAGAAAATCCCTTAAGTATTTTGTTGCCGTAGAAAAATAGCTTACATGCTTATCTAAGAAAATGTACAAATGAAAAGGTGTATACTCTAAAATGAAATGAAAACTTATACAAATGAAAACTTATACTCTAAATCATCTGCAGTATTGGGCTTCCCCGGTGGCGCAGCGGTTGAGCGCTGGGTTGTGAAGCTGCCTCCGGCCTCTGCCGCGCCGGTTCGATCCCCGGCTGCTTCCTGGCCACCGGAGGAGGGTCCCACATGGCGCGCAGACCTCTCCTGCCGCCCGCTGCTCCCCTCAGCAGTGTACTTCGGTCCTTCTGCCTGCTCTGCTCCCGCTCTGGTGGATTCTCTCACCCTACTGCGCTCCTGACTGTACCCAGTGCATGTATAAACAAACAAATAAATAAATAAAACATGCCTCTGTTTAAAAAAAAAAAATCATCTGCAGTATTGTAAATTGTTACATTAATAAAACTCAGCACAATTAAAATGAAATTCTATTACATCAAAAAATGTGTTATCTGAGAATGTTTTCTTGAGTGTCATTAAATAAATCAAGAAAGTGATAATGAACCAGCTATATTTGTTTCTTCATTTTCCTAACAGTAAAACTTGAAATATTTTAAAATAAATTCTCAAATGCTGAAGTTGTCAGCAGTTATAATGTTTTCCACTAATAGATATAGATAATCTATGCTAAGGGAAATGTTAACACTTGACCCTTATGTAAATGTGTCACCAACTCAAAACATTGAAATGCTCTAAATTGAAAATAGAGATAAAATATTTTAATATGCATAAGCGATTAAAGATGCTCTGCCAAATCTAGTAGGGCCAATACTGAAATGATTTAAAATGTTTGAGGTCTTTCCTGTTTATAGTTCAAGCTCTTTCTTGCATAGATCTCAAATACATAAAGTATTGGTATTTTAGAAGAAATTGTACTATTTTAGAGACTTGCTAGTATTACAAACGTAATTAGCTGTTGCTGACATCATGGAAAATTTTCAGGGACCATTGGATAAGTGAAATTACAGAAACTTCCTCACAGTCTTGAGAATATTGACATAATCTGCAAGTAACAGATGGGAGAAGCTGATTTTATGATAAGCTGTATTCTAAAAACAAGATGCCTGATAGTCTTTTACTTTCTATGACAGACCCAAGTGCTTTGCTGCTCAAGATTTCCATAATATTTCAATTTTAGTTATCTCATTATTTCACATTGTAAAAAAGAATAATACTTTTAATCTTCATATATTATATAAAATACTAAAAAAAATCTCTCCCTCTTATCCATATCTTAGATGTACCTGGAGTCACAGCCACCCAGAGGTTTCAGATTTAATTATACTCCACAGTAGCTGCCTTCTACCCTTTAATGATTCCCAGCATTCCCCTTAACAACTCTCCTATAATGTCTCATTTTTAAGACATATCCATGTTTCTTTAAGAGGACCTCAGCATTTCTCTTCTCTCTTGTTTCCAACCCAACAGGTCCATTGCTGCTATAGGATGAGTCTGCCAATGTTCTATTTTAACCAAATTTTCCAGTTTTCTCAAAACCTAGCATATTCTTTACGATCATAGTCAATGACGAAATCAACATTTAAAAACAGAAAAAAAAATAATGCTCATCTGTAAAATGCTTAGAGTCAGCATTAGATTTGTTTCTTTATATATATATATATATTTTAAAGATTATTTATTTATACAAGCACTGGGTACAGTCAGAAGCGCAGGAGGGTGAGAGAATTCACCAGAGGCAGAGCAGAGAGCAGAACAGGTAGACTGACGAAGTACACTGCTGAGGAGAGCAGCGGGCGTGGCAGGAGAGGTCTGTGGCGCCATGTGGGACCCTCACCTGGCGGCTGGGGAATGAACTGGCACTGCAAAGGCTGTGGGCAGCTTTGCAGCCCAACACTCAACCGTTGCATCACCGTGGAGGCCCTAGATTTGTTTCTTGAAAAAATATTTTTATGAATGTATTATTTGCTTAAAAGTCTTATTTAATATAATCACAAAACTATTTTACAAATAAATGTACCCTGAATCTTAGCATTTAAACAATCACTTAGATTGGGTTGACCCTAGATCATGATGTTTTAATGAGAGGAATTTAGAGAGAGATAAGGCTTCCTCTTACATTTAAAGAAACATTGCAGCATGACAGCTGATGCCACGATAAGGAGAGACTGAGTAGATGAGAATGAGGGATTTGGGGGAAACGGAGAGGTTATAGAAAAGCTCAAAATAAAATCTGAAGGCACCTGATGCCTCTCCTATCCATGCTCTACAATGCACTTACTGGGTATTACTGTTATTTTGGTAAATTATTATAAGAAAGAAGATATTGGTAAATACATAATTTAGATTATTTGATCATTTGGTGAATTGTTTTTCATGAATTGCCAGTTTTATGAAGTGGCTTCCTTGCATTGAAGTAGTCATCTACTTTGGAGCAATTTCACCCTTCCCCTTAATATCCAATGATACCCACCTCTTCTAATTAGCACCCCATCATATTTAGCAACATTTAAAAATATTTTTAGTTGTTAAAATCCACTTCCTCTTGCTATGCTTCAGAATAAGTTGTTACTCTATAGAAACAGACTTATAAGTCAATCTTCAGGGAAGTCTTCATTTGGCCCTATATTGACCAAGGATCCTAGTTCAGAAAAAGCATTTTTAACAGTTTTAGAGGATCAACTAGACTTGTAATAATCCTTGAAAATGTGGATTGACTGAAATAGAAGACACTAGGCTGATCTTTTAAGAAAAGCTCCCAAAATATACCCATCCTCTCTGGTGGCACAATGGGGTTAAGATGCAGCACTATGAAGCTATCCACAGCCATTGCAACACAAGTTCAATCCCCGGCCAGGGAGGTGTCCCACATGGCACAATAGACCTCTCCTGTCTCACCTGCTGCTCCCCTCAGCAGTGTATTTCAGTCAATCTGCCTGTTCTGTTCCCCACTCTGTCTCTGGTGAATCCTCGAACCCCCCACATCTCTGGCCTATACCACAATTCTTGTATGCATTAATAAATCTTTATAAAAAGAAAAAAATCCCAAAATATATACGGATGATCTGCACTGATAAAGGAGCTGCATCATCTGTCAAAATCATTATAAATACAGCATAGTATTAGAATAAAAACATACACAGATGAATGGAATAGAATTGAGAGGCAGAAATAAACCCACGATTATATGGACAGTTAATCCATGACAAACAATTTCAGAGTAGACATTGGAGAAAAGAAAGTCTCTTCAACACATATTGATGGGGAAAATGGACATCCACATGTAAAATAATCTAGAACACTATCTCACACCATACACAAAAATTACCTCAAAATGGAATAAATACTTGGATGTAAGACGTGAAAGCCGAAAACATAGAGAAGAAAACATAGACAAAGTACTTCATGGCTTGGCTTCAGTTATGTCTTGCAGATTTCCAATTACAAGAGAAAAAGAAAAGAATATAAACAATAGGACTATATCAAATGCAAAAGCTTCTGTACAGTGAGAGAAACCATCATTATAACAAAAGGAAATTTAACTGAGGACCTCCCTGGTGGTGAAAGGGGTTAAGCACCTCAATATGAAGCAGTCCGCAGCCTCTGCAGCATGAGTTCGAACCCCGGCTAGAGACAAACCCACATGGCACAACAGACCTCTCCTGTCTCACCCACTGCTCCCCTCAGCAGTGTGTTTCAGTCAATCTGGCTGTTCTGTTTCCCACTCTGTCTCTGGTGAATACTCTCATCCCCCACACCTCTGGCCTGTACCCCAGATCTTGTATGCATAAATAAATAGATCTTAAAAAAAAAGAAATTTAACTGAATGGAGAAAATATTTCACATCATATATCCCAATAAGGGGCTAACAGTCAAAATCTATAAAGAACTCATAAAACTCAATGAGAAGAAACATATTCTATCAAAAAATAGAAATAATGACTTCTTTTCCAAAAATGATTAAAAATGCTCATCATCCCTTATCATCAGTGAAGTGCAAATCAACAATATACTGAAATACCATCTCACACCTGTGAGAATAGAACTTATGTTAAGACCAGAAACAAGTAAACCTTATACACTGTGGGTGGTTATGTGGACTGGGCCAACACCTATGGCAAACAGTATGAGGTTTGTATAAATATTAAAAAAAATATATATATATATATCTATCTTATTTTCCAGCAATTCTATCTTGAGGATCTACTTAAATATTGAAAAAAAAACATTAATTAGAAAAGCATTTGCACTCCATGTTCATCACAAAACTATTTACAATAGAGTGAAGTTATGGAAGCAACCTAATTGCTCAAGGACAGAGGAGTAGATTAGAAAAATGTGATATATAAACAATGGAATGCTACTCAGCCATAAAATAGGTGAACTATTCTTGTTCGAGGCTATATGTATGAAACTGGAGATGATAATGTTAAGTAAAATAAGTCAAAAGGGAAATAAAACAAATACTGGATGCTTTCAATTATATGCAGAATACAGAGGAGCAAAACCAATGCTTATACAAAATCAACTCCAAATGCCATAGAAATCTTACTGTAGAATTAAGGCTACCAGAGGGAGATGGGAGGGGAGCACAAAATGTGAGGGAGCCCAATGGACGCAGAGGACTATGGGTGATTTGGAAGTAGGTGTGATGTGATAACATCATCTGAAGGGATTTGATTGCAAACCTCTGAATCACACACAGTGTTGTAAACTTATATTAACAACATTTTTAAAAGGAAGAAATTAAAAAACAAAAGTAGAAAAATAAAAATGAAACAAACAAACAAACAAAAAACTTTTTCAGAAAGTTATCTCCAAAATTCTTGGCCCCAGAACCACACAAACTCTACTATTATCCATGTCAAAAACCATGTGTGTTAGACTTTTCACACAAAATTTCAAGACTTGCATGAATATATTCGATTGACAGGATGTATTGAAACTTCTGGGAAACTTTTAAGCTCTCGAAGCTCAACTAAATAAGAAGGCATCCTGAAAGTAGGTCAAAAACCTCAGTTTTCTGAATCTCTGGTACTCACTGTAATAGCAGTCTCTATCCACATGTGATGGTTGAGCAAATGAAATGAGACTAGTGTTTGAGGAACTGAATTTAGTATTTTACTTTAATTTATCTAAATTTAAAAATGAAGCAATGCAAAATATTTTTCTGTAAACATGAGTATTGTTTGTGGAAGACTATATTTCTTTGTACAAGACACTGCTGCTTAATTTAAGTGTGGATGTGTATTTTCTTCTTTTTCATATTTATTAGAAAACTTAGAGTTATATCTGTGACTTACATTATATTTACATTGAATAGTGCTCCTCTAACCCCCTAGATTGGGTTGGATATCACTTTGTGTGTTGCCAGAGTACCCCGTATTTCCCTATCATGACATTCACTCAATTGAAAACAAGTAATAACTGCAACTCTATGTGTGTTTTATTTCATACCTTATAAAACTCGTGAATGGGAAACCTATATCTTATTATTTCTGCTAATATCATGCCCACAAAAATAATAAAATTATTGCAAATGAATGAATGAATAACTTTAAGAATAGATGGTGAGTAAAAGAGGTAAGAATCCATGAAGTTTAAGGTAAACATATGTTAAGATTTTATTTTTTAAAGCAATGCAAGCTATTTAAAATAGTTAAGAATAACCATTAATTTTTCATAGTTTCTTAAATCCCAAGTATTGTTAATTGAACATATTTTCCTCTACTTATTATTTTATTTTCTATTACTTTCCCTTTTTATGGAGAGACAGAGAAAAGAAAAAAAAAGTTTCCTCAGATTTTTCATTAGAGATGCCAAGCTAAGATTGTAATTTTAAAAGCAGATTTCCATATAGATGCAAAAATTTGACATAAGCCAATGTCACCTACAGCATGCCTCTGGGCATTTAAAATAGTGTTTTGCTGTTTCAATGTGAGAGAAAATTTACAGTGTTAATTTTAGTACAAATAAGAGATTAAATTATTTATTTCAACATTCTTGCCAAACATAAAAAGAAAAAAAAAATCCTCAAGGAACGGTTTCTTTAATGAAGAAATATTTTGGAAAATAATACTTCAAAATTTGTATGCCATAGAAAAGTAGGGGAAGAGGTTATTTCTCTCTTTTTTAAGATTTATTTTATTTATATAAGAGCCAGGGTACAAGCCAGAGGTGTGGGGGTGAGAGGATTCACCAGAGACAGAGTGGGGAACAGAACAGGAAGACTGACTGAAATACACTGCTGCGGGGAGCAGCAGGAGAGACAGGAGAGGTCTGCTGCGCCATGTAGGTTGCTCTGAGACTAGTGGGGATCGAACCGGCACTGCAGAGGCTGAGGACAGCTTCACAGAGCTGCGCTCAACTGCCTGCACCACCAGGGAGGCCCAAGAGGTTATTTCTTATAGCCTTAATAAAGTAGTAATAGAGGGAGTATAAACTATGCCATCACATATATAAACATAGAAATGTATGATCCATAGCAATGAAACAAAAATAACTCATGGGATGAATGTGGTACTAAAACAAATAGCAATTATTTTCAAAAAAAAAAATTTTGGAAGGAAAGAGTCAAAAAGAATGATAAATATAGGACATTTTCAACAGAAAATAATTAATACCTGATTTAAATCAATCTACTTAAATTATGTATAAATTAATACTTTTAGTACAAAGAACACTGATGTTTAAGCAAAAGTATTTTGAGCTGTTATTGGAGTAAATAAACCAGAGACAAAGCCGATTTTAGGTGAGTCAGTATAATGGTGTAAATGTTAGAAGTGCTTACTCTCCCTTATCTTTCCTCTCTGTCTTCCAGTGTGCTGACTTCATATTTATTATGCCCCCCAAAAGGCAAGATGGCTTACATACATCTCTAGGGGACTCCTTAAATCTTAGAAAAGTAAAAATATAGGTCCACACAGGTTTAAGTGAAAACAAAGTTGTGAAATTAATGTAATATATACAGATGTTGATTTATAATGATGTTATCCTGAAATGTATATAATCTTAAAATTCACTTTATTTAATTAAATATATATATATATATTTAAAAAAATATTGAACATGTCTGGAATTCACTTTGATGAGATCAATTATGTCACAAGCTCAATCCCAAATCAGTGAGTTAAGAAGAATAAGTGTTGATTGGTTCTAGCCTACAACATATATTCCACACTTTCAGGAAATAATGGTATGTCACTCAAGCCAGAGAAACTGAAAATTGAAATAGTATATATATATATATATATATATATATATATATATATATATATATGCTCTGAAAAAAATAATTTTTCGCTGAAATATAGTGAATAGATGGTAAAGAGACAATGACCAACAAATGTCCATTATAAACAGGTAGTAAAACATAAAGATGTAAAATTTGTGACTCTTATCTTGAAAAGTTAAACTCATACAATTATTTATATCTTATTTTATTTTCTCATTACAAATATTTGTTATTTTTTAGGATAAACAAAGATGGCTCAAAAGTATTATTTTAGGTCTTGGATTTCTCACATATATATGGTATCATCAAATATATTATTGAAGGATGAATTTCAAATTTTACATATAAGATAAAACTTAAAATTTTCAAATCATTTGGAGTTTCTCTTGAGCTAATGGGAGTAAGTTTGGGGCCACTGGTAATGTTTTTAATCTTATTTATTTATTTATTTATTAAGATTATTTATGCATATAAGAGCTAGGGTGCAGGCCAGAGGTTTGGGGTGTGAGAGGATTGACCAAAGACAGAGTGGGGAGCAGAACAGGCAGATTTACTCAGATACACTGCTGAGGGGAACAGCAGGCATGACAAGAGAGTAATACTGGTTATATGTGGGTTAGCTCCCTGGTTGGGGATCAGAATCAGGACCTAGTGATGATAGTGCTGAGACTTAACCTCTAGGCCACTGCTCTGCTATTTTTTAAGATGTTTCTATAGAAAAAAAGAAATGAGAACAACAAATATAGATAATAGTTAAGATAATTAGCTATTCTTCATTTAAAAATAAATATATTTAAGCATTGAGAGATTAACTTTAATGAAAAGTGGTTGCACACAAGAAAATCTATGATCTTTAATAAAAAATGAGACACTTCAGTGATTATCAGTCAGGCTTTTAAAATCTTGATATAAGTTTTTCTAACGTTTAAGAAAATTTACATACCATGCTGTTCAACTAAATCTCAATTAAAAAATATAATAAAATAATGGGAATTTAAATGAAATTATTTATGAATTATTCAATTGTCTATTACTTTTAATATTAATAGATGAATCATTAAAAACTCAATTGCTTTGTCATTCTAAATTTATTCAGAAGTAGTAAACTATGATCATGTATTACAGTGAACAACACATCAATGGTCCCAAATACAGAAATACTTAATTCATTGGTTTCATACAAATTTCCCCATCTCAGTGGTATATATTCAGTATTCAATTTCTTTTTTTTTTTTTTTAAGATTCATTCATTTGTTTATTTATTTAAGCACTGGGCACAGTCAGAAGCGCGGGAGGGTGAGAGAATTCACCAGAGCCAGAGCGGGGAGCAGAGCAGGCAGAAGGACCGAAGGACACTGCTGAGGGGAGCAGCGGGCGGCAGGAGAGGTCTGCGCACCATGTGGGATCCTCCTCTGGTGGCCGGGGAGCAGCCGGGGATCGAACCGGCGCCGCAGAGGTTGCGGGCAGCTTCGCAACCCAGCGCTCAACCGCTGCGCCACCGGGGAGGCCCTCAGTATTCAATTTCTTATTTTTCTATTATATTTTGCCAATATTAAATGATATATTCATATGTAGTTACATGTGTGCATTAATTTTATTTATATATGATATTGTTTTATTAATTTTAATCTAGTAAATTAATAAACTTCACATTGATTAAAGTTATTAAGAAATATTTTGATTAAATCTAGCTTAAGAGAAAACTCAGGATTTTAAAAAGTATCTGGTTGACAAAATTCAGTACAAAACTATAAAATGTTTGTAAGTAACATTTACTGTTTATTATGCACTTGACTCTTGTATGTACTCTTAATAAAGATTTACAATCATTCAATGATGTAAGTACTTTCCAGGATCTGAATATAATGGTGTGTCCAAAATAACTATTGCACTATTGCTATTTGGACATGTCACATATTGTAAGAATGTATCTGTATATCCAGGAAGCTGTTATGAAATCACTATTTGCTAGAACTGGAGCTGGTTGGCTCTAGCTTTTGTCTTCATCATAACAGAGGAAGAACAGATTCTCCACATGTTAAAATAACCTATAAGATCAACATCTGTGAATACATGAATGAATAATTACTATGTCTATGTTTAAGTGTATAGGATTAAGGGCTCAGAGTCAAGATTTACAACTATTTCATATGTAGATTAGAGAGCTAATTGCATATGTTGTGCATGGAAATACAAGCTATCATTATCAATTGGAAATTTTTAATCATAATAAACACATATCTAAATCCATAGATTGCACTAGACAAGAAAACATTTTAGGTTCAAAGGTGCTTAGAATTTTTTTACCATAAAAAATACATCAGTTTTTCCTATGACTCAAACTACTGTTGTAAACTCCAGGCAGATGATATAGAATTATATATTTGATTAATTGAATATGTGGTATTCATTTTTTAAAGATTTATTTATTTATGCATACAAGATCTAGGGTACAGGCCAGAGGTGCAGGGAGAGGGGTGAGATGATTGACCAGAGACAGAGTGGGGAACAGAACAGGCAGACTAACTGAAATACACTGCTGAGGGAAGTAGCAGGCGAGACAGGAGAGGTCTGCTGCACCATGTGGTTTTCTCACAGGATGGCCAGGGATCGAACTCCTGCTGCAGAGACCACAGATAGCTTCACCGTGCTATGCATAACCCCTTGCGCCACTTAAGAGTCCCAAATTTCTAGTATTCTTAGTATATGCTATTCATATGTATGTCGGGTGGAGGGTATTCCTAAATATGATCTTAGTACTATGATGAAAAGATAATATTTCCTTACAAAATGCCTTCAATATATTAATTATATACAGTTTAGGATCATGAAAGTTATCACATCATAATGCAAATGTAAATTAATAAGAGGTTTAGTTTGATATGACTATTAACAACAGGATATTACAATTCAGCAAATCATGAATTCACAATTCTTAATGAGGCATAATATCCTGCTAAAGATGCTGAAGTTGCTCTTCATACCTGAGGACTTTAAATTACTACTTTTACTTCTTGTGTTTCATCAGGACAGGGTTCCACATCAGTATTAGTCTCTTCTTATTTCAAGCACTTTTTTTTTTTCCCTCATAAATGCCATTGATGGAAATATGCATAACATAAGCATTGGCCTCTATTGGTGCCCTGCTTGTATTAGTTAGGTCATGAGTTTTTTTGTTGTGAAAGAGATTCAAAAATAACTTCAAAAATAAAGATCAAACTGATAGGAGAGCTGGCCTGTAATGTCGTTTCTTCTATAAATTTACTCTGTGAGGCTTAGTACTAACTTTCTTGGTTTGAGATAATCCTGTATCACACTTACACAAAATGGGACCTAAACACATCACTCATCCATGATCACACTGGCTGCAATGAAAGTTAGGGAATGCAGTCTGTACTCATGTGGTTGTGAGTGTCTATGAAAAACTATATGTTGCATGACACAGAATTATATATGAATGATGAGAAACAGATACCAGCCTGTCAGAGAATGTCAAGAGGCAAACTAGTATAATAATGACTGGTGGTAAAATAATAGTTTTAAATTTTAGGAAAGTGTTTTTGAGCTATATCATTTGTTAACTTTCAGTTATATAGAAAGTATTATGTCATGCATTTTATACTAATTTATACTAATTATATATATATTATATATTATATATTAGTATTATAATTTATAATATATAATTTATAATATATATTTATAATTTATAATTATTGTCAAGTAAATATTTGACAGGAATAATAGTTTGTCAAGGCAAAATTATGACCGTAACTTGCAACATGAGACAAATTATTCATTTGTAGACTAGAAATGGTTTCCGTTTAAGAGAGTGACTGAAATGAAAAACCAAAATATAGTAAAAAACCAAAATATTGCCACAGAATACAAAATCAACACGCAAAAGTCAATAGCCTTCCTATACACAAACAATAAATCTGAAGAAGAAGAAATAAAAAAGACCATCCCTTTTGTTATTGAAACAAAAAAAGTCAAATATTTGGGAATAAATCTAACAAAAGAGGTAAAGGACCTATACAAAGAAAACTATAAAACACTGTTAAAAGAAATAGAAGAAGACACAAAGAAATGGAGAGACATCCCCTGCTCATGGATTGGAAGAATAAACATTATTAAAATGGCCATCCTTCCAAAAGCAATATACAGATTCAATGCTATTCCAATCAAAATTTCAATGTCATTCTTCAAAGAAATAGAACAATTATTGATGAAATTCATATGGAATCACAAAAAACCCCGAATAGCCAAAGCTCTCCTGAAAAAAAAAGAAGGGAATGGAGGCATCACACTCCCAGACTTCAAACTATACTACAAAGCCATAATCATCAAAACTGCATGCTATTGGAACAAGAACAGACATACAGACCAATGGAATCGAATAGAAAATCCAGAAATAAACCCACAGATTTATGGTCAACTAATCTTTGACAAAGGAGCAAAGACTATGCATTGGAGCAAAGAAAGTTTGTTCAATAAATGGTGCTGGGAAAACTGGGTCGCTACATGCAAAAGAATGAAGCTTGACCACCACCTCACACCATACACAAAAATCAACTCAAAATGGATTAAAGAACTAGACATAAGACCTGAAACCATAAAATATATAGAAGGAAATATAGGCGAAACACTACGTGATTTGCACATCAAAGACATCTTTACAGACACATCACCCAAAGCAGTGATAGTGAAGGCAAAGATAAACAGCTGGGACTACATCAAATTAAAGAGCTTTTGCACAGCAAAAGAGACAATAACAAAAGCAAAGAGAAACCCCACCAACTGGGAGAACATTTTTGCACCCAACACTAATGATAAAGGACTGATCACAAAAATCTGCAAAGAGCTGATGAGACTCAACAACAACAAAGAAAATGATCCAGTCAAAAAATGGGCAGAAGAGCTTAAAAGAAACCTCTCTGAAGAGGAAATGCAAATGGCCAACAGGCATATGAAAAAATGTTCAACATCACTTGTCATCAGGGAAATGCAAATCAAAACTACCATGAGATACCATCTCACACCAGTGAGAATGGCACATATTAAAAAAACTAGCAACAACAAATGTTGGCGAGGGTGTGGAGAAAAAGGAACTCTTCTGCACTGTTGGTGGGAGTGCAAACTGGTCCAACCACTGTGGAAAGCTGTGTGGAGATTTCTGGACCTACTAAACATAGAGCTTCCATATGATCCAGCAATTCCACTCCTAGGTATTTACCCAAAGGACACAGAAACATCAATTCCAAAGAACACCTGCACCCCTATGTTTATAGCAGCACTGTTTACAATAGCTAAGCTTTGGAAACAACCCAAATGCCCAAAAATAGATGACTGGATCAAGAAGATGTGGTACATATATACCATGGAATATTACTCAGCATTCAAAAAAGATAAACACATGCAATTTGCTGCAACATGGATGGCGCTGGAAGGGATCATGCTCAGCGAAATAAGCCAAAAAGAAAAAGAAAAATACCGGATGGTCTCACTCATAGCAGGAATCTAGAAAACTTAAATAAGGGACCAGGAAAATGAATAACTATAAGAAAGTGAAAATCAAAATCAACAAAAAACTATGAACCAGAGACACTTTTAGGGGGGCAGGGGCTGGAGGGGAGGGATTGGGGTCAGAATGGGGGGGCTGCAATTGTATGGGGAATATAACAATAAAATTTATAAAAAAAAAAATGACATTGGATAGCAAAAAATAAATAAATAAATAAATAAATAAATACACAAATAAAAAAAAAAAAAAACAAAATATTGCCACAACAATAATAGAAGCCAGCAGAGGTCACTGTGTAGACACATCAGAAGAGAATGCAAATCCTCCTGTGGGATGTGAGAGCATGGCTTTTGAACTGAATTTTGAACTCATCAACAAGCTTTCATAAATGATGAGTGAGGCTGTTTTAAATACAGATGAATGCAAAGATTTTATCTTCAGTCTGTTTACTATAAAAGTTTTGAGGGTCTCATCTAGAAGTACTAGAGATGATAGAAAGAAAGATAGATAGATAGATAGATAGATAGATAGATAGATACATAGATACATAAATACATAGATACAGAGACAAAGTTATTATACTTTTAACTGTCTTTATACTTAGAACATACTTAGATATTTTACTTATACTTTTTTTTTTTTTTTAGATATTTTATTTGGTATACGAAATTGCTATTCTGGTGTACTTTTAGCTAATTTCTCCTCAGTCAATCCCCCAAAAACTCTTGCAAGGTGTAAGGGATTCTTTTTTTCTTTCTTTTGTTTGTTTGTTTGTTTTTTTGCTTTGAGGATATAGTACCAGTAAATTAATAGAAAAAAATAAATCATTCACACATTCCCATGAAATTAATTCATTATACTTTCTGTAGAATGTACCTTTCACTCAAATTCATGATACTGAAGAATATTCATTCTCCTAGAATATACACTATTAGTTGCCAGAAATAATTAATAAACATGTTAATATGTTTGCTCTTTTGCATAAATCATTACTAAGAAATACTCACTAGAATGTTATTCATATTTTATTTTAAAACAATGAAATTCTATAAATAAAATAAACTATTTTATGATCTTTAAAGAAATAGAAAATCAGCATATCAGAACTGTTATATAAGGATATAATCCTTCTTTAACTTACTTAATCTAACATTATTAATCTACTAAAATTGTCTACAATAATAATCAAAATAATATTGTAATTATATATAAAATATCAAAAAAATGCTTTGACTTACAAGACCATCCTTTTAAATTAAATGTGCAATGAAATCTTTACTAATATTGAAATTTGGAGGTGCTGTTAACTTACTGAAATATTCTGAATATACTTGAGATGATTTGGTAATTAAATATTCCTTTCAATATTAAAATCTCTAGCTGACAGTTTTGCTCATTAAACATCACTTAAACCACTTACTGTCTGCAGAATGTACACACACATTGTTTCAGGAGGAAATACATGACCTCAATTATTACTAATATCACTTTCTTTATTTGATGTATTTCAAGTGTCACTAGGAACATTAAAAACATTATCTTTAATTACAGACATTTCATCACTCATACTTCTTTAACCTAGGGTCTATAAAAATTAAGTACATTTTCTATTAGTGATGTTGAAAACAATTACTGGCAAGACTTCTCATATTTCTGTGTAAACTGATAGTGGAGGAAACAGAGGGCAATCTATTTTTTTACTCCTAAAATTTCACTGACACTTTTTTTTTTAATACCAGAATCTGTATCTCCTACCTTATTTTCCTCCTCTTCTCCTCCACCAGCCCTTTTTCCTTCCTCTTCTCTCAATTCCTCTTAGATTCTCTCTTTTTCTCTATATGTCATTGCTAGACTCTAGAGATTTAATAATAAATATTTTCTCAAGAATTGTTAGACATTTTACTGACTCATTTAACAGATATTTAGCAGTGCATAAGACACTGTGAGCAATACTACGAATAAAGAACAGGATTTGCATTAGTCCCAACAAGAAAAACAGTCTTTAAATAAAGGATAAACATAAAGGAACATATTAAATTATAGCTACAGAGAACTAAGGAAAAATAGGACAATGCTACTTAATATAGTGTAGGTTTATAAATAAGGCTTTTGCAGAAATTATGTTTAAGCTGAAATCTGAAGAAAAAGATAGATGAATTAGGAATGCTATGGGAAAATGAACAACATGTCTAAACACATGGAAGAAAGAACATTGCCCCTTGAAGAAGCTGAAAAATTTTGCTGTGGTTTTGCAAAAGATTGCTATTTGAAGGTTAATTTTATTTATTTGCTCTGTAAAGATAATTAAAGACTCATGTGTTTATTACAGTATCTACCCAATGAAGTCAGTGATAATTTCTGTACATTTAAAAACAGCCTTACATCTATTGACAAAGCAGGATTTTGTGCAGTTATCCTTCTAATCCTTTAAAGTGTTGGGGGGGAAAAAAGGGCCTCCCTGGTGGTGCAGGGGTTAAAGACACAGCACTATCAAGCTATCGCCAGCAACTGCAGCCTTGGTTCAATACTGATCCAGGTCCATCAGGGAGCAACCCATGTGTTGCAGCAGACCTCTCCTGTCTTGCCCGCTGCTCCCCTCAGCAGTGTATTTCATTAGATCTGCCTGTTCTGCTCCCCATTCTCTCTGGCCAATCCTCTCACCCCTGGCAGCTCTGGTCTATACCCAGTTCTTGTATGCATAAATAAATAAATCTTAAAAAAAATAAGCATTCTTTAAAGATGACATTCTTGGCAAGTAAAATAAAACTTGTTTGAGATTAGAGCTCACTACTAATAACTCCCAAAATATATTAAAAAATTGTATATTTTAACAAATATTTATTTTTTAAGTTATTTATTACATTTATTTTTCATTTATATGATTCTATGTTATTCTGTTCCTGTGTGTGATACCATCTTGGTAATTTTATTGGAAGCTAAAAGATTTTTAGATTATATCCCTATATTTATGTATTTTAATTTTCTTTATTACTTCTTATTGAAGTAATATTGCATTACAAAATTGTATATGAATGGTGGTATAGGCTGACATATCTTCAAATGTGTTACCACACTACATCCACTTCTTTTTTTTTAAGATTACTTTTATTTATTATGCATACAAGAGTTGGAGTGTAGGCCAGAGGTATGTATGTGAGCGGGGGGTGAGAGGATTTACCAGAGATAGAATGGGGAGCAGAATAGGCAGCTCGACTGAAATGCACTGCTGAGGAGAGCAGCGGGCGAGACAGGAGAGGTCTGCTGCGCCATGTGCATTAGCTCCCTGGCCAGGGATGGAAATCGTGCTGCAATGGCTGCTGATAGCTGCATAGATCTGCCTGTGCCACTTAACCCCTTGTGCCACCAGGGAGCCTCCTACATACACTTCTAATGCACACATATTCCTCCACCATGCTCCACTGGGTACCCTTCCTCCTTTACATCCTATTACCCAGCCTCTTTTCCAGGAGAATCAATTCTATAGTAAGATTTCAACGATGTGGTTTTGATGTAGCTTTGCCTGTTCCTTGGTTTCGTTTTGTTATATCTGTAAAGATATATGGATATCTTTACAACTTGTATCAAATACAAGTTATATATGGGAACAGACATTCTATATAAATAAAAATGTACAGCATCATAGAGATCTATAGATTATTAGGAATCCAAATAAATATGTGGTTGGATGACAGGAGTTGAGATTTTATTGAGTCTATTAAGAGAGAGTGAGCTATAGATTTCAAGATTGATTGAAGGGCGACAATCTGGAAGAGAAATGGGTAAGCAAACTTCGATAATATTGTAGAAAATGAATGATACATGTTTAAATTAACAATGATATTTGGCGATAAAAATTAATCTGATAAATATCAAAAGGTTAGAAAAAGGACTGTTTTGTTGAATTTATGTCAGCAAATGCAATGAAAGAAAAGCACATTAAAATATTTAATAATTTTTTGCATAATTGCTTTACTTAACATATGCTAATGGTGCATTTACTATGTCTAGTGTGAAGGACAGCCAAGCAAGTGCTTTCTTTTTTCTCACATAAACTGATTAACTTTTATTATAAAATGCTGATTATTTTAGCAGCTTATATTAAATACAAATTTTAAAAGCAGTTAAGATATCAACAAGATGAATAAAATTAAGGAGTAATAACACCAATATCAGAATTTGGATGTGGACAAACCAGAACTTTCATATGTTGTAGGTGGGAGTATAAAACGGCACAGCTTCAAAGGAAAATAAGTCTTTTTGTGTGAACAAAACTTACATCTCCCTGGTGACTAATTAAACTTGACTATAGATTTTTTACCCCAATAATAAGGTTTCAGTTTTCCTAATAAATTCATATATTAATTTGTATATACTGCATGGATTTATCTTTGTAGAATATTTACAGTGATTTTATTTATAATAACCTAAAACTGTAAGTTAAATATTTATCAGTGGGATATAAGAAAACTAACTATGGCATATTCATATGAAATTCTACACAGCAATAAAAAAATGACAAACCTTGATACATGCAGCAACAAGAATAAATTATAAAACATTATTCTGAGTAAAGAATCCTGTATTACTTTATGTATATTAAATTTAGCACAAGTAGAACTGATACATTGTGCCACAAAAAATTAGAACAGTAGTGGCCTCAGGGGTTGACGATGAGGGTAGAAGAATGAGGGAATTTTTAGGGATGATAACAATATTCTATTATCTAATGTTCAGTGAGAACAGCATGAGTTTAGACACTAACACATTTCATTACATGTAAATTTCACTTCATAGGGAAAAAGGAAACTATAAACAAAATAAAATGACAAAGTAATGGTGTGAATTTTCTCTACACCATTTCAGTGAAAGAAATGTTACTGCACTTTGTTTTAAATTAAATTCAATTGAGCAGTATTTTTTATCAGTATAACAAATTTCATGTTTTTTTTTTTTGGCCATTCCCCCAAGTCTTGAAGATTATATCAATATTTATAGAATATAGCTATTAATAAAATGAGAGAGAATACCAGGTTAAACAGCTCAGTAACTGATAATATTTCATATGGTCATTATAATGCTGTGAGGTCGACTGTTTCACCTTCTTCTGGGTGCTGGTGCCTAAATAAATCTTAGATACTGGGCAAGACATTGTTATAGTGAGCAGCTATCAAAGACAAGCTGTAGCATTCCTCTCTAGTACTATTTTTCAAGCTGGAGAGTAGGAAATATGTGACATTAGTTGAAATTTTAACACTCCTATCCGCTACCTGACAGCAGGGAAGCTTTTTTCCTTTTAAATGTCAATTTCTGATCCCTAACAATCAAGTACTTAATAACTTTTATCTTTGAAACTAAAAACAAAGAAAAAAAAAGCCACTAATAGGGAAAATATGGCAGATGAATAGGATGCCAAATTTCATTCAGGGATACTGGGGATAAATATTTAGAAAAAGCAAGCACATCTGGTATTGAGCTGGGCATATAAGGACTAATGCCTTAGCAAGGAGGAAAGCCAGAATCCATTAAACAGGAATGGTGCCAGTTAACCAGGAGGGACATAGGCCCTTTACCCTGCAGTCTCCACAGACTCCCACTAGCCCCTGACACAGGACAGAGTTCACACTTCACATTGAGAGTATAGCCAGTTTGACAGTTCTAGAAAGGACACTCAGATGTCTGGGGACTGGGATTGGCAGTGGAGAGAACCACATGCTCTCCCTTGTGTAGGCTCTGGGCTCCTAGGACTGTTTATGCCTGCCCTAAAGAGTCATGGGAGACTCGCATCTCTCTCCACTGTGTGACCTCTGGCTTACCCCTAGAGAGTATACTGCAGATGGTCACAGTGAACTTAATCTGCTCCATGGAGTGAGTGTTTTGTGTCTGCCTTGGGGAGGAAACCAAAGTGAAGGCCTGGAACCCATTCTATTTCTGGTGCCTACATCATCGGTGGTAAATTACAGAATAGGAGAAATACTTTAAAGACAGGAAAAGTTTTATAAAAGTTGTCTTTATTCAGTTCCCAGCTTTGGGAGTGTCATTTCTTAGGAGAAGTTAATCAATAATGAAAATTACATAATTGATAATGGGGCAAATAAACATTGTATCTCTCCTGATAAGATGAAGTACAAAACCCTGTTTTTTTTTTCCTATATGTTTCCTCCCAAATAAGCATAATCTCAATCAAGGAATATCATTCAATCCCAAATATAGGGACATTCTGCAAATAGCTTCAAAATCTTCACATGATGAGGGCTTAAAAGACAAGAGAAGGCTGAGGAACTGCAGTGAGCTGAAGAAAATAAAAGAGGAGAAATTCAGCACATTTTCCTTCTACTCTAACGTATGTTTTTGGGATAATTAGTGATGCATGAATGAGGACTGAGGATTAGAGTATAGTAATGTAAATGTTAATGAAGTTTCTGAATATTGATATTTGTATTGTGGTCACATAGGAGAATGTTCATTGTTATGTGGAAAATACTAAGTATCCAGGTATGATGGGCATCAGGTTGTTAACTTACTATAAAATGGCTTAAGAAAAAGATTACTCTTGGTACTGAAGTTTGAGGTTGTTAGAAATTATATAAAAAATAGAAATTTGTGATGGGAAGCCACTAGTGATTTCATTCAAGGGCTGAAATGATCTTCCTCATATTTGGGAAAAAAAAAAAAGTCATGGCAGCTGTATACAGCAGATGCCTGAGTTGAAGGCTGAGAATAGGCGTGTTGCAAAAGCAGAAACAAGTTGAGATGCTTTTGCAATAAATCAGAGGAAGATGGGTATCTTGAAATGCAGTGATAATGAAGGATGTGGTGAGAATCGATTGGACTTCAGTTACAATTTGAAATGATAAACTGAAACCTTGCTGGGTGTGTGTAGGAGACACAAAAAAGTATAGGGTAAATTCAAGTTACACAAATGTTCTCAACCTAGAGACACTGATATCTACAGCTTCCTTTAACCTCCATATATCCCTCTTCTAGTAGACTGTTTGCATGTACGAAAGGCAATATAATCTCGTAACAGTATTCAGAAAATAATTTATCTAGAAACAAACAAGGTATGAGTTTTATAAATGGACTACATCATTTATAAAAGCCTTGACCAAGACATATGTGGCATAGTGATTGGAATAAGTACTATCACATTAGAAACATTCTAAGTTTCTTGCTCAGTTGATTATAATTTTGAACAAGTTGCTTAAACTCTTAGTATCCTTATATGTAAATTAATGTTAATATGTATTTCATAGAGTTGGGTAAATGTCAATGTAAAATGCATAATATTGAGTTAAATGTTGGAGTCTCTTTTATTGGTAGTAATAGTGGCAAGTACAACATTGTTTGATAGCTTCAAAGACTGAATAGGTTCTCTTTTTGGTTTGAAGTCATCTAAAAGAAATATGTGAAAGAAATACATAAGTAACCTAGAGATTACTCTCAAGTATTATTTTTGAAATTCATGACAATACTTGTTTCTCTAACTTCTTAAATTGTTCCCAATTCCCAAAGTTTGCTTGTATTCAAAGGATGAAAAAATATTTTAAAATGTGAGTGCTACATTTCCTTGGCAATATTGCCTTCCATTATATCAGTGTTTTTAATATTTTAGATTCAAGGATTTGGACCAACATGCATTGCAGAGAAATGAATGTTCTTTTTGCTTAGAACAGAACATACTTTTTACAACGTCTTCTTTCCTAATCCAATTTTTATATTCTCTATTTACTATGCCTAATTATTATGCTAAGGCTTGCTTGAAAACTGTCGTTCTTAATTGTAAAATTGAACTGTGTTCCATTAAGCTCTTGCCCGTTGCTTTTGAGATCCTTGGTGGTTTGAAATGTGGGGATGCATTCACATTCTCTCTTTGCCAGTTTTCAGTCTTTCCTCTCTGATGCTGTTTCTTCAGCGTTTCAGCTGCTAAGTGGGTCTAGTGTATGTCTGATATAGTTTTCTAATGACTGATGCATTGTTTTCACTACTGTTATGTCAGCAGGAAGGCCACCTGTGTCTGAGATTTGGGGACCAACAGGAAGGTATATTTACCAGAGCAAGTGGAATATTTAGAATTAAGTAGGAAGCAGCCAGCATTTCAGTTCTGTTCATTAACTTCTGATACTTAAATTTGCGCCAATTGTAAATTTAAAAAGAAAATCAGTGGCAACCTCATGCGCTTTATAATCAACCTGCAAGGAGATTCAAGATTTTTTTATGAAATATTAGTTGCAAAATTTCATCCATTTTAATGGGTGGTTGTACATCTATTAATTAATTAATTGTGAGTACCTACTTTGTGCCAAGCATTTGTTTGTGTGTTGGAGAAAATCTATATATAGCCTCACTCTCATAGTGAGACTATAGTGCTGAGAGTCTACTTTTTAGTATATGTGCACCTTATTAGATGTCCCAGCTGCAAAGGTAATATGTATTGTAATATATCAGTAAATTTGTGTCCATAAAGTTATCAAAACTGAATGAATTCTCAATAATTCTGTCATCTTAATAAGTTACTGAACTATTGTAAATTTCAGATATGACAAATATTAAATGAGGCATGGTGGTATCCCCAATAAAACAGATGCTGAATTTTAGGGAGGTTTCTATTCGTTTGAAAGATGTTTGTAAAGAGAAGGACTCTGTGAATAAATTTGACCCAGGAAGCAACCTGAACAATCAGGTAGTATGAAATTTGTAGTTTTAATTACAACTTGGGTTCACAAAACTCAATTTATTTGACAACAAAGGCATTTCAGCAGTGGAGGCATATACTCCAGTCATACAGTCAGAACTCAAGTTTCTGAACTCGGTTTGGGCTCTTCACAAATTCTGTATGTTACTATTAGGTTGGTAGATCATGTCGTTTCCATCCTCAGGACTAACCACGTTGTGAAAGAATTTTCTATGGAAAACTTTAAGTTCTCTCACACAGCAGGCTTTCTGTTTTCGTGGAGATGCCAGAGAGTGTATGCCAGTTTGAGTTATAGAAAGGACCTTTTCAATGCTTAGAGACCTGGATCTTGTATGTGGGTTTGCTCAGTGTCCTTGGGGTTAGAAAAGAAGCCATAAATTTCATTCTTCTTTCTTTTGCCTCAATCCTGACAATGGAATGCCAGAGGTAATAAAGCACCTCATGTAACAAGACAGCAATCAGGGAGGTATCACATGTTTCTTTTTATTCAATTTATTCTATCCACCCAACTATTTTATTAAAGCATAGCTATTTCAATTCAACAAACAGCTACTTCAATTCATCCCCACAGAAAGTGTTCACCCATGTATTCAATGAAGTCACAATATATTTTTGTGTTTGTTAGTTGCACATTTTGTGTTTTGGTTATCCTATGAGGTTAAATAAAAGATTAAACTTTATCCCAGTTCGCTATACCTTGGCACTCAGTTTATTTTAGTATTCTTTTGCTATCAAGAGATCACAAGTCAACTAATGTGATTCCCGCCCACCTATATTATTAATATATTAGTTTTATATCCTCATATCCATTAATACCTGCTGAAATGATTCACTTCTCCATTTATTTGTTGTTCATCCCCTCCCCATTTTCATTAGAGTAGAAGCTAATTTTCATTCTTGTTCACTTTAAAACATCTTTAATTAAAATGGTGCCAGAAATCATCATACTCATTACTTTCAATTAATAAAAAGTTAGTTTTTTTTTTTAAATATGAAATAAGGCTAACCTGTTCTACAAGTGACAGTATCAAAAGAAAATGAGAAATTTCTAACCTACCACTTAATATAGAAAGTGTCCTGGATATTTATATTACAAAAGATCTTTTTTTAATATTAAATTATATTTCCATTTTCATTTCAATAAACTTTATTTGAGATTTCATTTACCAACATATTATGTTAACTGGAATTTCTTACATATAATATACATGTTACATATAATTCATGATGAAAATCGTGAGAAATCATAAAATTTGGAAATATTTCATAGTCTATAGAAATTGAAAATTTATTTAATGAAGTCTAGTGGTTGTGGGAAAGTTTAAATTGCTCTTTGTTGATTATCAGCAATCCTCTTATACATGGATACTCAGTTTCCTTTATAATAATTAATTATTTGGTTCATCCCATTTATTATAAAGCACATCTTAGAATGTGATATTTAGTAAGTCTCCAGGAGGGGAGGATCCTACTATTCCAAAATACAAACAACTATGTAAACCAATATGCCCACAATAAGAAAATAAATTTTAAAAATTAACAATTTTTCACAATTAGTATTATTCAAACATTAAAACATAGGATCCTTTTGCACTAGATAATGACAACAAATAATTAGTGTTTGTATTTGTATTCCCTTGAAATTTTCCTTTGGCATTTATAAAGGAAATATTACTTTAAAGAAGACATCATATATTTATTAGCTATTTAATTCTAATCCCACTGTCATTGTACACAATTAATAGAATTCCCTGAGAGAAAACAGGACAGGTTTTTATTGTCTTAAGAATTTCTAAAGTGATAGAGCTCCCCACGGACTTGGAAATTGTTTATTTTTTCATTTCCAAATTTTCATGTTTGATTTCATTTGTTCTTGTCTTCAATTTCCTTCTTATAACAAAGGTGATTTAGGTTCTGAATCCATTTTCTCTCTCCTTCTAAAAATCTTTGCTTATTTGGCTAGAACCTTCTTCTATTGACTCCTCAACTTATTCTGATTTTTCTGCTCAAACATTGCAAATGAGAGATCTATACATGTGCTTCTTGGTTGGTGTAGTTATTCAAATCATCTGCTATATACCGTGCTTGCAAACTCTAGACCTGGCTTTGTTTCTCACGTGAGTTTATGACAGTGTGCACATACTGTTAATAATTTTTGTGATTAACATGATATGATCAAGTAGGAAAACGCTGTCAGAATTTCTTGACTTTGTTATATCCCATTATCATCCTCTATATTTCAGACTTTCCCTTAGCCTGATACTGTATGAACAGGACAGTTTCTTATATTGATTTTCCATGTTGCATTTTCATGGTTCTTTTTCACATATTGTACTTGAATATATTACCTTACTTGTTTTTTGTCTCACAAATGATGAATGAGTGAATGAATGAATGAATGAAAAGGGCAATATATAAATTTAATATGCTAGATTTCATCTTTTATTATCATTTGACTATCATCTGGAATACAAACTATATTGTTATGAAATAGGGAAAAGAAGATAGAAATAGAGTAAGATGCAATTAAAGATATGTAACTTAAAAGTTGTTAACCTTATTTTTATAAAATTGCATTATATGAGAACAATGAAAAAATATTGTTATTATTTGAATAAATTCAATTAGATGTTGGTTACATATATTGCCTTGTACATTTGCAGATTTACATATACAATTTGTGTATTTAACATATAATTTATGTACATATACATTTAACATATGTATTCTGAAGACAGAATCTTTTTCTTCTTGTGGGACAAGGGTCTTGTGGGACACTACAATTTGCTCTCCAGATGAGGATGTCAAGTAGATCAACTAATTCTTATTACCATAAATAACTCTGGTTGGCCCATCAAATTATGTAATATTCCTAGTAACTCTAATTGATACAGGACTGACAGGTACCAAGACAGCACAATTAGAATACTTTTCTTAGTGACTTACATAATATCAAGATGAAATAACTTATAATCCTAAAGACACTTATTTATACTTTGAATTTTAATAGTAATATTAATTATTTAACTTTTGGTGGAAGAGATTGATAGGGGTGATTTATGAGAATGTTCCCTTAACTACATTAGCTTAGGGCAAATCCCCTGTTGGAAGCATGTTATTTTTATCAGGACTGCTGTTTCTAAAATAGTACAATACATTTCAAAATATGCATTTTTGCCAACCCAAGGCTTTTAATTTTAGTCAGAAGCCTATGCTTGTCATCATTAGTATCTGTCAGTCTTAACTGTCTTATGGGTAGAAATTTCATGTACAACAATACCCGTACTTTTGCTTGACTATTTGTTCTGCAACAATCCCAGGTAGGTTCATCACTGGTTCAAGCAAGCAGCTTGAAAGAGAATCTTGGAGCCCTTGGTATCATTCTCACAGGTTAGCAGAGACAAGCCAGCCGGGAGACAGCAACTTGGGCTCCCTCAAAATCCCTGTACAATCTTTCCTCTCTTAGCTGCTCTCTGACGCTCTCCACTATACTCTGCCCCATGGTCCTCAGCTGCTCTGTCCTTATACACTCTGGCTCAGGTGCACCCACTCACTCAAGCAGACACCACACTCCAGGCGCTGCCATCAGGACTGAGTGTGAGACTGCAGGTGTTGATCATAGATGCTAATGGTGGGAAGGTGGAAAAGTTCTGTTAACTTCCATTTACACTAACTAGTGTTTTCCATTTATTATTAATTTTTGAGCCAGAGGACCTCTCTTAATATGTAAACTTACCCAGTGGCTCATATATAAATTAGTTGAGGCTGAAGCAAGAGTGGATTTCTGAACTTTGGTTGTTTTGATGACTTCACTCCTATTTCACTTTGTGGAAGGCCTTAATGAAGCTGTTCGAAATACACTGGGATGTCTACAATATGAACCAAATTGAAAGCTAACAGATATATTAGCATTACTCTGAGTTACTATATTTTTATTCCCATTACATCATTTGTTATATATTTTCTTTTTTTAATATCAAATAAACAAGGAGGTTTTTGTTCTGTTCTATTTATTTTTTCTAGTAACATAGCCTCTGGAAATTTAGTCATGTGGGTTTGTTCACTGAAAAGGTGGCAACGACCTGACAGATATGACAAGGAATTTATTTTGCCTGAGCAGTCACATACTTAATGGAACATTAAACTATTGATTGTTGTGATTAGGCAATTAATGAGAATAATTCTGTGGAAGTACTGCTTGCTCAAAGTAGGAATATGATGGATTTACAAAGGTTAGCTTATGTGATAAAACAGTGATAATTTAGACACATCTTTAATAAATGAAGCGAGATGGAACTGGCCTGTGAACTTGTGGTTATTAGTTCATTGTTCAATAGGCAATTTAATAGTTCACACCTGCAGTAGTATCGCTTCTCTTTTTATTGTAGGAATATAATTCTATCTGCAAACTCCCTAACATGTGTCCTGGAATAAAAAGACATCGAAGAAACAGGACTTTATTTATTTATTCATTCATTCATTCAAGCACTGGGTATGGTCAGAAACTCGGGAGGGTGAGAGAATTCACCAGAGCCAGAGCGGGGAGCAGAGTAGGCAGATTGACGAAGTACACTGCTGAAGGGAGCAGCGAGCAGCAGGAGAGGTCTGCCCGCCATGTGGGACCCTCGCCAGTGGCCAAGGATCAAACTGGCGCTGCAGAGACTACGTGCAGCTTCGCAGCCCAGCGCTGAACCACTGCGCCACCGGGGAGGACCGAAGAAATAGGACTTTATATAACAGTGTTATGGGAAGCAAGATGTCTACTTGTGACCCTGATCAAGGACAGAAGATGCACTAATAAGCAAGAAACTTCATTAGCTACTCCCCTTGACTCCATCCTTCTCTTCAGCATCTGATCTTCTCTAGAATTGTTCCAGCACTCTACTTTATTAACCACCTAGGCACTGGGGATTGTAAACGTTAATTAGATAAGACATCTCTCCTCCCTCATCGACCAACTTCCCACATAAGTTTAGATCTCTTTCTGGGCTCTCATTCTGTTTCATTGATCCCTGAATCTAACCTTCCAACAAAACCATAGTTTTGAGTAAGTACATGCCAGTTTAAATAAATACAGTGCAGGGTAAGGTTAAAAAAAAAAAATGTATCAGACTTTTCTGCCCTCCCACCATTAGGATTGATGATGGATCCCTGCAGTCCTGAATGCATGCCTGATGGCGAGCACCTGGAGTATGGTGTGGGCATATGTGGATGGGATTCACCTGGGCTGAGACTGGGCTTATAAGGGCGGTGTCATGGGGACGCCAGCAGAAGGAACAGAGCTAAAGAAAGACCAGAAGGAGAACAAAAGAGAAGCAGAAGCCATGAGAGATTGCCAGAGAGCCCAGATAGAGTGAATATTCACCAGGGAATGGGGGGCCTGTCAGCTTCCCAGCTCCCTAGTCCCCTACCTGCTGTGTACTTGGTGTAGGGTAAGGAAAAATGTCAGGTTTTTCTGCCCTCCTGCCATTAGGGTTGATGATGGATCCCTGTGGTCCTGAATGCATGCCTGATGGCGGGCACCTGGAGTAGGGTGTGGACATATGTAGATGGGATTCACCTGGGCTAAGACTGGGCTTTTAATGGCAGCATTATGAGGATACCTGTAGAAGGCAAAAGAGAAGCCGAGAAGTGGAGAGCAGGGAAGCAGAGTGAAGGCTGGAGAGCCCAGAAAATGTGAACACTTGCTGGGGGCTGGGAGCCTTGCCAGCCTCCCGGCCCCCCTGGCCCCCTTACCTGCCACCTACCCGGTAAATCCCAATAAAAGCCACTGAGGATTCTGACTCCTCCTTTACCCGGTCTGCTGGATCAGAAAACCTGCACCGTGTCATTCCTACCTCTACTCTTGGTGAATTCAATAAACACCTGAAAAAGCCGCCGAGGGCTCCAGGACTCGTCCTTCATCTGACTGCTCTGGTCATAGAGATCCTACACTGTGGTCTCCCTGCTGCTACATACATATATGTACCAATTTGATAGACCTCAAACAATTTATGTGATGGCTTGCACGGCACTTTTTTTTTAAGATTTATTTTTATTTATTTATGAATACAAGAAATGGCATGTAGGCCAGAGGTGTGGAGGGTGAGAGGATTCACCAGAAAGAGAGTGGAGAGCAGAACATGTGGATCTACTGAAATACACTAAGAGCATCAGAGGGCGAGACAGGAGAGGTCTGCAGTGCCATGTGGGTAGCTTCCTGGCAGGAGATCGAACTCATGCTGCAGTGGCTGCCCATAGATTCATAGTTCTGAGACCTAACCCCTTGTTTCACTAGTGAGGTCACTTGCACGGTACATTTAAGTAAATTTTAATTGATACAAAGAAAAAATACATATTATTTAAAAATAAATGCAGACATAATTAGAGCAGTGGTCCTCAAAGTATGGTTCAAAAATTTCTGGGCCCTTTTGAGAATTTTTTTTTTTATACAAGAGCTGGGGTACAGGCCAGAGGTGTGGGAGGGTGAGAGTATTCACCAAAGACAGAGCAGGGAGCAGAACAGACAGATCCACAGAAATACACTGCTGAGGGGAGCAGCGGGCGCATCAGGAGAGGTCTGCTGCGCCATGTGGGATTCTAGCCCAGCAGCTGTGATAGAACCAGCAGTGCAGAGGCTGCAGACAGCTTCACAGCGTGGCGCTCAACCCGCTGCACCACCAGGGAGGCCCCCTTTGATATTTTTAGGAGGTCTGAGAAATCCTTATTTTCCCACCTACATGTCTGTGCCAAGACAGATTCTCTTCATATATTTTGAATATTTATATTTTAAATTAAACTACATGTCAGCTTTAATGAAGAAGCCTATGTGAGAGCCCTACATTCTTATGTTTAACCAGACATAAAAAAATCAAAAGTATGTTAAAAACTACTCAATGTTAATTTTTTATCTTTTTTTTTTACTAAATGGACATTTATTACATTATATCTGTTCCAGGCATACAACCTTTTAAATTATCATCTGTATATAAACGATTGTCACCACCAGAAGTCTCCTTTCCATTCACCCCTAGCAGTGGAAATGTTTCACCTGATTTCCCCACCCCTTTCCCCTTTTCCTTCCAGTAACCAGTGTTTTGATCTTAGAGTCTGAAATTTTGTTTTCATTCTGTTTTATTCATTATTATGTTTTGTATCTCTATCACATTTGAGTGAGACCACATGTTTTACTCTGTTCTAAAATGAGAATTTGATTTGATGTATTCCAGCTGTTAATATTCTCTTTTGTTTATCTTACTGTTGGGGATGCATCCCTAAATGTATCACTAAACATTATGCTTTGAGGGTTAATGTGCATTGCAGGAGTTAACATCTCAGCACGATCCTATTGCCTACTACTTTGTCAAGCATTGGATCCCTGGCCATGGAGCTAACCCACATGGCACAGCCTGCTCCCCTCAGCAGTGGATTTCAGTAGATCCACCTCTTCTGTTTGCCTCCTCTCCACCCAACCACAACACCTCTGGCCTACACCCCAGTTCTTATAATCATACATAAGATAAAATGTATTTTTAAAAAATAAACATTATGTCATGAAATGTTTGCCTTTGTTTTCTTCTACTTTTTAAAAAAAGATTTATTTATTTTTAATGTGAGAGCTGGGGTACAGGCCAGAGATGCGGGGTGGTGAGAGGATTCATTAGAGACAGAGAAGGGAAAAGAACAGGCAGACTGACCGAAATACACTGCTGAGGCAAGCAGCAGGTGAGACAGGAGAGGTCTGCTGTGCCATGCGGAATACTTCCTGGCCGGTTGGGAATCGAACTCTTGCTGCAGAAGCTGTGGATTGCTTCCTAGAGCAGTGCTTAACCCCTTGTGCCACCAGGGAGGCCCTGTTTTCTTCTATATGTTTTAAAATTTCAGGTTTTACAACCAAGTCTTTGATCCACTTTGAGTTGATTTTGGTGTATAATGTGAGGTCATGATCTAGTTCTATTCTTTTGTATCCAGCTGTCCAGCTTTCTCAATTTATTTTTGAGATGCCCAGCTTTACCCCATTTATTGAAGAGGTTATTCTTATGCCAGTGCATATTTTTGTCTCCTTTGTTATAGATCAACTGGCCATAGATATGTGGGTTTATTTATGGACTCTCAATTCTGTTCCAATCATCTGTATGTCTATTTTTGTTCCAGTATTAGGCTATTTCAATTACTGTGGTTTTATAATGTAGCTTGAGGTCTAGAAGTGTGACATCTGTGATTTTCTTTGTCTTTGTCAATATTGTTTTTACCATTCAGTGCCTTTTGTGATTGTATATGAATTTCAGTAATATTTTCTCCAGTTCTTTGAAATATGCCATTGATATTTTTATTTGGATTGTGTTCAATCTGTATATTGCTTTTGGTAGAATAACATTTTGACAATGTTGATTCTTCCGATCCATGAACAGAAATATTTTTTTCCATTTTTTTTGGTGTGTTTTCTTCAACAATATCTTAGAGTTTTCTTTGTATAGGTCTTTTACCTCCTTCATTAGGTTTAATCCTGTGTGTGTGTGTGTGTGTGTGTGTGTATTTGGTGTTATTGTAAGTTGGATCGCTTTCTTAATTTCTTCCTCTTCTATCTCACTGTTTGTGTATGGGAAGGCAACTGATGTGTGTTGATTTTATACCCTGTAATTTTGCTAAAATAATTAATTGTTTGAATTAGTTTTTCCATGGGATCTTGAAGGTTCCCTATGTGTATTATTATTTCTTCAAATAATGTTTGTTTATTTTTTCTTTCCTAATTTGGATTCCTTCTACATCTTTCTCTTATCTTATAACTATAGCTAGAAAATTCAACACTATGTTGGATAACAACTGTGAAAGTGTACATCCTTGTCTTATACCAGATCTTAGTGGAAAAGTATTTAGTTTTTCACCATTGAGAATATTAGCTGAGTTTGCTGTAAACGAATTTTATTAGTTATATTCTGTGTCTCCTCACTTCTTTGAGGGTTTTCAATATAAATGTGCTTTGGATCTTAAAAATGCCTTCTCATCATGTACTGATATGACCATGCAGTTTTTATCTTCCTTTAATTGATGTTGTTAATTACATTGATTGATTTTTGGATATTAAACTATCCTTGTATTTCTGGTATGAATCTCATTTGGTCATGGTGTATTATCCTTTCAATGCATTGTTGAATTTGGTTTGCTAAGATTTATCCAGGATTTTTAGGCCTGTGTTCCTTAGGGAAATTGATCTCTAATATTCTGTGTGTTATCTGTGTTTGGTTTGGCATTAGAATAATATTGGCCTCATAAAAGGTATTCCCTCTATGGGTTCCTCACTTATTCAATTGTCATTCAGTATTGTGTTGTTCAATCTCCTTACATAAGAAGTTTTTCCTGCTTTCTTGTTTGATTTCTGCATTCATACCAATGTGATCAGAGAAAATATTTGATATGATTTCAAACTTTTATTGACATTTGTTTTGGATTTAGCATGTGGTTATCTGGAGAATGTTACCTGTGCACTTGGGAAGAATTTGTGCTCACTTCCTTTGTGGAGTATACTATCTTATAAATGTCTATTAAGCCCATGTGTTCTAATTTCTAAAATTAAGTTATCGCTTCCTTGTTTGTTTAGGTGGTTGCTAAATCTTAAGTGTGGAGACACAAACTCTGCAAGGTATCTAAGGAATGCAGGCTATGCATTTGGAAAGCAGAACAGAAGAGGAAGAACTTCAGATTGTAGGAAAGTCTATGCAAGTAACAGCAACCTGTCTTCAAATATTTGATTCTAGTTCCTCTTGAGCCCAATAGGCATGATTAATATGCCCCTCCCTTGGCCCCAGAGTTCTGTAAAACCTTCTTGAATCATTAAAATGCTCCAATTTTACTTAAATTAGATAAATTTAATTTCTATTACTTGTAGGTGAAAGAGCTTTAACTAAGACAGGTAATTTTTTTTTCTTCTGTAAATAGATAAGGAAATGAATTCAATATCCCTTAAGGTCACATATATTTCTTATACCATACTGTTTGTGTGTGTGTGTGTGAAATCCTTTCATATCTAGAGCCTACAATTCTAAACTCAACTTTAAAGCCAGATAACTATATTTCCGTCTCTAAGGAGTCTGGTCTTATACAGGGAGTTTCCTTGAATGGCAGAACACATTCTGTGAGCTATGCTGTTTAATAGAATTTTCTGTGCTCATGGAAATATTCCTTCTGTGCTGTCCAGGAAGGTAGTCACTACACATAGACACACAGCTACCACTGAACACTTGAAAAGTAGCTAGTGAAATTTGGGGGTTAAATTTTTAAGCTTATAAAATTTTAATTAATCTTGCCAAAAATATGTTAGATATAACTAACAACTACTGTATCAGGCACTGCAGATTCTAGGAGGAATAGAGAAATTACTCAATGATGTATTAGCATAAAAAATCTTGACTGTCCCTTATTATCTTGTGCACATTGTATATCTTGCTGGTTTAGGAGATTTTTGCAGATACAACACTAATGTGATCTGTGATATGTTGTTACTTCCTTAGCTTATAGTATACACAAAAATATGAAAAACATTAAGAAATTCAGAATAAACTTCCTATCTCAAATAATATTAATTCTATTAAAGAAATCAGAACAAAGGTAGAACAAAGTGAAGCCATCTGTGGGAAATAAAATGTATATATATATAAAAGATTAAGCAATAGAAAATGAGTTTCTAATATATCCTAAGGGAATATTATTTATATAGACTATCAAACATTCGATTGTAGACACTGAAGACATTTCTGAAAAGTGCATTGTAGTTATACACCCTCATTTCTAAATACAGGTCGTGAACTTTTTCACACAATATTTCTGAGCCATGACATTTGTTACAAAAGGAATTTGAATAAATAAAACGAATCATTGTATAACATGATAGACAAGGAATGATTTTAAAAATATCAACAATTGCTATAAATATTTCAAAGAAGGAAAGCTTATTCAGACATAGGTGGCCTAAAAAAGGCATACATGAAATTTAGGTAGAAACTAGATAGTGGAGATGGGAAGGAAAAAAATCTATCAGGTTGTACTGGTGCCAGTGGTGGAGCGCTCTGAGAAAGAAGATACTAGACTTACTATGGAGCTCTGAAGGGTCCAGACTTCATTGCATAGATGTCTAAGTCCCAGAATATGCTAGAATTGACAAATAAAGCCTGGGTTGCCCTTTGAGCACATATAGGAATAACTCCTGTTTCTACTACAGGGTTGGAAAGGATGTTCTATGCAACTCAATCACATTAATCTTGCTTTATAAATAATAGTAAAGTCTATCATTTCAACATGGAAATGTTTATTAAGTATAAAATATTAATGGTAAACTAGGTTTTTTGTTTGTTTGTTTTTTACTAAAAGTGCTTTCCAAACAAATTTTATGTTTGGGAAGAAACCTGAAATGCAGTCAGCTCAGATGTTGGTCAAAGTTGTTTTGTTTGCTTGTTTGTCAGATATAGAAGTTTGAGAGCTGTTTCTACAAATAACTTTTGCATCAAATGTGAAAGAATATAGAAACAAAAACCTTACCTATTTTAGAAAACAATTCAATTCACATAAAATGAATTAACAGTGCCTCAAATGCTACAGTAATCTATATTTATCTACTATGCTACTTACAGACATTTAATAAAATGGTATTTTTGAACAAAAGTATGCTTAAGTTCAGCAAGAGGAGACAAAATAAAACAATAAGCATATATTAGGAGTCTAAGAGAACAGCATGTTTTGATATTGATTGTAAATAAATCTAACTAAATAGCAAATCCCAAAAACACACAAAAAAGTTGTCAAAAACCAAATGGTTTTTCAATATTTTTCTTATACTTGTCTAACAAAACTTTGTGTGATAATGGAAATACTTTGTATCCACACTGTTGATCAGTAGCCACTAGTCTATAGACATTGAACCTTGGAAATGTGACTACTATGATGAACTGAATTTTTAATTTATTCAAATTTAGTCTAAATTTAATAAAATATTACCTATGTAGGCAATTCATATAACATAGGGAATGTGAAGAGTCAAGTTTGAGCAAATTAAAATGGCCCGATTTTAGTTCTATATAATCTAAAATAATCTGGGCAGTTAATATAGAAAATACTTCCTTTCCAAGCTACTCTCTCTTTTTTTATTGTACCTTTTTAAAAAAGACAATCAATTATTTATGTAAAATTTATTTATTTATTTATTTATTTATTTATTTATTTATTTATTTATTTATTTATTTATTTATTTATACAAGCACTGGGTACAGTCAGAAGCGCGGGAGGGCAAGGGAACTCACCAGAGCCAGAGCAGGGAGCAGAGCTGGCAGAAGGACCGAAGTACACTGCTGAGGGGAGCAGCGGGCGGCAGGAGAGGGCTGCGCGCCATGTGGGACCCTCCTCTGGTGGCCGGGGAGCAGCCGGGGATCGAACAGGCGCTGTAGAAGCTGCGGGCAGCTTTGCAACCCAGCGCTCAACCGCTGTGCCACCGGGGAGGCCCAAGTTTATTTTATTTTTATCATGAAATGCTTTTACTCTTTTTAATACTTATTTTATTTTTTTAATTTTATATGTTTTTTACATCATTGCCTGCTGCTACCCTTAGTAGTGTATTTCAGTCACTCAGCCTGTTCTGCTCCCCACTCTGTCTCTGGTGAATCCTCTCACCACCCCTGCACCTCTGGCCTGTACCCCAGTTCTTGTATGCATAAATAAATAAATCTTTAAAAAAGACAATGAATTAATTCTTTAAGACTAAAAGAGAGCTATAAGGAGAAAGAAAAATTATCAGACTTGCAATATCAAATATCTGCAAAGTTATCCAGTGACTCCCCCTGGGTGTTTCATCACAGCAAATAATTTTTATCTCTAAGATGTTGGGTAAATTGTGTTATGTAGTATACTCAGAGATAACGTTGTAATGAGATTTGAAGATTTGAAATGAAGATCCAGAACACTGGTCATTCTTCAGGAAGAATTTTAGATACTGGGATGTTTGAGCACAGAACAAAAAGGAAATTATATTTGGTATACATTAGCCAAGTAAAAATAATTTGTAATGCAGATTAAAAAATATGGGTATAGGGTCTCCCTGGTGGTGCAAGGGATTAAGCACAGCACTGTAAAGCTATCCGTAAGCCTCTGCAGCACAAGTCCAATCCCTGGCTGGCCAGGGAGCAACCCACAGTAGCTCTCCTGTCTTGCGCTGCTTCCATCAGCAGTATATTTCAGTCAGTCTGCCTGTTCTGTTCCCCACTCTGTCTCTGGTGAATCCTCTCACCACTAGCACCTCTGGCCTATACCTTAGTTCTTGTTTGCATAAATAAATAAATTTAGAAAATATATGGATATAACTTAGTCCCTAAAATGAATCAAAAGAGAAAGGAGTAAGTGAAAAATTATATATATGTTAAAGTGGTCAAGGAAAATCGTAAGTCCGGAAATATTGATATTTATTAAGCTTGAATTCCTGTCATAGTTTCTATGGTATGTAACAGCTGTGATAAACTTTGGAATTTTCAAGAGAGAAGAGTTTTGAAATCTGAGACAAAGCAATAGAGAAAATGTTTTGCTAATGACTTAAATATTATCCTCAACCTCCAGTAGAATTCTATATGGTTTACTGTTTTGTTTTATTATTTTTGTTTCTGTGTGTGTTGGGAGAGATAATGTGAATGACTAGCTCTAAATACATCTGGGTGGATGATGGAGAGAGCAATTTTTAACATAGCCATCAATAGTAAATAATCTTTTAGTGTAATGGTGAGGGCAAGGATGTATTTTGAAGTTAAACCGTGCAAATATGACTTCATATTTGTTATGTGTTTTGAACAAAGTTCTGTATAAATTTTCTTCTTTTTCTTTGTTTGAGGTTGCTTGATAAATCTGAGAATATTTGAACTATAGCAGAACTTGCTGTGTAAATATAAATTATGTTATCTAGTGGTTTAAAGCTCTATATAGTTTAGATTAAAATTAACTCCATTTAAATATCATTTAAACAGCTACAAGCCACATGTCATTGAGCAAGTATATCTTAGTCTCATTTGTACTGTCTAAAATGGCTGTAATAATCAAAATAAAGTTTTCACACAATTAGGACTATTAAGTAAAATAATGCACACAAAACTTTCAGCTAACTGCTTGATATACTTGTATGTTCATTATTCCCTATAATTGTATAAATTATAACTTATAAATTATATTGTTACCCATTAATTTATCTTCATAAATATGAATGTTATTGCATAAGGAACCTCAACTTACTAATGACCTATTTTCAATTATTTATTTCTGTTTTTTCAAAACATGTAACAATCTAGATTAATAATATTTAGTAGTGCACAATTTTTATACAATAAAGAGTGAAAAGTAGCTGTAGTGAAACAACAAATGATGTTAATAGTTAACAAAGGAAGCAAATCAATAAAGGAATTAACAAGGAGAAAACAGAGCTAAAAATGATTGATGTTAACTAGAATCTGCTCACGAAATTTGGAAAGAACTGCAGAGAATTTACTTCTAAGTCAATGCCATTATTTCAATAACTTTTATGCTGTGTATGTATGATGGCAAAATTTCTGTTTCACAATATTTGTAAAAAAATTCATAAAATATTTAGTTAAATTACAGAATATCAGAATGACATCTGTGTTTTTGTCAATTTAAAAGATATTATTTAATCCATTCTGTAAAAATATCTCAAATGTAGCAGTTAAGGACTGTGTGTTTTATAATATCAGTGTGAACAAGACAGGTTGTGTAAGTAAGCAAAGGGAAAATAAATAAAAATATTATATGTAGACCTATCATTTATCTAGTTCTTATTTCTAGGATATAAATTTTAGCAGTCAGCATGTAATTCTGTGCAGGCAGTTTGTGAATATTTTTAGCATGCCTATCCCCAACCAGATTCATTCACCATACAATGAAGAACAGGCACAGAAAGTATTTTGAGATTATAGATGAACAGAATCTAGGTATACTTATGTTGGGGAATCCTGAAATTTGTTTCTTAAAGTATAATTTTAAACAGAGTAACTATCCAATATTCTTGAAAACTAACAAGCATGCTTTTTCCCCAAATATATTCATTTCTAAGTGCAAACACCTGTTTGGGGAAAAAATCATATTTTGAAAATGACTTCAAGTTGAATCATGTTTAGAAAGGAAACATACATAGTTTTATTAGACAGCGCGGCTCACAGAACTTGTTCTGCCATTCAGGGAAACTCCCTGTATAATATCAGCCTCCTTAGAGGCTGAAATATAGTTATCTGGCTTTCTAGTTGAATTTAGAATTGTAGGCTCTAAATATGAAAGGATTTTACACACACACACACAATATGGTACAAGGAATATATGTGACTTTAAGGGATATTGAATTCATTTCCTGATCTATTTACAGAAAAAAAAATATATATATATATTACCTTTGGTGTGGTGTGGAAAATACAAGATATCTGTAGTGTGAGCAGCAAGCAGCTGCCTATCTTGGTGGTGAGGAAAAGTAAAGAACCCACTTACATGCAAAATTGTGTTAGATGTAACTTTAAAATATAACAGCAAAAATTATACCTGTGAGAAATATAATGTGACCCCGGTATATATATCAGAAAAATAAAGCAAATTAAACTTACAAAACAGAACTTAAATGTTGGAAAATAAAGACATTACTTCTAAATAATAAGTTTTAAGAACCAGAGTTAAAAATAAATGAATAAAACACTTTGGAGCATCTGCAGAAAATTTAAGGGGACACCATTTGCTAATATCAAACTTCTTCATTTTCAAATTTCAAATTTAGAATTTATAAGATTAAAGCTTACAATTTTCTGAAAAGTTGATCTAGTTAATTTACAAGCAGCCAAACATCCACTCAAACAATAAAACAACAGACAATTTTTATGAACACTAAAATATTCAAGGGAATTATTTCCCATAAACTGATGAGAATTCTGGAGAATAAACTTTAGTAAAATAAGAGATAGAAAAAGAAACCACTAAATAGATGACATAATTAAATTATTATACAATAGAACAAGAATTAAAGCATTTGATTACAGACTACTAATAAATATACAGAAACAATGAAAAAATATAAAACATACGATTTTGGAGAGTAGGGTATGAGAAAGTGGGAAATATTTATTTTCTATAGTCAAAATAAATAATTGACAAACTAAAATGTAAGACATGGTTACACTTAAAAGGTAGACACTAACTGCATGCTCAACTAAAACCAATAGATGACAGAGTAGAACTGGAAATACACTAAAACCAATTGGTAATATTCTAATTGTTAATGTAGTGTTAAATAAAGCTTCTTAAGAAGTATCAATTTAATCATATCATATAGGTATGCATAATATCATATCTATGTATGGGTGAAAGTGTGAGAGGGGGTGTGAGAAATGCAAGGGATGAGTATACTTGCTATATAAAATTTGTTCACTTGGTGACCTGGTAAGGGATAGAGCATGCATTCCAGACGAAGTTTACTGTGGTAGAAAAGATGCACTTAAACCTTAGAGTAATAATATACAGATAGTCAAAGTCATGCCAAGCAAAGATAAAGAACAAGAGACTCTGGACTTGCTATTTCAAAATCAGACCCTCCTAAATTTAAACCAAAAATATTTTGAGACTTTAAAATTTAATCTTAAGTATGCCATACAACAATTAAAAACACATGACAACTAAATCCAGAGAAATATTTAATTAAGCTCAGCTAATCAAACACAACAAATTTCATTGTTTATTGTTTTTACAAGAATATGAGAAATAGTAGGGATTTTGAATTGGTATAAGATTTACGCAGCACAATTTAATATATTTCAAAATTATTCAAATTAAAAATGTATCCCCTTCCAACTCAGTAACTCTACTTCTAAGAATTTATACTTCAGGGATAAATTCATACATTAACTAAGATATATGCAAATATGAACATATATAATATACATCTATTATATAACATTTATGTTATGTATTAATACATGCCTATGGAATGAGATATAGGTTAATAATCATGTATGAATATATGGATATATAAGTATGTCTATTCAGTGTGGTGTTTTTCTGCAACCATGAAAGTTTGGAAACAATTTCAATGTCGGTTGGCAGGGGAATGTTTCGATAAATCGTGCTAGCACTTATACAGTAGTATGTCATGCATTATTGGAACAAATCAGGTAGATCATATGCACTGATATGGAAATTACTATCCTTGAGATATATTAAGTGGCAATGGTGCAGAATAGTATGTATAATATGCTGTCATTTTCAAATGAAACAAATATGTAAAAATAGAAATATCCTTGTAATAGCTAGTTGCTCTGAATAAGGGTTCCACATGGAGGGGGTAGGAAACACAAGTTTGAAGGAAATCTATTTTTCTTGGGCTTTTTTTAATAATTATTGAATTTGTATCAGGTATATGTGTTAACTTACTGAGAACTCAAATAATATATTTGACTTTATAAATATAGAAGTTTGTTGTTAACAATAAAAGTATATATCTCTGTGTGAGCGCATGCGCACGTTGTGTGTGCATGTATGTTTATCACAATATATGAGTGTTTCTCAAAGTTTAACATTTTAAGTAAAGTTTATTTCCAGTGGAATTTTAATGCAGTTGTTAGAAAACTGATATAGATCTCTATTAACTAATGTAGAAAAAATAAGACACAGTGTAAAAATATATACATAGATATGGCTATGCATGCATAAAAATGACACGAAGAGTGCTTACAAAAGTATTAGTGGTGACTCTCTCTTGGTAGTGAAACAACTACGTGGGATTGGGGGGATTGGAGAGAGATATTCATTGATAAACTTAATATACTGTTCTGTTTGAATTTTCAGACTAGGGGGCAAGCCTTGTTTCTATGAAATAAAGAACAAAGGGAGGCAGGAGGGAAAGAAGGAAGGCTGGGAAGAAGGAAGGAAGGGAGGGATATAGGAAGAGAGAGGGAAGGACAGAAAACTTTTCTCCAAAATAATGAAAGTTTATTCTTCTAGAAGAGACAGTATTTTGAAAGTGACAAAATTGTATTCACTTATTTTTTTTAAAGATATATTTATTTATCTATACAAGCACTGGGTACAGTCAGACGTGCGGGAGGTTGAGAGAATTCACCAGAGCCAGAGCGGGGAGCAGAGCAGGCAGAAGGACCGAAGTACACTGCTGAGGGGAGCAGCGGGAGGCAGGAGAGGTCTGCGTGCCTTGTGGGACCCGCGCCGGTGGCCGGGGATCAAATCAGTGCTGCAGAGGCTGCGGGCAGCTTCGCAAACCAGCAATCAACCGATGTGCCATGGGGGAGACCCTGTATTCACTTATTGATCAAGGTCTCTTGGCAATCTTTGTTTTTTTTTTTTTAAAGGACATTTTATTTTATTGAATATGTATCCTAGAGATAACACCTTTATAAGGTGAAATGAAAGACATAATGACATAGTAATTTGCCTCTAAGTGCCCTCACTAAAGGACATCTTTCTGGAATTCAGAATCACTGAGCACAAATTATGTTATGGAAGCAAATGCATTCTTCAAGTCTTTCAAGCACAAAACCTAATGCCTAATTTAAAGGATAAGTTTTTGTAAAGTGCTGATTGGGTCATTATGAGAATGCACCATTAAAAAACTATTAGTTTTTTTTTTTTTCTAGCTTTCTCTTTTAGTAATTTGAAGCATTGAACTATACTGTCTGACAGAAAGGTTGGTGATTTGAACCTTGATTTGTTTATTTTTCAAAATAGGTACTAAAATCAAAACACATTCTGTAAGTTAACATGAAAGTTGTAAATATATTGTGTGGTTTCAACAGATGTACTATTTAGTTTATAAATTCAGTTTAATGATCATCATGCATGGTAACAAATATATGAAGAGTTGAGATCCCGTACTTCTGAATCATATACACTGTTTTAGACCAATATTCCTCAATAACATAATATTTAAGATGTTATATCGATTTTCCTTCTCTACTAGAAGTAGATTTTCACCTCTATAATGAATAAAAATATCTCTTTGAAAAATTGCAATTTAGTGACAATACTATGTACATTCAGAATAAAGTGTCCATTACCTGCATTTTAAATTTATCCTTTTCTTCTCTCAGTCATTTGGTGAACTTTTATAGAAATGCAAGTAAATTGTATTTTCTCATTTGATATTTTTGAAAAAAAATATTTTTTCATTTATTTACTGTTTTAATTGAGGTAATATTTAGATTTCCCCCATCAAGTATCATCAGCACAGTGCCCTCACCAGCAAATCACCAAGAGTACACCACTAGAGTTCACTGGGTTTCCTTCCCTCTTCCTTCATACTCCTTCCCCATCTTCTCCCCCTCTGGATGCTTTGGTTCTACAGTCAACTTTCAAGAATGAGTGTTTCAACTTGTCTTTAGCTGACACTTAGATTTGTTTCTCTATATTGCACATATTAGTGAAACCATCCCATATGTATCTTTCTCCTTCTGACTTATCTCACTTGACATCATCATTTTCAGCTCCATCCATGTTGCTACAAATGATATGGCCCTATCTTTTCTTGATTGCTGAGTGTAGGGGCAGGAAGGGTACAGAGCAGGTTCCCTAAGATCCCACGCAGATGGAAAAAGGAGAGTCCTGGAGTCCTCCGTGGCTTTCACAGGCTTTTATTGATCTTTTACATGTAGGGCAGCAACCAGGCACATGGCAGGCAGGGGTGCCAGGGGAGCCAGAAGGCTGGCCTCCAAGCCCCGGGCAAGTCTTCACTCTGGGCTCTCTAGCATTCTTTCTCCTTTTCTCTCCTGTTCGCTCTCCTGCCTCTGTTTCTCTTGGTGAATATATCAATACTGCAACCAATACCCACAGAAGTGAACAATACAACTAAATATAAAAATGTAACAAAATGCAGGTACCATCAGGCAGGACAATCTTAATGGCAGGAGGGTAGAAATGCCTGAAAATCGTTTACCCTACACTGAGTAATATTCTAATGTGTATATATATACCACATTGTCTTGATTCATTCGTTTGGGGGCATGTAGTGGCAGGATAGGTGCAAAACAGGTTTTCTCTGATCCGCACATGGGTAAAGGAGAGCCCTAGAGCCCACAGTGACTTTCTCAGGCTTTTATTAATACATGTAATATAGCAACCAGGTACATGCCTGGCAGGGGTGCGGGGTGAGGGGCAGAGGCCAGCAGTCCTCCAAGCCCCTACAAGTCTTTACTCTGGGCTTCTCTGGTGTTCTTTTCTCCCCTTTTCTCTCCTGCCTCTCTCTTGCCTCTGCTTTTCGAAGTAATCAACAAAACTGTAACAATGTAAAAAATGCAGGTGCCCCATCAGTGAGGGCAATCCTAATGGCAGAGGGCAGAAAAGACTGAAAATCACTTACCGTACATAGAACTGAGGTTGTTTTCATAAAATGTGAACCCATTAACAGTGAAGGAGTGTCCCCTGTCCTCCACATACTTGCCAGCACTTGTTGTGTCTCGTCCTTTCAATATTGGCCACACTCACCGATGTCAGGTGGTATCTTACTATGTTCTTGATTTGTGGTTCCCTCATGATACTTTATGATGAACATTTTTTGGTGTGCCTTCTTGCCATCCGTAGTGGCAGGATGGCCACTGAGCAGGTTATCTATGATCTGGGAGACTGGTAAAGGAGAGTCTTGGAGCCCTCAATGCCTTTCTCAGGCTTTTATTGAGCTTTACATGCATCACAACAACCGGTGCACAGCAGGCAGGAGTGCCAGGGGGGCCAGGAGGCCATTAGGCCTCCAAACCCCCAGCAAGTCTTCACTCTAGGCTTCTCTGGCTTCTTTCTCCCCTTCTCTCTCTTGCTTCTCTCCTGCTTCTGCTTCTCTTGTGACTCTCTCAATACCCCTCCCATGGCCCACAGAAGTAAACAAGACAGCTTACAACAATATAACAACTGCAGGTGCCCTATGAGGCAGGGCAATCCTAATAGTGGAAGGGCAGAAAAGCCTGAAAAACCATTTGCCCTGCACCGTCTTTATGTCTTCTTTGGAGAAGTGTCTGTTTAGTTCATCTGCTAAATTAAAAAATTAGTACTTACTAGTGAACAAATAGTTCAGATATTTGAGGCTGTATTTGAGAAGGCAGTAGCATGACTAACATTCAAAAGCAAATGGGAAATACCTTTAATTTTTAATTATGTAAAATTCACCTGTCAGAAAAGCCTTGACAGTTTTAGTTCAATATTAGTTTTCCAGTCAGATATTCTTGTTCACTCCAGTCCCAACTTTATTTTTCCATTCGTTTTGATAAATAAAAAACTGTAAACCTTTAAAATTCAACCACATCATTCAACATTTACTCTTACTCTAATTTGATTATATGAATATAGGGCCTCCCCAGTGGCGCAGCGGGTTGAACACAGTGCTGTGAAGCTGTCTGCAGCCTCTGCAGCGCGCGGGTCGCAGATTCAATTCCTGGCCTGCCAGGGAGATTCCCACAAGCCACCGCAGACCTCTGCTGTCTCTCCAGTATAGCCCACTGCTCCCCTCAGTAGTATCTTTGGTCCATCTGCCTGTTCTGCTCTCTGCTATGTCTCTGGTGATTTCTCTCACCCTCTCACACCTCTGACCTGTACTCCAGTTCTTGTATAAATAAATAAATATTTTTTGAAGTTTTGAAAAATAATTATTTGAAAATATTCATCCATTTACTATTGTTTCTTATTCTTCCATTGCTCTAATAATTATTGCAATTGTAAATATAGTTGAATTAGAGGTTAACTACAAAAAAAAAAAAAACAAACAAAACACTGTTAATCCCTGTAGGATAAATGGTTTTCAGGCTTTTCTGCCCTCCCACCATTAGGATTGCCCTGACTGACGGGGCACCTGCAGTTGTTACATTATTGTGTTCTTTACTTCTGTGGATCATAGGAGGAGTAGTGAGATAGTCAGGAGAGGAGCAGAAGCAGGGGAGAGGCAGGAGAGAGAAAGGGAGAAAGAAGCCAAGAAGCCCAGAGTGAAAACTTGCTGGGTGCTTGGAGGCCTGCCTGCCTCCTGGGCCCCTGGCACCCCTGCCTGCCGTGTACCTGTTTGCCACTCTACATGTAAAGCTCAATAAAAGCCTGAGAAAGCCACCAAGGGCTCCAGGGCTCCTCCTTCACTGGGTCTGCCGAATCATGGAAAATCTGCTCAGTGCCCTTCCTGGCACTATACCCCAGAGCAAAGATTGTAGAAAGACATAATAGCCAGAAAGTTTAATTTTACAGGATGTAGGTTGGATTGTATCTAATTAGAAAGTATAAATTTGAACACCATGAAATGATTTGTGAAATGTAATTATGCAGGTGTAATTTACAATTTTGTGTCATTTAGCAGTCCAGATAGACTTTTGAGAACTTATCGTAGGAAAGTTAAAATACTTCTTTTAGGCATATATTTTGAGTAGTCTACCATTTTTCATTCAAATATGTTAAAACTTTTGAATTTTTTTTCCCTTGGTATATTCTGTTTTTAAATTTGGATTTCATAGTTGTAATACTCAGTTTGTATAGTTCTAGACTTTTCATCGTGCATTTTTTGAAATGAACATGTATATAATCAGTACTCTTGTTAAATTATGGTACATGAAATTCAACAATCAATTGTTGTATAGTTATTTCATGTAATTTAGTCTATCTTCTTGAGAAACCAGATATACTCCTGAGTAATTTGATTTCAGACTGAAAGGCTTTGAATCTTGGTTTCAACATTTCTAGCTGTGTTTTTTTTAACCCACAATGGAAAAAAAAAATCATAGCGCTTTCCTCATACAATAATATGAAGTCTGGCTGACTGGATATAAATCAAGGGTTAGAATAGTTTCCAGTACTTGATAAGCATTATAGAAGTCCTCTTCTTTGAGTTAGACATGTTTTTAATAAAATATTAAGCCAAGGATCAAAATTATAAAAATGGTTTGAATGTTTTGTCTAAATGACTTGTACAGGTGGTAAGAATTGTTGTAGTTACTGCCAAATTTAACATATGAACTCTTACAAATATCCCACATATAGAATTAGCAATTTTTACCTATTTTCCATCTCACACATATGACTTACTCTCTTCCAACCAAATTCATCCTATTTACAAAGAATGACTTTCACTACAAACTGGATGAGTAAATATTAGCTTCTTGTAGGGTAAATGGTTTGGTAAATGGTTTTCAGGCTTTTCTGCCCTCCCACCATTAGGATTGTCCAGCCTGATGGGCACCTGCAGTTGTTACATTGTTGCAAACTGTCTTGTTTACAAACTGTCTTGTTTACTTCTTTGGGTCATGGGAGGGGTATTGAGATAGTCACCAAGAGAAGCAGAAGCAGGAGAGAAGCAGAAACAGGAGAGAAAGAAGGCCAGAGAAGCCCAGAGTGAAGACTTGCCCTGGGGTTGGAGGCCTACTGGCCTCCTGGGCACCCCTGCCTGCCATGTACCTGGTTGCTGCACTACATGTAAAAGCTTAATAAAAGCCTGAGAAAACCACCTAGGGCTCCAGGACTCTCCTTTACCCAGTCTGCTCGAATCAAAGATAACCTGCACTGTGCCCATCCTGCCCCTACACTTATGTCTCTCCCTATAAATTATTTTTCTTTCTATTTATTACCATTATCACATATTTACTGTTACCCTTTCTCCTCTTCTATTTAATCACACCTGTTTAGTAGGCGTTACATCAGGAGAATTTATTTAATATGTGAAGATAAAAACTATTCAAGTGGCAAACTTTATCTCTGCATAATCTTAAAACAGATCATGGCATAAACATATGGATTGTTCTCAGTGAGGAAGCTAAAGTGGAATAAAATTATGTAAAATGGAAATGTCAGTCTCTGGCATTCATTACTAAACTTATTTTAAACAGTGTGGTGTATGTAAAATCATTCCAAGAAGAGCTTACAATGCAGACACAATGAATCCTATATCCTAAGTGACTTAAGTTCTAACAATTTGGGAAGATCTGACAGTATTCATTTTAAAAAGCTTTCTAGTTAACTGTTATATAGTAGCTCTGGACCTCTATAAAATAAGCAATATAAGAAAACCAAGCCCTGTAGTTAGCTTTGGCTTGATGATCTGTCACATAAAGTGACAACAAGGGCAATATGGTGACTGACTATGCTAGAGCAGGCAGAGCCTTTGGAAATAATAGCAATGCATTAATACATCTTTATTGAGTAGAAAAATTTCACAGTTGAGTCAAAAAGTTAAAATGCTGAGGTAACTGTGCTCTTAGAAAGTATGCATTTCATGGATCCTTAGTCTGTTTGCACATAGAAAGTGCTGAGCTATTTCTAATCTAATGATGTCAAGGAGATACAAGCTTTCATCTTTCATATTTACCCCTTGATAACATCACTTCTTTTCTTTTCTTTTTTTATTTTTTTAAGATTTATAAATTTATGCATATAAGAACTGGGGTACAGGCCAGGAGTGTGGGGGATGAGAGGATTCACCAGAGACAGAGTGGGGAACAGAACAGGCAGATTGACTGAAGACACTGCTGAGGGGAGCAGCATGTGAGACAGGAGAGGTCTGCTGCGCCATATGGGTCACCTCGCTGGCCGGGGATCAAGCTCATGCTGCAGTGGCTGTGGGTAGCTTCATAGTGCTGTGTCTTAACCCCTGTGCCACCAGGGAGGCCCCTTATTTTATTTTTTATTAAAGTAAAAGGTTTATGACACTGTATGCAGTTCAAAGATACAGGTTCACACTGCTTCAGATATTTTCACCACACCACACACACCAGCAAGGCACCCAGAGTCCTCCACTATAGTCCATTAGGACTACTGCCCCCATTGGTATTTCTCAAGTTTTACACTCAGATTTATAGTGTTTCCTTTGGTTTTGTTTTGTTTGGCCTTTGTTTTGTTTCTCTATATTTCACATATGAGTTAAATCTCCTGGTTTCTTTTGCTTATCTTAATCCTATCAATTTTCACCCATGTTGCCTCAAAAGAGTTGAGTAGTATTCCATTGTGTATATATACTGCATCTTTGTAATCTACTCCTATGTCCTTGGGCACTTAGGTTGTTTCCATAAATTGGCTGTTATAAATAGTGCTGCTGCAATGAGAATAGGAGGGCCTATCTACCTTCAAATTAGTGTCTGAATATTATTCATGTAGACAAAACTACGAATGGAATTGCTACATCATAAGCTATGTCAATTTTTAATATTCTGAGAAACTTCCATACTTTTTCATAGGGGCTGAACGAGTCTACAGTACCACCAACAGTGCAGCAGGGTTCATTTATTTCCAAATCCTCACCAACATTTGCTTCTTGCCTTTTTGTTATGAACCTTTCACACAGATGGCAGGTGGTATCTCATGGTGGTTTTGATTAGCATTTCCCTGATGATAAGTGATTATGAACATTTTTTCATTTTCCTTTTGCCAATTTTATGTCTTCTTTGGAGAAGTGCCTCTTTAGATCTTCTGTTCACTTTTGATTGTGTTTTTTGTTTGTTGAGTTGTAAGCGATTTTTGAAGACCTTGGTTATTAGCCCCTTCTCAGGTGTATGATGTGCAATTGTTTTTGCCCATCCAGTAGTATGTCTTTTGGGGCCAGTTGAGGGAATCAAGGAGATAATCATAAGCATGTAATAGAACCATAAATGTGCTCCTTGCTGACTTTTAACAAACCACCACAATAAAAACTAACGGTGGGTGAGAAGGAGGGTGTCTATCTCAGAAGGACGCAGATTACTTTTTATTAACAAGTATGACTATAGAACTGAGGCAACCTTAAAGGGAAAAGGATTAGAAAAATATGGGGAGGAGCACAATGGACTATGGTAATGAAATATGGGTTATTTAGTTCATGGGGTATTATGGTAAATACACCTGAAGGTGAAGATCCTATGCTTCCAAATCCTGTGGTTCCAAAATACCAACAATGGTATAAAACAAATATTATAAAATTAATGATGATAATGATGATGATGATGATGATGATGATATATATATTTTTTATATTGCTTGGAATGTCTAAATATCTTAGGTCTTTGTTTTTCCTTTCCTACTTCTATTAATTTACCTTCTGTCCTCTTCTGTAAAAGTCATTTAGTTATCATAATTATTACATGTGTGTCAAGTAAATAAAATAATGGTGTTAGAGGGAATGTGTAATTCCGTTTTAAAAACAAATCTTTTGAATAGCCTGTCCTCAGCTTTAACTTATTTTCCCTACTTTTGTAGTGTGCAGGATTATGACACTTCAAAGATTTTAAATTTATTGGTAATAAATGAACACACTGCCAGATATGAGGACTCTAAAATAATTAGAGGAATGTATGTCAAGTCTTTCAGGCTCTCATATTAACACACAGGGCGTGCAGCTTCTTATTGTTTCAAATGTCAACCTTCTTGATAAGAGTCTTTTGGGAAAGGCTCACTCTATTTCAAAGGTATATAATAAAAGAAAAGGGCTTAGGGCAATATTTAAGCAATGAAAGAAATACAGGACATTTATGACTGGTAGGAACCGATTGCCTAGGGTCGTGCCATGGGAATTCCACAGAAAATACAATAAGCTTTGATTGCTATTATAAGTTAAAATGATATAAAACACACAGAGGAATTTGTGTTTTCCTCTGGGTGATAGCATTTCATATTCATTGTGACATCAGAGTTCATACCCACTTTCTGTGTTTTTACTGAAATACTAGCAAGAGACACAGTATTGAACATTGCAGAAGAATAAATTTCAAAAAGGTCAATTTAAGAAAAATTTAAATATAAATTTGTGTAAGAAAACTGATCACATATTTCCACATGCCTTAATTAAACATTTCATAAGACTAGAAATGTTTTAATATTGATAATATCAAAGTGTGCATTTCTTTCATTAAAATTGTATGATGAACTGATTGTAATCCATATATATAGTAAATATTGTTAGAGGTGGTATACAGGAAGAACATATACAGAATTTCCTCAATGCATTTTCACTGTGGTATTTCCTTAATAGATATAAACTGTAGATTATTATTCATCTTCATTTCCTAGGTTTTCATTTCTGAGTTTCTACCAGATGGTTAAGAAAATAAATAACTTCACAAATCCCAGTCATTATTTTATTCAGTAAAAAAGTCATTTATTTTCTCTTTCTGGTAGTTAAGAGATTCAGCACCAAATCCTACCTACATTATTATCTCTGTTTTTACTGTACTTCAAATTTCATTCATGGCAGAAATATTTTTGAAATGAGGTCTAAAAAGCTAACAGATATTCACACTGGTTATCACTATTTTTAGTCAGAAAGATAACAACCTGGGTACAAGATGTGCTGTCTATTTAAAGGTACATTTGCCTTGCAAGTTCTGTACACTGTCTGGATTGATTAATGAGAAAGTAACTCTATCACTACATGCCATCCAATATAGTAGATCAAGGTCAAGATTTGGGTGGTTCTGTGACAGAAGGGCGGATTTTAAAGGAGATAATATTATAATATGTTCAGTTTGAATGCTTCAATGCAGAGTTTAAATAATATTGAAGCAAGAATCTAAGAAATACAAACCCAAAAGTAAATTATTTCTTGCCTAATTTAGATATCTAAATTTTACACAAATACCTGAATATTTTCAAATTTCAAGGAATCATCTTAATTCTATAATTGAATATTTTCCTGAACTATCAATCTACTTCTAATAATTATTCTTGAAGGTATTTTTGAATTGACATATAAAAACTTGAAACATTACTTTGCTAAATTTAAATAAAACACTCCATCCAAAACATGAAAGAAATTAAGAATATTGGTAAATTTATCAGAAATATATTTTTATTTAAAAAAATAAACTTACTTTGGGTCTCCCTGTTGGCACAAGGGATTAAGAACAGCACCATAAAGTAATCTGAAGCCTCCACAGCAAGAGTTGATGCCCTACCAGTCAGGGAACAACCTGCATGGTGCAACAGAACTCTCCTGGCTTGCCCACTGCTCCCCTCAGCAGTGTATTCAGTCAATCTGCCTGTTCTGTACCCCACTCTATCTCTGGTGAATCCTCTTATCCCCACTGGCTTGTATCACAGCTCTTCTATGCATAAAAAAATAAATCTTCAAAAAATATATTTGAAAAAAAAATTATACTTTTGTGTACCAATTAAAATAGTTGCATTTAGGGCCTCCCTGGTGGTGCAAGAGAGCACAGCACTATGAAGCTATCCACAGCCTCTGCAGCACGAGTTCGTTCTGCCTCAGCAGACCTCTCCTGTCTGGCCCACTGCTCCCCTTAGCAGTATGTTTCAGTAGATCTGCCTCTTCTGCTCCCCACTCTGTCTCTGGTGAATCCTCTCACCTCCTGCACCACTGGCCTGTACCCCAGTTGTTGTGTGCATAAATAAATAAATCTTTAAAAAAAGAAAGTCACATGTAGTTACCTCATGCTATTTCCACCTACATACCCCATATGACAGACCGAAAGTCACCTTTTCTTTTTTGTGTGTGATTATTCTAGAATTATTAAATTTTTTTTTTCTATACATGCTAAAGTCTTAAAAAAATCTGTTTCCCTGAACAACAAATTGTTCCTTAAAACATGCCATTTTTTGATATCTTTAAAGTTACAAACATTTGAGATAAAATAGTTAAAATTCTAATTTTATAAAATATTTTACCTGTTTTGTTTAATGATGCTATTTTAAAAGTGTTTGTGCCTCTAATTTCTTATCTGTAACTCTGAGAGTCACACACAACAAATCAAAATATTCTGAAAAATCTAGTTTTGTTACTTAGTCGGTAACCAAATAATATTATTTAAATGGACAAGTTATTTATGTTTGGAATTATGTTCATAATGCTGATTTATAACTGTGTATATTTTAGGAGTATAGATTCACACTTCTACAGATGTGTTATCACACTGTGCCCACCACCAATGTATCAATAAGCTGCAACCATAGTCCACTGCCCTTCAGTCAGATTTCAAGGATATTCCAATGTGTACAGAAAAGCAGCTTATTAATGTATTCATCAGTCTTTGGGCACTTTGGACTTTTCCTCAACTTGCCTATTTTAAATAGTGCTAAAATCAGCATCTCTTTAATGTTTTCCATTCTGCAGGTAGATACCTAGGAGTGGAATTGTTGGATGATATGTTAGACCTATTTTTAATATTTTGAAAATTCTTCCCACCATTTTCCATTGGCGTTGGACCAGTCTACATTCCTACCAACACTATATGAAGGTTCCTTTATCTCTAAACCATCACTAGCACTAGCTATTTCTGGCTTTCTTGATATGGGCCATTGTCACAGCTATAAGGTAGTAGCTCATTGTGGTTTTGATTGCATTATCCCATTATAAGTAATGAGCATTTTTCATGTGCCTGTTTGTCATTTGTAAGTCTTCTCAATAGAACTTTCTCATTAATTAATCCAGACAGTGTTCTTCAGCACACTTTTTGAGTTGGTTATTTGTTCTCTTTTTGTTGTTTTGCACGAGTGCTTTTAGATATTACATATCAGTACTTTGTCAGATATATCATGTGCAAGTATTTCTCCCATTCATTAGGGTGAATTTTAACCTTAATATTAGTTTCTTTAATTGTGCAGAACTTTCTTTTCATTTGATGTAGGCCTATTTGTTTATTTGTGATTTGTTTTCCTTTTTCTTGGAGTCACAGCCTCAAAACATCACTGAAACCATTGTTTGATAGTGTTTTACCTATTTCCTTCTATGTGTGTTACGGTTTCCTATCTCACATTCAAATCATTTATCTACTTCAGGTTAAGTTTTGTGCATGATGTGAGCTTGCAGTATAGTTTCTCTTTTGCATGGGACTGTCCAGTTTTGAAAACATAATTTTTGTAAAGACTTTCCAGATTTCCACTGCTTGCTCATAGCTCTTTTGTCATAGATTAACTGTCTATATAACTGTGGGTTTATTTGTGGGCTCTCAATTCTATTCCAGTGATGTGAATTTTATTTTATTCTAATACAATTCTCTTTTGATAAACCATAGATTTATAGTATAGTTTGAGATCTGGGAGTGATTCCTACAGTTGACCTCTTTTTAATTTTTTGTTAGAATTTCTTTGGCATTTCAGGTTTTTATGGTTGCATATGAATTTCTGGAATGTTCATTTTATATAGATGAGAAATGACACCAAAATTTTCATTGTAATGGCATTCAGTCTGTATATTACATTCGGTAAAATCACCATTTTTTTAAAAAAAATATTTATTTATGCATATAAGAGCTGGGGTACAGGCCAGAGATGTGGCGGGGGTGAGAGGATTCACTGGAGATAGAGTGGGGAACAAAACAGGCAGATTAACTGAAGTACACTACTGAGGGGAGAAGTGGGCAAGTCAGGAGAGGTCTGCTGTGCCATGTGGGTTGCCCCCTGGCCTGCTGGAGATCGATCTTATGCTGCAGAGGCTGGGGAATGCTTCATAGTGTGGTGCTTAACCCCTTGCACCACCAGGGAGGCCCAAAATCACCATTTAAAAAAAAAATAATTCTTTAAATCCATGAGCAGGGTGTATATCTTTTTATAATGGGGTTATCTGTTTGTTTTTTTTTTTTTTTGGAAACAGGGATATTATTGTATTCATTATTTCAGTACTAGACTTAGCTAGGAGTGTTATTTTAGATATTCTGAAATGTCAATAACATTTGTCACAAGGTTTTGGGTTAAAGGATTATGGAAGCCTTTTATTATATTCATATTTTCATTGCATGCCTCATATTGTTTTGCTTTTATGGTGTGTGCCTAGTTCTAATGAATAGCTTCTGAATTTTTATTAAATTGTAGTTTAGATATTATTTTATGATATTTTTTCCCAGCAAAAATTATGGTTCCTCTTAACAACTAGCTTGCATATTATATCCTATGTTATGGATGACACTTGCCATTGATTTTTACTAAGTGCTTCCAGAGGGATAGAAAAACATTAAACAGGTTCATCCCTTTTTTCTGATTTTTAATGAATTTTATTGCCTTTCTTTTATGGATTTCTGATTTTCATATTGTTTAATTCTTACAGAATCTTTTGCTTATTTCAGGTAATATACGCAACTAAAATTGTTTATATGAAAATCACCTTATCCTTTTAAATTTTAGAACAGCAGCTAAGTGTAACCCTATCTTTGTATGTCTTAATCACAGAGGCTCAACACAGAATCAGTATGTTCCTAGATTCTGGAAGTATGAGAAAATCAATTTTAGGCTTGTGCTGACCAAATCCTAGCTTTTTTAGGTATGGGCTTCATACGTTCTATTTCTCTATCTTTCCTATTTGTGGTAATAGAGACCACATCATTACATATTTATATAATACCATGTGCTGAATTTAAAAAAAAAAATCATTTCTGGTATAGCAATATATTTAAGATGAGCACAAACATGATATAAATATGTGTAAAAAATGTTAGAGATGGCCTTCACGGTGGTGCAGCGAGTTGAGCGCCGCGCTGTGAAGCTGTCCGCAGCCTCTGCAGTGTCGCTTTGATCCCCACTGGCTGGTGAGAATCCCACATGGCGCAGCAGACCTCACCTGTCGCGCCAGCTGCTCCCCTCAGCGGTGTATTTCTGTCCTCTGCCTGTTCTGCTCCCAGCTCTGTCTCTGGTGAATCCTTTCACCCTCCAGCGCCTCTGACCTGTACCCCAGCTCTTGTTTAAAAATAAATATTTTTTTTAAATTCTTTTTTTTTGCACAGATATATAATTGTTTCAGGAGTGTGTATGTATGTTTGAAGTAAAGACGACAAACATGCTTGTTTCTATTACCCAACTGGAATTTGACATCTTTTGACCAGGATTAAAAAAAAAATGCACATTTTAGCCACTCCACTTTGGAAATTTGTTTAGTAGCTCAAATACATCAGCCATAAATCCCCCAATTTCAATAAATAAATAAATAAATATATATATATTTTTTAAAAAGCTAGTTAAATAAACATAACACAATATGTGAATTATACTATTTATGTGAAAAAAAAGTCCGGAGGTGAAGTAGTTCTTTGCTAGGTTTACTAAATTCCTGCAACTAAGTTCAGTACTGGTCTGTTCTCTATCATGGTTTGGATAAACATTTTCATTAGTTTGACTTAGACATGTTACTGCATTTGATTAATGTACACTAATACATAATATTAAATTACAGGTGGAATTTTACATAAACATTTTACAGAGAAAATAGAAAATGATTTAGTAAACTGGAAAACCTAGGCTTAATCATCCTAACCCACTAATTATTTTCTTTGTAAATAGTTGTGAGCTATTTAGTTTAGTGCTAAAAACTTTTCCTAAGCACAATATTTTTTTTTTCTAACAATGATTAGTTTTAAGTAATACCTGATTGTTATACCCACCTGAGGACTACTTGAATATTAAATTAATAATATTTGGTCTCCTTTTTTCATAACATTGAAAAATTATTTTAAAAGTCTAGTTTTAGGGGTCCTCCCTGGTGGTGTAGGGGTTCAGCCTCAGCCCTATCACTCCTATGGCCTGAGTTACATCCCTGGTCAGGTAGATAACACACATGGCAAATCAGACCTCTCTAGTCTGGCCTGCTGTTCCCCTCAGCAGTGTATTTCCATCAGTCTGCCTGTTCCTTTCCCCAATCTGTCTCTGGTGAATCCTCTCACCCTCCTGCACCTCTGATATGCACCCCCATTCTTCTTTGCAAAAATAAATAAATGAATCTTAAAAAAGTAAAAGTCTGATTTTAATAAATGAAACTTTAGGAGATGTACACTCTTGGATTTGGCATTTCATTAAAAAAACAATAAACTGGTACATATATGGTTTATTTATGCTGACATAGTGTACATTTAATTATAAAATATTCTTTTGAAGAATAGTCAATTTAGATGACGTTTTGACAGTTTCTTACAAAATTAAGCAATTTACCCAAATGATTTGGGAATGTAAGCCCTGTCAATGATATTTATAGTAGTTTTATTTATGTTATTTTATATTTCTAAACCTTGGAAGCAACCAAGATGTCCTTCAACTAGTAAATGGATAATAAAAGATGGTACATTCAGACAATGAAATATTTTTCAATACTAAAAAGATATGATCTATCAAGCCATGAAAAGTCGTGATGGAAACTATAATGCACATTACTAAGTTTAAAAATGCCAATCTGAAAAGACTGTATAAGATTCCAAGTATGTGTCACTGGAAAAAGAACAATGTGATAATAAAAAGATCAGTATTTGCCAAGCTTTGATGTGGGAGTGAAAGAATGGATAGTCAAAGCACAAAGGATTATTAAGGCAAATATACTGTAAAATACTATAAAGGTACATATATGTTTTTGTACATTTCTCTATATATCTATTGAACTACAATAGCAAGAGTGAGCTGTAAGGTAAGCTATGGACTCTGGTAATAATAACGTGCTAAGGCAGAATTATCAGTTGTAACAAATATATCACTCTGGCGGGGAATGTTGGCAATGGGATAGTTTATGCATGTGTGGGGATGGGGTATAGTGGGAATCTGAACCTTTCATTTAATTTTCAAAAAAACTTAAAAAAAACTTTCTTTTTTATAAATAAAACTGCACTGAACATAAACATATAATTAAATCAAATGACTCTGGATGTGCAATGAAAAATACAAATATGCAGCATTTCAAATAAGCACATAATGAGATATCACTCCACACCTGTGAGAATGGCTTTTATCCAAAAGACAAAAAAACATAAATATTGGAGATGTGAAGAGAAGGAAAACTTATACCCTCTAGGTGGGAATGTAAATTTTTTACAACCATCATTGAAAGCAATATGGAAATACCTCAAAAAGTTAAACATAGAAATTTGATAAGATTCATTTATCCTGCTTCTGGGTATTTAACTGAAAAATCAAAAACATTAATTCGATGATATATCAGCATCCCTATGTTTATTGCAACACTGTTTACCGTAGTAAGAATTGGAAACCAATGAAGTTTCCACTGAATTTTTTAAAGATTTATTTATTTATGCATAGAAGAGCTAGGGTACAGGCCAGAGTTCAGGGTGGGGAGAGGTAAGAGGATTCACCAGAGACAGAGTGGGGAACAGAACAGGCAGAATGACTGAAATACACTGCCGAGGGAAACAGCTGGCGAGACAGGAGGGGTCTGCTGTGCCATGTGGGTAGCTCCCTGGTCGGCCAGGGATCAAAGTCCTGCTACAGAGGCTTTGGATTGCTTCATATTGCTGTGGTTAACCTCTTGCCCCAACAGTGAGGCCCAAAGTGTCCACTAATTGATGAATGAATAAAGAAGATATAGTACATATACACAGTGGATGAAATCCTGCTATTTGCAAACAGCATGCATGATCCTAAGAACAAATTATGCTTAGTGAAATAAGTCAGGCATTAAAAGACAAACACTGTATGGTTTCACTCATATATAATATATGCAGAAAGCAAACAGATGACATAAAAATCAAAAATTAGTTATAAAAGATAATTAATTATTACCAGAAGGGAAGTGAGAAGGAGGAAGGTTAATTGACAAAAAGGTACTGCGAAGGATAGATTTGGACATAGAACTTTGAACTTAAGATAGTACCTATATGTGCTGAGTCTCAACAATGAATACCTGAAACTTACATAATTTATAATGTCTCATTCCAATAAAAAAAGTAAAATTTCATCTTAATTTACATTGTGATTAGATGCAATGATATATGAAAAACCAGAGTTTTAAATATATTAACCTAACTTCATGTTACAGTATAAGACTTGTTTTGATATTTTCAATGTGCAAATGAAAATAAAGAGCATTGTGAATTTGAAAAAAATACACAGTAGTCACCTGCACAAAGTGCAATAAAAAGAAATTTTTTTTTAAAGATTTCTTTATTTATACAAGAACCAGGGTATAAAGGCCAGATGCGCGGGAGGGTGAGAGGATTCACCAGAGAGAGAGTGGGGAACAGAACAGGCAGACTGACGAAGTACACTGCTGAGGGGAGCAGCTGGCAAAACAGGAGAGGTCTGCTGCACCATGTGGGATTCTCTCTGGCTGGCTGGGATGGAACCGGCACTGCAGAGGCTGCAGACAGCTTCACAGCATGGTGCTCAACTGCCTGTGCCACCAGGGAGGCCCTCAAAAGAAATTTGATTGATGCAGAAATGGATAGCTTGAGTGGAGAACGGTGATTTAGGAAGACAACCCAGAGGATGCGTGTGTGTGTGTGTGTGTGTGTATTATATCTCACACATCAATTTCTTCATTGAAATGAAAAAAATATTATGTAGTAAGTTGCTTGGAGTTAGTTAAATTAAATCTTAAAGTCAAGTCAAGATATTTCCTCCTAGAAGTCTATTGAGCTACCTTGAATTTGTTTCATTATAACAACTGGCAGTTTTAGAAATTCAGAAACTAGCTTCTCCAATCAGGGTATTATAAGCATATTAGCTTCACATATTTTAGACTTTTTCCAATGGTAAGTTTGTTCTTGATATTTTATAGGAATGAATATGAATATACATTTTAAAAAGTATAACCTAGTAAAGATGAACACCAAAATACTACAAGTCTTGAATTTTTTCTTTCTAATAAGCAGGAAAATTAATGAGATTTTAGTTTTATATTGAGTCAATATCACAAGTTTAAAGAAGTGAAAAAATATTTTTTTTGTATCTTGACACTAAAAAAAAATCTAAAAGTTAAAAATGTCAATAAATTTCTCACAAATGATCATAAATATTTGCTACAGATAAATATTTTTTCCAATCAACTTTTCATAGTGAACAACGATTTTATGCTCCAGAGTCACAGCTATGTGCTTGTGTGCATGTGTGTGTGTGAGCACATGCACGCACACATCTCTCTCTTTTATATATATATATATATATTTATATTTATATATATGTATATAAATCTCCTAGTTTAGCTTCTGCCAGACTTGGGGGAATCTCTCTGATCTATATTGCTCTCAGATTCTTTTTCACCTGAAAAACACAGATAAGTCTTCATTCCTTCTGAAATGCAAAACTGGAACAGTACTTAAATGTTAACCTGTCCTGATTTCTGCCCTTGGCTTCAGGAGTCTAACTTGCTCTGTCTTTGGGGGTGAATAATTGAGGAACTTGGTGCTAACAGTATACTCTTTAGCTTTTATTACAAATTTCAGGAGTTCTGTGTTTTTGTCTAAGTGCAGTGTGCAATCCTTTGATCAAATTTATTCACCGATCTGTACCCAGAGCAAGATTTATTTAAATTTGTCATAGGGCAATTCCAATAGAACAGACAAAAGAATAGGCCTCTTCCTAGGTAGATTTAGAGATACAAATATATTCTGAGACTAACATCCTTCTATGCAAGCATGCAGATATATAACTAGTTTCCTTTTTAGTATAACTTTATAGCAAGTAGAGCAGACATAGTAACATTTGCTTCTTTCATTACAAGGAAAGTTCATTAAATGTCAACAACAGGGATTATTTTGTGGATGCCTCATTTTAATTAATTAACTAGTTTCAAAAATGTGGATATTTCTTTAACTAATTTTAAACTGAATTTAAAATTAAAGAAGTCTGTAAATAGTTTTCTTATCAGAAAAAATGAGAATAATAAATAAAAGCAAAAATTGAAACTATGTCAGGAAATGTTTTGAAGAACCAAATAAGATATTTTGGTTAACCTGCTAAGCATCGAGCTTCACAGAGTAATATTCAATAACTATTAATCTTTTTCAAATATTCTTGTCATTAGCAAGTTATTATATTTATAATGAACTATTGAATTTCTCAGAGATCTATATTTACCTAATATTTTATGATTTCTCCTTGAGTGTATTATAGGTAATTTTGCAAAAGAGGTCAGTGCCAAGAATAAAAATACACAGTTTGAAATGCTGTAGAGTGCTGTAGAGTCTGTACAGAGATTTGTCAACTGGAAGGATATAGCAAGTATTCAGGGCAGAGTTTCTCTAATGTTCTGATGTCTGCCATGTAAAATTAGTATTTTTATTTAATAACTTTTTCTCTGTGTTTGATTATGCTGTCTTTCAGTGGCTATCATCTTTATTGACACAAAGATTAGGGCTGTTTTATTGAGGTCATTAGTTTTATTTTGTAAACTGATTGAGGTAGAAAAAGAAAAGGTAGACAACTAGTACAGTCCTTAGTTTAAAATGGAGACGTTTGCATCAGCTAAGGAATTGGTGCAAGGGAACCTACTTTTTAAGGAGGCCACTTCATAAATATCATGTGTGTTCTACTTTTTGCAAATTTTCCTGTCAAACTTAAATATTCCCATTTTTGCTGTGTATTTTATTTGAATTTATTATATTAATGTGTTGCATAGTTTTCTTAGTTTCCTACAAATGTAACTTTAATGTCCAGTTGTCTGCCATCTACACTCATTCAAAAGCCTTATTTAATAAAACCAGTCTCTTAAGACATTTTCATTCCGTATTTCTTTTCACTTTCTTTATTCTTTTCTCCACCATTTTCTACTGTTACTAATGAACAGCTGCTCCAAAAAAAAAAAAAAAATGTGTTTTATTTACAGGGCACAGCTTATGGAAGTGCTCCTGTACCTTCCCGCAGGCAATTATGTGAGTCTCTCAAATTCAGCTCTATGTTGTAAATCTGACTATGTGTTCCTGTGCTGTAGCATGGCATGCTGATTGAGACCAAATGCCCTCAGGTCAATATGCAATCCTCAATGTTGTATATTACCTATAATGTGTTTGTAGCAAATGGTTCCCTTTGCCTCTTCCTTATCTGTTTATCATTATCCAGCCCATTTAAGAAAACTGCATTGCAATGTGGTCAAGTGTGTTCAGGCTTCAGTAACCGCTCAAAGTCTGGGGCAAAGACAGAAGTGGCTCTTACTTATTTTCAGTTAGCAACAATGGTAGTACTTTCTCTGTTCTCCAATCAGTAAGCATTCTTAAATCCTGAATTTTTTACTTGCTTATTCAAAGAGATCTTATATCATACACAGCTGTGTTTTTGCAACGGCTAATGAGACTCCATTTCTTTAAAATAAATTCATTAAAGAAATCCTCCTTCTAGTAAATTTCGAGTAAACTCGACTTCCTAAACACCTACTTTTTTTATGAGTCATCATATTTAGAAAATTTTAAAATATCGTGTGTATTTTTAGATAGAAATCCTGGATTTTACAACCTTGCTCAGCTATATTATAAATATTTGTACCTTGGCAGAGAGTCAGAGACTTGCATTTCAGCTCAGGAAATTTCTGTGACAGCTTGTCAGCTTTAACATGAAGTTTTTGTCAATGGGAGATGTATATGTAAATTTAATATGTAGACTCTCCAAAGTGCCATCAGACTTTGAGAAAGAGCTATTTTCATTGCCCATTTTCATCCATGTCTTTTCTCTTTTCCCCTACCAGCATCTATCAGAAAATTATGGTTGTTTACATCCATTATAGGCTGCTATGGCAATACATGGCTTGATTCTAACTGTTGTGCCTGAGCAATAAATGCCAAATAGAGCCATCTTAACATGATGTTAAAGGTGATTCAAAGGTACAGTCCTATTTGTATAATGTTTTTCTTCACTATTGGCAAAGGAAACATGATTCGGTGACACCCATTGAGAAGGATCTGTGAATTGATTTTTAAAAATTTAGCATTTTGTAATTTTAAGTTGCCCAAATAGCAAACAATAACACGTGATTTTCAGTTTCCTCTTTCATGAAAGAATTTTGAAGTTTTGAGTTCTTATGAATATAGTTGCGTCAAGAAAGAATTGTTAAAATGAATAAAAGTTGGGATTTAGATATATTAAATACCACCTAAAGTTAAATAATCATTAAAGGTCTCAAATTATCCCCTGTTGTTATTACTTTTTCATCTCTCTATCATCTAACTTCCTAAACTATATTTAAGGTATGTTTGTAATGTAGATATTTGTGCAGATTGATGAAAATTGAAAATAACAAGTACTTTAATAGAAACTATTTGGCTTTTTATGAGCATCTTTTCAAAGTAAAAAGTCAGTATTGTGCAAATAATTTATAATGCATTAGGAATATCTATTATTATGGAGATAGAGGAAAATGTTATTACTATAAACTTTTGTGAATGTGAATTCATTATATATGCCATGAAATAATGTGTGAAATATAAGGATTTTGGAAGCATAATCAGCAGTTTGGATTAAATTCATTTTCACAAAATCAAAGTATGTAATATTAAAATACTGCTCGGTATTTGAAATTTCAAGGCATTGGTTCTGCTTAAAAATGAGAGTTTATTCTAATAAAAACAGAAAGAAACACTGAAAAAAATGCTGGGTAGTTTCTGTATGTTTGAGATCTAAAATTGAAATATATCCTGTGCGTCAATATCTAACACCATAAAATGGGTCGTCTTTTCCTCCTAAATGTGGAAATATTAAACTTAGAAGACATGAATGTAGAATGCTAATTATCGCAGTTCAGTGCAACCGTCAAGCTTTCTGAGTTACATTGTAATATAGCCTCCTTAAGAATATGTTATTATGGTCCCTACCAATGATACTGATTTGAAAGTGAATATTTTATTTTACACACAAATATCAGAATATTGGTATTAAATATCATCATTCCTACCCTATTACTTAAAATCTACACTTATCAAAATATCCTACAGTTATTTCCTAATTCTAGTATTTTTAACAATGTCAGAAGTGATGACTAATACTTTAAGATAAAATTAACTAAAATGTTATAACTTTTCTTTGTGTGTGTGTGTTCACATTGAGAACCTTCTTGTTTTTTTTTTCTTGTCAATTTAGCTATTTCAAAAAAATTATACAATTCAATATTTTTTTGTTTATAACCGGAAACACAATCTACGAACAAAGAGGAATTGCTTAGAAGATAAATTAATGAAAAGGCTATGAATCTGCAATTAGAGAAGTCACATTGCTCTCTCTAAGGGGAAAACTATTAGTTTTTGCACTTTCAAATATGCCTTTATTTGTTACTAATAATTGGGCAAGTTAGTTTGTGGATATTATATTTTTGCTAATATTTTTCATTTTCAAAGTAATTTTTGCAGAATGATTAGCTAGTTGAAGGGGGTGTGTTTAAAAGTTATTTGATTTTTACACTAAATTTTTAATTTTAATGTTAAAATATATGTATTCAGTTGATGTTGACTTACTAATTTTCTACTTCTTTATGACCTAAAATTTATAATCAATTTCAGTGAGTGAATTTTACCATGGTTAACACCAATTCTGTTTGTGTTAACACCAATTCTAAGTTTGTATGAATCTTATAATGGATGTGAATCTTTAATGGATAATAACTGAATAAACTTTTGTAAAAAATTTGACCTATAAATTGCAATTCCAACAATTCAAAATGCAAGAACTGACTTCACATTAGTTATTTTTACTTTAAGACTTCAATTATAAAACAATGTATATCTAACAGACATGTATCTTATTATCTTTTTCACAAAATATTCAATAGTTTGATAAAATTATTCTAAAATTTAATAAACTATATTTCTAAAAGAATGTCAATAGCAAATTTCATAATGGGTGCAATATTTCAAAAATTGTTAAATAAATGTAGATATTCTCTTTTCATTTTTCATAAAATGACTTCATTATTTCCCATTTATGAAATAGAGAAGCAAAAACAATTTGTAAGTAGTCTATTCAAAGGTTAGTTATATAATTTAGCAGTTTCTCTGGATTGTGGCATATTAACCTAACTTTAATGTCTACACATGTTAATACTGCCTTCCTATTCACAATGAGTGAAGTTACTTTAGAACACAAGCAGAACAAATTACATATTTAAACGGGAGGGCATGTGTATACAAACATACATATTTTTTATTGTTTGATAAGTTAACCTTTGGAGAATTATCCTAAATATAAGGAGAGATTATTTTTGCTACATTTGATTAAAGAAGGAACATTTCCATAAGATTTTACACAGTATACGTCTATTTACCTTTGAAAATATGCATTATATAAAGTACTAATCATTTTTAATTCAATTTATCAAAAATTGTACGCTATAAACTTTCTGAAGTATGTGTATCTCCTATTTGGTTTTACTTAGCTTCCCTAATTTTCAAAATTGTACTTGTTCTAAGAGTTGCATAACAACATAATTGTTATTGAAGTTACTTTTATTAGCACTGAGAAAAATCTTACACCTGTGTGAATTCAAATGAATCATAAAATGTTGTAAAGAGTAGCTTTCATATATACATATATTATTATCAAGGTTTGATTAGATTATAACATTATACAGTCTTCAGCTGTACAGTATTATAATTTGACATCTATATAAAATAAATTTTGATCACCACCAAAAGTCTAATTTCTGTCTACCACCATACAATCGATCCCTTTTATCATTTTACCCTCTCCCCTTTCCCTTCTGTTAACCACTATTTTGTTCTTACAGCCTTAAGAGTTTGTTTTTGTTTTGCTTTATTTATTCAATTCTTTTATGTATTTATCTTCCACATACAACTGAAATCATATGAAATTCTTCTTTCTCCATCTGACCCTATCACACTTAGTGTAATCCCCTCGAGGTCCAGTTGTATTGTTGTAAAGGGTAATATTTTATCTTTTTCTTTTTGTTGGTTAACATATCACAAAGGTGCATAATTTTTGAATTAGTGTGTTTGCATATTTGGACAAATAACCACAAATAAGACAGTTGGATGATACAACATTAGTATTCTTAGCTTTTTGAGGGATTTCCAAACAGTTTTCCATAATAGTTGCATCAATTTACAATCTCATCAACAGTGTGAGAGGGGTACCTTTTCTCATATCTTTTCCAACACTTATTTCTTATTTCTTCAATAAAAGGTATTGTGTGAGGTGGCATCTCATTATGGCGTTTTAATTTAATCCCTGACGATAAGTGGTGATAAACATTTTTCCAAATGATACTTGGCTAACAGTATACCCTCTTTGGAATGTCTAGTTAAATCTTCTGTCCATTTTTAAAATTGTGTTTCATGCTGTAGAGTGTATGAATTCATTATATATTGTGGATATTAACCTCTATCAGGCATATTATCTATGGAGATCTTCAAATACTCAGTAGGTTGCCTTTTTGTTTTGATAATTTTTTTTTTTACTATGAAGAAATGTTTTGGTTTGATTTAGTCACATATATTTATTTTTGCTTTATTTTCCTTGGAGTTAGAAACATATCCACAAAGAGATCATTTTGGCAATTACATGGCCACATTTTAGATTTTAGATTCCAAATTCATGTCATTAGCAAGTGATTAAAAACAAGTTCAAGAAGAAAAGCAGGATAGCAAAGTATTTATTTACTTATCTTAAAGTCATATAGAGTGATTCTAAGATGCTGAGATATATATTTTTGTAAGAATAGATTTTCAAACTAGTTTTTTTTTTTTTTACCGTGCCTTCTGATTTATTCCTTTTTTTTTTTTTTTTTTTTTTTTACCGTGCCTTCTGATTTATTCATTTTCTTTTTAAGTTTTCAGGTTCATTTGCTACCATTTCCCATTCTTATTTGTCTCTATGACCCCATACATTATCTTTGTATATTTATCTTTTTTTTTTTAAATGTAACCTTGAATTTGCTTGTTTTCGTCATTCTGTTGTGCTTAGAAACAAGAAAAGAAGAAGCTTCAGCAGTAGTGTTGAACAATAACAAGACTTTTATTATACCTATCCTTGAAATATATCTTTAGAAGACATGTCCGGCAGGGATAATTCAAAACCTACCTGAATAAAGCAATGCTTTTCTGGTTCTGCATAATTAGGGAACAAAAGCAACTGCATTGTCTCTCTAAGTTCACAGTTAAATGCACATATATCACAATATATCTGGGATTGAGGAAGCAGCATTCCAGAGAAGAGTGGTTTCAGTCTGAAAAAGGATAGCAAGGAGGGCCTCCCTGGTGGCACAAAGGGTTAAGATACAGCACTACGAAGCTATCTGCAGCTTCTGCAGCACAAGTTCGATCCCTGGCCAGGGAGGTGACCCACATGGGGCAACAGACCTCTCCTGACTCCCCTCCCCCACTGCTCCCCTCAGCAGTGTATTTCAATACATCTGACTGTTCTGTTCCCCACTCTGTCTCTGGTGAATCATCTCACCCACCACATCTCTGAACTGCACCCCAGCTCTTGTATGCATAAATAAATGAATCTTTAAAAGAAAAAAGAGGATAGCAAGGAAAATGTAGAAATGGCATGACGATATATCAATAGCCCTCTAATAGAAAATAAATCAATACAATAGACCGCTAGAGAGTGGGGAAAGTACAAAAGGAAAACATATAATCTACATTTTAACACCGTGGAAAGAAAATGGTAAATAGTATTTTTCTTTTGAGACCAAAGCGGTCTCAAAAGATCGTAATGTTTTTACATCTCATTGAGCTTAATAATTTTTAGCTGCACAAAGTAAATGCTATTCCCAGTTACAATAAAAAGAAAAAAAAGCATTCCCTTTGTTATACAGACAGTAGTAATTATTATTCTAATCTAATTTATTAGATAATTAATATATACATATAAAATCTGTATGTAGGTGCTTTGTTTCAGCCTGAGATGTAGAAAACCAGAAAGAACATTGTTCCCATCTGTATAATTAATTAAAAAAAATGGAAAAAAATAAAATCACAACTTCTTGGAACATCAGAGAACTAAACTTACAGGGCAACCAACGAACTTGAGATAAAAATAAGACAGATACATGCAAACAAGGCCAGATGTAAGGAGATATTGTCAGATGGCATTTAAAAAATCTGTTAAGTTTTCCTGAGCATTGGTAACGGTTGCATGTGGCCTAGGAAGTGAACCTAATATAAATTATGAGCTATGAAAGGTTGCCTCTGGTCCTTTAGAAGGTAAGAATATAGAATCCTTTCCCTTGTCTTTTCATTTCTCCACTCACCACTTCATGATGTCAACGTGGGAAGCTGTGATGGAAGGGTCAAGAAGATGATCATTGTCTACATGACTTCCTGATGTTAGGAGAATTTAAAAGTGCTAAACAATTTCATAATAAATAATATTCACTGCATTCAATTTTCCACTATTCTGTTTTATATATTAAGGACAATACAGAAAATATAATGAAAATAGACTTTCAATAGATTGTAGATTTTATAAATGGATACAAATTTTACTTAAATTCCTGTCTGAGGGAAGCATATTTTAGAAATATTCTTTTTTAAAATAAAGATCTATTCATTTATGCATACAAGAGCTGGGATGCACTCCAGGTGGGGGTGAGACGATTCATCAGAGACAGAGTGGAGAGCAGAACAGGCAGATCAACTGAAATACACTGCTAAGGAGGGTAGCAGGCGAGGCAGGAGAGGTCTGCTGTGCCATGTGAGTAACTCGCACCGGGGATTGAACTTGCACTGCAGTGGTTGCAAATGGCTTCATAGTGCTGATGCTTAACCCCTAGTGCCACCAGGGAGGCCCCTATTTTAGAAATTCTTTTGAGGAATCCTAGAAGAGACTGCTCCTAAGTAATTGACCACAGAGAAACCAATGTGTTAGATCTCAACAGGGTTTCAGACCACAGGTCAATTGTTTACTGAGCTAGCTCATTAAAATGTCAGCATATCTGAAAAGAGGGCATTAACCCCATTACTTAATGATTTAGTGAATTTATGGTAAAAGACTGTTAGGTTTCCTGGGGCTGTCATAGCAAATAAAAACAAATGTGGTGGTTTTAAACTACAGAACTGTATTCTCTTGCACTCTGGTGGTTAGAAACCTGAAATCCAGATGTCAGCAGGTTTGGTTCCTTCTGGAGGCTGAAAGACAGGCTATACCTGTCTCTTCGCCAATAAATCTTACTCTTAACCATATTTCTCATAATCTTGGCTGTGAATTCTTTTCTCCAATCTCTACCTCTGATTTCCCATAGACTTCCTCTGGATGCCCTTCTCTCTTTCCCCTCACTGTTTTTATAAGGACATTGGATTTAGGGCCCACCCTAAATCTAAGATGATGTCATCTCATCTGAAGATCATTAACTTAGTTACATGTGTAAATATCTTATTTTCAAATCAGGTCTCATAATGTACTGATGATCAACACTTAAAAATATCATGGGGAGGGCCTCCCCGGTGGCGCAGCGGTTGAGCGCTGGGTTGCGAAACTGCGCGCGGCCTCTGCGGCGCCGGTTCGATCCCCAGCTGCTCCCGGCCACCGGAGGAGGGTCCCACATGGCGCGCAGACCTCTCCTGCCGCCCGCTGCTCCCCTCAGCAGTGTACTTCGGTCCTTCTGCCTGCTCTGCTCCCCGCTCTGGCTCTGGTGAATTCTCTCACCCTCCCTCCCGCACTTCTGACTGTACCCAGTGCATGTATAAACAAAAAAAACAAACAAACAAACCAGCAAACAAATAAATAAAGCATGCCTCTATAAAAAAAAAAAATAAAATAAAAAAAAAAATATATCATGGGGAGCCACTATTTAGCCCACTACAATATTCAATGACAGAGTCAGAATTCAAGTTCTATTTTTTCTCTTTGGAGTACAAATATCTTTCAGTGTTTTATACCAACTCACTAACAAAAAATATGGCCCAAGTTACATATAGGCACAAGATATTGGTCTTAATAACTAAACCAAAGTTTCAGCCTTTGAAGTGTTTACATATTAATGATATATGTTTAGTTCTTTGTTTAAAAATAATAATTTTACTGTAATTAGAGAAAAATACATATAAATTACCTAATGAAATATATGACCATACATTGCCATTTGATTAAGTAAATTTTCTATATTATTTATTTAAAAACCAGTAAAATTAGAAAATTTAATAGATAAGGAGGATATTATTTATCATGGGAATTAAATAGCACTTTTAAGTTTCTGATCACAATGGGAAGTAAAACAAATATAGGTGATGATATAAAGAGACATCATTTTAAAATAAATTTTGTATTAAAAGAATAAAATATTAAATAATATTAAATGAACAGCGAAATACTATAAATATTTTGAGCACTAAAACCTATTAGAAAAATGTTATTATAATATCTAAAAGGTTATACGTTTATGAAGAAAATAAATGTTAGTACTTAAGAACCAAGAACTGGGAAATTAAATATTTTGAAATATTAGAATGCAGTTATTTTATTTTATGATGATCATCAGCAGTTATTTTAGTAAAAATAGAAAATAGTTATATAAATATATTATGTTCATAAATATTGCATGCAATGATGCTTATACAAGATTTTTCTTGCTTTTTAAAATAATTACCTTTGAAAATAGCAGCTCATAAATGACAGAACATCGTAGTTATCCTATCTGTTCTTTGTGTTGAATATCAGCAAGAGTCATGCCCTCTGTATTTTTACATGTATCACAATAATAAGACATTAATAACTTGCATTAAAAATCATTTGAGTATGTTTTATAGGTTATTTTGTAAAAAAATCCAAATCAAAAAATAAGCAAAAAAACTCTATTCTAGTGGCTTTCTAATAACTAAATGAAGGTCTGTTTCTATACGTTCATCATGCTCTTAAAGTATCTGGAGGACAATATGACTTTTAAAAGTGAAAGTTCCTCAAAAAACTTAATTTGATATCAGATTTGATGTGTAAATTTCTAAAATTTCAGCAATTACAGATGATGAATTCCATATAGATTTTGAAAAAAAGTAGAAATGGGAGGAGGACTAGAGAATGACGTTTGGAGGATAGGAAGAAGGCATATATAGAAAAATGAGACACCAAATATTAAACTTCATCTTATATTCACCACTCTAAAGAAAAATAATTGTGCTTTTCATTTTTCTTCCACATTTTTTCCCCTCTTTTGTGTGCTAGTTTTTTGTTTTTGTTTTTGTTTTTTTTAAGGTAACTGCTTTGCTTGCCTCCTACACATTCTCTCTCCACAGGCATAATGAGTTTTAGGTGTAGATTTGAAAAAAAAAATAATGTATGCATTAAATAAAAAAACATTTTTGTAAACAACACTTAGGACATATTTCTAGGGTTTCTTTCATTGGTTGACTAAAAACAAATCAGTTTAACCAAGTGGCTAATAAGAAATACATAAAATAGATTAAATAATGAAAAATTAACAATACCTACATTTTTGAAAATCTTTATTTGATGGGGATATAATAATAGCTATTTGCTTGCTATTATATTTTTTTTCTTTAGCAATTAGAATCAGTATTGATGGAATAAATTATCATCTCTTTTGATCATTTATGAGATATTTGTCTCTCCACTTGGGAAATTACCTGGTGTTATGTAGGTGGAAAATAAGTAAAATAATCATTATTGTCCTGAATAGTAAGATACAAAATAGAAACATAAATAGACTGAGATTGTTGTAAAATGTATGGTCTGCTCATGTCAAGGGCATTTGTGTTTCTTTTAAAAGGAGGTATAATTGATGTGCTTGAAGAATGAATGAGATTACTTATCTTTCACAATTTTTTTCACAACACATCTTATAAAAGAGTGCAGATTTCTGTTTACAGCCATACCTTTGCTTCATTTAGTCAGCATTTTTAAAGACTTATTTATTTACACAAGAATTCAGGCACAGACCAGAGGTGTAGGAGGTGAGAAGATTCACCAGAGACAGAGTGGGGAACAGAACAGGCGGATTGGCTGAAATACACTGCTGAGGGGAGCAACAGGCTAGTCAGGAGAGGTCTTCTGTGCCATGTGGGTAGCTCCCTGGCCAGGGATCAAACTTTTGCTGCAGGGGCTGCATATAGCTTCAGAGTGCTGCACTCAACCCACTGCACCACCACCACCGGGGAGGCCGTAATCAGCATTTTTTAATACGTAACTTAGAAAGTAAAGGGCACTTTACCATCAGCCACTAAAAATTAATTTGCTGTCTTAACTAGGTAAGTTGACATATTTAACTGGGAAACTTTAAATAATGCACATGTAAATAATAAGTAATCAATCTGCATATTGATTTCTGTTTTAACAATTATATATGCATACACAACGATATAACATTTGTCCAAAGTATATTTTTACTATTATGTTAAAGTTCAGGCATTTTAGTAGTAAAGAAAATTTATATTGCAAAACAGTACTATTAACCATAGTTACCATGATGTAATTATATTCCCAGGAGTTATTTATTTTATAACTGGAGGTTTGTACCTTTTGATCACCTTCACCCATTTCATTCACCTCACCTCAGTCTCCCCAACAACCATTAATCTGTTCTCTGTGTGTATCTTCGAGCATTTTTTAGAAGACTCCACATATAAGTGAGATCATTCTGAATTTGTCTTGCAGAATTACTTCACTTAGCACATAATGCCCTTGAAGTCCATCCATGTTTTCATAAGATTGGCAAGTTTCCATTCATTTTACAGCTCAATAATATTTCATCGTGTTTGCATGTGTTTGTATGTATAAAATCATATTAAAACTCACATTTTCGGGCCTCCCCAGTGGCACAGTGGTTGAGCGCTGGGTTGCGAAGCTGCTGGCAGCCTCTGCAGCGCCGGTTTGATCCCCGGCCACTGGGCGAGGGTCCCACATGGCGCACAGACCTCTCCTGCAGCCTGCTGCTCCCTTCAGTAGTGTACTTTGTCACTCTGCCTGTACTGTTCCCCGCTCTGGCTCTGGTGGATTCTCTCACCCTCCTGCGCTTCTGACTCTACCCAGTGCTTGTATAAAATAAATAAATAAATCTTAAAAAAAAAAACTCACATTTTCTTTATCCATTCATCCATAAATGTACATTCAGCCTGTTCCCATATCTTGGCTGTTGCAAATAATGCTGAGATCAACACAGGAGATCTCTATATCTCCTTGACATAGTGTTTTCATTTTATCTGAGTGAATACCCAGAAGTTCTGGATGATAAGGTAGTTCTATTTCTTTAAGATTCTTAGGAATCTCTGTACTGTTTATCGCAGTGTCCCCATCAATTTACATTTCCTCCAACAGTGTACATGGATTTGTTTTTCTCCAAATTCCAACATTTGTTATTTCTTGTCTTTTTGATAACAGCCATTTTAGTAGGTGTGAGGTGATAGATCATTTTTTTTAAGGATTTCAAGATGTATTTCCATGATGATTGGTGATGTTGAACATGCTTTTATGTACCTTTTGGTTATTTGTATGACATCCCTGAAAAAATGTCTACTCAGGTCCTCTGCCCACATTTTAATTGGAATGATTGTTTGTTTGGCCATTGAGTTGTATGAGTTGTTTGTATACCTTGGATATAAATACCTTGGCAGTTATGAGTTCCAATTATTTTGACCCAGTTAGTAGATCATATCTTAATTTTATTGATTATTTCCTCTGTTGTGCAGGCTTTTTTTTTTTTTTTTTAGTTTGACGTAGTGTAGCAGTTTCTAAAGAAGAATTTTGATCTGATTTCTTATTCAAGTGAAAGTGAATGTTACAATATATCTCATCAAAATATTATTACAATATGGGTTCAGAAAAGATACCAGACAAGACATTTCCAGTGAACATCCACCAGGAGAGTTTGTTACACTAAAGATGAGGATGTTCCAATAAATACATTAATGAAGGAATGTAAATGAAATGTTCAGGGGAGTTAAGTTTGGAAGGTAAGTTTGGTTTAAATTGTGACTCGACTATATAGTGTTTATATATGCCCTGAGAATTTTTTTTTAAATTTTTATTGTGTGTTTTCCTTCTTCTCTTTCAATATGTTTGAATGAATACAAGAATATATTTTTTTAATTTAAATGCAGAGACAGTAGGTGTAGTTAACAGGAATTGAAAGTATTTTTTTTCTTAAGTACAAAAGTGAAAATGTCTGCTTGCATTGTGAGAATTTTTGGTAGTCAACACACTAGAGAGAGAGGGAGAGTTGGTGTAAACATGGTGAAAAAGGAAAGAGAATTTTCAGCCTTGCATGAGGAGGAAGAGCAAATCTTTTAATGTGTTTATGTGAGTTGGAGAGATATTTGTATATGAAATAAAAGAATTGTAGTTCTGAGTTTAATATTTTGGAGAATAAGTAATGAAGACAGCAGCAACATCTAGGTTGCATACCTGAGCCTGGAAAACTGACTGATGTCTGATCAAAAGGCATTGAAGGGAAAAATTCAAATTAGAATGGAGAATAGAATATGAGTTGCAGGTAAAATTACCTGGGATAAAAGTAGGTATTACCAAGGGACTGAAACCTTTTGATCATTTATGAGGGCTTCACTATAAACAAATCTGTGAACAGATAACTCAGCAACAAATACATAAAGAAACAAAATATGCAGAAGACTTAAAGGCAAATGGAGTGTTTGAGAAAAGTTGGTGAAAAAACAATATTTGAGAATAAGTAAATTTTAGGCACAATGTGTTTGGAAAAAAATAGCCTGATTCTGAGAAATGTAAGGTTGAATTACATTGATATAGACGAAATAGATAAGATTCCACTGATGTAGACAAAATAGATAAGAATCTACAGACATATTTAGAAAATTAAAGGATGTCAGAAGGTATAACGATATTGTTACCAAGGGCAAAATCTAACTTAGAGAGTCACAGCAGGGGATCAATAAACTTGGATCAAATGCTAGGAATTGCAGCTAAGAATTTCTAGTATTATTGTGATTATAAGATGCAGAGAAGAGGTATGGAGTAGAAAGGAATATTAGAGGGTTGTCTCAGTCAGGTTTCAGTGTAAATATCGAAACTGCTTAAAATAAAAAATTAGAAAATTGTTCGAAAGACTACTGAATTGGAAACCAATGACACTGTGATGCCATCAAAGCTGAGATTTTGAGGTCTGGAAATGCAGAAAACCATTAATAAGATTCCAACTCCACAGAGCTCCAGATCACCACACAGGAGAACAGGGGGGTTTATGTTGGAGCCTCTATGTCAACCACCATCCCTGGCAGAGGTAAGGTGCTTTAACTTCTCTCATTCCTTCTACATTTTGCATGCCTGCATCTCCTCGGCAGAGCCTAAAACACATCTAGTGCTCAAGTGCCATGGGAAGGAAGGAAACGTAGATTCCAGGATTCGGGTTCTTTAGATATCTAGAACATGGACGTGGGTCAGAATGAAGGTTGATAGACAAGTATAAGACATTTATGAAATGAGAAGCAAAAATTCATAGAACAAACCAGATTCATCGCCTTAAATTCAGTGTTGGTAAATGTTTTTGTTGACCACAGATAACTGGTAGTACCCAAACAAAGAACTAAATAAAAGGCATGACCACAGACATGCTAAATGATGAAATACCTTCCTTAATCAAACCATTGATTAATTAATTTTAAAAAAGAGTGCAATCCAGTGCCTATAACACTGACTATATTATTCCTTGAACCCAAAAATAGGAAAAATCAATCTTGTGTTTTAGAACAGAGGTTCTCCAAACATGGTGCCTAGAATAGCAACAACAACAGTACCTGGGAACTGGTTAGAAAAGCAATTTCTCAGTTCCTAACCCAGACCTACTAAATCAGAGATTTTGGAGGGGAAGGCTCAACATTGTGTGTTTTAACAAATCTTCTGGGTAATGGTGGCACACGCTAAAGTTTGGGAACCACTGTTCTGGATAAAAGAACTATGGATTTAGGCTTATACTGTGTTCAACTTCTTTTTTGCCCTTAAAATTGAAGTGTACACCTAATTTGATTAGAGTACTTTCAATTAACACATGATTTTTTTTAAATATAGTACATTTTATAAGTTTGTACAAAGTCAAAACTGTGGTTTTATAATTAAACTCTTAAAAGCAAACAGTTTCATTTGAATTATTATCATTTCTGACTTCACTCAATAAAGACCCAACTGTATATACACTTTTTGGGTATTAAAAACAGTAATAGAGGACACGTATATACACTTAGTATATTCCAGGTGTTAATCTGAGCAACATATTTATACTAATTTATTACTTACCTATGCGGTAGCTATCATTACTAGTGCATTTTTACAGATGAAAGAAATGGAGACATGTGATAGAATATGTGACAGCTGAGATTTCATATCTACCTAGTGTCACTCCAGAATTTGTACTTTTATCTAGACATACTATATAGGAAAGAAAACTATACTACAAGAAAATATTCAGGGCCTCCCCGATGGCTCAGTGGTTGAGCGCTGGGCTGCAAAGCTGCCCGCAGCCTCTGCAGTGCTGGTTCGATCCCCGGCCAGCTGGCGAGGGTCCCACATGGCACACAGACCTCTCCTGCCGTGCCCGCTGCTCCCCTCAGTATTTCATCAGTCTGCCTGTTCTGTTCCCTGCTCTGGCTCTGGTGAATTCTCTCACCCTCCCGCCCTTCTGACTGTAACCAGTGCTTGTATAAATAAATCATTTTTTTAAAAATATATATATTCACAATGTATGAATCTACTCTTGATAAAACATGATTCCCTTCTTTCCTAGCATGTAACAAATCAGAAAATTGTTACCATAAAAATAACAATTAAAAAATTAACATTTCCTGGGCCTCCCTGGTGGTGCAGGGCTTAAAGACCCACTATCGAGCTATCACCAGCCACTGCAGCGTGAGTTTGACACCGCCCACTCCCCTCGCCAGCCAGGAAGCTGACCCACATGGCTCAGCAGACCTCTCCTGCCTTGCCTGCTGCTCCCCTCAGCAGTGTGTTTCAGTAGATCCACCTGTTCTGCTCCCCACTCTGTATCTGGTGAATCCTCTCACCCCCCCCACCTCTGGCCAACACCCCAGTTCTTGTATGCATAAATAAAAAATAAAACTTAAAATAATGAATATTTTCTCCCAACAACTTAAAAAATATATAGATGTTAAAATAACTGAAATGATATTGCTAAATTAAAATCAACTTTAAAATCACACCATATAGGGCCTCCCAGGTGACGCAGCGGTTGAGCGCTGGGTTGCGAAGCTGCCTGCAGCTTCTGCAGCGCAGGTTCTATTCCCTGCCACCGGGCGAGGGTCCCACATGACACGCAGATATCTCCTGCCACCCGCTGCTCCCCTCAGCAGTGTAGTTCATCAGTCTGCCTGTTCTGCTCTCCACTCTGGCTCTGGCAAATCCTCTCACCCTCCGTGCTTTTGACTGTACCCAGTGCTTGTATAAATAAATAAATAGATCTTAAAAAAAATCATACCATATAAAATAATACTTGCTTTACATGAACCAATTGCTATTGTAGTAGCTAATTTCCAAAGAAGACACAGTGGTAGAAGCAAAAATAAATGCAACAGAGACAAAACAAGCCATGAGAAGTTAGGAGCTGGATGCAAACTAATCCTTTTCCTTAGTCTAGATTTCACCTTCTCTTGAAGTAATGGGTCATTTTGTTATCTTGACTTTGGAAGAAAGCCTTAGGAATCAGGAAGTCAATAATTCTTTTGAAAGAGATAATCAATGAGACTGTCCATGTAATGAATTTCAGTGCTATCAGTAGGCCCTGTTATGCAATTATTACAAACAATAATGGTCACATATCTAAGTTGTACTTAACTCTAATTTTATTTTTCTGGTGAACAGCTCTCTGATAGTAGCACTTTTACAAAAATGGTTTATTAAAATGTCTAATTTTGCTATCTACTCATTATTTTAGATAAATTACAACTCTGAATAAGATTAGAAGGCACCATTTTTTGTGTGTGCCAAGGAAATAAAGTAATGTATGTTCATGGCAATGAAAATGAAGCCACCATCAGTTGTGTTAGGAAAATAATATATAAAAGTGTTAATTGCTTTCAGAGACTGAGACATCTGTGCCTTCAGTAGATACTAGTTCAATGGTGTTGCTTAAAATATAGTTAATTATTCAAACACAAAACTAAATTACTCAAATGTTTTTATAATCATTATTTCTTCCAGCCCATATTTAGAGGGATATTTTTTAAAATATTGGAGTGATAAATCACTGAAAATGGTGATATGTTCAAGGTATTTCTCAATGATTTTAGCTAAGTACTAGTGACAACTCAAAAACAAGAGAAATAAAAGTTACAAATATTAAGCAATCATTATTATAAAATATGCTTATTTCAAAGAAAGTGTTTAAAATTATGTATCATGAAAGATAAACACTAAATTCGAATTTAGGCTATGCTTGCAGGAAAGCTCTTGGGCTCCTGCCTCAGCCAGTATTTTAGGAGATAGTCCAGAATTTTAACTTTGCTTACATAGGTAAATTTTTTAAGGCTTAGGTTTTAAGGAAGGAATTTTAAAAGCATACAGTTGTCATTTCATTCACCCTTAGAAAAAAGAAAGATTATGTATAGCTCAGGGAAAACATTTCCATTTGATGTTCTCAGCAATAGTACAGAAAGATGTGTGTACATGGTTTCTGCATTTGTAATCTGTAAACATGTTTACAATTGCAGACAGCTATTGATAAATGCACTTATTTGATAATGAAGTCATATGTAAAGATTAATCAAAGTACGGGAAAAAATCGAGGTATCTAATAGATACATGCTTTCTTTGTAATTTTTTTAACATAGATAGCATATCTGTTTTTATTACTACCTTGTTTACTGAAATAATAAAAAACACTTTTTAAATTTACAAATATGACAGTTTTTTAAAAACTGAAATGTTTTTAAAAGGAATTGGTACATCATTTATTTACTGTAATTGTCATACATGCCAGATAAATTTAACATAATACATTTATGCTGAAATTCATGTGTTCACCTAGTAAATATTTCGATGCTGAGCTTATAAGAAGAAATAATGTCTATTATCTTTTCTGAAAAAGGGGGATTTAAATGAAATTGTCATTTATCTATATTTATTTATTTAAAAACATTTTTACTAAATACAACTGAAGGTCATATTAAGCAGAGACTTTGTGTTGTCTTACGAATAAAAACTGAAATGTGTTTTTCTCTATGGAAGCCTGACTTTTATTGGCAGTTGCTGTAGCACTTTAAGGTTGGTACAGCACATTTAGAGAAAGTATCACATCACTGAGGGCTAAGAATCAATTCAGAGCAAAGAAGCAGACTATAGTGCTTAGACTATAGCAGACCCACAACAACAACAAAAAAGGAATGGGAAGTAAATGAGGCAAAAAACAATGATGGAACAAGGAAGGCATTGTGAATAGTGAAAATAAATGAGGCGAAAATGGACTAATTTTCTCCAATTAATTTTTCTTTTTTGCTTGTATTTTGGAGTTGGATTTACTTACTCAATTATTCTAAAATTGCTCTTCTCTCCTTCCCTACACTCCTCTCCTCTTCCCTCTTTTCCATCTTTCTTTATTGCATGGTGTTTTGCAAATTAAAAATAACACAGGATTTCCACAAAGGATAATGTCCTGTAATACTCAAAAAAGAATCACCAAGCCTGACCTCACCCCAAGCTATGGGCATATATTGTGCTGCCAAACGGATATCTTATTTGGATATAGATGTCATCATCTAACTTTTGTGAGGTCAATATAACACTGACATTCACCTTTAAACTTTATTCCTCCTCCTTATTTCTCCTTAGTAAATGGTAACCATCGTTTCCCCCAAATTATGTTTAGTGAAGTAAGATATGTTTACACATGTGCATCTGCTCTTGGAGTTATAGGCTCAAACCTCCATAAATGTATACTTTCAGACTCTTTCTGTAACTCCAAATCCTCCACTGCGTACCACTGGGTCTCTCCCTACCACCCCCACCTAACTTCCTACTCTGGATGCTTCAGTTTTATAGTCAAAATGCAAGGTTTTTTTTTTTTTATGCATACAAGAGCTGGGGTGTAGGCCAAAGGTGTGGGAGAGTGGAGGTGAGAGGATTCACCAGAGACAGAGTGGGGAGTAGAACAGGCAGATTGACTGAAATACACTGCTGAGGGGAGCAGCAGGAGAGGCAGGAGAGGTCTGCTGCAATATATGCATCACCTCCCTGGCTGGGGATCAAACTGGTGCTGCAGTGGCTACAGATTGTTTCAGAGTGTGGAGCCTTAACCACCAGGGAGGCCCCTATTGGTTTCATTTTGATTGACTTGGTATGTCTCTTTATATTCCAAATATAAGTGAGACTATCTGGTGTTTGTCATTCTCTTTCTGATATATTTTGCTTAGCATTATCCTCTCTAATTCCATCCATGTCATTATAAATGGCAGGAGTTCACCTTTTTTTTTTTTTAATAACTGATTAGTATTTCATTGTGTATACACCACAATTTTTTGATCCTCTCTTCTGTTCTTGGTTACTTAGGATATTTTCATAATTTAGCTATTTTAAGTAGGGCTGCAATCAACAAAAGAGTACACATACCCCTTTGAATTATTGTTTCTGTTTTCTTTGAGTAGATACTTAGTAGTGGAAATACTGGTTCATAAGGTTGATCCATATTTTATATTTTGAGAAACGTCCATACTGTTTTCTATAGGGGCTGGATGATTTTAGAGAAACAAGGAAATCTTCCAAACACATTTTGTGAGGCAAACATCATTCTTATATCAGAACCTTACAAAGACATCCCACAAAAGAGAATTATAGACCGATTCTCTGATGAACAAAGCTGTAAAAATCCTCAACAAAATCTTAGCAAACTGAATCCAGTAATACATCAAAAGGATTACACATAGTGACCAAACAGGTTTTATTTCAGGGACAAAGGAATGGTTAACATTCAAAAATCAATCCATGTAATTCATAATATCAACAAAATGAAAACAAAATCATATTATTATATCAATGGCAACCAATTGTTAAGCCAAAAAATCTAGGAAACCTCTGTGATTCCTCTTTTTCTCACAGTCCAATATTAATTTAAGCAGTAAATCTCATTAGCTAGACCTCAGAAGACATTCTAAGTTTTTCTGCTTATTTTTATTTCTATTACGATCACCTGAGCCAACATCATTTCTGAGCCAACATCATTTCTGAGCCAACATCATTTCTTTTTCTCCAACCACTTCTTGGTTGATCATTTATTTCCCACTCATATTTTCATCCAAATCTAATATCCACAAGACAGTAGAATACTATTTTAAAAACATAAATCAGATCAAATAACTCTTTATAAACTGTTTCTGAAATTATCCTGTGACTTATTTATTATGATATAAATCCAAATTTCTCACCATGACTTAAAAGATCCTGTTACTTGTATCTGTCTTTGTTTCCTTTTCTGGTTTCCAAATATTTTCTCCTCCTCCTGTCTCCCAATACCTGTCATAATGCTCTCTAATCTTGCATATGTCTTACTAAGCAGCATCTTAAATTATGTTTTATTTTAATAATATTTAGCAATATCTCGAATTGCTATCAAATTATTTAATTCATTTTTACTACCATAACTGAGGAATAAATTAAATGAAAAGTAGGTCTTCTCATTTATTCATCATCATAAAGCGCCACAAGAGCTCAGCAAATAGTAACCACTCATTGTCACTTGAATAACCATACAGTGTGTTCCTGTCTCACAATTTATCACTATTTATAGTTTAAAAGAGACATTGTCAGGGCTTCCCCGGTGGCGCAGCGGTTGAGCGCTGGGTTGCAAAGCTGCCCGCAGCCTCTGCAGCAACGGTTCCATCCCTGGCTGCCGGGCGAGAGTACCACATGGCATGCAGATCTCTCCTGCCGCCCGCTGCTCCCCTCAGCAGTATATTTCGTCAGTCTACCTGTTCTGTTCCCTCACCCTCCTGCACTTCTGAGTATTGCACTGCAATTCTCTCACCCTCCTGCACTTCTGACTGTACCCAGTGCTTCTACAAATAAATAAATAAATCTTAAAAAAAAAAAAAGAGCTAAAAGAAAAAAAAAAATAAAAAGAGACATTGTCAGTTACACGAGGCATAGTGAGAGGACATGTGGTGAATCCAACAATCTAGTCAATGTAAACAACAATGATTAGTCAGTTGAATGCATGATTTACTAACAGTCATTTATTAGAGATTTTCAAAAGCAGTTTTATGAAGTTAAATGGCTAAGTGCAGTCATTGCTACTGCTCCAGGGATTCATAATGGTAGTTGTTGCATCCTTCCTATATTAAATAATTTATAAAACATCTATGTCATAACCAAAAAGAAGCTGGGGAAATATGACATTGAAATGTAATGTAGGGCCTCCCCGGTGGCGCAGCGGTAGAGCGCTGGGTTGAGAAGCTGCCCCCGGCCTCTGCGGCGCCGGTTCAATCCCCGGCTGCTCCCCGGCCACCGGAGGAGGGTCCCACATGGCGCAGACCTCTCCTGCCGCCCGCTGCTCCCCTCAGCAGTGTACTTTGGTCCTTCTGCCTGCTCTGCTCCCCGCTCTGGCTCTGGTGAATTCTCTCGCCCTCCTGCGCTTCTGACTGTACCCAGTGCATGTATAAACAAAACAAACAAACAAGCAAACAAATAAATAAAGAAAAACATGCCTCTATTAAAAAAAAAAAAGGAAATGTAATGTGGTAACATGAAACAGTAAAAGAGCTTAAGTAAAAACTAAGGAACTCTAAATTATAAGAAGTTTGGGGTCTCCCTGATGTTGCAAGGGTTAAAGACAAGTGCTATCAAGCTATTGCAGCCACTTAAGCAGGAGTTCTATCCCTGACTGGCCAGGGAGCAACCCACATGGCTCAGCAAACCTCTCCTGTCTCACCTGCTACTCCCCTCAGCAGTGTATTTTAGTCAGTTTGCCTGTTCTGTTTCCCACTCTGTCTATGGTGAATCCTCTCACCTCCTGCACCACTGGTCTAAACCTCAGTTCTTGTATGCATAAATTAAAAAATCTTAAAAAAATAAATTATAAAATTTCATTAATAACAATGTAACACTCTTTGTTCAGTACTTTGAACAATTGCACTACAGCATGAAATATTTTTTTTTTTTTCCACACGGAGGTAGGAGAGTGCATATGAAGTCTCCGTGCCAACTACTAAATTTTTTTATAGGTCTTCAACTCTTCTTAAAAGTACAGTCTAGGGCTGCCCCTGGTGGCACAGCGGTTGAGCGCTGGGCCGGGAAGCTGCCCTCAGCCTCTGCAGCCCCTGTTTGATCCCCGGCTGCCTGAGAGGGTCCCACATGGCATGCAGACCTCTCCTGCCATGCCCACTGCTGCGCTCAGCAGTGTGTTTCGTCAGGCTGTCTGTTCTGTCCCTGCTCTGGCTCTGGTGAATTCTCTCACCCTCCCGCACTTCTGACAGTACCCAGTGCTTGTATAAATAAACAAATAAATAAAATATTAAAAAAAAGTACAGTCTAGTAGTGTAAAAAATAATAATAACAGTACAAAACACAACAAAGCAAAAACAGACAATTATAAACCAGAGACATACTGCAGGGGAGGAGGAGGGAGAAGGGTGAGAGGGAGGGAGGGAGAAGCACAGGGGACTGTGGTGATGGTGCACGGGTGCCTTGGGGAAGGAAATTCTCTGGGGACTCAATCTGAGGGGGTGGAGGGAAGCAAATATTGTCTAAAAATGATAAATGTTAAAATAAAAAATAATACTTAAAAAACAAAAACAAAAAAAGTATATAGTCTAGTAATAAAAAATCTAATTTTCACCCACTTATTCTGAATAGTATTAATATAAAGAAAATATTTTGTAAATATTGGAAAGTCTATTTACTACTTAACTCCAGTCTACATATAAAGCTATTTTTTTGCTATTTTAGCAGAAGCAAACATTTGCTTTAAATTAACTTTATTGGCAATTAAGTTCTGTGTTTCTTTTGCTTAAAGGTCTAAAGAATGACTGTTTTCTTTTTTTTTTTTTTTAAGAAATCCACTTCTTTTTTTTAATTTTTTTTTTTTAATAGAGGCATGCTTTATTTATTTGTTTGCTGGTTTGTTTGCTTGTTTTGTTTATACATGCACTGGGTACAGTCAGAAGCACGGGAGGGTGAGAGAATTCACCAGAGCCAGAGCGGGGAGCAGAGCAGGCAGAAGGACCGAAGTACACTGCTGAGGGAAGCAGCGGGAGGCAGGAGAGGTCTGCGCGCCATGTGCAGGAGAGGTCTGCGCGCCATGTGGGACCCTCCTCCGGTGGCCGGGGAGCAGCCGGGGATCGAACCGGCGCCTCAGAGGCCGCGGGCAGCTTCACAACCCAGCGCTCAACTGCTGCGCCACCGGGGAGGCCCAAGAATGACTGTTTTCTGATGGTGACTATCTTAGTTTGGGATCTCCAGAGAAATAGAACCGGTAAGACAGATGATTGATAGGTAGATGAAAAGAATGAGAAAAAATCATGGCAGTGAAAATGAAGTTACTGTTGAATAGAAATCTATAATCTATGTATCTATAAATAATCTATCCATCATTTATCTATTTGTAGAACTGTATTCTAAGATATTGGCTCCTGCAGGCATAGAGGCTGGGGAGTCCCATGATTTAATATCTTCAAGATATAATCCCAGCAGAAGAAATAGAGTTCCAGTGAACGTTTGATTGTGAAACTGTCAAACACAGAAGAAGAGTTCTCCCTTTCAGCCCTTTTTTTTTTTGAAGATTTATTTATGCATGCAAGAATTGGTGTACAGGCAGAGGTACAGGGGGGTGAGAGGATTCACCAGAGACAGAGTGGGGAGCAGAACAGGTGAAGCTACTGAAATACACTGCTGAGGGGCGCAGCAGGCTGGATAGGTGAGGTCTGCTGCGCCATGTGGGTCGGCTCCCTGGCCAGGGATTGAACTCATGCTGCAGAGGCTGTGGATATCTTCACAGTGCTGTGCTTAATGCCTTGGGCCACCAGGAAGGCCCCCTTACTCAATCTTTTGTGTTTTTTTTTTTAGGGCTTTAACTAATTAGATGAGGCCCAAACACACTGGGGAGGACAAATTGATTTATTTGGTAAATGGATTCGAATAATAACCTCATTTGAAAATATCTTCAGAGACACACCCAAAATAATATTTAACTAAATATCTGAGCATCCAGTTGTATAGCCAATTGACACATAAACTCAATTATCTGAAAATGTGAGTAAATTGAAATTTAAAAGTAAAAAAATCTAGAACTTTATAGCAATACTAGTGAAAACAAATTCCTTTCAGTGCAAATCAAGTCGGCATGAATTCATTATGTTATAATCACCTTCAGTTTCCCCCAACATTTGTCTAATATATCAGTTAAGAGTGAAATAAGGGCCTCTTTGGTGGCGCAAGAGGTTAAGAAGCAACCTATGAGGCTATCCACAACCACTGCACCTCAAGTTCAATCCCTGGCCAGAGAGAAATCCACATTGCACAGCAGACCTCTCCTGACTCACCTGCTGCTCCCCTCAACAGTTTATTTCATTAGTCTACCTGTTCTGCTCCCCACTCTGTCTCCAGTGAATCCTCTCACCCCACACCTCTGGCCTGTACCCCAGTTCTTGTATGCGTAAATATTTTTTTTAAAAAGAGTGAAATAAGAAAGTATTTATATACAAATAACATGTAGAATAGAATGTATTTTCTTAAAATTCTAATTTATGTGGTAGAAATTTCTAAAATAACAGATATTCCTTGAAAGGATATGTTAAGTACCTTTTTTCTTGTTTGGGGATTTCAAACTAATTGATACAACAGATCTGTTTTAATGGCTAAAGTAACTACACAACTACAATTTTAGTACTATGTTTACTTATATTTAAGGGAAAAATGTTCAATTTGATTAACCTTTTGTTGAGTCGGAATGTAAGACACAGTCTTAACTTTTCTAATGAATTATTTTGTTGCATTGGATTAATTTAACTTTGTTGGGGGACAGTTTAAGTCTAATTTAAACTATTTGAGATAATATGCATATCTACATTGTGTGAGCTATTATCTCTTGATGCAACATTTCATATACCTCAGATCAGCAAAAATATCTTACCTTTGCAACCCAATAATGGCTCAAGGACTTAGTCATCTAGCTTAATTTGCACATTTTCACACATCACAAACTTCTCTTTTCTGTAATGGAGGGCAGCCAGAATTTAATTAGATCACAGAGTTCACACCACAGGATATATGGCCTTTTAATTAGTAGCATATATTGTTTCAGATGTTTACCTAGATACCCCATTAACACTATGAACAAATCACATACATTTCTAAAGTTTTACTGGAAGCATATTTATTTATTAGTTATCATTTTCATTTATAAAAGTACCTCTGCCTTATTAGCTATTAGGACTATATAAAGAATGTTACTTAAGTTAAATGCCTTCTATCACTAATACTAAAGTTGAAAATATAGCAATGTGGTGAAATGTATGTGTCTCTTAAAACTGATATCTCAACTACAGAAAACAAGGCAAAATTTTGTCATTCTCTTCCTTTCAAACTAGATTATTTATCTTCGTTTCAATGAGGCATCTTGTATGACTTATTTTTATGCTATATAAATATCTGAACCCTCACATGCACAGAGGAGTAATATGTATCATTAGCCCTTCTTTCAAAAAATAAACCAAAAGACAGATTTGGTTCACTTTAAATGTTTATGTAATTACCCATCTCATTGAAGGTCTTGTTTCCCCATGATTTTTCTTCAACTTATTAGATTGTAGAATCATTTAAATGCTTATTTTTACACATAGGCTATTTTATTATTTCAGTGATTTTGGTAAAGGCAAAGAAAGCCTTAAAATTGGAAACCCTAAATGTTTATATAACTAGAATGAGATGAATATAACAATAAATGGAATCCATTGAGATACAGCATATTTATGAGAAAGTTCCAAACACAGCACATACAATTGTAAGGTGCAGAAATTTCTTTAATATTTATTTTTTCATGTTTCATTTAGGAATTATTAAAAAAAAATTACAGAAATTTGAAAACAGTATCACATAGGAAAGTCTAAAACTATGCCATCCGTACTTAGTGCATTGTGTAAAAACTTTCCCAAACTATAAAGTTTTATTTATATATGTTTGGCACACTGCTTATTAGTTATTCTGAAGGGGAGCAATTTAATTGCTAATTTTCTGTGTTTCTTTTTTTTTTTCATGTCAGAAGGCAAGGGTGATTATAGAAAACACAACAACAAAACATACATCTGAAAGTTTCGATGAAGTAAAGAAAAGAAAGGCCAGGCTAAATTTCTCAAAGGAAGGGAGAATTTATTGCACCCTGGGGTGGACCTCATGGACCCAAGGTGGGGGTCAGTGAAGCCACGCACGTTGTCAGGGGGATGCAGGCTTTTATAGGGTGAGGAGATGTCAGGTGGGAGATTGGGTTCGTATGTCGGGAAAAAGTTTGTAGGGTGGGGGGAGTTTCTTTGTCTGAGAAAAGATTTGTGGGGCAGGGGAGGTTCATTGTCTGAATCCTCTAGGCAGGCTTCCGCATTTCTGTTCCCAGGTGGGCTTCCTGGTGGGTTTTTGCATTCCGGCCTCCTGCATGGACCTTTCAATATCCAAAACCCACAGTTTTAAAGGAGTTTCACTGCTAACATTAGTTTGACACACATTTCCATGGTTCCTTTTCTTTTTTTTTTTTTTTAATGACAGACATTGTTGAGAGATATTAGTTCAGAGTATTTTGGAAAAGATGAAGGCATTAAAGAAGATCTTCATTTATTTTATTATTTCAACTGTTTCTATTGTATTTGAAGAATTAGAGTGCTTTAAATTTTTGTCCAGCTTTGTTTGAGTTTTCCCTAAATTAAGGGATTTTTAATGGAAAAGATATCTATCACATATGGTTTATTTTTAAATATTTATTTTCATTTACAGTAACTGGTATTGGGAAGCACAAGGACATTAAGTAGCAAACTTCCTCCTTTTTTTTTAATATGTATGTATGTATGTATGTATGTATGTATGTATGTATACAAGCACTGGGTACAGTCAGAAGCGCAGGAGGGTGAATTCACCAGAGCCAGAGCAGGGAGCAGAGCAGGCAGAAGGACCGAAGTACACTGCTGAGGGGAGTAGCGGGCGGCAGGATTCATTTGTGCGCCATGAGGGACCCTCCGCCGGTGGCCAGGGAGCAGCCAGGGATCGAACCGACGCTGCAGAAGCTGCACGCAGCTTCACAACCCAGTGCTCAACCGCTGCGCCACCTGGGAGGCCCAAACTTTCTCCTTTTTTAAAAAATAGATCTAGGGCCTCCCCTGGTGGCACAGCGGTTGAGTACTGGGCTGGAAGCTGCCCGCATCCTCTGCAGTGCAGGTTCAATCCCTGGCTGCCAGCAAGGGTCCCACATGGTGTGACAGACCTCTCCTGCCACCCGTTGCTCCCCTAAGCAGTGTACTTTGTCAGTCTGCCTGTTCTGTTCCAGCTCTGGCTCTGGTGAATTCTCTCACCCTCCTGTGCTTCTGACTGCACCCAGTGCTTGTATAAATAAATAAATAAATAAATCTTAAAAAAAATACATCTATTTAATATACACACGCACACACACATATAGTTTACATCGTTGTTCATTTTTGTATAATGTTTGATTTTTTTTCTCTTGGGTGTAATCCCTATAAAATTCCCACCACCAAGTCACCAGTGAACCATCACCATAGTCTCTATGCTCTAGTGCAATAAGTTAGAAGGAAAAAGAAAAATAATCAGGTGATTTCACTTATAGGAGATTTATAGGGAACCATACAAGGGGTAGGGAAAGGGAAAAAAAAAAGAACAGAAAAAATAAGAAAGACAAAACTAATAGGCAAACTATAAATATCAATGAGATACATACAGTATGGGAGCAGGAGGGAAAGGGATAAAGACAGGGGAGGAAAAACCATAGCAAACATTTTCAGTGATTCTTATAAGTCACAGATTTGTCATATTTCATTTTACTAGCAGATACAACTAATAAAAATGCCCATATCAAAGTATTAGTCCTCCATCTAAATACATCCAGTATATGTGTGTGTGTGTTTATTTAAATTTTATTTATTTTGTGTAGAAGTACTGGGGTGTAGGGCAGAAGATTCACCAGAGACAGAATGGGGAGCACAATAGGCAGAATGAAATACACTGCTGAGGGGAGCCACTGGGGATATAGGAGAGGTCTGCTGTGCCATGTGGGTTAGCTCCCTGGCCGGGAATTCAACTTGGTCCAAGGAGTGATAGCGGTGATAGTGCAAAGACTTAACACCTAGGCCACTGGGGATTCCCTGTGAGTATTTTGTTTAAGGAAGTCTAAGACATAGTTCATATCACTTGGGGAAAAATAAATTAAAATGCTTGTCCAATTTAAAATCTTTGTCAATATTTCAAGGTATTTTAAGTTTTAGAAATGTACATTGCCACTTTGCAAGTTGTAAACACAATAATACTATTGTAAAAGCTAATTTTGGTTGACTATTAAGTCAACTCCTGCAGGAATCTGTGTTAGGTAAATCAGATCAACTATTGGATGCTTTTCGTTTTCCTTTCTGTTCAAAACTAGAGAAGATGACTTATTACAAGGCGACGCAAGGGAAACAAAGGTGACCTGGATATAAGTCCTCACATGCATGCTTAAGAACTCTGGGCAACACCCAAAAACAGACATGAAGATAGAGGAAAGAGAAGAGAAAAGAGGGCCTCCCAGGTGGCGCAGCGGTTGAATGCTGGGTTGCGAGGCTGCCCGCGGCCTCTGCAGCGCCAGTTCGATTCCCCAGCTGCTCCCCAGCCAGTCCCACATGGCGCGGACCTCTCCTGCCACCCGCTGTTCCCCTCAGCAGTGTACTTCGGTCTTTCTGCCTGCTCTGCTCCCGCTCTAGCTCTGGTGAATTCTCTCACCTTCCCGCGCTTCTGACTGTACCCAGTGCATGTATAAACAAAACAAATAAATGAAACATTCCTCTATTAAAAAAAAAAAGAGAGAGAGAGAGAGAGAAGGAGAGAGAGAAAGAGAGAGAGAGAGAGAATTTGCTGATGCTTCCTACCAGCAAAGCTGTCTGAGCTGAGAGACCAGTTTGTGAGTCAAAGCTGGAGAAGCAATAGAGTGAGAGCACACATGACTTCAGTTATAAGCCAACCACGGTCAATTACTACTACTCTAATTCCCTTTAACCCCCGGTTCAGAAATTCTGGTTCGTGGCCTCCTGGGCGTTGGCATGTTTGGCTCCTGAAATCTTGTTGACATGGGGATGGGGCTAGAGTCCATACAGACATGAAGGGGTTAAGTTCATTTAGGATGTAATTCACTGGCTCACAGTTTGTCCCTTACTGTTTCTTTAGTGGCCTCACTATATTAAAAGTAAACATTGATTGAGATGCTGGTGTTATCCAGAGAACATTCAAATCAAATTATAATAATAATAATAGAGATTGCATTTATCCTTGACAGAAAACTTTAGGACTAATCATTTTTCTTTATGTATAATCTGCACATCTTTCACTTCCATATAAGAATAGAAAGTTCATTTTTAAAGAACAATCTATGATTTTTCAAATGAGTATATTAGGATCTCAAATGTTTACAGAAGAGTGCTCTGTTTTATCCATCATGTGTCAATTTTTAATTTCATTTTTAATTTTTTCTGAGCTTAATGAAGGTATGATTGACAAGTATAATTTTACAAGTTTAGACTGAAATTTTCCTAGCTGAAACATTTTATTGAATGGTTTCCATGATGTGTTGAAAGCATGACCACAAATGCAATGACTAAGAGGAGAGTAGAAGAGTAATGGTGTGTCACCAGAATGTGAAAGGTCTTTGTCTTTACAGAGTAGAAAAGAACAGTTTCTTGCCAAAGGGCAGCTAAGAGAAATTGTACATGCTTGCATAAATCACGCCACAAAAAGTTATTTTCATATAACAGTATTTGCATTGCAGTCATTGTTGACTTATTTAGTATTATTATAAAATATTAGATCCATAAAGAGTGTTACCAAAAATATTGGTCCTTTAGACTCCTTTTAAGCGGGCCCAAACTTCCTGACAAGTTATAATGTTCTGGCTTTTTAAAGCCCTTTAGAGTATACTGTAGTCTTATATTTTCCTCACTATCTGGGTCCTATAAAATGCTTTTAGTGAATGAGATGTGGTTTTTCTGGACACAGGTGCTAATTCCCTTCACTATTAAGATGCTGGGTATGGGGAATGAGTTCAGTGCACTCTGATTTCCAAAACTGTATTACTTTTTGGTGGGTGTGTGCTCATTTGAAATTAACTGTGATCACAAAAAGATATGAGACTGCTGCACAAAATGTTTCTTGTATAATCTGTTGATTACTGGATTGTGACATCTCTGTTTATAATTTGGTGAACTCTATCATCTTATAATGATTGACAAGTGACAGAGCTCACCCTATCCTAAAGTCATAGAGGGGGAGAACATCATGCTGGATATTAAAAGTATTAGAATATCTGGAAGTACTTTGCAGGAAGTGTTCCAGAAAATAGAAAGTAAATATTTGTAAACAGTCAAAAGTGAGTGAAAGTCTGCCATTAGAAAGGGTGTCAAAAACATAACCCTAGATTGGACAGATACACAAACATTTTCATGGATGTTACCTGCCAGCAATGTTGTCAGAACCTACTATAACCTTAGGAATTAGCAGAAAGAGGAAAGGTGCTACAGTCCTACATTATGCCATACAATTCCAGTGACTATGCTTTTAACAGCTAATTTGTTTAGTCATTCCAAGATCCAAAAACTACACCTTTTAGGGCCTCCATGGTGGCACAAGCGGTAAAGCACCACACTATGAAGCTATCTGCAGACTTTGCAGCACAAGTTCGATCCCTGGATGACCAGGGAGCTACCCACATGCCAAAACAGACCTCTCCTGTCTCGCCTGCTGCTCCCCTCAGCAGTGTATTTCAGTCAGTCTGCCTGTTCTCCTCCCCACTCTGTCTCTGGTGAATCCTCTAAACCCCCCATCTTTGGCCTGTACCCCAGCTCTTGTATGCACAAATATATAAATCTTTAAAAACAAAACAAAACAAAACAAAACAAAACAAAAACTGCACCTTCTAGTTGCACGAGCAGGCACATAGTTGAAAGCAATCACGAATAAAGAGTTTGAAATTGGTGGCCTAGGGTATTCAGCTATTCATTAGCCTACTTTAAAAGGAATATTAATCAAACATTGAGTGGAATGGGATAACAATAATTAGTCAACGGTGTGGTACAGCTAATGTCATGTCATGAAAAATGTAAGAAATATGGGCCTCCCCTAGTGGCGCAGGTGGTTGAGTGCCACTGTGAAGCTGTCCTCAGCCTCTGCAGCACCAGTTTGATGCAACGCTGGTTCCATGCAGTGCCGGTTTGATGCAGCACCAGTCCGATCCCAGCCAGCCGGCAAGAGTCCCACATGGCACAGCAGACCTCTCCTGTCATGCCCGCTGCTCCCCTTAGCAGTGTATTTCATCAGTCTGCCTGTTCTGTTCCCCGCACTATCTCTGGTGAATCCTCTCACCCTCCCGCACATCTGGCCTGTACCCCGGTTCTTGTATAAATAAATAAATAAAACTTTAAAAAAAGTAAGAAATATTATTTTGAAAGTCTTGCTTTTTTCTTTAAAATATAAACAAAAAATAATATAAACAAGTAAATGGATATATAAAACAATTTAGCAAGATTTTTTTCAAGCTTACTTTTTGATAAATGGTTAATTTAAAGCATATTTTTGATAAAATGGAAAAACATTAATTGGAAACAATTTTAGATCCTTTGAACCTAGACAGGAAAATGGTCATTTTTCTGGCTATTGGTTTAAACTCTGTGGGAAAGTGAACCGCCCAGCTTTTTTAGAACAATTAATTTAGTGATCATTTTCAGCGGGAGTTCTTCTCAGACATTATAGCATGTCCTGCTCCTTCTTTTTCCTTTTTTTTTTTTTTAATAGCAATGTCTTTCTAAATATGGCAAGGGAAAAAGAAATTTGAATTCATCGACCTTTTTAGCTGAATGCTCTACTGGAATTCTACAGCCTCCTGTCCAGATATTGGCATGTGGGTGGGTGTCTGGTTGACTTCTTTTCTTCTAATGGCAAGACTGGCATATATTAATACATGCATTTCAAACAAAGGAGCAATAACAACCTTCAAGGAAACAACAACAATACTTCAAGGAAAGTCCTTTTGTAAAAACCTCTGTGTGTTTATGTTTTGGTGCTGTGGGGGAAGGGTGTTTGTGTTCCTAGCCAGTTTTCATTAAATAGAGAGAAAAAACATGCAATACGTATCTGTTCAGTAGTGTATTTATGTTTACAGAAAATCCTTATCAAAATTTAATGACCCTAAAGGTGGATATTGATTTTCCTTTCTCCTCAGACAATATTTCATTTGTGATATTGATTTGCCTCAAATGAATGTTTGCTTAAAATACTGTTACATGCAATAGAGCAATCCGATAATAAAGGCTTGCAGACCTTGTACTCTACAAGGAATAAAGCAGTTCATAGATAGCAGTGAAGTGTAAAACCAAAGCCAACGCTTTGTCATTCCTTATTTTGTCTTGTATTTAGATTGGACTGTGGTTTTTTAGTATATATTTTAAATCCATGATTTAGTGCTCGTAAGCAACTTGTTGATGTGAATTTGCATTTGGAACAGGAAGAGATGAGTGTGGTAGTTTCCTAGTACTTCAGAGTGGGTGGTTTGATAAACATGTATTTACTATCTCACCAATTTTAGATCAAGGTATAGGCAGAGACATATTCCCTCCAAAGGTTCTCTCCTAACTTCTGATAGCTCCATGGTTGGTTGCAGGCCACACAAATTCTTATACAGAGCTATCCCCAGGTGCTTATCTTTCAGATTTCCCCCTTCCATAAGGACAATAGTCACTGGATTTCCAGGTTTCATCTTCCCTATTTCAGAATTACCTGACCTTTTCTTAATTACAATCTTACCATTTCTCATATCAACACAACTTCATTGTATCTAGTATCCTATTTATATTCAAAATTTTGAAAATTATTATTTTTAAAGATTTATTGATTGATTGATTGATTGATTGATTTATACATACATACATACAAACACTGGGTACAGTCAGAAGCGCGGGAGGGTAAGAGAATTCACCAGAGCCAGAGCGGGGAGCAGAGCAGGCAGAAGGACCGAAGTACACTGCTGAGGGGAGCAGCGGGCGGCAGGAGAGGTCTGCGCGCCATGTGGGACCCTCCTCCGGTGGCCGGGGAGCAGCCGGGGATCGAACCGGCCCTGCAGAGGCTGCGGGTAGCTTCGCAACCCAGCGCTCAACCTCTGCGCCACCAGGGAGGTCCAAAATTTTGAAAATTATTATAGAAATGTTCATAGTCTTCAGAATTGAATATAACATTTGTATCAACCCTATTTCGATACAAGGCCACCTTCTGAGCTACTGAGAGTTGAGATTACAATGTATGAATTTAGGGGGAGAAACAATTCACCCTATAACAGCTATTAAGCATTGGTGCATAACCGATATTTTGACATTCAATAAGTTCCTTCTATCGTTTTCTTTTCTTTTTTTTAAGATTTATTTATTTATTTATTTATTTATACAAGCACTGGGTACAGTCAGAAGCACGGGAGGGTGAGAGAATTCACCAGAGCCAGAGCGGGGAGCAGAACAGGCAGAAGGACGTAAGTACACTGCTGAGGGGAGCAGCAGGCGGCAGGAGAGGTCTGCGCACCATGTGGGACCCTCCTCAGGTGGCCAGGGAGCAGCCAGGGATCGAACTGGCGCCGCAGAGGCCGCGGGCAGCTTCGCAACCCAGTGCTCAACCACTGCGCCACAGGGGAGGCCCAACCTTCTATCGTTTTCTTAATCAGTTTATCTTTCAAACATAATACAACAGTTTTTTTGTTTTTATTATGTCCATTAAAAAAAAAAACACACAGAACAATAAGGTGGTAATAATATATAGCCTCTGTCCTTTGTTAAATATCTAGTGGGAGTGCGTGTATCTTAAGAATGTCAATACAAAGAAGACATTTTTGCATCAGAGGAGGTACAGAGTAGAATGAAAGTCTGGAGCCCTAATGAAATTTTTTACAGAGGCAGAGATTATAAACTTTGTTAAGAGAACTAGATATATATTTGGTGAGTAATTAGACATTTCATATTCCAAAGGAAACAGATTCCTTTTTAGTTATAAGGAAGAAAATGCAACTCTATAATGGAATGACTATTGCCCTAATTTAAAGACTATACTTATCACTAATAATATATTATCCAGAAATGACGTGTCTCCCCCTGTGACACAATACACAATATGTAGCATCATCACAGATTTGGATATAAAAATTAAATTACAATTTATCAAGTATTTAGAAGTATAAATTAGTGGCAAATATGGAGAATTAGGTAATAGAAAAAACCTAAATTATGATGATGAAATTTCAAAAGATGCATTATTCTAAGGAATCAATGATTCATCTATAGAAAAATCACATGAGAAAAAAGGTGTACAATGTTATAAAGTAAGTAAGTGATGTAATTTTCAGTTGAATTTAATGATCTGGGTTTATATTCAATTTGAGTAACTAGAAAGAACAGATCTGTGACAAGGGAATTTGAACATAAATTAGGTATTAGATAAGATAAAATTTGTTGAATGAAAAGGTAAGATTGTAATTGTGAAAATTAATTCATAAACAATAATATATAGTATGATCTTGTTTTGGTGAAAGTAATATATATAAATTTATATACAGACATATCTATTCAAATATATAATTAAGTTCTAAATAATAATGGCTTTGGGGTAATAAACAAATGCTGGTTTTATTTCCATATTTTGCTTGCTTTTGGTTTTTAAATGTCTATAATGACACCTTTTAATTTTGAAGTATGCATTATATTAACAAAAATATCAACATTGAAATTAATTTGGGGTAAGGATAATAGAAGCATAGAGTAATGTATAGGGTCAATTTCAGGGTTTTTCCATCTGCTTTCAGCCTGTTATGCATTCTCTTCATCTAATCTGACCTTTTAACTACAGTGTTGGCCAACTCTATGGCCAGTCATTATCATTGTTTAAGCCACTGTGCTGGCCTGCCATATGGTGCTTGCTTTCCTCACTTCATGCAGGGTCTTCTCCTTTGTGAACACTGAGAACATCTGAAGGAGGTGGCATTCCAAATCCCACATCTAGCACTTGGCTAACTTACCTTTTCCTGGATTTTAAACCTCACTCTTGGTATTAGAGTTAGAGAATAGTGATTTTTGTTTTCTACCAAAATGTAGTTAAATGAACTAAATGCAAAAGTTCTTTTGAGTCAATGGACTTATAGTTTCTTTTTCCTGTAGCTGGTAGTTTAAATAAGATGATATTATTCTGAAACAACCTTGTTGATCCATTGTTATATAGAAAAACTAGCATCCGAAACAGACTTGTTTATATACAACCATTTCTGATTGATTTAACAATTACTTTAATATAACCATTAATTTATTAATGTCATTACAATTTTTCAAAATCATGACATATTTTGAGAAAATTGGATCCAATCTGATACATGTTAAAAGCTTGTCTTAAACACAAGATGGTGCAAACATGAGGGAAATAAAACACATCAGTGAACCAATCAGCTTGACCAGTAACAGTTAATTTTCAGGGTACTGATGAATTTACATTTCAATGAACACTAATACAAGCCTATGCATTTTCAATGATTTACAACCAAAGTGCAGAGTAGCAATTAAGAGAGGAGTATCAGTCTGGATATCTCTGCTCAGTTGCCAGTTAAACCACTTTTCTTTCTTTCTTTTTTTTTTTTTTAAGATTTATTTATTTATTTATACAAGAACCAGGGTACAGGCCAGATTCGCGGGAGGGTGAGAGGATTCACCAGAGACAGAGCAGGGAACAGAACAGGGAGACTGATGAAATACACTGCTGAGGGGAGCAGCAGGCTAGGCAGGAGAGGTCTACCGCGCCATTTGGGACCCTTGCCGGCCAGCAGGGATTGAACCCGCCCTGCAGAGGCTGCAGACAGCTTCACAGTGCTGCGCTCAAATGCCTCTGCCACCAGGGGAGGCCCTAAACCACTTTTCAATAATGTGACCTTGGGAAGTTTTCTCACATCTATTCTGTGAAAGAAGTATTATAATAATTTTTAAATCATGGATTTGAGAATCATATTAAGTAACACATTCAAAGAACATCAAAGAATGCCTGGTTCATTGAAGCGCTCAGTAAGTGCTATTGCCATCAGTGCTCTTAGAAGAGAATGAACTTATTTTCCAAGACTCCAGGGTAACAGATTTGCGTATGTAACTACATGTATAAAGTGCATTTGAGATTTATGTTTTATCTTTAAAATTCCTTTGATAATTTTCCTATATATTATTTATGATAGACTACTATTGGTTATAATGTAGCATATACTATGTTTTTGAGTAAAAAATAGACTTGTCCTTTTAGTGTCTATAACCAAGTTTGAGAACTAACAACACAAACTTAATAATGAGGAAAAAAGGATAATTGCTTTTGGATTTCACATAAATAGATACAACCAAAGGCAACAGAAAGTGACCTATATATGAAACATATGTGTTTGCTGTAATTATGCCCACTCACAGTCTGGATTATATACTTCTCTGTATTTTGATATTGCAATGCATAGTGAGAAGTTGCAATATAGGGATATAGTTGACAGGGACAAAAGTGTGTATCTGCCTCATGGTGCTAGAGAAACTGAGAAGTACATAGGGAAACCAGAAAATTAATCAGGAGAGGAGGAACCAAGAATTGGATTTTATAGGTCAATGCTTCTTAATAGTTCCCTTATGATATCTGTTTACTTTTTATATGAGAACTAAAGCATTTTATGTATTTTAGTCAATTTCTTCTCTATTAAAATGTTTCACGATATATCCACTCCTATGTTCATTGCAGCACAATATAACACACACACACACACTGGAATACTACTCAGAAATAAAGAAGAAATCTTATAATTTGCGGCAACATGCTTGCAACTGGAGGGGCCTATGCTAAGGGAAATACATCAGAATGAAAAAAGACAAATGTGAGATAATTCCCCCCCCCATATGTGCAAAAAAAAGGAACTAAGCAAAGGAAAAGGCAACAAGCCCTAGGAAACTAACTGCAAAATTAAAGCTACCAGAGAGATAGAGAAGTGGGAAGAAAATTGGGGAGGAGGCCCAGCATACTATGATAGAGAATTACTAGTGTTTTACTGGTGGGCATGTGTGGTGACAGGTATCTTGAGAAGTGTGAAAATGTAAATTTAATATAGCATTTTAAATCAATGTTACCTCAATAAAAACAAAAACATGTTCCATAAGAGAATGTCAAATATGCTTAATTCTATAGGCACGGCAAAAACCTCATAAATAATAGACCTTATTTGTTTGTTTGTTTGTAAACAATATCTCATGTGGATTGTAATAGAATCTTGATGAATTCACAGGTTTTGTTGAATAATTTCTCTTCAAATGTTAAAAATCATTCCAGTGATGGGAGATAGGCACATTTTGGGAGTATGGTCAAATCAATTTAACTTGAGTTTGATAAAAGTTGGTTTTATTTATTTATTTGTTTTTACTTATTCTACCTCCCATGTGTTTTTCTATACTTTATAGCATTCTTCATGTTAACTACATTATCCTCTGGTTTTATTTTTCGACTATAGAAAATTTATCCAGAAACTAATATCATCTGTTGCAATGTTTCATAAATAAACTATGTTCAAGTGATGATTAAAAAAGCTACATTGTGGGTATGATAAATTTGTCTTTCTTATAGTCATGAAATCACTTAAAAGCATGTTACTGGCTTAACATTTTCCCTGACAAAGACGATGTATGACATCATCTCACTTTTTTTTTTGCATTCTTTTAAAACAAAATATTCCAAGTACTATATATATATATATATATATATATATATATATAATCAGAAATTTGTGGTAGACCCAGAAACATAGTAAGCAATTAAGAAGTTATTGATGATATGGCAAAATCAGTGATATGTTTGAACATTTGGCCAGAAAACATTTCAAAAATTATGCCGTGGAGATAAGCAAATATCCCCTCTCATACATTTGGTTTCTTAGTGACATATATTAATCTAAGAAAGAAAAGAAATTATTTAGTTCCTAGAGACACTGGATTCTTCATGTAAGTTCTTGTTTTGTGCTCATAACAATCTTACTTAGAATTATATACATTTTACTCAAGAGATAACTACATCTATGAAATATTTTTTCTCCCCTGGTCATACCATTAGTCACAATTTATAACTAAAATTTACCTAAAACTCAAGATTGCCCAATATCTTATTACTTTATTTGAATTATTTTAATGAAAATATTAGAAAACAGTGGGCTTTATAGATACAAATTCTTGCTTTTATCTTGACATTAAAATATAAAATACTGTAATCACTGTCCCCTAAAGCCCTTAAATAATTTGGGGGCAAAACCACTTCCTACTGAAGAATTATATCCAAACTCTATGGATCTATTCTTTTGATGGGTTTCTGGGCCAAATAAATGACATTGCCAAGATAGAGGACATAAAGATATTATTAGCCACTCTCACCCTGTCCTTGTGAACCTCCAGTAATTTTACTTGTCTGAAACACCCTTCTCAAGTCTCAAAATATGCTACTGCAGTTCCTGGTCCATTTAAGACATTTCTTTGCAGAAAATACTCCTTCTGACACCAATGTTTCTAGGAACTGCCCTATTCTGGTGAATTTTGGGGTTCCTTCAAAGAGTTGTTCTGTACCAACATCAATATTTTCTCAAAAGTCTCTCATGAGTTTCTTTCCATTACAAGATTTTCTTTCCTTATGAGCTTCTGTTAGAACTCAGGAATTCATGTACACACATACTCTTACCTAATTTATTTGCAAATATTTATTGAGCCTGGAAGTTATGCTGGATGGACTTTTTGAAGCAAACACAAAAAAACTTGATGAACAAAAAAGAGATTCTACCTCTTCTGTAGCTGATACTAGTTGGGAAAAGCAGTAGAAAATAATAAAAAATGTGTTAAATAATAGGTCAAAGTAGAGTTGGGGGTATGGTTTTCAATTTTAAATAATGCAGTTACCTCATTAAGAAAGAGTAATTTGAACAAAGGTTAGTGAGAAGTAAGGATCAAAGGCAGGGACATGTTAGACAAACAGCAAATAAGCCAGTCCGACTGAAGTCTTATTGAGTTGTCATAGTAGTCACAGTAGGAAAGAAATTTCAGAGTTGAGCTACATTGGTCACATGGGTCTTTTACATTGAGGGAAATGAGAAGCCTTTGAAATATTTGAGCAGAAGAGTGACATGATATGAATTATATTTTAAAAGAACTAATCTAGCTACAGTCTTTGAGAAAAGACTGTAGGAGGACAAGGGCAAAAAAATGATTTTACTGATTTATGGCAGCTCCTCCTTAGGGAGTAGCAATGAAGCTAGAACCAAGGGATTTCCTGACAGATAGGATATCAAAGAAATGAAGGAGTCAAGAATAACCTCAAGGTATTGGCCTGAGCAAATGGAAGGATGGAGCTGCCATTAATAGATTAAAGGTGAAGCCAGTTTCAGAGTAGATAGGTTTAATCTTGAATATAAAGTATGGATTAGTTATATAAATTATTAGTGATCCTTAGCAAATAGGCAGTTGAAAAATGCATGTATATGTGTGTACGTGTGTGTGTGTGTAGTTTGTAGTTCAGTACAAAGGTTTGACATGTAGATTAATGTTCAGAAGACATTACTAGAAGGATAATGTTAAAAGCCATTATTTCTCTCTGCTAATTAATTTCCCCTTCACTTGTCACTATTAAAATACAATTACTATCTTGACAGAGAATAGCTAAAATATACATTTTAATTTTGTACTTGTATTTTTATGTTTCTTCTGAGAGAACACATTATCCAGGTAGTGATTTTTGTCTGTTTTATTCTCTGCCGTCTCTTCAGCTCCTAGAAGATTGCATGGCACACAGTTGCTCTCAGTAAACATTGTTGTTGTTTCTAGCCATAGCTAAAATTTTGTATACCCATGTTAAAAAGCAATATTTATCTGAACACACTTAAAGACCTAATTGGCATTCTTGAATGGTTAATGAAATGGGCAACATCACTTCTAGCAAGTAGAAAGTCTCTGCAAGTTGATCAAAATGCAAAGACTTTATACTTAGAAAGAGGGTATTAGCTTGTGACTGAGAAGTACTCAGGGGCCCTAAACTTTTAAGGGGTGCACACTGTTAATGAGGTCCAGTCATCCACTGCAAAACAGAGAGCATAATCTTAATGTGAAAGATATTTAAATAGAAATTAGAGTGCATATAGAGGAGTGCATATAGAGAACAAAGAAGAAAGGGTAATTCTAATAAAACTCTGGAAATTACTCATGTCCTCATAGGCAAATGTCCAGCCAAACAGACACTGCCTGAAACAGGGCCACTGATGCCTAAAAGTTTGCTACAAGTCTAAGGTAACTTCTAGCAGGGAAGCATAAGAAAAGGGTTAAACAAGTAGTCCCAAACAGCCACTGAAGAAGAAATGACCCAAAATTAAAAATCAAACTACAAATCAAGATAATAGCTGCCACTCTGTGTGCCTTCTTGCATGTCTCTCTCACATGTCTCTTCTAAGTACCTCTTCCAAGTGTCTCTATATGTCTCTTCCCCACATGGCCCCTTCAGGTCCTTAGGCACAGGCAGAAACCACAGAAATAAAAGCCCACATCTATGCATGTATAAGCTAAGCATGACCTCTTCACTCCATACCTAGATCACAAGTGACCATCCAGGAAGTATGATTCACATCATGCTTGAAGTTATAATCCTCAGCACCTGTTCAGCCTGGAGACTGGGGGTGTAGTCTTTAAAAAAGAGGGGGTGGAGTTCATTCAGGATTGTATTCAAAGACTCCAAATTTGCTCAGTAGTCCAACAAGGGTGGGGCAACATTATCAGAAAAATAAAAGGGGGGGACTCCCTGGTGGCTCAAGGGGTTAAGTGCAGCACTGTGAAGCTATCTGCAGTCTCTGCAGCAGCATTTTATTCCCAGCCAGTCAGGGAGCTACCCACAAGGTGAAGCAGACCTCTCCTGTCACACCCACTGCTCCCCTCAGCAGTGTATTTAAGTATATCTACCTGATCTGTTTCCCACTCTGTCTCTGGTGAATCCTCTCACCGCTCCCTACATCTCTGGCCTGTACCCCAGTTCTTATATGAATAAATAAATAAATGTTTAAAAAATAAAAAAGAAAAAGGAGATTGTTTTGGGACAAGCTATAGTCTCTCAGGAAAAGGGTGAGTTTGTCTTAGCATGCAGATTATATCATCTGTGCTAAATCAAACTGATTGATTAAGAATTCCACTTTTGGAAGACTCAGTTAGTTTAAGGAGTAAGTGTTGGTGGGTAAAAACAAAATGACTGCACTTTGAGTCCATCCAATTTTTTTTTATAGCACCCCTTACCTCTGAAAGTATTTCACATGCTTGTTCTTCTACTTACATCCTCTGGGATCTTAACTCAAAAGGCATTTTCACTGGAGTCCTCCCTGTACTGGAAATCCTTGTTGAGTTGTCTGTTATTGCCAAAGCCAAAGAGCAGAGGCAGAAATTGAATCTATAAGGCACACTATTGTCAGAAAGCCAGTGATATAACAGAATGGCAGGTACATTTTCCCCCAAACATGCTCTGACATCTTATCTCAAGCTGGCATTTTTCTAATTAGTTAAACAAAGACAGTAAATCATATGTAAACAGCCTGACACAATAGCCTATCATGGTTGGTATCCCTGGTGTTCAACATATTTAGTCCCTAGAATTTGTTGCCTCTTTGGGCATCTCGTTAACTGAACCTACTTAACTGGGCCTGATTAATCTCTGATGGCACCAATGCCAGGCACCTTATGATGTCATAAATGTCTAACATTTAATCAAACATCACTGAGATAGAATCTCAGTTCAAAACATATATTTTAGTTAAAAGAAAACAGATCATTAATCATATGATGTTTGTGTGCAGCCTATGCTGTGTGTAACTGTAGATCCTACACCAGGTTTGGTGCACTATCTCCCTAGCCCCTACCACTCTGATCTTCATTTGCCTGAAGTTCAGATGCAAGAGAATCCTTGGATACTTGTCATAAATTTCTCTTTCTCCCTATCCCTTATCATACTTTTCATTTTCCTGAAGATCAGATGTAAGAGTCTTTGAACGTTTGTCATAAATAATTTCTTCAAAGTTCTTTTTTTTTTTTTAAATAGCATACACTTGGAGTTTAAACTGCAATCAATCATGATCCTTCTGGAATTTTTTAGATTTATGGATTCAATCTTCTGGGAAACAATTGCAGAAACATATGTATACACACAATTATTATAGATCTTCCATACTTGGTTAAATCATTTGATATTATCAAAACTGAGAATGCTTTATTATTGCTTATGCAAAGAGGAGAAATGATTTCCTTGAGTACCTTTTATTTTTCAGACAACTGTTAAGAAATCAATTCTCTGGCTCTCTAGAGTGCCATATCTGCTTAAATAATTTATAAATGACCACTTTTTGTATTGCTGACAGGTAATGACTTATATAAAGGGAGGAATTTTCACATTTGCAAATAAATCATTTTTTTTAATAAAATCAAGAAAGCAGTCTTCCATTGTTATGTCTAACCAACCTGTCCGGCACAATTGATTTGTACTGCTTAGTATTGTATATTTGGCTTCTTGAAAGATAATAGATAAACTGCACTAAAATCAAAATCAATATTCAGCTATTTATTAATACTCAGGAAAGTGAAAATTCAAATTGTTGTCTAGCTATTTTTTTAGAAATGTGATAGACTGAAAACAAAACAGTGATAAAGTCAATATGAAAATTCAAAAAATTCTTTACTTTGTCTTTTATTTCAAAAATGATTTCAGTCCTAAACACTGTTATTTTATATTGAATTTAATCTATTGGATTTAATTAGTTTGATCTCTCATATTGAATGGCTTAGTAGCAGTGCATACACCTGATTCCTGTTCCATAAATATTTTTACTCTTAACAGCATTTTTCACCTGTAGATCTAAGTAGGAGGGTTATGACAATAATAACTAATACTTTTTCTTAGTAATTTTATTTCAATTTCCGTTTTGGTGAATTATGCTACTGATAGTATTAATCATGAAAGAGAGAAAGCCTATAATTTGAGATCGTATGACAATATAGCTTGAGTGGTTATATTTTATCCTATGTTTGCAAGTGATGAAATAAACTTCTTTTGGAGGTTTAATGCCCATACATTCCATAGAAATTGCAAAGAAGGTACTGATTGCAAGGTGATCTAAGAAATGAGGACTTTCAAAAAAAGATAGTGTACTCAAAGGCAATTGTTTCACTGTATTATCTGTGTTGTATTATTTTATTTATTTATTTTTTTTGATTGGGGATATGCCTCATTTTTATTTTATTTTTTTAATAATAAATTTTATTGTTATATTCCCCATACAATTGCAGCCCCCCCATTCTGACCCCAATCCCTCCCCTCCCGCCCCCGCCCCCCTAAAAGTGTCTCTGGTTCATAGTTTTTTGTTGATTTTGATTTTCACTTTCTTATAGTTATTCATTTTCCTGGTCCCTTATTTAAGTTTTCTAGATTCCTGCTATGAGTGAGACCATCCGGTATTTTTCTTTTTCTTTTTGGCTTATTTCGCTGAGCATGATCCATTCCAGCGCCATCCATGTTGCTGCAAATTGCATGTGTTTATCTTTTTTGAATGCTGAGTAATATTCCATGGTATATATGGACCACATCTTCTTGATCCAGTCATCTATTTTTGGGCATTTGGGTTGTTTCCAAAGCTTAGCTATTGTAAACAGTGCTGCTATAAACATAGGGGTGCAGGTGTTCTTTGGAATTGATGTTTCTGTGTCCTTTGGGTAAATACCTAGGAGTGGAATTGCTGGATCCTATGGAAGCTCTATGTTTAGTAGGTCCAGAAATCTCCACACAGCTTTCCACAGTGGTTGGACCAGTTTGCACTCCCACCAACAGTGCAGAAGAGTTCCTTTTTCTCCACACCCTCGCCAACATTTGTTGTTGCTAGTTTTTTTAATATGTGCCATTCTCACTTGTGTAAGATGGTATCTCATGGTAGTTTTGATTTGCATTTCCCTGATGGCAAGTGATGTTGAACATTTTTTCATATGCCTGTTGGCCATTTGCATTTCCTCTTCAGAGAAGTTTCTTTTTAGCTCTTCTGCCCATTTTTTGACTGGATTCTTTTCTTTGTTGTTGCTGAGTCTCATCAGCTCTTTGCAGATTTTTGTGATCAGTCCTTTATCATTAGTGTTGGGTGCAAAAATGTTCTCCCAGTTGGTGGGGTTTCTCTTTGTTTTTGTTATTGTCTCTTTTGCTGTGCAGAAGCTCTTTAATTTGATGTAGTCCCAGCTGTTTATCTTTGCCTTCACTATCACTGCTTTGGGTGATGTGTTTGTAAAGATGTCTTTGATGTGCGCAGTAAAGTGGCAGGATACAAAATCAACAGGCAAAAGTCAGTAGCCTTCCTATACACAAACAATAAATCTGAAGAAGAAGAAATCAAAAAAAACATCCCTTTTGTTATTGAAACAAAAAAAATCAAATATTTGGGAATAAATCTAACAAAAGAGGTAAAGGACCTATACAAAGAAAACTATAAAACACTGTTAAAAGAAATAGAAGAAGACACAAAGAAATGGAGAGACATCCCCTGCTCGTGGATTGGAAGAATAAACATTATTAAAATGGCCATCCTTCCAAAAGCAATATACAGATTCAATGCTATTCCAATCAAAATTTCAATGTCATTCTTCAAAGAAATAGAACAATTATTGATGAAATTCATATGGAATCACAAAAAACCCCAAATAGCCAAAGCTCTCCTGAAAAAAAAAGAAGGGAATGGAGGCATTACACTCCCAGACTTCAAACTATACTACAAAGCCATAATCATCAAAACTGCATGGTATTGGAACAAGAACAGACATACAGACCAATGGAATCGAATAGAAAATCCAGAAATAAACCCACAGATTTATGGTCAACTAATCTTTGACAAAGGAGCAAAGACTATGCATTGGAGCAAAGAAAGTTTGTTCAATAAATGATGCTGGGAAAACTGGGTCGCTACATGCAAAAGAATGAAGCTTGACCACTACCTCACACCATACACAAAAATCAACTCAAAATGGATTAAAGAACTAGACATAAGACCTGAAACCATAAAATATATAGAAGGAAATATGTGTTGTATTATTTTAAGCCAATCAATTTAAATCGTTTTCTTTAGCTCATAGATACTTTCTAAAATATCCACTTTTGAAGAATTAGGAAATCAATCCATTTAGCTTCTTTTTAGCTTTTCTTTTAATAACTGATTTTAAATGAAATAATGTCCTTACTTAATTTTTCAAATGTACTATCTTCCTTCCCAGAACAGACAGAATCTTTGAACAGGAACACTCTACCACCTTCCTTATCTCTTGATCTTCAGTTCTCAACATATTTATCATTTCCTCAAAAAAGCCTTCCAAGAACTGTCTGGCAGGTCAATTCCTGTTTTATTCCTTTTACGCTACATATTTTCATAGACAATATTTCATTTTGCAAGTACAATGTATTATAATTATTTTATAATTATCAGTCTACATCCCCAAAGTGACATTTCTCTAAGAACTGGAAACATGAAATACTACCCACTATTTTATTCTTGGCTTTACGGGGTAAATCAATGAACATTCAAAATAGACACTGGATGAATATTGGGGAAATAAATGAATCATTCAAAATGTTGCAATTGATGGCAAACATAATGCTTTCCCAAAATTGTTTTACCTTTAGCAGGGATACAAAAAATCTATATTGGTATTTCTTTTTCTTATAAATAATATGATATTCTTCAAGTAGCTCTTACTTTAGTGATTTGCCCCTGGGTTGACATGAATGGTTCAACTTAATTACTTCTTTTTAAATTCACTTTAATTCAATAATAAAATCAATCTTATATATCTGAGTCTCTGTAGATCTCAATCCATCCCCATCTCCTCCATAAGTTGGTACTCAACTACTTATTGTAAGGTAATATGATTTGAAAATGAACAGATGAGATTTTGTGAGGAATCCATTAATAAAATGATGACTTCCAAATCTGATCCAGATATAGATTTTACTCTAAATGAATGGCAGAAAACTTTTCTTAATATCCACATTTTACTTCCCCTATGCACTAAAACAGTGACTACTACATAGTAGTTATTCAATAAAATGACTTTTATCTAGTTTCACATACTTTTTAGAACACTAATATTAATATTTAGATACTAAGATGGTTAAATATTATTGTTAAGTGACAATGCTTCCCCAGGTGTTTCAATTCGCCAAATAGGTTCAATTCCTTAATATCTCTCTTTCTATAAAGAGGATTTCAGCAAATTAAGGGGCACCCTGGGGAACCCAGACTTGCATACTATAAAAAAATTCTGCCATCCACCATGTAACGATAAAGCATACTTTAATATGAAAGGTCTTTGATAGAATGATTGTGCATGAGAAAAAGTAATAGTTTCCCCATAAACTATCCACAGTTACTCATCCCTATGTTGGCAAATGTCTAGCCAAACAGGGTCAGCCTGAAGTGGAGGCACTGAGGTCAGAGAGGGTGCCACAAATCTAAGTCACCTTCTGGTATGGGACCATATGAAAAGGATGAGAGGAATCAGGCAACTCAAGAGTGAAAGGAACAAAATTGATGTACAAATCAAGACGAAGACTGCCATTGTCACCCTCCCCATGTTTCTCTCCCCCATGTCTCCTCCAATTCTCTATGCGTCTTGACTCCCCGTGTCTCCTCCAAGTTCCTGGTATAACTTCCAAGCTGAAAAGCAAATAAGCACTACTTCTCCGTATGTCTTTCCTTCTGTGTAATATCTCTCATCTGTGTATGTCTCTTTCTGTGTCACTCCAAGTGTTCTCTATCGTCACCTCACACTCAGCTCCATTCCACATTAAGTGGGGATGGGGAGCCAAGAACCTCTTTTTATGGTGATTTCTTTCTTATAAGAGGACAATTTTATAGGGTGTCTCAGAAGCAATGCTGAGGCTAGCCTAATACATTTATTTCTTTCCAAAGTTGATTTCAGGGAAGTTTTGTCATGAAAAGATTTAAAACATTTACCCATATATTTGTTTGAATGATACTTAGTTACCCCAAGTGAAAATTAAAGATTTTTAAGAGCAGCTCGATATACAGTGCTGGCAGGACTAGATTTTTCTCAGTTAATCAAACCTGAGGGTAAAAGAGCACCGGTATTGCTTTACTTAAAGTGTATACAATCTATTTTTAAAAGTTAATCACAATTTAAAAATGCCTTTATCCCTTTTCTAAGATTTCTCTCTCACAAATCTTCACATTCTTTAGACTTTCCCATTTTCTTGTATTATTTCAAACTTTCTTTAAATGCTTAAATATTCCTTATTATTTCCACTAGTGTTATTTTCACATATTAATTAGAACTCTTAATTCATAAAACCTCAACTTCCTAATTTCTAAATTATAAGTAATTATAAAGGCCTGAGTTATAGCATTATCACTTTAGATCAGAAGACATACAAATATCTTCATGATTTCTAAAATATGTTTTCCAGTTTATATCTAGGTGCCATAACACACTTTTCTCATAGGCTCATTTGATTTGTTCCCTAGCAATAAGGAATCAAAAATAAAAATAGTAATTATTTCAACAAAAATATTTATTTTATTGTTTATGGTCATAAATTTGCTCACTGGCTTAGTAAATAAAGATTTCACATATAGAAAAATAGTATAGCTTAACATTTTTATTTTTTTCTTTTACATATGGTACACTGAATAAACTCCAATCATCATAATTGAATTGACCCAATGATTTAATTTTCATGGTACCTTCAATTACTAAGGTACACTGGGTTGTGGCACAATGCCCAATTTTCTGGCCCATGGATGGGGTGACAGGCATGTGATCTTAATGAGGAGCAATTTTTCTTTCTGGTGTCTATCAGTTAAGGTCCTACCTAGTGTAACATTCATTTTTACTGCTTTGACAACTTGTGGGGAAGAAAAGCATAGTAAGATTAGTAATAACTTGGGCCTCCCTGGTGACACAAGCTGTTGAGCACTGCAAGATGAGGCAATCAGCAGCCTCTGAAGCACTAATTCCATCACTGGCTGGCCAGGGAGCAGACCATGGTACAGCAGACCTCTCCTGTCTCGCCTGCTGCTCCCCTCAGCAGTGTATTTTGTTAGTCTACCTGTTCTGTTCCCCACCCTCTCTGTGGTGAAGCCTCTCACTCTCCTCAGCTTTGTCCTGTACCCCAGCTCTTGAATGCATAAATAAATAAATCTTAAAAAAAAAGATTAGTAATGACTTATATACAGTTCAATTTTTATCTTGACTTTTTTATACAAAATACACTTCCTTTTTATTTTTCCCCACCATAGTTTTTGCTATCCCCTTCCCCTTTCCCACGCCCCCCCCTTACTCTGCCTCAGAAACCTCATGTTTATTGATGATCACTGGTTTTTGAAACTGTTTTACATTATTGAGTTGTCTGCTATGTCGATGTTCAGTGTTTGATTTTACGTACCTGACTTACTTTACTGCACATGATTCTCTCAGCCGCCTTCCATTTTGTTGAACATGGCTGCAATTCATCCTTTCTTATGGCTGCCTAATATACTGATAGTATAGGCTGAGTATTCTATATCCTCTTGATCCAGTCCTCTGCCAACAGTATTTGGGCCGTTTCCATATCCTGACTAGTGTAAATAATGATGCTGTGAACATTGTTGAATATATGGAATTTTGTGTTGATGATTTCATATTTTTCCCTGGGAGTGGGATTGCCAGGTCATATGGTAATTCCATTTTCAGCTTTTTTTTTTTTTTAAGGCAAATCCAAATTGCCTTCCATAACAGTTGCACTGGTTTACATATGCACCAACAGTGTGATAACGTTCCTCTTTTCCCTGCATCCTCTCCAACTGTTATTATTGGATATCTTTCTATTATGTAACAGGTGCAAGATGGTATCTCATTGTAATTTTAACATGCATCTCTCTTACTGGGAAGGACAATGAACATTTTTTTTTCATATATCTATTGACCTTCTAGATACCATCCTTCATAAATAATCTATATCTGCTGTACATTTATTAATTGGGTTGCTTTTTTATTTTCTTTATTGCCAGTATGTGTGAGTTTTTTTTAATACATCTTCAACATTAACCCCTTGTCAGTTATATATGGTGTGAATATTTTCTCCCATTCAAGGCAGTGTCTTTTTATTTTTTTAAGATTTATTTTATTTATTTATACAAGCACTGGGTACAGTCAGAAGCACGGAAGGCTGAGAGAATTCTCCAGAGCCAGAGCGGGGAGCAGAACAGGCAGATTGATGAAGCACACTGCAAGGGGAGCAGCGGGTGGCAGGAGAAGTCTGTGGGCCAGTGGGACCCTCGCGGGTGGCCGGGGATCGAACCAGCACTGCAGAGGCTGCGGGCAGCTTCGCAACCTAGTGCTCAACCGCTGCACCACCGGGGAGGCCCCAAGGCAATGTCTTTTTAATCTTGTATTTACATTCACTTTATAAAAGGTCTTTTAACTTGAGGTAATCTCAATTTTTTACTTTTGTTTTTTGTTCCTTGCCATAGTGAATGAGACTCCAAAATTACTTTTATAGTTGCTAGCATGGAATCCATCACCAACATTTTCTTTTATATATTTAATCGTTGTAGATCTTAGCCATTTGTAGTTTACTAAATTTAGAATTTATTTTGTTTACATGGTTAGTGATCCAACTTCATTCTTTTATGAGTAACTTTTCAATTTTCTCAGTGCCATTTATTAAAGAGACTGTCTTTTCTGCATTGTATATCATAGGTGCTTTATTATAGATAATAGGCTGGTATGAACAAATATTTATTGAACAATGCTAATTTCACTTGTTTTATGACTTGGATTCCCTTAATTTCCTGTTTTTGTCCATTAGCTTTGGCAAAATATTTAATTCTAATTTAAATTTAACTGATGACAATGAATATACTTGTTATGATTCCAGTTTTAAGGGGAAAGATTTCATTTGTTCATCATTAAGTATATTTTTAACTATTGATTTGTGGTAGATAGATTTTAGTATACTGAAGTAGATTCCTTTTTTTCCCATATTATTTGGGTTTTCATTATAAATGAGTACTGAATCTTACAATATCCTTTCTCTGAATCTATTAATATTTTATATTATTTTATTTTAATTTTGTCCCTATTATTTGTGTATAATACATTGATTTGTTTGGTCCTGTCTGATCTTTTATTTTGTTTCTCTATATTGCACATGAGTGAAACCATTGGTATCTGTCTTTCACACTCTGACTTATTTGCTTACCCTTATCCCCTCTGCTTCATCCACATTGTCTCAAATGGCAAAGTTCTGTTTTTATTTTTTTTAAGATTTATTTAATTTATTTATGTATGCAAGAGCTGGGTTGTAGGTCAGAGGTGCAGGGGTGGGTAGTGGATGAGAGGATTCACCTGACACAGAGTGGGGGACAGAACAGGTGGATTTACTGAAATACACTGCTGGGTATGACAGGAAACAGGAAAGGTCTGCTGTGCCATGTTAGCTCCCTGGCCGGGAATCAAATTCATGCTGCAGTGGCTATGGATTGCTTCATTGTGCTTATACTTAACAGCTTGTGCCACCAGGGAGACCCCAAGAGCTCTGCTTTTAATAGCTGAATTATTGCTCCATGGTGAATAGCTCCATGGTGTATATAAAACACAATTTCTTGATCCACACATTTGCATTTTGGCACTTAGTTGTTTTTTTTTTTCCCAAAAAAAAACTTCACTATTGTAAATTGAGTTGCAATGAACATTGGAGCCCAATATATACTTTCAAATTAGTGTTATTTTTATTATATGTATTTTGTAGATATTTGATGTCAGTCCCTTGTCAGATTATGATGTGTAAAGATTTTTTCCCGTTCAGTAGGGTGTCTTGAGTTTTTGATAGATTCCTTCACAGTGCAGAAGCTTTGTGATTTGATTCAGTCCCATTTGTTTTTATTCTTGTGTGTGTGTGGGTGTGTGTGCTGTTGGACATTGATCACTAAAATCAAAGTCATGGAGTATTTTGGTTATTTTTTTTCTAATGTGCATTTCATAGTTGCATGTTTTACATCAAAACCTTCAATCAATTGAGTTAATTTTTGCATATAGTATGAGGTCGTGGTTTAGTTTTATTGTTTTTCATGAATCTGTCCAGTTTTCCAATATGTTGAAGAGAACTTTCTCTATCCAATGCATATTATTGTTTCTTTCCCTAATGTATATGGGCAGTATAAGAAATGACAAAATGAACCACTCTAAACACATCAATAGTTTGCATGTAAGCTTTAAAGCCAGAATTAAAACCTATGTTTCCCAAATTTGTGGGTTTTGGTTTCCACAATTTTCTTAGCAATAGTTTTTACCTTAGTGCATGTTAAGATTTTTCTTATTATAGTAGCAAAGGAGAAGATGGTTTGGAAGTGGCACCGCTTTTTGCAATCCTCAAAAATGGGAAAGCATTAGAGGGAAATTGCAAGAACCTATAACCCTACTTCCTTATTCATGGAACAGAACAAAATAGTACCTCAGGGCAGAAAAGTGTTTACCTTTATTTGGAAATCTTTAACAACACATGAGAATTTTGAGGCAGTTATGAATCTGTCTCACTCCCCTACTCAAAATATGCTCTGATTTAAAGTCAAACCCAAAAGTTATTGCATATAACATAACACAAACAAAACAAGGCACACGAGAGGATATTGAAAAGTAAATTCTCAAGATAGAGACAAAAATAAAAGATTCAAACACAAATATGTTTGTTGGGTCTCAAAAGGAAAGGTTCTGGGAGAATTGAAAACCAATGGATTAATCAAAATTAACAATAAAATTCATTGTTTTTTAAAATTTTTATATAGCCAGATGTGTGAGGTTGAGAGAATTCACTAGAGACAGAGTGGGGAGCAGAACAGGCAGATCTACTGAAATACAGTGCTGAGGGGAGCAGCAGGCAAGATAGGAGAGATCTGCCATGCCATCTGGGTTAGCTCCCTAGTTGGGGATTGAACCCAGGACGTAGTCATGATAGTGCTGAGACTTAATGCCTAAACCACCAGGGAGGCCCCAACAATGAAATTCTTAAAGCCAAAATGATCACACATGAAACTGATTTCACAAGTATCCTAGTTTTTCTTTCCAAAAGTTTTGGGAAAGCAAAGTCCTCTATTACTCAAACTTTTGCCCCCCAAACAGCATATTTGAGGGTGGTAAATTTTTGCTCCCCATAAAGTCTCTTATTTCATCTATTTCTACTCCTAGTATTATGCAAAGCTTCCCAGACTTGCCTGTCTGCCGTGTGACTCACTTGTGAACTAATTCATTCATTTTCATTTTTATACTATTTCACTTTTCAAATACGCATTAGTTTTTGTTTGAGATTTTGAAACATGAATTCATTGATTAAAATTGGATCAATTTATACATTAATTATTTTTAAATATTCTAGCTAAAATGAAAAAAATATTGATATATATATATATGATGAATGGACCCTTTCTAATAAAAATTAAACATTTTGGCCATTGAGCAGAACATATATGCCTCATTTAATTTAATTTAAATTTTATTAGAAAATAATGTACTTTCCTCTTTCTGAATTTAGAAGGCATAACTATGACTTCATAACTTATATAGCTCTAATTTACCTCCTACAGAGAGAAGTGTAATTAAAATAACTAGGATATTTAAAATTAATATATGAAAATTCATAGATTATAGGATAAGTGGAAATATTTTATGAATATATATTTTTTTGCAAAGCTACTTATTAATTACAAAAGTAAATCAAATCTTCAAATAGTGATAATTTTATCTTCATTTCTTGGTAACCTTTTTTCTTGTACAATTGTGCTACAATTAACAATATAATATTGAACAAAAATGGTACAGGCACATACTTCTCATGCCTAAAATGCTTTTTAAAAATGTCACTATTGTGTTTGATATTTAGTATGCCTTATTTTTTTTGAGGTAAATGTATTGAGTTTTGTGTTTCTCTTTGTACTAAGTTACATTAATAGATTTTCAATGTTTGATACAAGCTACATTTTTGAAATTAAGAGTTTGCAGAAATTTTATCTTACAATATTGCTGGAATTATTTGCTAAAATTTTATTTTTGATTTGATATTTGATGAATGAAAGTTGTATATATATTGTTATTGCCTTTCTCTGATCAGTTACAAGCAAAATCATGTTGGGCTGCATTGATGACATTGAAGGGAGCAAAGGAAGTTTACTTTTTCCACTTCTAAAGAAGCATATTTATTCAACAGAACTGACAACTTTGAGTTAGAGAGGTAAAATTGTGGGACCTTGTTGCTTTTCTAGGGGATTTTATACTCATTTGAAAAATGACATCTATTTAAAAAATATATATCATAGAATCAAACACATCATATTTTCAAAGATTTATTTATTCATACAAGAACTGGGATACAGGCCAGAAGTGTGGGGAGTGAGAGGACTCACCAGAGAGTGGGGAGCAGACTAGACAGATTTATTGAAATACACTGCTGGGACTCCCCGGTGGTACATTGGTTGAGCACTGGGCTGAGAAGTTACCAGCAGCCTCTGCAGCGCCGGGTCGATCCCCAAACAGCTATCCAGGGTCCCATATGGTGCACAGACATCTCCTGCGATACCTGCTGCTCCCCTCAGAGTCTACTTCCTCATTCTGCTGTTCTGCTCCCCACTCTGGCTCTGGTGACTTCTCTCATGCTCCCTCGCTTCTGACTATATCCAGTGCTTGCATAAATAAATAAATAAATAAATAAATAAATAAATAAATAAATCTTAAAGAAAATGAAATACACTGCTGAGGGGAGCAGCGGGGGAGTCAGGAGAGGCCTGCTGCACAATGTGGGTCACCTCCCTGGCCAGGAATTGAATTCTTTTTGCAGTGGCTGTGGATAGCTACATAGTGCTTCATCTTATCCCCTTGTGCCACCAGGGAGGCCCCAGAACCAAACACATCTTAATTTGCTTCCTGAATTTGTTTTTAACCTAGATTTTTTTTTTAATTTTACCTAGACTTAAAGTATTTGGACATAAAATTCTTGATAGTATTCTTTATCTTTTTACTTCTTGTTCATGTTTATCATCATGTCCTCTTTTTAATACTATTTATTCACATTTATTTTCATTCCCATAGGTTCGCCAATATTATTAGATGTTTTGGTTTATTATCCCTCCCTTCTTTTTTTTTTTTCTTTGATTTATTCCTTTAAGAGTGTTGTTTTCTCTCTACTGTTTTTTATTTTGTGTGTGTGTGGGGAGAGGCATTCTTCTGTTTTTGCTTACCATCAGATTTATTTTGCCTCACTATTTTTTTACCATTACTTCACGTCTAACATAATACTTTAAGCCTAAGTATTTACATCAACTACTTGTTTTTGATAAGAAGTGTTTTCATTGTCAACCTAGAGATAAGAAATTTATGATTTACAGGACTATAATTTATTTAGTACTACATTTAACCTTTTTTCCATTTAACAATATTTTAGGTTATTGTTCATTAGGAGGTAGTTGAAAATATGTGTTTGAAATTATCAAGAGTAATATACATAGTCAATGCTTAGTCATGAAATAGCAATACTGTAACTGGTAGCCAATCTGGAGTGAGAATGAAGCTAAGAAATGCCTTTAAAATACACTTTGGAAGGGCCTCCCCAGTGGGGCAGTGGTTGAGCATTGTGTTGCAAAGCTGCCCATAGCCTCTGCAGCACCAGTTTGGCCACTGGGCGAGGGTCCCACATGGAGAACAGACCTCTCCTGCTGCTCGCAGGTCCCCTCATCAGTATATTTCGTTGGTCTGCCTGTTCTGTTCTCCGCTCTGGCTCTGGTGAATTTTCTCACCCTCTGTGCCTCTGACTGTTCCCAGTGCTTGTATAAATAAGTAAATAAATCTTTAGAAAAACATAAAATAAAATACTCTTTGGAAATTTTCTTTCCCTATTTTTTTTAATTTGCATACAATTCTCTTATAATTTCCCTAAAATATTGTACTAAATATTTAACTGAACAAAGATTAAGCTAATTTGTCTTCCCATTTTAGTAACTGCATGCTATTGGATGAAAAGTGTAAGTCAGTCTTTGGAAAAGTAAATTATAATTTATCAAAATTCTTTACATTTTTCCAATTTCAAAGTACCCTATTTCAATAAGATCACAGACACCATTTGCTGTATGAAAGTGTCTGCCTCAGTTATTAGCAGCTTTACACTATATAACCAGTTTCCTGTTAATAAAGTACAGATTTCTTTTTGTTTATAAAGATTTATCATTTATGCATAAAAGAGCTGGGGTTCATGCCAGAGATGTAGAGGGTGAGAGGATTCACCAGAGACAGAATGGGGAGCAGAACAAGCAGATCCATTGAAATACTCTGTTGAGGGGAGCAGTGGGCAAGACAGAAGTCTGCTGTGCACGTGTGTTGCTCCCTGGCCAGCCAGGGATTCAACTCATGCTGCAGTGGCTGGTGATAGTTTGATAGTGCTGTCTTTAACCCCTGGGCCACCAGGGAGGCCCCTAAAGTACAGATTTCACTTGAATGACCTATGCACACAGTTTTAAAAAGGGAAGGAATCTTTGAAGTCATGTCACCCAAGTCCCTTATTTTACATTGAGAGCAAATGACATCGAGAGCAGTAGAGCTATTTTTTGAAATATTTTATTACTATTCATTCTATAGCTCTATATAATTTAATTTTCTCAATGTTACATTCCAGCATGGACATGTTTGAGTTTTTTGTTTGTTTTTATTGTCTTTGAATACAAAAATTATCATCAGATTGTAATTTTTGACTCCTCCTTTCACACTTAAGAAAAACTCAATGTGTTTTAAGAGCCTGCATGACCTGGCCCCTCCCCATCCTTTAACCTTATTTTAATCAGATTTGTTCTGGATTTCTGCTCTGCAGACTTGTTCTTTAAAATGCTTCTCTTCCTCTTCCTGTTGCAGGACACTGGCACTCACCCGCTTTCACTTACTCTTATCTAGTTAAAAGGAATTTAGTTTTTAGATTTCAGTGCTTTAGTAGTTCCTTTGGAAAAACTTCCTTCTCCTTCTCAACTAATCTTTACAAATTCTTATAAAAAATTTGAAGCAGAATTTTTATCAGTTTGATTTTTTTTAATTTGGATACTGATATTCATATTTTTAAAAAAAGGTATGATTAATTAAATGACCACCAGAGATTCCATGATGGTGCAAGGGGTTAAGCATCAGCACTATGAAGCAATTTGCAGCCACTGTAGCACGAGTTTGATCCCCGGCCAGGGAGATACCCACATGGCACATCACACCTCTCCTGACTCACCCACTGTCCCCTCAACAGTTTATTTCAGTAAATCCGCCTGTTCTGCTCCCCACTCTGTCTCTGGTGAATCCCTTACCCCCTAACCTCTGGTCTGTACACCAGTTCATGTATGCATAAATAAATAAATCTTTAAAAAATAAATAAATATATTATTTATTTAAACCCTCTATATTATAAGCTCTGCCAGCACAGAGATCCCATGTCTTTATAACACACTGCATTTAAATCTGACACTGAATATTTGTTCACTAATAAATATTATCATAAGTAAACTAGAATTTCTGTATATTTCAAATATCTCAGATTGTATCATTTATAGAAACTCTTTGCAATAGATTTCCAATATAAAGTTGATTTCAACTCCATCAATTCAGCACAGATTTAGAAATACTTTAGTGATTTTTCAACAAGCTGAAGTCATTCAAAACAATTTTTTTAAGGTTATTTATGCATACAAGAACTGGGGTACAGGCCAGAGGTGTAGGGGTGAGAGGAGTCACCAGAGACAGAGTGGGGAACAGAACAGGTGGATTAACTGAAATACACTGCTGTGACATCCTGGTATCTCCCTGGCTGGGATCAAACTCTTGCTGCTGCAACTGCTAATAGCTTCATACGTTGTGTCGTCTTAACCCTTCATACCACCGGGGAAGCCCAAACCAAACCAATGATAATAAGATATAAGATTCTCATCAACTTATTGAAGTCTTGCTAATTTCTGAAAATGATTTATATTGACTTGGCAATTACATTGTTCTCAAGCCAGTAAAAGAGATCATTGAAAACAAATTTAAATTTATAATTAATCCTATTTTCTGATTCAGTGTTATTATTTAAAAAATACATAATTATAAATTTAAAACAAAATCATAGTTTTCTTGGCAACCAAAACATAAATTTCTATTTTTTTAAATAAGGAAAATATTGTTTATATTGATAATATCATCACCATATTTATATAGTATTATTGAATGATAATATACCCTATGCTATAGTTATAAGCTATAGTAGTAATTTGTAAACACTGCAGTTAATAAAAGAAGATTCTCTCTGGTGTCAGGAAATATATAATTAAAAAAAGTCTATTTCAAAGTAAAAAAAAGCTATAAATGATAGCTTTTATTTAGGAACAAGATGAATATAAGAATAAAAGAGTAAAACTAGACCACCATCTCAGATCTCACACAAAAATTAACTCAGAATTGAATAAAGACTTGGATGTAAGGCCTGAACCCATAAAATATATACAAGGGAATAAGCAAAATACTCCACAGCACTGTCTTCAGTGATATCTTTATGTATTCATTTCTAATGACCAAAGAAACCAAAAGGAACATAACTGCTTCAAAACACACACACACACATTGGAGTACTACTCAATAATAAAATAATTATGAACACTTGCCATTTGCAACAACATGAATTGAACTGGAGAGGATGGTGCTAAGTGAAATAAGCCAGAATGGAAAGATAAATATTGCATGGTTTCACTTATCTATGGAATATAAAGAAAGAAAGCAAAGGGTTCATCAAAACCCAACATTAATAAAACATATAAATATGTTGGTAAAATTGTGGTAACCTGAGTGGGTGGTTGGGGGTGGAGTGCAATGCGTTAGGGGGCCCAGAGGAAGATGGGTAGCTCTCTGGCCAGGGATCAAATTCAGAGCTCCGTGGTGGTGGTGGCTCATCAAGGTGATGGTGCTGAGGCTTAACCCTTAAGTACCAGGCGGCCCTAAGCTCTATAATTTTCTATATTAGAGTCATTAATTCTTCATACACACACACCCCTATACACATATCTATTTAATATATATGTATATAAATACATGAAACAGACTCACTGTGTATAAAAAAAAAAAAAAAGATTCTTTCATTCCAGAAGCAAAACCACCTTTGTTATGGACAGAGTAAATACACACTCAGTAAGAATACCTGGTGGACAGTGTTATGAAGAAGACCTGATGCAAATGGTGAAGGATTATTGGCTTTTATAGGATGCTCCATCCAGTTCTGGGGAAAAATGATGTTACTGGATCCAAGCTCCACCCTTCTCTCTGATTGGGGAGTTTGTAGTACTTATATGGCAGTAGAACTTTCATGAGCATGGGGTGATGTTGCCATACTGATCTGAAAGTCATTCCTGTTCATGTGCACCGAGGGTATTACCTTATTGAAAGTTCTTCTGGGATTCCTGGATATAGCTGGCCATAAATTATCTTTATTTTATTTTTTTAAGATTGATTTATATATGCATACAAGAACTAGGGTACAGACCAGAGGTGCAGAGGGTGAAAGGATTCACCAGAGACAGAGTGGGGAGCAGAACAGGCAGACTTACTGAATATACTGCTGAGGGGAACAGCAGGTGAGACAGGAGAGGTCTGCTGCGCCATGTGGGTAGCTCCTTGGCCAGCCAGGGATTGAACTCATGATGCAGAGGCTGTGGATAGCTTCATAGTGTTGTGTTTTACCTCTTGCACCACCTGGGAGTCCCATAAATTATCTTTAGATACAGCTCATGCCCTAGTTAACTAATGTCATTTTGTCAGGGCCCAGGGTAAAACTACTGTACAATGATTACACAGCCTTCCCCACCAGTCAGGGAGAAAGGGGTATTATTCCCAAGTTAAGTAACCCAAGGTGCCCAATGAATGAGAAAGGAGAGTTTCATATGATAAGGAGTTTACTTTTTTTTTTTTTTAAGTCTGAGAGTAAAGATGAGATTCTTTCATAGAAAAAACCTGCTTACAAATAAATATACATGGAATGATACCTCCCTCCAAAAACTACATAGTCTTTTAGATCATAAAATTGTAAGCAGGGATAGGTTTTTCTAAGCTATCACTTGGAAAAGGATAAACGTTTAGGAAATGACAATCTCCTTTTTGATTAGGGAAAGGCAATGGACTAAGACAGAGATAAGAGCTTCTCTTTAGCCTCTAAGGCCTTTATTGTTCTTAACTCAAAATGATCTGTATATTTTTAGTGGAATAGACTTACTTGGCTGACTTTAATTTCACATACCAAGGTGACACATATTGGTAAACTCCACTTTGGACATCTTGAGAAAAGCTTACCTGACCCTTTTGGAGACATCAGTCCCACAACCTAAGTTATTGCATTTTTGTTTTATATTGCCACAGAATAAAGTAGAAAAGTTAAGTGTATTGATAAGTGTGGCATCTATTGGGATCTATTGAAGTTCTCATAGGTAAACCACATGTTGTTGGAATAACAGGAGCTTTTTGTACTGTTAATTTTGTTTACAGTCACACCCTCTAATGTCTTGTTGCTAAATAACCAAGTGGAATATGAATCCAATTGTTATTCAATACAGTATTTATATTTCCCCTATAAAACCTTAAATAAAACTTTATTTCTTGGGGGAGTCACTCTGCTTTATTAAATATAGCAATGTAATTCAGTTTATTCTATATTATGTATAAAATGTTATTAAACTCAATAATCCACATTGCAACTTAGTTCCAAAACCACTTGAGAGGAACACAATTAATCTCATGGGAGAATGTTTCTCCTTGTATTTGTGTTAGATTTTTATGCTTATGAGCATCTAAACATCCATTCTTGTCACAAAGGCAATCTTCACCAAACATCTGCAGAAACATTTGGAATGCTATTGTTATGAGAGGAATTGTCCAAGTGTGCATGTTTTTATAACATACCATTATGGTTGGATTGATAGTCCTGAAAAAAAGAGTTCTGATTACAGTATAATGCACTGTCTTAATCATCTGTCACTATATATCAGATAAAATGACTTGCTCATCATAGAATTCTTCAGAATAGAAATGTGGGTTGTCTTGTAGAGTTGCAAATGCTATGTCACCTGAAAAATTATTCATTTGCAATCAACTTATTTGCTGAGGAAAGGATTATAAACTCTAGCAAAGACTCTAGCTAACTCTAAAAGACTCTTCCAATTTTTTACTCTTGTGGCAAGAATCATGTTGCCCATTTTGTTCATTTGCTATCCTTCACTCCTGCTTTATAGGGTAAAACACAATATCAAATCTTCCTTTTTAATCTTATCTCAAAATTATGCTGCGCTTATTTTTATTAAAATATTTATTTTTTTATTTATTTGTGCATACAAGAACTGGGGTAAAGATCAGAGGTGCAGCAGTGAGATGATTCACCAGAGACAGAGTGGGGAGCAGAACAGGTAGACTACCTGAAATACACTGTTGGGGGAGCAGCAGTCGAGTCAGGGGAGGTCGGGTACACCATGAGGGTTTCTCCCTGGCTTGCATCAAACTATTGCTACACTGACTGGTGATAGCTTGATAGTGTTGGGATTTTAACCCCTACACCACCAGGGAGACACGTATTTTGTACTTCTTTCTTGGATCAGGACTTGTGGTTCTGGAAGTGGAAAATTGGAAAACATCCCTTATAAATTCACATATATAATCATATATACCTTATTTAATTGTGGTGGAACTATGTGAATCAATACACACTATAATTATTTCCATAATTAAATTTAATCAAATTTATATTTATATAATACTGTTAGAGAAATTTATTTTTTAAAGGAGCAAATGATATATAGTACTTTGTTGTTAAGAGCTGCAATATGTTATTATGAGTAAGGACTTGCAAACTGCAAGGGACAGTGAGCTATTTTCTGATTGACTTATGTTTCAGCAATTACATTAAAACAGATTTCATATTAGTTCTTCAGGTTGATTGATTAAATGACTGTTTTTCAAATAGTTTTCTTTATGTCAAAAATAAAGCAATTACTGATAAATTATTAATACATTTTGAAAAGTGAGTATGACCTTAGTATTGCACTAAATTGTAGACATTAGTTAAATTATCAACCTAGAAAGTAAAGAATTAGACTAAGGAAGCATGTAGTGCTATTTTTAAGCACTCAAATGCTTATATATATATATATATATATATATATATAAAAGCTTTTATATATATATATATAGAGAGAGAGAGAGAGAGAGAGAGAGAAATGAGTAATTTGAATAAATTGAGTATTTGCTTTTTGAGATTATTGAGAATGTTAATTCTACAACAATTAATGCTAAAATCCTAGACCTACTTCATTGGACAGTCTGTTTCATCTCTCAGACGATTTCCTTTCTAACAAATCTCATTTGCTCAGACCTTTTCAAACCTAGTCTTTTATTCAACATCACACAATTCTTTTGAGGAAAATAACAGGGATGTAGGTCAGAGGTGCAGTGGAAAGGATCCACCAGAGACAGAGTAAGGAGCAGAACAGGCGGATCTACTGGAATACACTGCTTAGGGGAGCGGGGTAGGGGGACAAGAGATGTCTGCTGCACCATGTGGGTTAGTGCCTTGGCCAGGGATAGAACCCAGGCCACAGTGACTGGTGATAGCTTGATAGCACTGAGACTTCACCCCTGTGCCACCAGGGAGGCCCTGTTTCTGGATCTTGCCTGTGTATATCTCTAAGGTTTTGCCTAAATATGTTCCCTGATTAAATGAAAAATTACATTAAAATATTCAATGAATGACTACCATGTTCAGTGTACAATGAATGCAATTTGAAATGGTGGGAGAGGAAATATGCCAGTGATATTTGCAGTCATTCAAAATCATTCTAAAGAGTTAGATAAAAGATGTCCATACACACAAATCAAAAACCTACAAAACAACATGGTAGAAGATACATTTTTATTGAGCAAATAAATAGGTAGACCTTATTTAATTTATATATACATATGTGTGTGTGCATTTTTGCAATGTATTATATTTATGTATTAGTCTCTGACTTTAAGTAGATCAATGTCTTTATACAGATGTATTTTAATGTGCTTGTGATATTTAGTTGAGTGGTACAATTTCTGTGTCTAATTGCATTTCTTTGTCTATTGGTCTTTCTGTATTGAGATCACATTGGCTATGTGTTTCCTACGTGTGTAAAGTTCACTTATTGGGGAAGATATATTTTACCTAGATAAATAAAAACTGCCATGACATGGAATGTGAGTTAAAATTAGTAAAGATAAAATCTTCAATGTTTTTATGTCTTAAATCTGCCCTGAATATTTTCTTGTTGAAATGAAATTAGTCTTCTAAATATTTATTTTTTAAATTAACAGACTGCTATTATGCGGAGTAAATTAATATCTGTTCTTATGATATTATAGTAATGAGATTAGACATTTCTGATTTTTTTTTTACTTTTATATCTTGTATCTCCATGTTCTATATAGTCTGTAAGTATTCTGAGTCAATGGGAAACTAATTCTTGGAGTGAGGGAAAGATCAAGTAAAGTTTGAATGGAATCATAGCTAGAAACTGAGATCAAAATATGATGTCAGTTTCCCCACCCCCTACATGTGAACTCCTCTATTGTGTCACAGAGTAGGTAGCTGAAATATGACATGCCTCCTATACTATCCACACTCCCAGTCCCACCATCCATTCCCTTGGAGCTTACTATTCAAGGGAGAACAAACATTAGGAAGATAGTTCTGAAGGAGAAAAGAAAGAAACTAAAAAATTAAGCAGGGATTCTTGCTTAGTATTTTCCTAATGGTATGGATGAGGCAATAATTCATTCTACTCATTCTATTGGAATAAACAGGGCAGGTTGAGTAAAGGAAACTCTTATGGAGAGTGAAGTGGAAATTTTTCTCTAGGCACCGCAGGGATATTATAATAATTATCCAAAACATGAGTGAATTGAACAAAATAAAGACTTCTTTCAGTGGCCCTGGTTTTATGTCCATAGGGAAAGTTGATAAATTGAAGGGAAGAAATTATAACATTGAGACCATCAAGCTCAGTGTAATTATGGACAATGGTGGTAATTTCTTTAGCAAGATCACAAAGAAATGAACACTTAAATGTGCTTATATTATGTTGACTGTGAGTTGGTTCAGTTAAGAGACAGAGTCCAAATATGACCATCACTAGTGATAATGAAGAATCATTTTGTGTAGCATTTATATTTTCTCAATATGCCATACATAAAAAATAAAATAGCAAAATCATATACTGGTTATAGTTTACTTTCCATTTTCTGTGCACTCAATTTCTAACTTCTCTTATTCATAGCTTTGGTTGCAAATTTTAAAAGACAATTTCTGCAAAGCTGTACTTTTGTGTAACATAGCTGAAAATAAAGGAAGAGAGTGTGTGTACATAGTAAGAGGAAAGCAAATTTGAAATTCAATTGTAGTGGCATTTGTGTCTATACACATTCATTAACTGTTGTTGATAAGAATGTTTCATCAAGCTACATTCAACACATACTTCCAAGTGTGGTTATATATGCACGTTGTTTCTATGAGTCTTGCATACAAATATTTACCTACTTTGATTAGGAGTATGTTTGAAAATTAGAATCCATCTTTAGCTATTGACAGAATATATGAAATACAAGTATTTAATATTCTATAAAGCTATAAATCCTATTAAGATGATTAACAAAGCTGCTTATCTTTAACACTCATTTAGTAGTTCACTAGAAGTGATAAGCCTGCTATTTGTTATGACTTTTTCCTTTAATGCATTTATGTAATTGGAAAAATAATGGGTGAAACAGATGTCTTCGGTAAAATGTCATTTATACACAGTAAAGATTTAGAATTTTCAACATAGGTAATTGGTAAAGACTCATATTTCAGACAAAATTGCATAAATTTATATATATATGTATATATATGTTTTAAATATATCACTGGTAGTAGTTGAATAGCTATATTTTTTCCCAATTGGAGTTTATTCTAATTGACTTTAGATGAATTAAGACTTCTAAACATATTTCAATAAAATATGTCAATTTTCTCCAAATAAAAAGTAATACATATATGTGCAATTACAGTAACATAATGTTATATTTAACTGACTTCTAGATTTCTTCTCTCAGTAAAAATAAAATCCAACTATTAATGGTTAGGCAATAGTGTACTTCCTGTTGATTTAGAAATTAAGTAATATATGGGCTTCCCCGGTGGCGCAGCGGTTGAGCGCTGGGTTGCGAAGCTGCCCGCGGCCTCTGTGGCGCCGGTTCGATCCCCGGCTGCTCCCCGGCCACCAGAGGAGGGTCCCGCATGGCGCGCAGACCTCTCCTGCCGCCCGCTGCTCCCCTCAGCAGTGTACTTCAGTCCTTCTGCCTGCTCTGCTCCCCGCTCTGGCTCTGGTGAATTCTCTCACCCTCCCGCGCTTCTGACTGTACCCAGTGCATGTATAAACAAAAAACAAACGAACAAATAAATAAATAAAATAAATAAAATAAAAACATGCCTCTATAAAAAAAAAGAAATTAAGTAATATATAATGAATGCATAATATATTAAAATATGAATTCATTCTCTTGTTAAAAATACAAATAAATACAAGTACATATAGAATAAACTTAGCAGAGTTCATTTTATTTCCATTTTATGTCAACTACATTATTACATTGTTGATCATAGTGATGATAGCTTCTCAGAAGACATAGCAGGTGTTACTTTTTCAGCAGGTGCTACATGTACTAAAGTCTGTACCATTTTCATGAAAAGTCAAGTTTAGATTACTGATGCTATTGTATGATTTCAGAGGGGAATTCTAGTCTATATTTCTTGAAAAATTTAGATAAATCAGAATGGCCATTCTACTCAAAGCAATATACATTTTCAACACAATTCCAATAAAAGTGTCAATGAAATATTTCGATGAACTAAAGTATATATATATATATATATATATATATATATATATATATATATACTACTGCAATTCATATGGAATCACAACAGGCCACAAATAGCAAAAATAATCTTGGAAAAGAAGAAAGAGAATGCTTCTAGGCCTCAAATTATATTATAAAGATAGAGTAATGAAAACAGCCTGGTACTGGAACAAAAACAGACATAAAGACCAATAAAACAGACTTGGGAGCCCAGAAATAAATATATGGACAGTTAATCTATGACAAAGGAGCCAAAAACAAACCCTGGCACAAGGATGGTTTCTTCAATAAATGGTGTTGGGAAAACTGGGACAGCTAGATGATAAAGAATAAAGGAAGACCACAAACCCAAACCATATACCAAAATCAACTCAAAATAGATCAAAGACTTGGATGTAAAACCAGAAACAATAAAATACATAGAAGAAAATATAGCCAAAACATGTCATGACACAGCATTAGTGTTGCCTTTCAGGATTTGTTCCAAAGAACAAGAAAACAAAAGAGAAATTAAACAGCTGGGACTACATCAAACTAAGAATCTTCTGTAAGGTGAAAGAAATTGTAACTGCAATGAAAATACACCCTACCGAAAAGGACAAAATATTTTTGTGCCATACATCTGAAAATGAACTGATATCAAAGATATACAAAGAACTCATACAACTTTACAAAAACAAAACAAATAATCCAATCACAAAAATGGGCAAAATAATTAAACAGATAATTCTCCAGAGGACACATTAGAATGGGCAACAGGCACATGAAAAATTGCTGATAATCACATATTATTACAACAGTACAGATGGCCCATATCAAAAAGAGCAGAAGTAACGAGAGCTGGGACACTTGTGGAGAAAAAGAACCCTCCTGCACTGCTGGTGGGAATGTAGACTCGTCCACCCTTATGGAAAATATTATGGCAATCCCTCAAAACATTAAAAATGTATCTCCCATATCACCCAGTAATTCCACTCCTAAGTATCCACACCAAAATTTCAAAAACACTAATTTGTAAGGAAACCATCATCCCCATGTTTATTGCAGCACTATTTACTATAGCTAAACTATGGATACGACCTAAGTGTCCCAGGACAGATGAGTGGATCAAGAAGATGTGGTACATATATTTGATGGAATACTACTCAGCAATCAAAAACGATAAACTTATGTCATCTGCAGACATATGGATGGGGCTTGAAAGAATAATGCAAAGCAAAATAAGTCAGAAGGATAAAGATAAATACCAGATGATGTCACCAATACGTGCAATATAAAGTAACTAATTTGATAGTCATATAATGACAAGCTGAAAAACTAACTCTTGATGATGACTGCAGAGGGGATACATAATCCAGAGGGGCAGGGATTGGAGGAGGGTTTCCTTTTCTTCACATCCTTGCCAGCGCTTGTTGTTTCTGCTCTTTTCAATATGGGTCATTCTCATTCATTAGATGCAATATTATATCTCATTGTGGTTTTGATTTGTATTCCTTAATGTAAATCAAAGTATTGAAGAATTAAATTTCAATAGTCATGGGGCCTCCCCTGGTGGCGCAGCGGTTGAGCGCTGCGTTGCGAGGCTGCCCGCAGCCTCTGCAGTGCCGGTTCCATCCCGGGCTGCTCCTTGGCCACCGGAGGAGGGTCCCGCATGCATGGCGCGCAGACCTCTCCTGCTGCCCGCTGCTCCCCTCAGCAGTGAACTTCATCAGTCTGCCTGCTCTGCTCCCCGCTCTGGCTCTGGTGAATTCTCTCACCCTCCCGCGCTTCTGACTGTACCCAGTGCTTGTATAAATAAATAAATAAATCTTTAAAAAAAATTCTAAAAAAAAAATAAATAAATTTCAACAGTCATTATATGATATTTCTTAAAAATTAGGTGAGTACAATGAAAATAGCATGATGGATTAATTACATAAACACATTGACCAAAATAAACTGTAACACACAGATACAAATATGAAGAAAACAGATTTTAAAAACTCTTAAAATGATTTACAGTACCAACATATATCATGCCAAATGACTTAAAATGCACAAAAAATATGTTTACATATATGACTGGTTTGACGTAAAAATTAGAGTAAATTTTGCATAGTAAGTCATTTAAAGGATTTTACATTAATGGAAAATAGAAACTACTAATGAAGATTTTTGCTATTTATCTGGTTGAATGTTAGTAGCATATTTCTCTAAAGTAGGAGGAGGAAACTGGAAGCCATAAAAAATCCCTGTTTGTCTATGAACAAATTCATCCCCCCTTTAAATATAAATGCACATATATGCATATATATGTTTTTCCTGGAGAAACCACCAACTTTAAAAATACATTTAGCTTACTTGAAAAACTAGCAGTTTGACTAAAAATGATGCATGCATTTGAAGATTATTGTTTACTCCTTTTATTCTTCTTCTTCCCTCATCATGTCACATAACACGTTTAAGAACTACCTTTTAATTTTTTTGTTTATTTATTTTTTTGCTTCTATAAGTTTTTCACATTTGGGTAATGTTTCTTGTGTCTATACTTAGCATAGTTATATCAAGAAAAGGCAACTTTATTCTCTATATTGTTGCATTTTATTTTATGATAGTTCAAAATTATCATTTTATAAATAGTACTAAAATTTGTACCAAATATATGTATATATTTGTATTTATACCCTTAAACAAAAATATAGTAATGGCCCCCATATGTTGAAAAATCACTGAAATCTTGAGGAAAATTATATCTTCTTGTTTTGTGTTTGAATATCTGTTGTTTTCTCCAGGTATTCCAATTAATTTATTAATTTATTATCATATATGTTATTTTCATAAAATTTTAAAACCAGCAATTATTGAATAAGGGAATTAAATCTTAAAAAAATAAGCAACCTATCGCACTCATGGAACTTATACTGGTAAAGCTAGACATTAAAACTAAGTATTAGATGAGAGCTTAATTTTACCTACCTGTCTCTGGTTTATTACAACATCATACTGTCATTATTTTTTTTATTATTATTATTTGTAAGCAATCTAAATAATCAGTCATTTCTAAAGGATGCCATTAATTAATTATTGAGATCATCAGTGTAAGTTTTTAAAATAATTTTCATTAAATGAGGCATTTTAAGAAGTTGACATTTTATGTGATATTCATATTTACAACATGATTAATAAATAATAACATTGATCTTCTTGGCTATACCTATTGAGTTCTATCTCAATACTAAACATGTGGTACAGTAAATTTTAAATATATTAAAGTTCATCTTTGCTTTGAAAAATATTAATGTTCTGGAAAGGATGAAAATGAAACAAAAATGGTTTCAAATAGATTCTACATCCTTTTTACCATCTACCATATTGCCTGACATTTAATTATATGTAATAAATATTATATAACATTAGTGAATACATTAATTAGTTTTTGAAATTCCTGTGTATTTTTTTTATTTTTGAACATTAATAAATCTTATTTTTTTGGTATTGATTTTTTTAAGTGAAAGAAAACCAACTAATAATTTCCTAATCAGAGTAAATATTGGGAGTAAGCTGACTTCAAGCAGCTGGCTTCAATAATAAACAAAGCTGTCATGTTTTGGCATCTCTTTAGCTCTAGGCTTAGCATTTGCTGCTTTACTCCAATCTCGAGTTTCACATGGTAACGATATGGCAGCAGTCATTAGGAAACCCTACTTCCTCTCAGATTTCTACCCAAAGACTATACCTCTTCTTTCCCAGAACTTATAAGTATGGTTTATGTATGGTTCTGCCAGGGCAAATATTCACCAATGAGCAACTACCTGACTAAGAAAATAGTATTATTAAACTTAGCAATAAGTGAATTCCATCAGATGGTTGGCATTAAATATGAGGAAGAATTCTTCCCCACCTAAAGAAGTTGAAATATGTTTCCATGAAGAATAATTAGATGCTAGTTGACAAAAAATCAGTAGTTGTATATGTTGTAGCCTTCAAATAGAAAGTATATAAACATATAGTTTGGGGATTATATATTTTAAATGACTATTAATAATGTCAGAAAATTATGTATTTTTATGAAACAGCATTCTATGTTAAAAAGCAATTGATTTAAGTCATTAGTTTTATATTATCTTCTACCATATTTTGATAATGTATTATAAAGAATGGTAATTTAATTCAGTGCCCTAAATTAATGAACAGTGTGTAGTATACACATCTGCTTCATTGTTAGTGTTGTACTTCATATAATTTCTGACAGTTACATTTTTATTTTGTATACAGGAATGTCTATATCAATTCATAGGTATCCAAATATGAAATTGTGGCAACTCAGTAAAATAGAACTGATCAATTTAAATTTAAGTATTTATGTCTGACTTCAACAATGTAAATTTGTATGGAAACCATTTAACTTTTATCTGTTAGTCAAGATCTGTTGGCCTAGTTTCAAAAGTTAGTCTCTTGAGCATAATGGACATAATTGAAACTTATGTCAAGTTTTTCCATTTTAATGAAAATATTAAATGACTTGTGGAATAGCATGGTAAATTTGCTGCCTTGATCTCAGAGGGCTATGTTATGATTTCATTTTGCTGTCTTTTACTATTTTATTTCCAACATTGAAAATATTTATTAAAATGATTTCAGTCCTTTGGCTCTGTTTTCAGATCATTGCTTTCTAGGGAAACATGGACTTTTATTTTATTTTCATAATTTTCTCTTTATAATTGAAAACTACAAAAGAGCACCATAGAGAATAAAAAATGAAAATGAACTGATTAATTCTGTGATTTTGCATTTCTGAACTATGGATTAAATAAAGCAATGTAGGGTGATTTGTTTGGATTTGCAAAGAGGTTTGGTTTTTAAAAATGTTCTAATTACTAGTTTCACAATATCACTAAACTAATTTTAGAACTTATTTTATTTTTTTTTTCTGTTAAAGAATGCATTGAATAAAATCGAAAATACACTTTAATATTTAGGGTGTGCATTTTACCATAAAAGGATAGCCATTGAGTACATTTCTTTTACTTGGTAATTATTTGGGTTTTAGGCACTGTATGTTGTTTACAAATTATTTTTAATGTTTGTGCTTCTACATTAATCACTACCATATTTTAAAGAAATGCAAGAAAGGGAACAGGATAAAAGCAAGGTTACAATTGTAATTAATCAAACATTAAAAATCTTTAACTCTGCATTTCCATACCAACATTTACCAGTTCACAGCATAAAAGTGAAAAGGGTCAAAATTCAATTATTTAAAACCTTCATTAGGTAATTTTATCGGAATACATATATATATATATATATATATATATGGGTAGATATATAGAGGATAGATTTTTGGAGGAAAGTATCATTAACTTTACTAAATATTAATATATTTACTTCTGCTTTACTCATTAATAAATATATCCAGTGTTTATTGCATTCCTGAGGTCTAATGGGTACAATCTTCAATGCCCTCTATAAAATACTTTATTTGGTACTTGCATGTAAACTCGCAGGATGGCAACCTTGGTAGTGGCACAGGATGGAGGAAAAATAATTCAATGTCCAAGTCATGATAAAGAGAGCATATCTCTGGAGACACAGCACCTTCCCCACTGCAAGTCTCAGTTATTTGGTATCAGATTCAGGGAAGGTGGGCAAGTATGGGAAGGAATGTATGGAGGTATGTGCTTGATGGGGATGTGAATTAGGGGTGCATAATAGTTTGGCACAATTTAGCAGGGAGTGAATAAGGGCTGTTGCTTGGGGGAGTCCATTGTTGCTGCTGATCAAAACATCCTATCTCTAGTCCCTGTTTACACTTATCTTACTGTCAAGGTGGTCTAACTGGTTATGCTAATCTGAGCATAATATCTGCCTGCTGTTTTCAGCAGATATCCTCATACAAAGACTTTTGTCCTGGTGAAAGGCCCCCTGCCTGACTCTACATTTTAGCTTAACTATCAGCAGCTTTGGGCACCAAGAACAAGGAGGGCTAAGGGATCCACAACAATATCCTTGTAAGGCTGGTAATTTACAGATGAAATATGAGTGTTAGAGCAAGTAGTTTACCTAAGGTTACATTGGAATTTGATTCATAATCTAAATTTATGATATCACATCTACATTTTCTACATAAAAGTGATCTTCTACATCAAAATTATATTTACTCATATTAGCCTCAAATGTCTTTAAAATATAAATTCTTATTTTCTCTGGTGAAAAAGATATTTAAATAAAATACATAAGCTCATAAATTATAGAAAGTATAATATATATTAGCATTAGGAATTATTAAGTAATCTTGGTTTTGTAGACATAATGATAAGCATTATGATTTAAAAATAGATTATTTCAGAGATAATCTTATTCATAGGGGAAAATATTAACAACTTTAAGCACTAAAAGAGAAAAATGAAGAATTACTATATTAATATTTTAAATATGATATAAATATTTTAAATATGATATGTGACTGAATTTCTGTTCTGAGAAATCTAATGCAATATATATATTAAATATCAAAATGTTTTCATTTTTAATATATAAATGTTTATTACTTCTGCAGTGACAGAAAAATGATACAAATAAAAATCTACAGGCATAACTAAAATTTGTGATGATTAACTCTGTCAAGTAATACCCACAGTGTTTCACATGTATTGATACTTTTTAAAATTTCACAATTCTCTGTGACAGTTAATATTTTCATATTCATTTCTAGATAAAGAATGTAAAGCCTTAAAAGGTTTACTAAGTTAACAATTTCCTTCAGCTAAATGAGTAGTAAAACTAGATTCTAAACCTTGGCAGTCTGATGTACAGGTAGATTACCCATCACCTTGGACTGCTATAGTCAAGAACAAGTACAAATACCTTGAAAAGTCACAAAGAATCAAGGCTTAATGTACTGTGCATCGTCAATTAGATACTATTTTTTGTTTGTTTGAATTCTATATATTATGTTCCCTTTACTTTGTAGTCATGAAAATAAATGAAACAGAAATATATTATTCAGCATTGTCTTTTGCGTTAATGAGTCAGTACAATTATTCTCATCATTCAACGAAAATCCCTGCTACACTGTAAAGTTCTGTACATATCACTCATTAAGATGATTTCATAGTTTCTCTTAATATAGTTTATAATGCCTTATTTCCAGGGTTGCACTTTTTTGATGCTTTGTTGATTTTCCAACATTAGCAAAAAATATAAATATGTGCAAATGCTTAACCTGCTTGCCACCAAAGCTCCCATGCCAACACACTGTCCTCTTAATATCTTCTTCCCTCCCTCCTCTCATAGTTCCTATGACGTCTAAGTTAATTTTTATTGTGTTTTGCCAGTTTGTTGTCTTGAGGTGACTATATTCCACAAATGAGAGAAACCATATGGTAGTTGTCTTTCAATTTCTGACTTTTATTTCACTTAACATAATCGCCTCAAGATACATCCATATTTTCTCAAAAGGTACTATTGAGTGTATATGCCAAATTTCTTCATCTAATCATCTATCAATAGGCATTTACGAGGATTCCAGGATGACAATTGTGAAAAATGCTATTATAGGGGTGCTTTTTTCATACTAGAGTTTTCTTATTCTTCAGATAAATGTCTAGGAGTAATATTACTGGATCATATGGTACTTAAGTTTCTTCATTTTTAAGGAATCTCTCTCTCTCTCTCTCTCTCTCTCTCTCTCTCTCTCTCTCTCTCTCTCTCTCTCTCTCTCTCTCCCCTCTCTGGCAGAGGGCTATATACCAACAGTATATGAGTTTTTCTTTTTCTCCACACCTTTGCCAATTCATATTTCCACTCTTTTATATAGACCTTGGTGCCAGGTGTGAGGTGATATCTCACTGTGGCATACATTTGCACCTTCCATACAAATGATGCTGAGCATTCTTCATGTATCCAGGCCTATACTTTCCCCAATAATAAATGGATATTTCTTTTCATTTGTTTCATTCAGTTTCCTTACACAAGAGTTATGTGACTCATGCTGTTTCGTAGGCATATTTCTGTTAGTCATTCAAACATCCTGATTAATTCACTACTTCTTGATCTGGGCAATGAAAACAATGCATTGTAGTATCAGTAAGTAAATGACATCCCAGAACTTTGAAAACTAACAAAAATCAGTGCAGGTACTGATTTTTGAATTAGTTGACATTTTGCAAAAGAATACATTTCAAATATATGTTAGAAAATCATAGTAAAATTGTTACTATTGCTTACTAGTGGTGAACAAGAACACAAATAATAAAGATTAAACCTTTATTCTCTCTTGTCACATTTCTTTTTCTCTCAAATTTTATTAATTTGTCAGTAATTTAAATTATATTTACATAATTTGGGTACAACTTTACACCTCCAAATGTGCACATGATTCAATCAACCACCACCAAAATTGCCATGCAGATGTTTTGTTCTCTTCCTTCCCCTAACACTTCCACCTTGCTCCTATTCACTCTTATGACCAATATTGTTTTATACTCATCCATTTATTCATTTTATTATTACTTTTTAATTTCTGTGAATTTTTTTAGATTTTTTTAAATTTATTTTTTACTCAAGAACCGGGGTACAGGCCAGATGTGCAGGAGGGTGAGAGGCTTCACCAGAGACAGAGTGGGGAACAGAACAGGCAGACTGACTGAAATACACTGCTGAGGGGAGCAGCATGTGAGGCAGAAGCGGTCTGCTCGCCAAGTGGATATCTCCACGGCTGGCAGGGATCGAACCGTCACAGCAGAGGCTGTAGACAGCTTCACAGTGCTGTGCTCAACCGCCTGTACCACCAGGAAGGCTGCATTTATTCATTTTAATTGAGCAGTATTTGCATACCTCCATATGTTATTGCCACCATAGTGCAACAACTACCAAACCACCTGCAGTGCTCTAACATCATTTACTGTGTGCTTCCTTCCCTCATTCTTCTTACCCTTCCCCCAACCCTTTCCTCCCTTCTGGATGTGTCAGTTCTATCTTCAGATTTCAAGACTTAATTTTTAAACTGGTCTTTATCTCATTCTTATATATTAGTGATGCCATTTGGCATTTATTTATTTCCTTCTTACTTGTTTTGCATAGCATTATCCCTTCCAGCTCCATCTACATGGTCACAAATGGCACAAATGGCACAAGTCTATCTATTTTGATTGCTGAACAATATTGCATTGTGTATATGTCACATCTTCTTGATACACTGATATGTTCTAGGACACTTACTTTATTACCATAATTATTTATAGTAAATATCACTGCAATGAACATTGGAGTGCAAGTGTCTTTTTTAATTAGTGTTTTTGAAATTTTGGAGTAGATGTCTAGGAGTGGAATTACTGAGTGATATGGCAGTTTTGAGACATCTCTCTACTCTTTTCCGTAAATGTGGACCAGTCTACGTTTCCACCAGCAGTGTAGGAGGGTTCCCTTTTTCCACACTTTCATCAGCACTTGTTACTGCTCCTTCCCATATGGATCATTCTCACAGGTATGAGATGATATCTTGTTGTGGTCTTGATTTGTATTTCTCTAATAATACATGATAATGGCCATTGTTTAATGTGCTTGTTTGGACTCTGAATTTCTTCTTTGGAAAAGTGTCATGGAGTGTATTTTTTTTTTCACAGTCTAAGAATTGTTTTTGCTATCCTTTGCCAGTTTGTTTTCTTTGGTTATTTATACTCCACAAATGAGTGAAACCATCCAGTAACTGTCTTTCACTTTCTGAATTCCTCAGGATCTGTCCAGTTTTTTTTTTTTTTTCCCCCCAAAGGCACTATTTCATCATTGTTTAATGGCTGAGTTGCATTTTGTTGAGTATATAGACCACAATTTATTTATTCAGTCATTTGTCATTAGACACTTGATTTGGTTCCATTCTTGGTTAGTATGAATAATTCTCCTGCCAAACTTCTTGTGAAATTTCCCTTGTTATTCATTATAGCACCTAGAAACAATACTTATAATATACTATGTATTCAATAAGCATTAAAAAATAAATTGTAATTAACTGTGATTTAAAAACTCTTCTCGGGGCCTCCCCAGTGGCGCAGAGGTTGAGCGCTGGGTTGCGAAGCTGCCCGCGGCCTCTGCGGCGCCAGTTCGATCCCCGGCTGCTCCCCGGCCACAGGAGGAGGGCCCCACATGGCGCGCAGACCTCTCCTGCCGCCCGCTGCTCCCCTCAGCAGTGTACTTCAGTCCTTCTGCCTGCTCTGCTCCCCGCTCTGGCTCTGGTGAATTCTCTCACCCTCCCGCGCTTCTGACTGTACCCAGTGCATGTATAAACAAAAACAAACAAAGAAACAAACAAATAAATAAATAAACATGCCTCTATTTAAAAAAAAAAAATAAAAAAATAAAAAAATAAAAACTCTTCTCATTAACTAATAAAATATTATTTAAACTGCATGACAGCTTTTACTTGCTTTAGTAAAATTCATTTCCTTTGTATAGAAGATTAATAAACATTGATTTTTTTTTTACCAGAAAAGCCCTCTGAACAAAAACTGATAATAAACTGACTAGGTAATAATTTATCATTTTATAAAACACATCTTCCAAAGATAAAAGTAAATGTCTATTGGGCCAATCTATATGCCATTATGTCCCAAGTGTGGAATCTGTAGTTGGGTTATAATAGAGATGATTGTGGGTGCTTTAGATTTACAGAATATTGATATATTAAAGGATGACTACAGTTTCTTTAACAATATCTCATATTTTCTGTGGTCTAGAATTTCTTCTGATAAAGTCTTAGTTTTGTCCTTAATGCATTTACATGCTCCATCTCATACTCCAACAAAAGAAAGTAATCATTATATTAAGACATCTACCGGGGTGCAGAAAACCGGGGAGGGGCGGAGCAGCATGGTGGCGAGGAGAGGCTGCGAGTAAGATCTCCCATTAAAAAAAGTTAATAGGGAGGAAAAGCGGCAGGTCCCAGTGAGAACTGGGACACGGAAGATAAACGGACGACTCCAGCAAACTGCCAGAAGAAGAAAGTTGCCATAAAAGAGGACCAGAAGGGAGGGAAGCGCAGAACCCTGCTCCTCTCCCCCGCCCACAAAGTCGGCACTCTCAGCAGAGAGGAGGGAAACAACAAACCAAAACGGCCACCAAGAACAAACGACGCGGCAAGCGGGACTGTGAGTGGAAAGGAACTATTTCAGCCACAACACCCGTGAACGGGAGCTGTGGAGAACCCTGCAGGATCCGCCGCGGAGGTGAGCTACAGGCACCATTAAAGAGAGCCCCGCCCCCCAGGAGGAGACCAGCACCAGCACACAGCCCCAGCCGCCCAGTAAGCTTGCACAGAAAGCTGCGCACTGATCCAGATTGGATCACAGCTGCCCAGGTCCCCGCGCCTGCGACCTAGGCTTGCAGGGAGACCTCGGAGGCCCTCCCTGAGTGAGCAGGAACAAGGCGCCCAGGCAGGGAAGCGGGATTCAAAAGGCGCCATTCCCGCGCCACTGATCTGGGCTACAGCCCACATCCTGGAACTGAGGGCTTTGGAACTGAGACCCGGGGCACGAAATTAGGGGCGTGGGTTCCCCACGACGGTGGGGCACAAGGCAGACACAGCACCCCAAAGCCGTTGAGGTGTACCCTACCATCCCCGCTCTGCTCCCTGTCCCACGGGGTGGAAAATCAGCTCCCCAAGGGCTCTAGGAGAGATCTCTGGCGCCACCTAGCGACTTGAAGCCAGCAGAGGCTCCTGAAGGAGCTAGTGGCCAGCTGGGGAGTTAGCCCACACCGGGCCCCTTCCGAACAAGTAGTCTGAGCCCACAGGGAGAGCGAGCACCCACAGCCGGGGCAGACCAGGCGCGCAGAAGAGTGTGCCTGAGACCAGACGCGCAGGGAGTGTGTCCCACATCACCATTTTAGAACAGGGACATTTCTTCAGTAAAGACTACCTGCAGAAGGCTTCCTCAGGAGCCAGAGGTGAGCGGGGGAAGTTCGCCCACGCCAGACCCCCTCTGGCCTGCAGTCCAAGCCCAGAGGGGGAGCAGGAACCCACCGCCGGGGCAGACCAGGCGCACAGGGGAGTGTGTCCCCACATCGGCATTTTAGAACAGGGACCTTTCTCCAGTAAAGACTGCTTGAAACTGACAGATGACTCCTGGAGGAACCAGAGGAGAGCAGAGAAGCCCACCCAAGATGCCGGCCAGTCCCAACAACACAGTGTCCCAACGCATACGGCAAATTAGAAAACAGACAGTAGGGAGGAGAAGAACCACACGCAACCTAGCAACTCTCCAGAGAAAAAGCACACCACTAAAAGAAAACCAGCCCCCAGATTGCAACGACAATAACTTGGAAGAATTTCTGAGCCTTCCAGAAAGAGAATTTAAAATTGCTGTGATTAAAAAACTGACAGAAGTCATAAAGGAAAACAATGATAAGGGAAAAATAATCAACGATCAGAAGAATGCAATTGAGTCCCTAGAGAGGGAAAACAATGGTCAGAAGAAAGAAATTGAGTCCCTAAAGAGGGAAGTAAAAGAAATGCAGGAGATCAAAGAATTAATGGAAGAACTAAAGAATTCTGGGAAAAGCAATGAAAGCAGAATAGATGAAATGGAAGAACGAACAAGTAATCTTGAAGACACAGAAATAAAAAGAACCAAAACAGAAAAGGAAAGAGAAGTACGAAGGAAAAAGAACGAGGAAAGACTTCGGGAACTATCTGACTCCATGAGGAAAGGAAATATCAGAGTTATAGGAATACCAGAAGGAGAGGAGAGATGTAGGAACAGAGAAAATATTCAAAGAGATAATTGAAGAGAACTTCCCAAATGTGAAGAAGGAGCTGAAAATTGATATACAAGAAGCAAGAAGAACACCAAACTTCCACGACGAAAGGAAAAATACAGCAAGACACATAAAGTAAAGCTCCCAAGAATCTAGGACAAGGAATAAATAATGAAGCTAGCAAGAGGGAAGAAACAGATAACATTCAAAGGAAAGCCAATCAGGCTGACATCAGACTTCTCCGAAGAAACACTACGGGCAAGGAGAGAGTGGAGGGACATAGTCAACAGACTCCAAGAAAACAGATGCCAACCAAGAATACTCTATCCCGCAAAGCTCTCCTTCCTCTTTGAAGAAAGAATATGGACCTTCCCAGACAAACAGAAACTCCGGAATTTCATTGCAACTAAACCCCCACTCCAAAAAATACTACAAGGAGTCCTAAAGCCAGAACCTCAGAGGGACGAATAACAATGAAAGAAGGCCAAAAAAAAAATGTTATTACAAGAATAAATAAATAAAATCAAAGGAAAGACAAACACAATGGCAAATACAGATGATAACATATCAATATTAACTCTAAATGTAAATGGACTAAACTCTTCAATAAAAAGACACAGAGTTGCAGCCTGGATTAAGAAACAAAACCCAACCTTTTGCTGTCTCCAGGAAACACATTTAGCTACAAAAGATAAAAATAGGCTCAAATTTAAAGGATGGAAAACAATCCTACAAGCAAATGTACCAAAAAAGAAAGCAGGAACAGCTATACTTATATCAGATAAAACAGATTTCGAACTCAAAAAGATAAAAAGAGACCCCAATGGTCACTACATTATGATCAAGGGGACAATACTTCAAGAGGAAATAACACTCATTAACATATACTCACCAAACGAAGGAGCACCAAAATATATCAGACAACTGTTGTCCTCTCTGAAAACAGACATCAGAGAAAACACATACGTAGTGGGAGACTTCAACACACCACTATGAACAATGGATAGATCAACAAGACAAAAAATAAGTAAAGAAACCAAAGCTCTAAATAAGGACCTAGAGCAATTGGGCTTAACAGACATCTATAGAACACTAACCCCCCCAAAAACGGAGTACACATTTTTCTCAAGCGCACACGGATCATTCTCCAGGATCGATCACATACTGGGGCACAAGACAAACATCAACAGATACACCAAGATTGAAATCATATCAACCATCTTTTCTGACCATGAAGGCATCAAACTAGAAATAAACCATAAAAAGAAGGCAAGGAACTATCCTACCTCATGGAGATTAAAAACCACACTACTGGAAGACCATTGGACTAATGAGGAGATCAAAGAAGAAATTAAAAAATTTTTTGAATTGAACGACAATGAGGACACCAATATCCTAAATGTATGGGATGCAGCAAAAGCAGTAATAAGAGGAAAATATATAGCAAAAGAAGCTCACATCAAGAAACAAGAAAGAACGCAAAGAAACAACCTAATCGGAGGTCAAAGATCTAGAAAAAGAACAACAAAAAAAACCCCAAAACCAGTAGAAGAAAAGAAATAATAAAAACCAAAGCAGAAATAAATGAAATTGAAACTAAAAAAACAATCCAAAAGATCAATGAAACCAAGAGCTGGTTCTTTGAAAAAATCAATAAAATAGACAAACCCCTAGCCAGGCTCACAAAGGAAAAAAGGGAGAAAGCACAAATAAACAGGATCATCAATGAAAGAGGAGAAATCACAACGGACACAGCAGGAATCAAAAGAATAATCAGTAACTACTATGAACAGTTATATGGAAACAAGTTTAACAATCTAGAGGAGATGGACAAATTCCTACAACTCTACAATCACCCAAAGCTAGATAAAGAAGAAAAAGAACACCTAAACAGACCAATTACAAGCAGCGAAATTGAAATGGTAATCAAAAACCTCCCCAAAAACAAAAGCCCAGGACCTGATGGATTTACAAATGAATTCTACCAAACATTCAGAGACGAATTAGTGCCTATCCTTCACAAACTCTTCCAAAAAATTGAGAAGGAAGGGACAATACCAAACACGTTCTATGAAGCCAACATTACACTAATACCAAAACCAAACAAGGACAACACAAAAAAGGAAAACTACCGGCCAATCTCCTTAATGAACACTGATGCAAAAATCCTCAATAAAATTTTAGCCATCAGAATCCAACAATGTATCCATAAGATAATTCACCACGACCAAGTAGGATTCATTCCAAGGACACAAGGATGGTTTAACATCCGAAAGTCAATCAACTTTATCCAACACATCAACAAAAAGAAATATAAAAACCATATGATAATATCAATAGATGCTGAGAAAGCTTTCGACAAAGTGCAACACCCATTCATGATAAAAGCCCTTGAAATTCTTGGGATACAAGGAACATACCTCAACATCATAAAGGCCATCTATGACAAGCCAACAGCCAGTATCATTCTCAATGGTGAAAAGCTGAAAGCAATTCCATTAAGATCTGGAACAAGACAAGGATGTCCACTCTCACCACTGCTTTTCAATATAATACTGGAAGTCCTAGCCAGGGCAATAAGACAAGAGAAAGACATCCAAGGAATCCAAATAGGAAAAGAAGAAGTCAAACTATCACTATTTGCAGACGATATGATATTATACATAGAGAACCCCAAAAACTCCACAGAAAAGCTAATTCAACTCATCAATCAATATAGTAAAGTGGCAGGATACAAAATCAACACGCAAAAGTCAGTAGCCTTCCTATACACAAACAATAAATCTGAAGAAGAAGAAATCAAAAAAACCACCCCTTTTGTTATTGAAACAAAAAAAATCAAATATTTGGGAATAAATCTAACAAAAGAGGTAAAGGACCTATACAAAGAAAACTATAAAACACTGTTAAAAGAAATAGAAGAAGACACAAAGAAATGGAGAGACATCACCTGCTCATGGATTGGGAGAATAAACATTATTAAAATGCAATATACCAAAAGCAATATACAGATTCAAAGCTATTCCAATCAAAATTTCAATGTAGTTCTTCAAAGAAATAGAACAATTATTGATGAAATTCATATGGAATCACAAAAAACCCCGAATAGCCAAAGCTCTCCTGAAAAAAAAAGAAGGGAATGGAGGCATCACACTCCCAGACTTCAAACTATACTACAAAGCCATAATCATCAAAACGGCATGGTATTGGAACAAGAACAGACATACAGACCAATGGAATCGAATAGAAAATCCAGAAATAAACCCACAGATTTATGGTCAACTAATCTTTGACAAAGGAGCAAAGACTATGCATTGGAGCAAAGAAAGTTTGTTCAATAAATGGTGCTGGGAAAACTGGGTCGCTACATGCAAAAGAATGAAGCTTGACCACTACCTCACACCATACACAAAAATCAACTCAAAATGGATTAAAGAACTAGACCTAAGATCTGAAATCATAAAATATATAGAAGGAAATATAGGCAAAACACTACGTGATTTGCACATCAAAGACATCTTTACAGACACATCACCCAAAGCAGTGATAGTGAAGGCAAAGATAAACAGCTGGGACTACATCAAATTAAAGAGCTTTTGCACAGCAAAAGAGACAATAACAAAAACAAAGAGAAACCCCACCAACTGGGAGAACATTTTTGCACCCAACACTAATGATAAAGGTCTGATTTCAAAAATCTGCAAAGAGCTGATGAGACTCAACAACAGCAAAGAAAATAATCCAGTCAAAAAATGGGCAGAAGAGCTAAAAAAAACTTCTCTGAAGAGGAAATGCAAATGGCCAACAGGCATATGAAAAAATGTTCAACATCACTTGCAATCAGGGAAATGCAAATCAAAACTACCATGAGATACCATCTCACACCAGTGAGAATGGCACATATTAAAAAAAAAACTAGCAACAACAAATGTTGGCAAGGGTGTGGAGAAAAAGGAACTCTTATACACTGTTGTAGGGAGTGCAAACTGGTCCAACCACTATGGAGAGCTGTGTGGAGATTTCTGGACCTACTAAACATAGAGCTTTCATATGATCCAGCAATTCCACTCCTAGGTATTTACCCAAAGGACACAGAAACATCAATTCCAAAGAACACCTGCACCCCTATGTTTATAGCAGCACTGTTTACAATAGCTAAGCTTTGGAAACAACCCAAATGCCCAAAAATAGATGACTGGATCAAGAAGATGTGGTATATATATACCATGGAATATTATTCAGCATTCAAAAAAGATAAACACATGCAATTTGCAGCAACATGGATGGCGCTGGAAGGGATCATGCTCAGCGAAATAAGCCAGAAAGAAAAAGAAAAATACCGGATGGTCTCACTCATAGCAGGAATCTAGAAAACTTAAATAAGGGACCAGGAAAATGAATAACTATAAGAAAGTGAAAATCAAAATCAACAAAAAACTATGAACCAGAGACACTTTTAGGGGGGTGGGGGCGGGAGGGGAGGGATTGGGCTCAGAATGGGGGGCTGCAATTGTATGGGGAATATAACAATAAAATTTAAAAAAAATAAAAAAAAAAAGACATCTACCGGGCAATAGAATATACCCAAACAATAATAACTTTCCCTTATTTTTATATAATTTATATTTTCTCTTTGTAGTCTATATAGGATAGGTCAAGACCCTCTGGTTATACAATAATGATAGTGAAATGAAATCTCCTCTTATAATACATATAATTAAAAATGGCAATTTTAATGCACATAAAGATAAAGAGCATGTAGTACAATGATATGGTATTTACAAATTATATAACAAAGATTAAAGTTTGGGAAATTTTACCATATATCAATGGAATAGTCTGTATAATATTTATTATATATAATTATCTACAATTCACATTCTAGAACATAATTATGATGATTCCATGAAAATACTGATGAGAAAAATAATTATAATATACTGCCTTATATGTGTATTGGTCAAGGATTTTAAGTGATGTAGAATACTGAAAAATTCACCAAACTGCTGAATATGAAAGAAACAAAAATACTGGACAAATAGTGAAATCATTTTGTACTTATAGAAACTAATTTTAATTTTTTTAACTTTTGTTTGCTTTTTTTAAAGATTTATTTATTTATGCATACAAGAACTGGGGCCGGGGATCAAACTCATGCTGCAGAGGAGACCCCTTTTGTTTGATTTTTTTTTAAATAATAAATATTATTTTTATATTCCCCATACAATAAAAAGCCTCCCATTCTGACCCCAATCCATCCCCTCACGCCCCCACCCCCCAAAAAGGTGTCTCTGGTTCGTAGTTTTTTGTTGATTTTGATTTTCACTTTCTTATATTTATTCATTTTCCTGGTCCCTTATTTAAGTTTTCTAGATTCCTGCTATGAGTTAGACCATCAGGTATTTTTCTTTTTCTTTCTGGCTTATTTCGCTGAGCATGATCCCTTCCAGCGCCATCCATGTTGCTGCAAATTGCATGTGTTTATCTTTTTTGAATGCTGAATAATATTCCATGGTGTATATGTACCACATCTTCTTGATCCAGTCATCTATTTTTGGGCATTTGGGTTGTTTCCAAAGCTTAGCTATTGTAAACAGTGCTGCTATAAACATAGGGTTGCAGGTGTTCTTTGGAATTGATGTTTCTGTGTCCTTTGGGTAAATACCTAGGAGTGGAATTGCTGGATCATATGAAAGCTCTATGTTTAGTAGGTCCAGAAATCTCCACACAGCTCTCCATAGTGGTTGGACCAGTTTGCACTCCCTACAACAGTGTATAAGAGTTCCTTTTTCTCCACACCCTTGCCAACATTTGTTGTTGCTAGTTTTTTTTTTTTAATATGTGCCATTCTCACTGGTGTGAGATGGTATCTCATGGTAGTTTTGATTTGTATTTCCCTGATTGCAAGTGATGTTGAACATTTTTTCATATGCCTGTTGGCCATTTGCATTTCCTCTTCAGAGAAGTTTTTTTTTAGCTCTTCTGCCCATTTTTTGACTGGATTATTTTCTTTGCTGTTGTTGAGTCTCATCAGCTCTTTGCAGATTTTTGAAATCAGACCTTTATCATTAGTGTTGGGTGCAAAAATGTTCTCCCAGTTGGTGGGGTTTCTCTTTGTTTTTGTTATTGTCTCTTTTGCTGTGCAAAAGCTCTTTAATTTGATGTAGTCCCAGCTGTTTATCTTTGCCTTCATTATCACTGCTTTGGGTGATGTGTCTGTAAAGATGTCTTTGATGTGCATATCACACAGTGTTTCACCTATATTTCCTTCTATGTATTTTATGGTTTCAGGTCTTATGTCTAGTTCTTTAATCCATTTTGAGTTGATTTTTGTGTATGGTGTGAGGTAGTGGTCAAGCTTCATTCTTTTGCATGTAGCGACCCAGTTTTCCCAGCACCATTTATTGAACAAACTTTCTATGCTCCAATGCATAGTCTTTGCTCCTTTGTAAAAGATTAGTTGACCATAAATCTGTGGGTTTATTTCTGTATTTTCTATTCGATTCCCTTGGTCTGTATGTCTGTTCTTGTTCCAATACCATGCCGTTTTGATGATTATGGCTTTGTAGTATAGTTTGAAGTCTGGGAGTGTGATACCTCCATTCCCTTCTTTTTTTTTTTTTTTCAGGAGAGCTTTGGCTATTTGGGGTTTTTTGTCATTCCATATGAATTTCATCAATAATTGTTCTATTTCTTTGAAGAATGACATTGAAATTTTGTTTGATTTTTAACCACAAATTTAAGAGCCCACAGAGGAAAACCAGAGATAAACAAATATGTTAAATTTGAGAGCTGGGCCTCCCCGGTGACTCAGCGGTTGAGCGCTGGGTTGCGAAGTTTACCGCAGCCTCTACCACGCTGGATTGATCCCCGGCTGCTCTCCGGTCACAGGAGGAGGGTCCCACATGGTGCGCAGACCTCTCCTGCCGCCCGCTGGTCCCCTCAGCAGTGTACTTCAGTCCTTCTGTCTGCTCTGCTTCCTGCTCTGGCTCTGGTGAATTCTCTCACCCTCCCGCGTTTCTGACTGTACCCAGTGCTTGTATAAATAAATAAATAAACAAACAAACAAACAAATAAATAAATAAATATTTTTAAAAAATTGAGAGCTAATTTTTTTTAGAGTTATTTATTTATGCATAGAAGAACTGGGGTGCAGGTCAGATATTTGGTGAGTGAGAGGATTCACCAGAGGCAGAGTGCGGAGCAGAACACTTAGATGTATTGAAATACACTGCTGAGGTGAGCAGCAGGCAAGCCAGGAGAGGTCTGCTATGACTTGTGGGTTAGCTCCCTAGCCGGAGATTGAACTCCTGCTGCAGTGGCTGCTGATAGCTCCATAGTGCTGAGACTTAACCCCCTGCGGCACCAGATAGGCCCAAAAAGAATTAGTGATATTAAGTTTGTTCAGCTCTCTTCTCCCTGGAAGAGTTACAGATGCCGATTATTGGTGCTAATGTTGTGTTCAATAGTAACATCAACAATAATAGCAGCCATAATAGTACTAGCAGAGATGTTAGTGGTGATTTTAGTGTTAGCAGGAAATCTTGAAGTCATACATTATGCTGGGAGCAGTGCCAAGTATGAGCTGCCATTATCGTTTTTGTTTCCCCAAATTGAATTTAAAATTTGTGCCAATAATATTCCAATTTTACAGATAAGTCTACTGAAGTTAGAAGAAATAACTTGCTTTTTTTTGAAAAAAAATATTTTTGCTTATGCATACAAGAACTGGGGTATAGGCCAGAGGTACAGGGGGAGCAGATCAGGGGGAGCAGATTAGGCAAGTCTACTGAAATGCACTGCTGAGGGTGTTAGGGGGAAAAGGATGTCCTAAAGCTAATTCCATGCAGGCTTTGTGGACTCCACCCCCACCCCAGGCCAAAGCCAGACACTGGGAACTCCAAATCCCATCACCACCAAAGGGAAGGTGGCTGGTACCTGAGGGTGGGGTTAAGCAGCCAGGTTGTTATAAAGCCAGACACATGGGCTTTGGAGGGGTCCCCCATTTTGGCTCTCCGCCAGCTAGCAGTGTCCGGCCAGCTGGCCAGCTCTGAGAGTGACTTTGTTTCCAGGTCGGCGGATCGGGTAGGATGCATTAAAGATTTTATTTCCCTATTTTCTCCCTGAGTTGTACATTTTCCTTATTTCCCTTTCCCTTGTAAATAAACCTTTTATTAACATTTTGCGTGTGCCCTAGTGGAGTATTAATAAGTCCCTTTTAAGCGTGCAGCGAGGACCCACAGCCAGGAACCCGTTCAATATCGGGGCTGTCCTATAACAGGGGGAGTAGCGGGTAAAACAGGAGAGCTCTGGTGGGCCATGGGGTTTAGGTTCATGGCTGGGATTGAACTCTGGCCATATTGGTGACAGTACTGAGACTTAACCTCTAGACCACCAGGGAGGCCCTAATTAACTTTCTTACAGTCATAATATTAGAAACCTGCAGAAGGGAAACCTAAACTCAGTTACTTCTCACCTCTTCAATCTATGTTATTTATTTTTTTTTTAAGATTTATTTATTTATACATGTAAGAACTGGGGTATCAGCCAAAGGTGCAGGCTTGGGGTGAGAGGATTCACCAGAGACAGAGTGGGGAGCAGAACAGGCAGATTTATGGAAATACATTGCTGAGGGGAGCAGCAGGCAAAACAGGAAAGGTCTGTTGTGTCATGTGGGTTAGGTCCTTGGCCAGGGTTTGAACTCACACTGCAGTGGCTGCAGATAGCTCCATAGCACTATGTTTTTAACCCCTGTGCCACCAGGGAGGCCCATATGGCATTTTTTAAAGAAAATTATTCACACATTATAATTAATCATATAGTGAAATCATACACTTTGAGATTTCAACTTGAAAAGGTACTTAGAAAATTCTGTTTTAGAGTTAGTGTGACTGTTATTTGTTGTAAGAGGAAATATATATTTATTCTTAATTGCCATTGGTGATAAAGTGTTCCTAAAACCCTTGGAATTTCCTAAGTGATAAGAACAATAAAAATGTATTTTTCATGTTTATGAGGCAACTTGTAAACCACATTTAAAGATCAGGACAGCTACCCAGGAGAACCAATCATACAACTAGTAGGCTGGAAATTGTAGTCTACAATCTAACTCCAGAATTGGAAGAGGAGTTGAAGGTTGAATCAGATGTATCTATAAGCAAATCCTCTCTATAAAACGCAAAAGCTCTCTGTGTTCAGAGAGCATCTGAGTTGGTAAACACATGCATATGTGAGAAAAATGGTGCATTCCCAGGGCATTAAAACTGCACCCTTTACTCAAATATTGCACTGTTCATCATCTTTTTCATCTTGCCTGTTATTGTTTATAAAAAACCAGTGATATAATAAGTAATATATTTACCTGAGTGATCTGAACTGCTCTATCAAGTTAATGGAATCCAAGAAAGGGGTTGCTGGGATCTCAAAATTGTGAACATTTGATCAGATACACACAGAACAACCTGACCTTGAGACTGATGTCTCCAGTCCTGTTGAGGAACTGCATTGTGGGATTGATCCCTTCACTTATGGAATCTGATACTATCTCCAGATAGGACAGAGCATGTCAGAATTGAGTTGAAATCTCATTCACCCTTCTGGCATCTAAACATTCCTTGGTAATGTGGAAAATACTCTCCATGCACATTGGAATAAATTCAAATAACCCAATGACTATGTAATATATTTGATCTGTTAGAAAGACACTTCTGTACCCTGAGTTTGCAGAACGAGCATGCCATATATATATTTATATATAACATATAAATTTATACTATATAATGTGAATTTAAGTATGAAGTATACAAATTCATTTACACATTTATAATCAGTAGACATTAAGATAATTCTTAAGTACTATTCCCTGTTATATGTTCAGAATAAAAACTGGAATGGTTAATATTTTGAGAAATCTCTTTTCTTTCTGTTCCCAGTAGGGGCTGAACCATTTACATGACAATAAATATTGTGCAGGGTTCCTTTTACTCCACACCTCACTAGCTCTTGGAGTTTCTAGTATTTTTGATGTGGGATATTATCGCAAGTATGAGGCATTATCCCATTTAGTTTCACATTTCCATGTCCCTAATGATAAGTAATGATGAGCACTTATTCATATGCCTTAGGCTACCTGTATGTCTTCTCTAGAAAAGTGCCTATTTCACTCCTCTGCCCATATTTTGATTGGGTTCTTTGTTTTCTTTTTGTTAAGTTATGTAAGTCAGAAGGAGAAAGACATACACCAGTTGGTGTCACTTATATGTGGGGTGTAGAGAAACAGAACAAAGGGTCAGATACAACCAAATCAATAACAATTTCTAAAAATCTGACTGTAAAATTGATGATAACAGAAGGGGGGAAGGGAGAACAAAATGAAGAAGGGTCATGAAGAACGATGTTGGGGAACTACATGTGAGTTGGTGGTGGGTGTGATGTAGTAATATACACTTGAAGTGTGTAATCCCTTAGCTCTAAGTCATGCATAGATGCATAGTGTTGTCAACCAAAGTTGACACACACACACACAAAAAAAAGAGCCCAGAAACTTCTTTGTGGTATGTTGCATCGGGCAACACCACACTGACAAAGACATGGAAGTCATGGAGCAGGCTACATAATGCAGGATGCTGCTGAGAGCAAGATCCTGGCCGTTTTTATTGGAATAATCATAGAGCATCAACTATGTGTGTTAGGAGGGCAAGGAGAAAATGATGGGTGAAACTTAGGAATGTTATCCAGGCCTTGGGGGACATAAGGTTACTGACCATGCTATCAGCTTGATGACCAAGTGTTATAATTGAAACTCCTGGTCATGGTCCTAATCTCATCAACAAGGCATTCCACTGATCAGTTTCTGGGGTCCCTTTTCATACACTGGTCCTAAGCCCCCCTGGGCATTCCAGGTCATACATCGTGATATATGAGTCAGGAGTAAGTTTATGCATCCATCATCAGCCCCCGGGCGTTCCCGGTCATTCCTCTTGATGCATTCCCTTCCCAGAGTGATCAAGATTTCTGCTCTTGATTGATATGAAAGGCACCTTGTAAGGTTTGGCTCTTATGGCTGATTGACCGGTTCTGAAGGACAGGTAACCATAATGGTGGCTGAACAGGCCGCTTAACTCTAGCAGACCCACAGTGGTATTTATATATAACTTTGTTATATGAATACATCTTATTCAAACTCCAGCCCCTCTTCCAAATCTGGAGTTTAGAGGGTGAACTAAAATAATATTAATAAATTAAAAAAATAATTAGAGTTCCATTTTTACCATATCCTCACCAACATTTGTAGTTGTTAGTTGTTTCTTTTTTTTTTTTTTAATATGTGTTCTTCTTATTGGCGCAAGGTGGTATATCATTGTGGTTTTAATTTCCATTTCCCTGATTATGAGTGATGTTGAACATTTTTTTCTTATGTCTGTTGGCCATTTACATTTCCCCTTTGGAGAAGTTTCTTTTAAGTTCCTCTGCCCATTTTTTCAATCCATTGTTTACTTTGTTTTTAAAGATTTATTTATTTATTTATTTATTTACACAAACACTGGGTATAGTCAGAAGCTTGTGAGGGTGAGAGAATTCACCAGAACCAGAGCTGGGAACAGAATATGCTGACTGACTAAATACACTGCTGAGGGGAGCAGTGGGCGCATCAGGAGAGGTCTGTCATGCCATATGGGACCCTTCCCAGCGGCTGGGGATTGAACCTGCTCTGCAGAGGCTGCAGGCAGCTTCGCAACCCAGCACTCAACCACTGTGCCACCAGGTGAGGTCCAGTTTCCTTTGTTTTTATTGAGTCATGTGAGTCCTTTGTAGGTCTTTGTGATCAGTCCCTTATCAGTTGAATGGAGTGCAAAAAATTTACTCCCAATTGTTGGGGTTTCTCTTTGTTTTGGTTAATATCTCTTGCTGTACAGAAGCTATTTAATTTGATGTAGTCCCAGCTGTTTGTCTTTTCCATCACTTTTTTTTTGCTTTGGTGATGTGTTTTTAAAGATGTTACTGAGATATATGTCATGCAGTGTTTTGCCTATATTTTCTTCTATATATTTTATGGTTTCTGGTCTTATGTCTAATTCTTTGATCCATTTTTAGTTGTTTTTTTTTTTTGTGTGTGTGTGTGTGCATGGTGTGAGGTAGGAGTCTAGCTTCACTCTCCTACATCGCTGTTGGGAGTGCAATCTGGGCTAGCCACTATGAGAAGCTGTATAATGTTTCCTCAGTCTACTGAAAATGGAGCTACCATATGACCCAACAATTCTACTCCTAAAGATCTACCTAAAGGATACAAACCATTAACTCAAAAGAATACATCACCCCTATGTTTATTGCAGTACTATTTATAATAGGTAAAACTTGGAATCAACACAAATGCCCAAAAATAAATGACTAGATCAAGAAGATATGGTATATATACACAATGGAATACTATTTAGAAATCAAAAAAGATAAACTAATGTGATTTGCAGCAACGTGGTTGGAGCGTCAGTGAAATAAGTCAGAAGAAAAAGAAAAATACCGGATGGTTTCACTTATAGGAAGAATATAGGGGATAGAGGGGAATAATAATAATAATAATAATAATAATAATAATAACAAAACACAAGTAAACAAAACAAAAATAAACAGACAACTATAAATCAGAGATATTCTGCATGGGAGGTGGAGGGAATGGGATCAAAAATGAGGGCAGGAAGAGCACAATGGACTATGGTGATTGTGTATAGGTAAATTGGTGATGGAAATTCTATGAGGACTACACCTGAAAAAAGAAAGTGAACATTGTATGAAAAAGTAAATAAATAATAATTAGAGTTATATGTCTCTGCAAGAAAAACAATATTTATTTTCTTTTTTTAAATAAATTATTTCATTTTAACTGGGATAATATTGGGGTACCACCATCAGCATTACCACTGTAGTGCACTCACCACCAACTCACTCATATGGCAGCATCATGGAATATTGTTCTTCCTTCCCTCTTTGTTCTTTCCCCTCCTCCACCCCACCCCTTCCCTGTTGCTTTTGTTCTGTAGTCAGTTATCAAGGGTTAGTTGTTTTTTTTTTTGGGGGGGGGGACAAATAAACAGGTTTAATGCATGTTGAGTAATCCATAATTTTTACCCACTAAACTACTCTCTGGCAAAAAGATATGTCTTTTCATTTATCCCTTGTTCTTGTGTTTGGGTAGCATTCCCTCTACTCCTGGACTCCAGGGACAGACACCTTAACTTAGACTCAGCCTATGAGAGGACCAAGGCCATAGTAACTGATTCTGAAGAAGATCATGAGACAACTTTATGCACCATTTCCAGCTTTACCCATCTATTATCCATCTCATTTACATATGCAAACATATTTTTGTTTGTTGAAAGCTAAATTGAGCTGATGTTCTGTTGCCCATAGTTAAGAATCCAATCTGTCTAACAGGATGAGGACATTATATGAGTTGAGAATTTTGAACATTTCAGAAACATTAATTTAGTGTAACTATGTGTTTTTAAGATGTAAAGCAAAACTTGGAGTTGATAAGATCCTTTATTTTTTCTCAATTATCAGCATTTAAGCAAAGCTTTATTGTCTGCCATAAATAATTAGTAAAGGTGACATGATGTGAATTTTACTCTAAAAAGAAATCTTCCAGTGCAGAGAGAAAAATTAACTGGATACATGAGTTATTAAAGCAAGCAAAATAGACAGACACTTTCACGTTTAGTTAAATTAATTATTGTTTCTATAAAGACTATTGCTAGGGAAGAAATTTTCAGAGTCTTATTAGGTTAGCAGCAATGATTATGGACAAAAGCAAGATAGATCTAGGGACATTATGCAGAAAGAATCAACAGGACTATAGATTAAATTAACAACATTTAGGGTCTGATGGAGTGTGTTTCCATCCATATTAAGGAGAGTAGGGGATTTATTAACAAAGGCAGCGAATGCAGAAAGAAGAATACATTAACAGGGAAGAAGGATATCTATGAAGTCATAATTAATTTTTGGAACATTAACTCCATTAGTTTGTGGAAACTGAGGTACTTTTTGATGTGAAAACCAGGATTTATTCATGCGTAGTTAAAAAAAAATATTTTGTACATGTAATTTTGAGCCAAGTAAGTCTCCAGACTAATTTCTTGCTCTCATGGGCCTTATATTCAACTAGTGGATAGCAGAGAAAGAATAAAGGAATTATAATATTGTGCATATTATGTTATATATGATATGTATCACATTAATATAATATGAATTAGGGATAAAACTAATTCATTACATTAAAATAAACTTAGTCAGGTGCCTGTCAGCTTGTTATATAAAATCCTGGTTAAGAAAGACCTTTGTGAGCTGAGATTTGAAGACATTGAGGGAATAGATCAGAAAGATACCTGGGGTAAGGAAATATGTTGGGTTTATTTTTGTACTTGGCTACACTGTGGCATTATAAAGAGCCTCTCATACTTATCACACAAAAATAACCCAAGGTTGATTTCAGACTTTCATTATATTAAACCTGGATTGCTGCCTTAGCCTTTCAGGAGAACTTTACTTGTTATGCTCTTTCTTTCATGTCCACAGATCATCTTTTACTTTTCAACAAATTTTATTCAGTGATCATTTTTCCCCATGTAATCATGTAGTGAAATATTCTCTATTATAAAGCAGGTCTAAGATGGCATGAGAGGAGGTCCCTTGCTTCACTCTATAGAGGATCATCTAAGTTAAATTATGGAATACAATACCCAGAGAATACCATACCTTGGGCAAAACTGGAATACCTATTGAATACACACTCATGCATGCACACACAAGCACAACTCTGTGGTTCTCCCACTAAATTCATTCATATATATGCATATACACATACCTATATACTAAAGTTGGCCATAGGTCTGAAGCATCAATGAGGGAGAAGTGTGGGAAGGAAAAGAGGAAAGGGGAGAACATGGAGAGGGAGACAAAAATGGACCTTGGAGAAGTATGGGTGTTTGGTGGTGGGAAATCCATAGTAACCATATCTGAGAGGAGAAATTGTATGCTTTCAAAATATAAACAAGGATGTAAAACAATAAAAAAAAGTGCTGGTGAGTTTAAGGAGAAATAAGAACACAAGTACACTGTTGGTGGGAAGGTAGGTTGGTCCATTTCCTATGGAAAACAACATTGACAGTCTAAATATTAAAAAAAGTACCATATGATCCAAGAATCCCACACTTAGGCATACATCTAAATAATGTAGAATTATTAATTCAAAGGGAAATACCCACTCCTATGTTCATGGTAGCCATCTTTACAATAGTGAAATTATATAAAGAACTTAATTTTCCAACAACAGAAAAGTGGATAAGTAATATGTGGTATATGAGCACACTGGGATACTGATTAGTTATCAAGAAAGATGAACACTTTCCATTTGTGAACTCATGGATGGAACTTGAGGGGAGTATGTTAATGAAATTAATCAGAGGGAAAGTGACAAATACTAGATGGTTTCATTTACATATGGGATATAGAAAACAAAATAAAGGAACTGATAAAACTAAACCAAAACAACCTCTAGAAACATGACTGCAGAATTAAAGTTGTGAGAGGGTAGGGAGGTTGGGAGTCAGCACAATGTGGGTAGAGAACCCATTGGCCTATGATAAAGGTCACTGGGTATTTTGGTTGTGAGTGTGGTGTGGTGGCATGCATCGGATATACAGTGCTGTAAATCAACATCACCTCAATTTAAAAATAAATAATAAAAAAGATGAACTTATGTCAGTTGTGAGAACATGGTTAGAACTAGAGGGAAAATATAATTCAGAAGGAGAAAGACAAATATCAGGTGGTTCTACTTGAATTTGAAATATAGAGAAACAAAGCAAAGGGTCACACAAAACCAAACCATAAACATGCCCTAGACATATGACTGTATAATTGCATCTGCTAGAGGCAAAGGGGGAGAGGGAAGAACAAAAATGTGAGGACACCCAATGGAATATGGTGGAACTCTATGTGTGCCTTGGTGGTGTGATGTGATAACATACATCTGAAGAGTTGTGTGATCCTATGACTATAAATAATATCCAGTGTTGTAAAACAATGTTTCTACCCCCAAAATATTTCTAGCATAATACTAATAGAGTTAGTATTCTAAGAAATCCTTAGAGACAGTATTTAAGGATTACTTATGGCAGAGTGAATAACTCTCATTAAAATTTTGTGGCATTTTATTACAAATAGAAATTATCTGGATTAGTGAAGGATATCTATATCAACATATTTATAGCTATTGCTATAGATATATATGAACATCAAAATATTAGAGGAAACACATAAAATGTGAAAGTGCCAAAAATAACTAAGGAAAAAACTGTGAAACAGCTGATTCAGTAACTAAATTGACTTGTCAAGGAATAATCAAACACAAGAAGAAGGCTGCTGATTCTGTTATATTGTCCTCTATTTTCTCCCTTCCCCCTCTAATTTATTTATTCATTTATTTATTTTTAAAGATTCATTTATTTATACAAGAACTGGGGTACAGGCTAGAAGCACAGGAGGGTGAGAGAATTCACCAGAGACGGAGCAGGGAGAAGAACAGGCAGATGACCAAAAACCTGCTGAGGGGAGCAGTGGGCGAGACAGGAGAGGCCTGTGCCATGTGGGTATCTCCTTGGCCGGCCAGCAATCAAACCCATGCTGCAGAGGCTGCGGACAGCTTCACAGCACAGTGCTCAACCCGCTGCACCACCGGGTTAAGGGCCTCCCTAGTGGCTCAAGGGGTTAAGACACAACCTGTGAAGATTTCCACAGCCACTATAGCACAAGGCCCTCCCCCTCTAATTTAGAAAAGCTGTATTAATATTGCACATAACAGTACCTGACCAACAGGAGGACTCAACAAGATACCTACATTTAGAGCTTGCTTTTGGAAAAACACCTGTGAAAAACATTTGCACAGTTTTCCTTGATTAAATGAGTTAGTGAATCTGTTACATAGATTAATTTAGATATATGCATATTTGTATTTTTGAATTAACATTTTACTGTTACATTCACTTTAGATAGAAAGATCAATTATTTTTAGGTCAGAAACAATCTTTTTTCCCTTATTTCATATAGGCATAAATGACTTTGTGATTTGAGAAACATATGTCTTTGGATAAAGTCAGGGATGTCATAAATAAGATTCTCACTGTAGTTTATTGATTTGGATCTTTGTCTATTGAGTTGATCATGCTTTAGTCTCCCTAGTCGCCTCAGCCCATTTTGGTAGAATATTGGCAATTTTAAAGTTTAACTTCATGGAGTCCAGAATATACATGACATTTACAGAAAGTATTTGCTATTTTAAGAGGTATAAGAACTGAATAATTTTCAAGCAGAAATGCTGAATACTAAAATTAATTGCAAAATTATTTTTCTATTATTAAACCTTTCAATAATTATACTTTGACATTTTAACTTTGTTTTATTTTAATTTTTTACATTGATTTATTTATGCATACAAGAATTGGGGTACAAGCCAGAGGTGTGGGCAGTAAGAAGATTCACCAGCGACAAAGTGGAGAACAGAACAGGCAGATTAACTGAAATACACTGTTGAGGGGAGCAGCAGGCTAGTCAGGAGAGGTCTGCTGAGCCATATGGGTAGCTCCCTGGCAGGGGAACAAATTTGTGCTATGGTGGCTGTGGAAAGCTTCATAGGTTGTGTCTTAACCCCTTGAGCCATCAGTGAGGCTCTTAACCTTGTTTTAAATGGCATAATTCAATTGCAAATTTTCTTCAGCTTGAAGCACAAAGTTAGCTTGATTTTTATTTTAGTTACAAAATTATTTCCATAAATATTTAAAATTAAATTATAAACTTTTTTTTTTCAGATTTATTTATTCATTTATACAAGCACTGGGTACAGTCAGAAGCACGGAAGGGTGAGAGAATTCACCAGAGCCAGAGCGGGGAGCAAAGCAGGCAGAAGGACCGAAGTACACTGCTGAGGGGAGCAGCGGGCGGCAGGAGAGGTCTGCGCGCCATGTGGGACCCTCCTCTGGTGGGCGGGGAGCAGCCGGTCATCGAACCGGCACTGCAGAGGCTGCGGGCAGCCTGGCAACCCAGTGCTCAACCGCTGCGCCACCGGGGAGGCCCAATTATAAACCATTTTTTAAACATTGAATTCATTTATTTTTTTAAGATTTATTTATTTATACAAGAACCGGGGTACAGGCCAGATGTATGGGGGGGTGAGAGGATTCACCAGAAACAGAGCGGGGAACACAACAGGCGGACAGAGGAAATACACTGCTGAGGGGAGCAGCGGGTGAGACAGGAGAGGCAGCCACAGCATGTGGGACCCTTGTGGGCTGGCCAGGATCAAACCGATGCTGCAGAGGCTGCGGACAGCTTCACGGTGAGGTGCTCAACCACCTGCATCACCAGGAAGGCCCTTCTATTATATTTTAGAGGATTTAAACATTTTATTGTTTGAGAGAGACTTTTGGTGTTTTATCCCAATAAATATTATTGAGCAATTAAGTGACCAAAGTAAACAGCACGTATAACCATCCACCCATCTACTCAAACATTCATACAAAGCTGTGTAATTTCTGACTCATTCAACAAATAGGTAAATTCCAAGAAAGACAGGATTATTTTTCACCAATATGATCAGTAACTTATTTTGGTGTCCAATAAATATTTTGCATAATTGCTGATGAAATAAAAGGGGGGGGGGCCTCCGTGGTGGCTCAAAGGGTTAAGCACAGCACTGTGAAGCTATCCGCCTCTGCAGTACAAGTTCAATCCCTGGCTGGCCAGGGAGCTACCCACATGGCACAGCAGACGTCTCCTGTCTTGCCTGCTGCTCCCCTGAACAGTGTATTTCAGTCATCCTGCCTGTTCTGTTCCCTACTCTGTCCCTTGTGAATCCTCTCACCCCCTGCACCTCTGGCCTATACCCCAGTTATTGTTTGCATAAATAAATAAATCTCTAAAAAGGGAAGAAATAAAAGGGGGCAGGAAAGGAGTTGACTAGCTATCAGATTAGATATTGGATAACTAAGGCCCTGTCTTTAATATTATCAACTCAATTATTCATTTATTAAGCTTATCCTCAGTTATCTTCTAAGAGTGAATATTTCTTTTTTGTTTTCAAGATTCATTTATTTATTTTATACAAGAACTGGGGTACAGGCCAGATGTGCAGGAGGGTGAGAGGATTCACCAGAGACAGAGCAGGGAACAGAGCAGGCAGACTGACAAAATACACTGCTGAGGGAGCGGCGGGCGAGACAGGAGAGGTCTACTGAGCCATGTGGGACTCTTGCCAGCCGGTGGGGATTCAACTGGCACTGCAAAGGCTGCGGATAGCTTCCCAGTGCTGCGCATCCAGGGTAGGCCCAAGAGTGAATATTTCTTTAGCGAATGTATAATGAGGTTTTTTGTACATTTTGATTCCCTATTTATAATGTAAATTCAAATACTATTTTAGGGCCTCCCTGGTGTTCTAGGGGTTAAGTGACAGCACTATCACACTATCACTGCTGTGGCCTGAATTCCATCCTTGTCCAGGGATCTAACCCACATATGGTGCAGTAAGCAGACCTTTCCTTTCTCACCGGCTGCTCTCCTCAGCAATGAGTTTCAGTAAATCTGCCTGTTCTGCTCCCCACTCTGTCCCTAGTGAATCCTCTCACCATTTCTGTACTCATAATAACAATATTATAAAATACAATTTATTTTGTAATTGAAAAGTATGTGCTAATTTAATTAGCAGGACCATCACATAGAAAAAATGAATGATATGCATTAATTGAAGTCTAATAGAATTCATAAAAATTTCCTGGTAAAAAACAAAATCTTTTTGTAAGATACCAGTGCCCTGACAATAGAACTGAAAGCTAAGCAAATCTTTCTAGTTTCTCTAGTCTTCTAATTAGAAGAAATTTAAACATCTTTCCTTCTAGCTGGAAGGAATTTAAGCATCTTTCACACTCTTGTTTTATTCTCTCTTTATACTTTTTGCCTATTTTGTCTAATCAGAGTTTCTGAACCCTTGTAATATGTCTAACACAGGAAGATTCATGGTTACTCTCAAACATTACTATATTTTGGATTTTCCTTTTCTACTACCAAAGGTTTACTTCTCAATATTTCTGGCCATCGTCATTTGGTTATTAGTGTCCCGATGGATATCTTTGAACACTTGTCCACCTCAAAAACTGTCTCTTTTACTGTAGGGCTTCACCTGGAGCTGATTCTTGGAGAGTTGTTATGAATGTACTATAAAGAGCTTTGTGCATGGCAGGCATTCAAAAGCAAGACCTGGCAAGTCTAGCATGATTTCAGGAAATGTTTTTAATAGCAAACATGTTCTACATTTTTAGTTGCTTTGGATGGCATTTATGTTAAGCTTCCATTATTATATAAATATATGGAATAAATTAAGTCTGTACAGTTTTCTTATGTGGACATTTTCTAATGATAATATTTTCCATAGGTGAGCAAATTTTAAGAAAATCGTTTCTTAGCTTGCATGAAGTAATTTTGTTTCATTGTAGCCATTTCCTTCTATTTTCACGTTAGGACATAAGATAAGATAACTAGAACTCTTATAACAAGCATGTGGTCAGATCTATAACTTACATTGTGATTTGTTCTTGTTCAATAGCAGCTAATATTAAATTCAATGTTCTCAAATATTTACTCACAGTAATATGCTCCATTTGGTCTGTGCTGTGATTTTCAGCTGCTACTTAATAATAGTTCTGTGCCCTTTAGCAAATATAACAGCAGGAAGACCATAATGTTCAAAACAACAGACTTGTTAAATGTGTAGCACATTTTTTTTCTTTCCTGTTTGCCTTTACCAGTTTAATATTGCTTCTGGAATTCTTGGCAGATTTACACATTTTTCTACTACTTTAAAGCATGCACTGTCATTGCTTCTTTTCTTTTTAAAACACATTAGTTATGTGTTTACGATCAAAACTTTCATCATGGTCATTTTGGGGGAACTCAATTCACCTCCTCTACTGTCTGCTGACTTAATAATTACTATACACTTTTCTTGATCAATCGTTGGTCATTAAATACCATCATTTGCGAACAATTTCATTTGCTTTGATCAGTCTTATACTGGTGATATAAAGAAAATTCCATAAAGTCCACAAAATTTTTCTCTGTATAATGTATAAAATTGATCCTTATTCTTCCAGAACTAATGGATATACTCTGTTGGGATTCAGAGAAATAATCAAAACTATATAAACACGGAATCAACTAATTGTAGAAATGTGAAGGAGACATGAATTGGTGCTTTTGAAGGGAAATGAACCTAAGACTTGCCGGTGGGAAGACACAGTATCCTCAGGGACAGATTGCTTTATTGTTTCCAGCAATCCTCTTTCTTCTAACAGGATTCAAAATCTCTACTCATTGCCACTTTCTATTTGTCATGTAGGCAAAGATTTTAATGTTTGTCCCTTTGATTATGGCCTTGCAGCAGGTTTCAGCCAATGGGAGATAACAAGTAGATATTTCACATCATAGAGGAAGGATTGATAGGTATTGCTAATTTCTGCCAGTTCTTTTGCTCTTTTCTTTCTGCCATGAAAATGGTATATCCCAGAGGAACTCTACTGCAATCAGGGTTATGAAACAAGACAATATGTAGACCAAACTTGCACAAGACATATATTATGAAGGATAAATAATTTCTATTGTAAATCACTTATATTTGGATTATTTTTTTTAATTTGTTAAAAAAATTTTTAATAGAGGCATGTTTTTATTTATTTATTTGTTTGTTTGTTTGTTTTGTTTATACATGCACTGGATACAGTCAGAAGTGCGGGAGGGTGAGAGAATTCACCAGAGCTAGAGCAGGGAGCAGAACAGGCAGAAGGACCAAGTACACTGCAGAGGGGAGCAACGGGCCGCAGGAGAGGTCTGTGCGCCATGTGGGACCCTCCTCCAGTGGCCGGGGAGCAGCCAGGATTGAACCGGCGCCGCAGAGGCCGTGGGCAGCTTCGCAACCCAGTGCTCAACTGCTGCGCCACCGAGGAGGCCCTATATTTGGATTATTGCAGCAAAACTGAGTAATATAATTATTCAGTTTTTTTTTAATTTTAGGATATTTTGTACAAATTCTACTTTGATATTTTTGTCTCCAGAATAATAGTTCCAGGTTTTAAGTTCTTTAAATCATTTTTTCTGTATATCTTGCTAAAAGATGTTGTAAGCGCTAATGCCTTAATACATAGAGGAAAAAAGGCCATCACATTGACAAACTCTAAATCAGACAATACCTAGATCAAAAGTACCTCATTTGTCTCAATTACTCTGTAGTTTTTACATTTTGAGTAAGTAAATAAATTACCCATAGTTATTAAAGTCATTGCAGTGTCTTAACACTGATATTAAGTTGTTGGATTCAATAAGCATGTAGAGCATGAACTTTATAAATGTCTAATGAAAACACTAGATTTTGGAGTATAAAACATTACATATCCAAATTTTTGATAGTTCCACTATAGAATATGTTACATTCATAAAATGAGTGAGAAAACAAATTGTTATTGGATAATGCATGTTATATAACATTTGATAGACATATAATATACACATTTCCAACATTCAAAGATGTAGCATGAAATTAAACATGGCTTATTTGATATATATTCTAAAATAGACCACAGTGTGTAATTGAGAAAAATAGAGATCAAAGTTCTAAATACACTGAACCTCACTTCTGACACTCATGTGGCAAAAATTAGTGATTTGCATTCTTGACAATTTCGTTTCAAGGCATTTGCAGTCTCACAAATCACAGCACAGTAGCAATCTCATATTATGCAATCTCATCTGCAAATTAAAGAATATCTCTTTTACTTTGTAGAGTCTCTTCTAGATTAAAGAATGTCAATTCTAGATTAGAGAATATCCCTTCTGTCCATAACCAGCACCATAAAACTTTGTATACTAAGTCCTAGACTATTCCTTCAGATCCCAATAATTTGGTATCTCAAGAATTGTTTTAATTTAAAAATCTTTATTTTATTTATTTATGCATACAAGAACTGGGATATAGGCCAGAGGTTGGGGGGCGCTGGTGTGCGTGAGAGGATTCACCAGAGACAGAGTGGGGAGCAGAACAGGTAGAATGACAGAAATACACTGCTGAGGGGAGCAGTGGGTGAGACAGGAGAGGTGTGCTGCACTATGTGGGTTAGCTCCCTGGCCAGGGATCTAACTCATGTCACAGTGATGGCAATAGCTTGTTAGTGCCGAGACTTAAACAGTGCATCACCAGGGTGGTTCCTGGATGCCAAGAATTTTTTTTTTAATATTAAATTTTATTTTTATATTCCCCCATAAAATTGCAGACGCCCCATTCTGACCCCAATCCTTCCCCTCCCACCCCCCACCCCCCAAAAAGTGTCTCTGGTTCATAGTTTTTTGTTGATTTTGATTTTCAATTTCTTATATTCATTTTCCTGGTCCCTTATTTAAGTTTTCTAGATTCCTGCTATGAGTGAGACCATCCGGTATTTTTCTTTTTCTTTTTGGCTTACTTCGCTGAGCATGATCCCTTCCAGCGCCATCCATGTTGCTGCAAATTGCATGTGTTTATTTATCTTTTTTGAATGCTGAGTAATATTCCATGGTATATATGTACCACATCTTCTTGATCCAGTCATCTATTTTGGGGCATTTGGGTTGTTTCCAAAGCTTAGCTATTGTAAACAGTGCTGCTATAAACATAGGGGTGCAGGTGCTCTTTGGAATTGATGTTTCTGTGTCCTTTGGGTAAATACCTAGGAGTGGAATTGCTGGATCATATGGAAGCTCTATGTTTAGTAGGTCCAGAAATCTCCACACAGCTCTCCATAGTGGTTGGACCAGTTTGCACTCCCACCAACAGTGCAGAAGAGTTCCTTTTTCTCCGCACCCTCGCCAACATTTGTTGTTGCTAGTTTTTTTAATATGTGCCATTCTCACTGGTGTGAGATGGTATCTCATGGTAGTTTTGATTTGCATTTCCCTGATGACAAGTGATGTTGAACATTTTTTCATATGTCTGTTGGCCATTTGCATTTCCTCTTCAGAGAAGTTTCTTTTTAGCTCTTCTGCCCATTTTTTGACTGGATTATTTTCTTTGTTGTTGCTGAGTCTCATCAGCTCTTTGCAGATTTTTGTGATCAGACCTTTATCATTAGTGTTGAGTGCAAAAATGTTCTCCCAGTTGGTGGGGTTTCTCTTTGTTTTTGTTATTGTCTCTTTTGCTGTTCAGAAGCTCTTTAATTTGATGTAGTCCCAGCTGTTTATCTTTGTCTTCACTATCACTGCTTTGGGTGATGTGTCTGTAAAGATGTCTTTGATGTGCAAATCCCGTAGTGTTTCGCCTATATTTCCTTCTATGTATTTTATGGTTTCAGGTCTTATGTCTAGTTCTTTAATCCATTTTGAGTTGATTTTTGTGTATGGTGTGAGGTAGTGGTCAAGCTTCATTCTTTTGCATGTAGCGACCCAGTTTTCCCAGCACCATTTATTGAACAAACTTTCTTTGCTCCAATGCATAGTCTTTGCTCCTTTGTCAAAGATTAGTTGACCATAAATCTGTGGGTTTATTTCTGGATTTTCTATTCGATTCCATTGGTCTGTATGTCTGTTCTTGTTCCAATACCATGCAGTTTTGATGATTATGGCTTTGTAGTATAGTTTGAAGCCTGGGAGTGTGATGCCTCCATTTCCTTCTTTTTTTTTCAGTAGAGCTTTGGCTATTCGGGGTTTTTGGTGATTCCATATGAATTTCATCAATAATTGTTCTATTTCTTTGAAGAATGCCATTGAGATTTTGATTGAAATAGCATTGAATCTGTATATTGCTTTTGGTAGAATGGCCATTTTAATAATGTTTATTCTTCCAATCCATGAGCAGGGGATGTCTTTCCATTTCTTTGTGTCTTCTTCTATTTCTTTTAACAGTGTTTTATAGTTTTCTTTGTATAGGTCCTTTACCTCTTTTGTTAGATTTATTCCCAAATATTTGATTTTTTTTGTTTCAATAATAAAAGGGGTGGTTTTTTTGATTTCTTCTTCTTCAGATTTATTGTTTGTGTATAGGAAGGCTACTGACTTTTGCGTTTTGATTTTGTATCCTGCCACTTTACTGAATTGATTGATGAGTTGAATTAGTTTTTCTGTGGAGATTTTGGGGTTCTCTATGTATAGTATCATATCATCTGCAAATAGTGATAGTTTGACTTCTTCTTTTCCTATTTGGATTCCTTGGATGTCTTTCTCTTGTCTTATTGCTCTGGCTAGGACTTCCAGTATTATATTGAAAAGCAGTGGTGAGAGTGGACTGGATGCCAAGAATTTTTAAAAGGGATAGGAGACCCAAATACAAGTAACGTTTTAGAAACATCTGAATCTAAGGGTTAATTGTACTTTTTCCTCTCAAGGAGGGATATTTATTTCTAACAATATTTCTACAATATATCAAAATATTTGTAGAAGGATATAAATTTATTTAAAATTACATTTACCAAACTTCAATATGTAGCTATGAAGTTGTATAACTTTGATCAATCAAGTCATTGATTAAAAGTTTAACCATATCTTTATGTATGTCAAGACCTTGGTTTTCTAAGAACAAATTTAATATCCTTTATAATGATACCCAAACTTGAAAAGAGATAATTACCATGTACTAGAGGTTTATTCTCTAATCTTCTAAAATGCACACTTAATATAATTTTAACCATAGCTGACCTCATGCCACCGCATATCTTTGAACACCCTGATTTGATCCCTCTTCTAATTACCCATATCATTTAACATCTAAGATAGATAATAATAGTTAATTCCAAGTACCATATGTATTTTGATTTAGCTATTTATATTTTTCTAATAATATATTTACTTATATCATGCCTCCGTATTTTTTCTCAATTCCATTGCTTTTTAAAAATATTTTAGCTTATTAGTATGCTATTTTAGGTAACTATTGCTTCAGAAGAAGAAGTAGATATTTGGAAATATCAGAAGAAGTAGATATTTGGAAATGGAATATTACCAGTCCAGAGTGGACTAGAACATTTTACCTGATGTCTTTTTGTTTTATTGTGGTAATTTTGGTTTACAGCACAATATATTGTGGTATAAACATAATCAAATAATCACATAAAACTTAGAAAAGTTAGCTCTGATAACTAATGATATTCATAAGTTTCATTTAAATTGACTTAATTAGTTTTCCATAGTAGATCCACAAGGCATTTTATTTTAGCTTTTAATATATAAGCTCTCAAAATATATGTACTCTGGTATAAACAGAATCAAGCAATTATATAAAATCTTTTGTAGTTTTACTTAAAGACTTATCGCTTTTTGTTTGGAACTTTATGTAAATTTGCATTAGTACAACAGATGTTTTTGTGACGAATAAGGAAAATATATTATTAGCCTCCTCCCCAGTGTGAAGCTTTTAGTTCAGTTGCAGATTATATAGGATATTTGATTATTGCATATTTATGCAAACGCGAACATGAAGACAATTGAATATAGAACTTTTTAAATAAATTATCAATTTGAGGTATTTCACTTATTAATTCTTCAGGTTTCTCTAACCATCTCTCTTAATATTACCTTATTTCAAGTATTTGCAGGATTAAAGTTAGTAAGATAAATAATGTGCTACCAAATATAAGTTTTTTTTTTTTTTGACTTTTCTCAGACATTACTTCTTTTAACACCTGACACTGAAGCAGAAATTGAATTTATAATTTTGTTTCAACACTAAATGAAATTTCACTGGAACTTTTCTGTGATATAAATACTATTATTTTTTAATAATGTTAAAATTTATTTAAAAATAATAATTTCATAAATTATTTAAATACTTTAAAAAGGGTCAAGAAAAAATATAATTATTTTTGTGCTATAACTGAAATGCTAAGGAATTATAGCCAAAATTAATTTTTTTAAGATCTCTTTTGTACAAATGAAAGTTTGCTAACTCCCATTGTACTGTGCTCCTGATTGGAAACAGGAAGCAGATAAAAATGGATGGGAAGCAGAAAAAAATGCATAAAGTTCAAAGGAGTAAATGTAGCCTGAACAGTTGTTTTTTGTTACATTATAGGAAAATGTTGCCATCTTAAGGGGCAGCCGTTAGTCATCAAATAAGTGACTTTTACTTTCATAAATCAGGAAGAGTATAAAAGTCTGAAATAGATCTCAATCTTAGACTCAATTTTATAATCTCTACACTGCTGTAGGAAGATTGTGGAGGAAGAGGAAACATGCAGTGTTTGTTAAAGAATCAGCTTTTGCTCACAGTGGGTAATCTATTACTGGTCTAGTTCCTGTAGCTAAAGAAAAAAAAAAAAATTCCAGTTTCCAACTGCTACATAATGGACGTTTGCCTAAATATTGCTGGTTCATTATTTTTTCTTTTGTGGGAGAGAATCCCAATGAGTCTGTAAATAAATGATACTAAATTGGATCTTTACTGGTGGATGGGCAACGTTAACACCTAGGTCTATAAAATTTTTGTGGGGTAAGTGAAGCTATGGTTTGTAAAAATAAGTTGCAGATAAGAAATATTACAATTTGGTAAAGTGTTTAAGTAACCGAGGAATCAATTAAAATCTTTACAATAAAACACCTATAAATGAGTGTTTCCATTATTTATTTCATTAGAATAAAATGCAATGATGTCAAGCTGTGTATTTAAAATACATTTCTGAAATGGTTTGAAATCATCAAAAATCCATTTGCGAATAAATGCTGTTAGGATAACAGGTTATCATTTGGAAAAACATAAAATTAAATACTTTCCTCACACCATGTAAAATAATAAACACAAAATGTGCTAGAGAACTAAATGTAAGCAATGATACTATAAAGCTTATAAGAAAATAAAGGTATATTCCTATTAACCTAGATGTAGGGAAATGCTTTAAAATTGAGTTAATATTCAGACACAACAAAATTAAAGATTGCTAAATTTCACTAGGGAGAAAAGTTTTGCATGAAAAAATGTACCTCAGGTAAAGTCAAAAAGTAAAAATCTGGGGAAATATTTTTAAAATGTTATAAATTGATGATTTCCCTAAATTATTTACAAAATGGCTCATAAACATTTTTAAAGAAAGTCAATTTAATCACAAGGGAAATGAAATGTAAAATTACATGGAGATACCAACGACATTGGCAAAAATTCAAATATATATATATATATATATATATATATACACATACATACTGTGGACAAAGCTGGGGCGGTCGAACTATCATTCTTATATATTGCGGCTGAGAATGAAAAGTGGTGAAACACCATGAAAAGGCATTTGCCATATCATGAAGGCTAACACTCTACAAGTGGATTAATATGGAAAAGAGAAGGGGGAGGGAATGACACTTCTGCTATTATACTTTTATGTAATGTTTTGACTGTGAATATAATGTTCTATATATTCAAAAATAAATTTACAAATGAGATGTAAAAACACCTAAAACTGAAAGCAAGTATAAACAAATAAATACGGATGTATTCAGGTGACTAGCATAAGCACACAAAAGGTGACACATAATAAAAAAGAAAAGTTTGGGCCTCCCTAATGATGCTGTGGTTAAAGAAAGTGCTATCAAGCTATCACCAGCTACTGCAGCAGTGCTATCAAGCTATCACCAGCTACTGCAGCATGAGTTAGATCCCTGGCAGGCCAGGGAGCCACCCACATGGCTTAGCAGACTTCTCCTGCCTTGCCTGTTGCTTCCCTCAGCAGTGTATTTCTGTAGATCTGCCTGTTCTGCTCCCCACTCTCTCTGGTGAATCCTTTCACTACCTGGCCCTGCACCTCTGGCTTATACACCAGTTCTTGTATGCATAAGTAAATATTTTTTTTAAAAATTTCAAAAAAATGAAGCTTAAATAAGTAATTTGCAACTTTGTATTAATATGTCCTCTTGTCCCCATAGAAAAAGGGAGTCATGGATGCAGTTATTTTATGTATATTTGTCTATTTTTGTTGTACTGGTAAAACATTTCTGAAATTCTGAGATTATTTTATATTTACTTTTTGAATGGAAATGCTGAATACAAATAAAAAACAGGGAAAGGCAATGAAAGACCTGATAGATTGGAATTAAAGTTATTACAATAATCTCATGATTTTTGACATGTGTATGTGTTTGTGATTATGTATAGACAATTATATGGGTCCATTCTTATGTACACCTGCATATATAATATATATATATACATATATATATATGTTTCTAGGCTCATTCAGTGAACAGAAATCTAAGCTTTGTCACCCATTCAATCATTAGCAATGCACACACACACAACCTTGATTTTGTTTTTTAAATAACATTTACAGTGAAAAGATCTAAGATATATCTAAGGGAATGGCTGATTACAGGGCTGAGGAAACAATAGCTCTAGATAAACCTGTAGAATCTCTTCATGCCAGAAAATGAAGACATTTTTAAGAGATCATAAGAGTTTATCAAAAGGGCATATCCTGAAGGGGCTCTCATTGCTAATATCAGAGATAATTTAATCTGAACATTTAAGGATACTAATGATTAATTGTTAAACAGTTTTCATGAATATAAATCAATAAAAAAGAGATTGAAAATAGAGGGTGAGATACATTATTCAATACATATGTATGAAAGAAGGAAGGTGTTTCCTTGCAGAAAATTAGTCGGGGGGGCAAGGTTCATCTACTGATGCTAAATCTAGGGGAAACTTTTGATGAGAAACGTTGTCAAGTGTTTTTCTACAGAGTTCTAATATGTTTGTCAAAGAAAATATACCTCTATATTAAGGAAGTTGGAAAATGTCTTCACTGGGTGATCATTATGATAATACCTTGACTGGGTCATGTGGAATTTGTTTGCTTCTGCAAGTGAAACTCTAAAATATACAGAGCTTGGGACTACATCAAATTAAAGAGCTTCTGCACAGCAAAAGAGACAATAACCAAAACATAGAGAAACCCCACCAACTGGGAGAAAAATTTCACATACAACACTAATGATAAAGGAATGATCACAAAAATCTACAAAGAGCTGATGAGACTCAACAAAAACAAAATAATCCACTCAAAAAATGGGCAGAAGAGCTAAAAAGAAACTTCTCCAAAGAGGAACTGCAAATGGCCAACAGGCATATGAAAAAATGTTCAACATCACTTGTCATCAGGGAAATGCAAATCAAAACTACCATGAGATACCATCTTACACCAGTGAGAATGGCACATATTAAAAAAAAAAAAAACAAAAACAAAAACAAACAAACAAACAAACAAACTAGTAACAACAAATGTGTCTAGGTTGTGGAGAAAAAGGAACTCTCCTGCATTGCTGGTGGGAGTGTGAACTGGTCCAAACACTATGGAGAGCTGTGTGGAGATTTCTTGACCTACTAAACATAGAGCTTCCATATGATCCAGCAATTCCACTCCTAGGTATTTACCCAAAGGACACAGAAACATCAATTCCAAAGAACACCTGCACCCCTATGTTTATAGCAGCACTATTTACAATAGCTAAGCTATGGAAACAACCCAAATGCTCCAAAATAGATGACTGGATCAAGAAGATGTGGTACAGGGCCTCCCCAGTGGCGCAGCAGTTGAGCGCTGGGTTGCGAAGCTGCCCGCGGCCTCTGTGGTGCAGGTTCGATCCCCAGCTGCTCCCCGGACACCTGAGGAGGGTCCCACATGGCGCGCAGACCTCTCCTGCCGCCCGCTGCTCCCCTCAGCAGTGTACTTCGGTCCTTCTGCCTGCTCTGCTCCACGCTCTGGCTCTGGTGAATTCTCTTATCCTCCCGCGCTTCTGACTGTACCCAGTGCATGTCTAAACAAAACAAACAAATAAATAAATAAATAAAACATGCCTCTATTAAAAAAAAAAAAGAATATGTGGTACATATACACAATAGAATATTACTCAGCAATCAAAAAAGGTAAACACATGCAGTTTGCAGCAACATAGATGGAGCTAGAAGGGATCATGCTCACCAAAATAAGGCAGAAAGAAAAAGAAAAATACTGGATGGTCTCACTCATAGCAAGAATTTAGAAAACCTAAATAAGGGACCAGGAAAAAGACTAACTAATACAAATTCAAAATCAAAATCAACAAGCAACTATGGATCAGAAACACACTGCCAGGGAGGGGGAAGGGTGGAGAGAGGAAGGATTAGGGTCAAAATAAGGGGGGTGCAATTGTATGGGGAATAAAACCAAAATGAAAATGCGTACATTGTGCAAAAATGAAAAATGATGTAAGAATTATATAAAATAAAATATTAAAAAATAAAATATGCACAGCTTTACATATGGATAAAACTTTGAAAAGCTATGTAACCTGTATTTAATAATGAGGAAACAACAGACAAACCATAATGTGAAATATATTATTATTATTAAGGAAACAATAAAATGAGCAAAGTTTTGTACCCTTCAAATAAATATAAATATCATGAAACAAAAATAAAAGGCTGATGAAATATTCAGATTTAAAGAAAACTAAAGAGACATGGAAACTCAAATAAATGCATAATTTTGGCATGGATCTCATTAAGAAAAAGAAAAGATGTTATTAGGGACGATATTAAGATCATTAGCAAATTGTAAGTATAAGTAAAATATTAAACATATTTTATTAACATTGGATTTCTTGAAGTTGATAACTGAACAGCAATTATGCTAGAAAGTACCCTTGTTTGGGAATATATGCTGAAAGTTTATATGTAGGGATGGAAAAATTTAATGTATGCAATTTACTCTAAATTGTTTAGGACAGCAAAAGGCACACACTTATACAAACATAGGTACAGAGAGAGAGGGGGGGGGAACAAATGGTGCAAAATGTTAATGGATAAATTTGGGTAAATTCATAGGATTCTACCTATTTTTTTTAAAGATTTATTTATGTATGCATACAAGAACTAACATATACACCAGAGGTGCGGGGTTGGAGGGGGTAAGGGGATTCACTAGAGACAGAGTGGGAAATAGAACAGGCCGACTGACTGAAATACACTGCTCAGGGGAGCAGCGGACGAGTCAGAAGAGGTCTGCTGTGCCATGTGAGTCGCTTCCTGACTGGGGATCGAAGCCACACTGAAGTGGCTGTGGATAGATTCATAGGTTGCATCTTAACACCTTTTGCATGACCAGGGAGCCCTGGATTATACCTATTTTTGTGCAACAGTTCTGGAAACTTTAAACAGTTTCCAACTAAAATAATTTTAAAATTAGGTTTATAACATATGACACCAAAAATCAAAATAAGGAGGCAATTTAATTATAAAATATAACACTCAAGTAATCGGTTAGATCACCATTTTTGTGCCAAACTTTTGAGATAGATTAAAATTCATAAACTACTGTGCTGTATTTTGTCATAGGTCTTAGCTATGCTCATAGCACTATATGCTCCTCTTTAAAAATGTGATTGATTTTTGAGAAAAACTTACACTATCAGGGTAAAATTCATATTTTGTTTTTATTAAAACAGAATGATTTTATTATTCATGTAAATCATTTTATAAAATTCTGATTGACATGAACATTCTGTATCTATTTAATGAACTCAATGATTTTGGGAATGAGAATATACTTTGTAACTAACACTATCAAGACTGTAAATGTATATCTCACCATCTAAAGGCTGTACTCTATTTGGTTTCACTTGTTGATGTGTCTGTTTTTATCCAATGCCATTGTTTTGATTAGTATGGTTTAAAAATATAATTTGAAATCCCCGCTCTTTTGCTTTTTCCAGCTTTGTCCTTACTCAAGAATACTTTGGTGGGGCCTCCCCGGTGGCCCAGCGGTTGAGCGCTGGGCTGCGAAGCTGCCCGCAGCCTCTGCAGCGCCGGTTTGATCCCTGGCCATCGGGTGAGGGTCCCACATGGTGCTGCAGACCTCTCCTGCCATGCCTGCTGCTCCCCTCAGCAGTGTATTTCGTCAGTCTGCCTGTTCTGTTCCCCGCTCTGGCTCTGGTGAATTCTCTCACCCTCCCGAGCTTCTGATTGTACCCAGTGCTTATATAAATAAATAAATAAATAAATAAATAAATAAATAAATAAATAAATAAATCTTTAAAAAAATACTTTGGCTATTTGGGGGTCTTTCATCATTCCATGTGAATTTTAGGACTTTTTTCTATTTTTCTGAGAATGATATTAATATAATAAAAGGATTTCCTTCAATGTACAGTTATCTTTGTATAGATGGACAATTTAATATTAATCACTCAAATCCTTAAACATAAAATATCTATTTATTGGTTACCTCATTAATTTCTGTCATCAATGTTTCATCAGTGTACACATGTTTTGCCTTCTTGGTTAAATTTATTCCTAAATATTTTGTTCTTTTTGGTGCTATTATGAATAGAATTGTGATCTTAATTTCTTTTCTAGATAGTTTGTGGTTAATGTACAGAAACACAGCTGATTTTTGTATATTTATTTTGTATCCTGTAAATTTACTAAATTTACTTATTAGTGCTAAAAGAATTTTGGTGGCTTCTTTGGATTTTTCTATCAATAAAGTCATGTAATCTGTTAACATAAATAATTTACATTTTCCCTGTCTGATTTTGTATGTATTTTATTTTTTCTTCTTGCGTAATTGTTTGCATTAGGCCTTCAACTATGTTGAAAAATCAAATGGCAACTGTGGGCATCCTTCTCTCATTCATGAGACAGGGCTTAGAGAAAAATATTTTTGTTTTCCACCATTGAGTAAGATGTTAGCCGTGGAACTTGTTATATATAGCTTTTATTTTTCGACATGCATTTATTTTATTCCTAATCATAGTGTATGATCCTTTTAATTTACTATTGAATTTGGTTCACTGGGATTTATTTATTTATTTTTAAAGATTTATTTATGCATATAAGAACTGGGGTGTAGGTCTGAGGTGTGGGGTGGGGTGAAAGGATTCACCAGAGACAAAATAGAGAGCGGGAATACTGAAATACACTGATGAGGGGAGCAGCAGGCAAGACAGGAGAGGAATGCTGTGCCATTTGTGTTAGCTCCCTGGCTGGCTGGGAATCGTCCTTGAGCTTCAGAGGCTGGCAACAGCTTGACAGTGTTCTGTCTCTAACCACTGAGCCACCAGGGAGTACCGTTTGCTGGTATTTTGATGGAGATTTTTTACATGTATGTTGATAAGGGATGTTAATCTGTACTTTATTTTTCTTGTAGTTTCTTTTTGCCTTTCCTTTTCTAGTATTAGGGTGAAACTGGTCTCATAAAAAAAATTGAACTCACTTCCTTCTTTTCAAGTTTCTAAAAGATTTTGAGGAGATTTGGCCTTAATTCCTTAAATGTTGCTGGGCTTTACAGTGAAGTCATCTGGTCCTGGACTTTTTCTTTTGGAGTTTTGATTACTGATTGAATCTCCTTATTCATTATTCCTCTATTTACATCATATATATATATATATATATATACACACACACACACACACACATAAAAGATTTATTTATTTATTTTATACAAGCACTGGGTACAGTCAGAAGCATGGGAGGGTGAGACAATTCACCAGAGCCAGAGCGGGGAACAGAACAGGCAGACTAATGAAATACACTGCTGAGGGGAGCAGCGGGCATCAGGAGATGTCTGCGCGCCTTGCGGGACCCTCTCCGGTGGCCAGGGATCAAACCGGCGCTGCAGAGGCTGCAGGCAGCTTCGCAGCCCAGCACTCAACATCTGTGCCACCAGGGGAGGCCCTATTTACATTTTATATATTTTAATAATTGATTATTGGTATGTTGTATGTTCCTAGGATTTATTGATTTCTTCCTGGTTATCCAATTGTTTGGGATGTAACTGTTCAGTCATAATCTCTTATGGTTTTTTTGTGCTATCAGTTTAATGTCTTTCATTTATAATTTTATTTCTTTGAATCTTTTTTTGTAAGTCTACTTAGGGCTTGCCAATTTTTTTTTTTTTATCTTTAAAAAATAAACCTCTCTCACCTTATTTCCGTATGTCCTTACAAATATATCTAGGGAGGTGCCTCCCCAGTGGCACAGGCAGTTGAGCGCCACACTGTGGAGCTCTCTGCAGCCTTTGCAGTGCTGGTTTGACCCCAACCAGTGGGCGAGAATCCCTCATGGCGAAGCAGACCTCCCTTGTCTCGCCCACTACTCCCCTCAGCAGTGTATATCGTCAGTCTGCCTGTTCTGTTCCCTGCTCTCTCTCTAGTGAATCCTCTCACCCTCCCATGTATCTGGCCTGTACCCCGGTTCTTGTATAAATAAATGCATCCTTAAAAAACAAAATATGTCTAGGAAATATTTTAGCACTTAATTTGGAATGAAACTGAATGCTCCGCATTTTCTTCTATATATAACTGAAAATGTGAAAGTTTGTAAAAGCATATTTTATTATTTTTTCTCTTCCTGTATATTATTATCCTTTTCATTGTGTTTTCATATTACAGTATTAACTAGGTCATAGATTAATAAGTATATATATTAAACATTATTTAGTTTTGTGTCTATATTTTACATAGTATCTCTTACTCCTATAAGACTTAGGACTGAAATATAGGGCTTAGAAAAATATAATGATGCAATAAATATTGATTTCCAACTCCTTATTCTCTGGATTCTGATAGCAATTAAATATATTTCTGTAAGAGCACTTTCTGTAATATAAGTAGTTACTACTACCTCTGTTTCTGTAACTAGACTATAAATTCCATGCAGCTAAATGCTATATTTTATATTCTTTGTATTCTCATAGTGTACTCTTTGCCTGAAACATAATGAAATCCAAATAAATATTAGCATTTAATAATTTGAATAAATGATTTATACATTTTTGAAATGGAGAGGATAGAGGAGTCTGAATACACTGACAAATTTTTATTTAAATATTCCAAATCCACTAAAGCAGTTGCAAAGTAGTTTGGACTTACTGAGCATTAATATCATCTCTGCAGTTATATTTCTTACCTTTTTAGATTATGTGTTATCCTTGAAATTTTTTTTAATCAGACTCAATGTTCTTTCTGTCCTAGTTGCAAAAGATCACTTCATCAATTTACATTTTCCCAGTCTTCATCTTACTATGGACTCTCATTATTCTTGAAAAATTGTAATGGCATCAGACTGTTCCCCTAACTCTTCCTTCTTATCTACTACTAGCCCTTCCTGTTGAACATTCAGTTAATAGAGCATTCTTAGTCTTACAAAAATACCACATGTTAAATTTTCTGTTCAAATGATTCAGGTCAATCACTATCTTTTTTTTAATCTCAGAATAGACCACTCATTATCCATTGCATATGTCTGTTGATTCCTTCTTTCATCCTTTATTCCTCCTGTGTGTATTATGCCAGGGCTCATCTCCCGTCTACACTTGATTTTTCCCCTTTTACCTTTATTTCAAGGATTACCTCAGTTTTTAATGATCATTTCTTCCTCTAGTACTAAAATCTCTTGAACTCACATGACACTTTATTCACTTATTCATTTTTATTGAGGTTACATTGATTTGCAACACTGTATATGATTAAGAGGTATAAGATCTTATAAGATCACACCCTTCTGTGGCTGTATATGACCATCACATCCACAACCAGGGCGCTGTAAGTCCTCTATAGTCCAATGTACCCCTTCACCTATTTGATCTTTCTATTGTTCCTCCCTTTCTAGTAGCCTCAGTTTTAGAGTCAGACTTCTAGGACTTCTTATTGGATTGATTTTATCCAACACATTCTTTCATTTCACATTTCTTCATTCCACACATAAATGACATCATGATTTTCTTTTAGTTTACTACTCCAAATTATGCAAAAAATGTAAATTGTAGTGACTATATCTAAACCTCTATTCACCAGTAGACTGAAATTAGTATTCATCAAATAGTAGATATTAAAAAATGTATTTTGATTGTAAAATGTATTTATATTCATGCTAAGCTATAGTTTAAAGGAAATTATATAAGTATTCTTGGAACAAAAATCAAATAGTAAGCATTTCTTTACTTAGATTATAGATATTATAAAATCCCTACCTAATGATATATTGTACTAAAATAAGAGAAAAAAAGGATAGATTTTTAATTGTCCAAAATTGTTTTGGTAAATTGTTTATTTGCATGTCTATAATTCTAAAGAAATGATACCTATTTGCCTTTTCCTAAAAAGAAATGACTTTTAAGAAGTTATCTGTTAAAAAATCATCCTCTTGATGTTTGCCTGTACATGTAACTTAAATGTGAATAAATGCAGATATGTGCAAACAAAAGGTTTCTATGAATAATGAAAGAATCACTTTCTTAGTCTTATATGCATAAGATGACTGTTCAAACAAAGGAGTAGTTTCTATATTTCTGTTTACAATAAAACCTGTTTAAGTACTTTTTTTGTTCTTATCTCATAATCATGATGAATAAATATATGTGTCTAGCATTCACTTTATTAAACACCTATAAAATGGTGATCTGATGATTTTAGTGTAATACAAATAAAGGAAATAATTAAACAAAGATAACTGTAGTTTTTTTAAGCAACAGTAATCGTGACCAATGTATCTACTTCAATGCATCATTTTTCCAAATCCAATTATGCTGTACAATAATAGAAACAAAGCATTACAATAATGATTTAGAATGTTCAGCATAATATTCTACAACAGTTATAAGAAATAAAAAATAACTTATGTGAAGCTGTTTGTTAGAAAAATTCCTGTCTAATTATTAGAGGGTAAGAAATTAAGATGTCTGATGTACATTCTTAAATATTTGGTAATTAATCAGTAACATATGCCTTTTGATCTAAGTAAAAAAACAAAACAAAACAAAACAAGCATATGAGATTATTTACAAGACACACATGTGAACTATCCACAGTGTAAAATAACATTGCATTTGCACTGAATTTACTTTTTGAAATGTCCATAACAATTAGCAGACGTCATTGCTTTTGTTCTAATATAGTCCACCTGGCATTTACCATTTTCAGAATCTTATTCTTCTCCTTTAATTTCTTTCTTACCTAATTTTATTGACTTTTATAAGGCATTTCAAGTCAAGCATTAATGTTAAATATCTTTTTTTAAGTGGATGATTCATAAATTCATATTAAAATATATCTGTTGGGCCTCCCCGGTGGCACAGCGGTTGAGCACTGGGTTGCTAAGCTGCCCGCAGTCTCTGCAGCGCCAGCTCAATCCCCGGCTGCTCCCCAGCCACCGGAGGAGGGTCCCACATGGCACGCAGACCTCTTCTGCCACCTGCTGCTCCCCTCAGCAGTGTACTTGGGTCCTTCTGCCTCCTCTGCTCTCCGCTCTGGCACTGGTGAATTCTCTCACCTGCCCGCGCTTCTGACTGTACCCAGTGCTTGTATAAATAAATAAAAATAAATCTTTAAAAATAAATAAATAAAATATATCTGTAAATAGTAGAAATGCATATGGGAAAATACGTAATCTATTTTTTTACTGTTTCTCATATCAGTATACTTACTGAAAGCATTATGAAAAAAGTTTCAGAGATTACTTATTTTATCTATTATTCTTTGCTCTTTTCTCTTGACACTTTTAGGTTTATTTATCATATGTTAAAATATATTTGTAATTGTGGAAATGTTAATATTTAGGAAAAGAAACTGTAAAAGTATATTTTGGAAATTACTTTTGTTATAATTCATATATTATTAACTATATTAATTTTGTTTCTCTGGCATTATAAGGAGAAAACAAAAAGCCAAGATAATAAATTATAGCATAACAGTGATTTAAAAGTGAACCTGAAAATGTATTTTATTTTTTCTTTGCTACTGGACAATATATCAATGTGTTTTTTAATATTATAAAATTAACCTAAATTAATTACTAATAATTAATTATTCAAAATTTATTTGCCATTAAATGGACATGAAAGATGCCTAATAACTTAGTTTCTGCAAGTCACTATAGCATTGTTGCATTAATTGAAAATTTGGGAAATAAGATATCAGTATTTGTGATTTTTGCTTAGATGATAATTTATCAATTAAACTTGTATGTAGATAATTTGGATTCTTTCTATCTGCTAAACTCCATCTACAAAGTTCTGTTAATATAAGCTTGCTACCCTAACCAACTATTCTACTTAGACTCATTTTAATTTTCTGAAAACACTATCTCATGTAGGAATTGAAAAGTTAATTCTTACCCATGTTACAATGAATTAATGACAAAATATATTACAGTTTCTTTCATTGGGTTCATTAGTTTCTTCTGCTTTGTTGGAAGAAGAAATGATTTACATTTATTATACTCTTCTTTTCAAATTGTATTGGTATATCAGTTGTTATGGATTATATGCTACATGAATGATCTTGGTATATGACTGATGTTTGTCATACACAAAGTTTCAAGAAATCAGGAGTTGTATTGAGGAAACATTGGTTAACAATATTGTATGTGATTTATAGATATAGGCTTAAAATTCTTCAGATATATGTTATACCACACACATTTTCAAAGCACCCATAATCCTCCACCAGAGTCCACTGGACCTCCTCTATTCATTTTTCTGCACTCATACTCCAGTATCTTTAGTTCAAAAGTCTCATTTCTAAGGGTTGTTTGAGCTTAGTTTTTCTGCCCCTTAGTTTTGCTTCTGTCAACTCCAAACATGAATGAAAAAATTGGGCATTTCTCTTTTTCTTTGAAACATATGTCACTGAACATAATCCCCTTAAGTTCCATCCATGTTGTCTTAAAGATTTCATCTTGGCTGTTGCAAATAGTGCTGCAATAAAATAAGCACATGAATACATATATCCTTTCAAATTAGTGGTTTTATATTCTCCTGGTGGATACCTAGTATTGGAACTGCTAAATATTATGGTAGATCTATTTAATAATTTGGAAAAACAAAACATAAAAATCCCCATACTGTTTTCCATTTGGGCCAGAGTTTAGATCCTCACCAACAAAGCACAAGGTTTCCTTTCTATTTATACCCTCACAAGCATTTAGTTTTGCTACTTTTTGGCAAGATAGGTACTTTTTGTAGAAGTGAGGTGGTACCTCATTGTGTTTTTGATTTGAAATTCCTTGCTGACAAGTGATGATGAACGTTTTTTCTTGTGCCTGTTGGTCTCCTGTATGTATCTGTTTAGCTCTTCTGCCATAATTTTGATTTTTTTTGTCTTTTCTTTTTCAGTTGAATTGAAGAACTCAACTGTAGATTTTGAATATAAGCCCTTTGCCATATATATGATGTGCAAATATTTTCTCTCATTCAATAGGTTGTTTTGATGCAGAAGCTTTTTATATTGATCTAGTTTCACTTGTATGTTTGTTTCCAGTTTATTGTTTTGTTTCCAGTTTATTGCCCACCAAGAGCGTAGAGGGGTGCTTTGTGATATCCTTGACAATATTTGTTTTTGGTGTTTTAAATAAACTCCCCCATGCCATTTTTTTTGCATGGATTTGTGGTTGTATGAACGCTTTTGTACATCTAGAATATTAGATATGCATACATTGTGCAAAAATGAAAAAAATGATGTAAATATATACAATAAAATAAAATAAAAAGATATGCAATGTGTAAATAGCTTCTCCCATGTAGTAGGATGTGTTGTCATGTTAATGATAGTTCTTCAACCTTGCAATAGCTTTTTACTTTGACATAGTCCCATTTGCTTGTTTTAGCTTTTGTTTACATTATTTTTCTATTCCAGTCCCAAAATAATCACTATTATAAATGTTGTGGAGGATATTGCCTGTGTTTTCTTCTAATTATATTGTGGATTCAGGTCTCATATCCAAATATTTTTCCATTTCAGAGTTAATTTTTGTATATGGTATTGGTTAGTGGTCTAATTTCATTCTTTCACAAATGGCTCCACAGATTATCCAACACCAGTCTGACAAAGATTGCAGTGAAAATGTTTGTTGTTTTGGGTAAGATGGTCATTTTAACACAGCTAATTCTTCTAAACCACAAGCAAGGGATATGTTTCTCTTTCTTTGTGTCTTACATTTCTTTTTAACAGTAACTTAGAGTGTGCTATACAGGTCTTGCAACTCCTTTCTTAGTTTATTCCCCTGGTATTTAATTCTTTTTGAATCAGGATTTTTGATGATATGATTGTTTTCTTAATTTCTTTTTCTTTTATTTTGTCATTTGTGTTATGATTGCAACAGAATTTTGTATATTGATTTTATAGCCTGCCACTTTACTTTCACATGCATTGTTATTAATAGTATTTTAGAGGAATCTTGATGATAGTACCTTTATAAGTTACTGTTTTTCATTGGCTGCTTTCAATAATCTTTGTCTTAAACTCTTGATAATTCCATTACTATGTGTCTTGATACAGGTCTCATTGCATTTTGATATCAAGGCGTTCTTTGAGTTTCAGAAATTGTGTATCTTTTCTATTTTGGGAAGTTTTCCTTGTTTCAATTCTCTTAAAGCTTCTTTCTCTCTCTCTCTCTCTCTCTCTCTCTCTCTCTCTCTCTCTCTCTCTCTCTCCCCCCCCGCCCCCCATCCCCCCCCACCGCTGCCCTGAGATACACACTATCATTATCCTTGTTTCGCTTTTTTTATTATGGCATGCATTTCTCAAGTTGCTTATTTGATTACTTCTTGTTTCCTTTTCTTCCATTTCGGTCCTTTTTCATTAAAATTTTTAATATCATTGATTTAATCCTCCATTTGGCCTATCCTTCTCCCTTTAGTTCTATAGAATTTTTAAAATCTCATTTTTTGAGCTTTTTACATCCATAGCCACTGTTATTTTCTATTTAAAGTTCACTTTCCATTTACTTTTTATTGTATTTCTGAAAATATGGTGGGAGAACTATGGAGACTACATCTGAGGGGAGAAACAAATTACTGTGTAAAACGTACAATGATGTAGGAAATAAAAAAAATCCTTCTCTAAAAAGATATATTTCTGAAGATTTTTCATAGGTGTTTCTAAATTTGTTTTATCTCTTCATCATCTTTTCTGAGTTCTCTTAGGCCACTTTGGCTGGTTGTTCCATATTTTCTCCCATCTCTTTGATTTCCTTTATTATAGCAATTTTGATCTCTCTGATAGGAAGTTAAACTCTCCAATGACTTCATGGTTGGATTCTTGAGAGTTATTCTCCTTTTGATATGTCATATCCTCCTGAGATGTGAGGTGTCATGTGTTGTATATTTTGAACATTTGGATACTTTAGATACCCTCCCCCCTTTTTTAAGCATCTATCATAGTAATTTAGAGAACTGCACTGCCTTGAGCTTAGCATACATAGCACTGTGGTCTCATTTGGTTTCCCAAACTTACAGCAATATTAAGCACACAGACACACACACACATACACACAGATACCCAAATACACATTACAGATTTGTTTCTCTGTGGTGGTTAAACCTTTTTTTTTTTAAGATTTATCTTATTTATGCATACAAGAACTGGAGTACAGGTCAGAGGTGTTGGGTGGTTGAGAACATTCACCAGAGACAGAGTGGGGAACAGAACAGGCAGATTGACTGAAATACACTGCTGAGGGGAGCAGCGGGTGAGACCAGAGGTCTGCTGCGCCATGTGGGTTGCTCCCTGGCTGGCCGGGGATAAAACTCATGTTGCAGTGGCTGCAGACAGCCTCATAGGTTGCATCTTAGCCCCTTGCGCCACCAGGGAGACCCAGTTAAATATTTTTTATATATGCATTTGGATGGTAGCTTCAAGTAAATTATGTTACACAACTAATTTCATGAAATATTTATCAATTATACAATCCAGTTTAGGAGGAAACTACTGAGAATAATTCATATTTCCCTGTGTAATGGTTATTTTTCAAATACTATTTGCGTGAGTACCTAAGCTTTTTCATTCATAGTCACATTAGTTCAATTGCATTACTACACAGCAATTATTTAACAAGCAAGCATACTTCTTGCTAGTTGTTAAAATTTGGAAATCTGGAAATGATATGTACTTTTAGTCATGTGTTTGGAGTGGGAAAAGTATAAAACACTGTTATGTTCTGGGTTTTTGTTGTTGTTGTTGTTGTTTTTGTTTGTTTGTTTGTTTTTAAAGATTCATTTATTTATGCATACAAGACCTGGGTCAGGCCAGAGGTGCGGGATGGAGGAGGTAGAAAGATTCACCATAGACAGAATGGAGATCAGAACAGGCAGATTGACTGAAACACACTGCTGAGGGGAGCAGCAGGCAAGACAGGAGAGGTTTGCTGAGTCATGTGGGTTAGCTCCCAGGTTGAGGTGGCTGCAGACAGCTTCATAGTGCTGCAATTTAACCCCTTATGCCACCAGGGAGGCTTCTTTTCTGATTTAATATATAGGCCATAATAGTACACATGGTAATTTGCCTTTATGTTAAGAGGGAGAATTAGACTGGACCAGTGACTCTCAATTTTTATTCTGTATTAAAATCACCTGAAGGGTTGGTTTAACGCAATGATGAAATTGCCAGGCCTACCCCCAAGTTTTTGATCAACAACTCTGAGATTAGTGTGAGCTTTTCCACATTTAAAAAATGTTCATGTGGGTCCCCCCCCCTCCTCCCCGGTGGCGCAGGTGGTTGAGCACTGCACTGTTAAGCTGTCCACAGCCTTTGCAGCGTGGGTTCGATCCCGGCCGCCTGGGGAGAATCCCACATGGCGCAGCAGACCTCTCCTGTCTCACCCGCTGCTCAGCAGTGTGTTTCGTCAGTCTGCCTGTTCTGTTCCCTGCTCTGTCTCTGGGGAATCCTCTCACCCTCAGGTGCATCTGACCTGTACCCCAGTACTTGCATAAAAAAAAAGTTTATGTGTCACTGATTCTGTTGATTTGAGGTGTCACTTTACAAACTGATGGGATAAAGCAGAAAATTATTTCTCCCCAATAAATTTAAATAATGGGCAGAACTGACAGGCTTCCATTTTTATACCAAAAGAAATTAACTTCCATATCTGATGTTGATATTCTGTGTATTCATTAAATAACACCTGGTATGAAACTCTTCCACTAGGTCTTTCTAACACCTGAAATATTAAGTTTAAAATAATCAAAATTTAAAATTAGGGAAGATACCCGACATAGATTCTTTTGTAAATAAGAGTATTTTCTGCATCATGCATAAAATTCAAAGAATCTATTAAAAATTAGAACATATTGAGTGTCTCTGCTGAATTAAGATGGGCAATTTTTAATGTTAAGTGCTCATGATGGAGTATTTAGATAAAATCTATATTTGTTCTTACTACATTATATTTCACAGAGAAAACCACTTTTAAGAACACAGATTCCAAAAATTCTTATCTCACTGTAATCTTAAGACAATTGGATATTCATCATCAATCTTAAGAGTTATTAGAAAAAGTTGATTTGTGTTGGTAAAATTTTAAGAGAGTACACTCTTGGAAACACCTGAGTGCTATTCAGCTTAATTAGGTTATAGCTCATGCTGATTGTGTTTTTCCCCTGCTGTATCTAATTTCTTTCCCAATATTTTATTGTGTGGTTTTGATTTTGAAGGTGTATGGAAATTAAAGAACTCTAATTTTTTAAGAGCCCTAAAGGGAAGTATGCTTTTGTGTTAGTCATTCTTGTGAACACCTGTGCACTGTTGAATTTAATTGGGTTACAGCTGGTGCTGAGAGTCAATGAAATGAGGGCTTGCAGACTGACTAAAAACTTGACATTGCACGTCGTTACCTTTCCTTTGCTTTTTCTTTCAATACATTTACAAGATGCTTTGATTGGAAAGATTCTGATGGCAAATTGAATGAGGTTATTCCGATAAGTATAATAGCTATGATATTCCAGAGTGATGACCTCAGAAAATATGCATTCCCATTCTTTGCTTGTACAGTCCCTCAGAATAAAGTGCTCTTAAGCTCAGAAACCAGCTGGCCTATTTGTTCCAGAAATTCAGGAACATTTGATAATATAGTTAAATTTTGAGAGTCTAGTACTACAATGATAGGATTTCAGAAGAAAAAAAAAACTATAAAATTGAAAGTGTAGCTTATCATTAAGTTATATAAATACTACCAGCATACTAAATAAGACTAAGGTGTTTTAACAGGTAATCATTCTCAATTATCTCAGCAGCATCATTAGACTAAGTGTCTATGATCAGTAACAATAATCTATTTCAAATAATCGCTGAAGTTCAAGAAATTTACAATTTCCTTAGAAAGACTTAACTCCATGTTTTTCTGCTGCTTTAACATCCTAGACAGATGTAAATTAGTACAGTGTTTAAATACTGAGTGTATAATGATCAATTTGGAGCTAGGTGTTGGTGTTAATGTGTTAAAAGGTTTCTACTGCAGAGCACCAAATATAATAATCATTACATATATTTCATTTACAGACAACTAGATTTCTTTTTATTTCAAAGAAGTTTATAAATTTAATAGGAATGAATGTTTAAATCTATTTTGCATGATAAAAATAAGAAACATCACCTTAGTTTGATGAAGTGTACAAGAGCAGTTGGCATACTAAATTAGTAAAGTCATTTCTAACCACAAACTAAAAATTAATAGAACTTAATGCTATATTATTTTAAAACTATAATGCAAAAGCAATGAGAAAGAGCTTGTTATCCCACTGATTTTTTTTCCTTTGCAAATTAAAGTCTGATGCATAACCTTATTATTTTTTTTTATTTATACAATAGCTGGGGTACAGTCCAGAGGCTCAGGAGGGTGAGAGGATTACCAGAGATAGAGTGGGGAGCAGAACAGGCAGACAGACTGAAAGCAGTGCTGAGGTGTCTTGAGGGGAGCAGCGGGAGCGACAGGAGAGGTCTGCTGCGGCATGTGGGACTCTCCCTGGCCGGCTTGGAATTGAATTTGTGCTGCAGAGGCTGTGGACAGCTTCACAGTGCTGTGCTCAACCAGCTGTGCCACCGGGGAGGCCCCATCATAACCTTATTTTCTTATCTGTGTTATAAATTTAGACATGTTGTATCTATTAAGAGATAAAGAAATTACTTTAAATTCAATAAAGGTAGTAAAAATAGGTATTATAAAAAATTAGTGCAAGTGTGGTACTGATATTTCTTCCCTGATCTATGATTATGTCTGAACTTCCTTTTTTTTTTTTTTTTTGCAATGGAAAACTTTTTAAATGATGTCCAATGAAGTGTGCAGAACTGCTGTCCCAACACTATATTACCAGGGACAAATGGGTATAGGTGGGTGCATCTGAGGAGTCTTGATCAAAATAGGGACAATTGAACATTTTGAGGAGTGCACAAGATGATTTGTATACAAAAAGGTGAATCACCTAATTTGTCCTGGATCTCTGGGTTTAGCAAATTCATCCAGAACTCTAGGGAAAAGGTGACAACAGAGTGTTTTCTATGTCACAGGAACTTTATTAATTTTATGTTCATGAAAAGATGCTGGAGACTTTAAGGAATGCCAAATAAATGATGGGTAAATGAGGGGAAGAAAGATATTCTCTGCTTGATTGTTTTCTCCAAATAAGTACCTTGATTTCATGGGATCAAGATTTTTTTTTTTATTAGGTTTTTATTTTTGTGAATCTTAGTTCAGCGTACTCCAATTTCACAGATCCTAAGCTTTTTGAAATGCCATAATGTTATTTTGGCACAGAATAAAATAAAAAGAATGCAAGTTTACTCGGTACTCATCCTGCCATTATGCCTGCACTGATTCTTTAGGTCTAATGCCCATGTATTAGTCTCTATAGTAATTCAACCTTTGAGACTGAGACCTACCACTTGAAATAGATATAAATTATTTACAGACTTATGGCTTTTGAACACCTTGCCTAAGGCAACTAACTGTGTTGTGTGAACTGTATGCAGATATTATTGACCTATTTTCTCTGACTTTAAAATAAGTTTTTTTTATTATTATGTGAAGGTAAACATGTCAGTAAATGTGTTTTTAATATATATTAATGAAATGAAGAAAATGTTGTTCAGAATAAAGTAATAAATGCATTATTCTAATTGTGGATAAAATTCTGATATTGTCTTGGTGGGAAATTATTAGCTGGATGACAGTATCTAAAATGCTTGTCTTTAGACTCTGGATGTTGTCAAGTTATTAGAATTTTAAATGTATCTGTGTTTAGTTGACTTTTTCATTTTGGCAACTTGTATCAGAATGTACCCACAGTCTCAGTAAATTGGTCAAATTAGGAAAGCATTTGGTTTAAAATGTATTATTCATCTCTAAACAATAATGTCTCAGAGAGTAGTATTGTGTTACTATAAATTAACTTACACAGCCATGTGTTATATGCCCTGAGAACATATACTCACATAACATTTTAAATCTCATTTACTGATAGTATTTTGTTTGAGAAAATAGGCTTTTTCAAGTGCTTCAAGGGAAAAAAAAATCAAAGATATTTTTCTTTTAACACTTAAACATTACATTCAATAGTTTATAAATCAAATATTTATGAGTCAGGAACAATTGTAAGTGAATGACTATGGTAATGAGTTAAAATCTGATAAGATAGAATTCATTTTCCCAACCAATAGTAGAACACTGAGTATGAATGAAAACTGAAAACCTTAGAGGATCTTCATATTCTAAACCCTAAATGTGGGCCTTCCCAGTGGCGCAGCGGTTGAGCGCTGGGTTGCGAAGCTGCCCGCGGCCTCTGCGGCGCCGGTTCGATCCCCGGCTGCTCCCTGGCCACCGGACGAGGGTCCCACATGGCGCGCAGACCTCTCCTGCCGCCCGCTGCTCCCCTCAGCAGTGTACTTCGGTCCTTCTGCCTGCTCTGATCCCTGCTCTGGCTCTGGTGAATTCTCTCACCCTCCCGCGCTTCTGACTGTACCCAGTGCATGTATAAACAAACAAACAAAAAAAAAAATAAAGAAAGAAAAAAAACGCCTCTATATAAAAAAAAATAAAAAATAAACCCTAAATGTGACTTCCCTTCATATGAATGAAACCTGAAAAACTTAGATGTACTTCATATTCTAAACCCTAAAGGTGACTTCCCTTCATGACTACATTTTCACCAGGCCAGGCAACCCAGCTAAATTGTAACATCCATGATAACTCCTTTGGGTTTGCTTTTAAAATCTACCAGCTCTATCATTTCAATTTGCTAAATATTCTTTGAAGTCCCATTTGATAGTGATTTATTCTTTTTTTTTTTTTACTTTTTTTTTTTTATAGAGGCATGTTTTATTTATTTATTTATTTGTTTGTTATTTTGTTTGTTTTGTTTATACATGCACTGGGTACAGTCAGAAGCACGGGAGGGTGAGAGAATTCACCAGAGCCAGAGCGGGGAGCAGAGCAGGCAGAAGGACGAAGTACACTGCTGAGGGGAGCAGCGGGCGGCAGGAGAGGTCTGCGCGCCATGTGGGACCCTCCTCCTGTGGCCGGGGAGCAGCCGGGGATCGAACCGGCGCCGCACAGGCCGCGGGCAGCTTCGCAACCCAGCTCTCAATCGCTGCGCCAACCGGGGAGGCCCGATAGTGATTTATTCTTAAGCCTTAATAAAGTACGCGTTTCTTCATATAAAGAATACATCTGGGTACTACTGTAGTCTTCTTTAACTTAGTTTGGGGGGTATGGATAGGAGATGTGTTTAAGAATGAATTACATAAGTGGAATACATAAGAAGATATACCTGAAACATCCTTTTTTAAAAATGATTTATTTATTTATGCATAGAAGGAACGGGGTGTAGTCCAGAAGTATGGGGGTGAGAGGATTCACCAGGGATAGAGAGGAGAGAACAGAAAGATCTACTGAAATACACTGCTGAGAGGAGCAGCAGGGAAACAGGAGAGGTCTGCTGTGCCATGTGAGTCAGCTCCCTGGCCAGGGATTGAACTCAAGGTCATGAAGGTGACAGCACTGAGACTTAACTCCTATGCTACCGGGGAGGGGGGGCCCTGAAACATCCTTTATCCAAGAGCATTCATCCTCCCTTTTCCACATATGTTGTGCCAAACATAGATGTCAGTCTCTCTAAGACCCTCTTCTTGTCCCCTCTGGCTGGGTAACTCACCCACTCTATATGTTTTCATAGCTTTATATTTTTCTTTTTATTATAAGTCTACACAGAAGCACTGAATGAATTATGTACTTGTCTCTGTTTCCTGTCAAATGGTAAGTTTTGCTAAGACAGTTTTGATGTGTAGGTTATTTATTAGATCCTAGGCGCTGATAATATCTTTGAATGAGGTAGTGTCATCAGATGGAAGGTTTTACTGAAAACATGAGCCTGAATTGAATATTGACAATGACTTAAAAATTTTACAGGTAGGGCCTCCCCGGTGGCTCAGTGGTTGAGCGCTGGGCTGCAAAGCTGCCCGCAGACTCTGCACCACCTGTTGATCCCCTGCCACTAGCAAGGGTCCCACATGGCGCATAGACCTCCCCTGCCGCCCACTGCTCCCCTCAGCAGTGTACTTCGGTACTTCTGCCTGTTCTGCAACCTGCTCTGGCTCTGGAGAATTCTCTCACCCTCCCGTGCTTCTGACTCTACCCAGTGCTTGTATGTATAAATAAATAAATAAATAAATAAATAAATACAGGTAGAAAGGAGGATAATAGTGACAAAGTAAAGATAAATATAGTGACACAGAATACTGGAACGATATGATATCAGTAGCTGTTGTGCCTAAGTCATAGTATTTGGAGAATTAGATATGGAAGATCAGGGCATAGAATATGGCCTGAAAAATCAAGTGCCTTATGTATTTTGTAGAGAAATACAAACTTTATCTTATGTTCTGAAGATTCCAGAATTGTACAGCCTGATTTTTTTTTCACTATGTAATACTGTATAATGAATTGAAAGTTTGAAGTCTCAGCTTCCTTATCAGTAAAATTCTAACTGTTTTGAGGGTTAAATGCACATATATAAATACTTAGCAAATGGTATTTAATTTGAGCTAGCTAGTTTCACTGACATTATACAGTCTCTTTTCATTATTATTTAAATATTTGAGAGCCATGGAAAAATCTTAAATTAATTAACAAAGGTAACTATGATGTTGGGGGAGGGAGGCCTCAAAATCAAAGAAAAGGAAAAAGACAACTTAAGAAGCTTTTCTGATAGGCTTGGTTTATTTAAATTTTATGTAACCTAAAAATTAAATATAATATAGTTTGAAGTTAAGAGCTAAACAGTTTGCTTGAAGCTATGAAAGGTATCCAAAGTAAAAGATGATATTGACTTTAAGAGGTAGCTAAAAATAGAATGAAAGTATGGGGTGGGCATATGTCATGGAGAAGGAAGAGCACAATGACCAAGTTTGGAAATTTATAGCTATTATCATTCATCAAAAAATACAGTTTATTAAGGTACAAGCTAACATTTTTAATGAAGTCTTCCTAACCATTAATAAAAAGCATGTTATAAAGGAAATTAAAGATTTATTTTAATTAAAAAAAAAAAAACTGAACTTGAAGTAGCTGTGTGAAACTATCCATATATAGTAATGAAGCAATGGTAATCAAGTCTGGTCCCCAAAGAAGGTAGTTTGCACCAGAAAGTGAAAATCCTGCATTCTCAGCAAGCAAATTTTACTACCAAATAAGGTCAGTTGAACTGAACTATTTTTAGGTCCTCGGCAATAAACTATATTTACATGTTGATATTTTTCTTATCTCATATTTAATCAGAGCGATTTAAGGACAATTCTTTGAGAAGAACTAGTCCAGAGTATAAGAGAGAATTCTGAATTCCAGATATTGATTTAGAAGTGTAAAATTATGTTAGTAATAGATGCTTGCGTATGCCGCCAAGACTAAGATCAATCATTGAATTTATAAAAAGGAATGTAGCATATGCACATGTTGATTCTCAAAGATGTACACCTGAAACTTTCATAATGTTATAATGCAGTTTCTTTAATCCAAAAAAATAAATAAAAAATAAGATACCAAAACCCATTTAATATAAAGAAGTGGCCATAGAAGAAAATGTAAGAATAGCCTTAGAATCAGAACATAAATGAGAGGAGCCATTATACACTGAAAATAACAATAGCAGCAGATTCTCAAAGTGGGGGAAACACTGAGTATTTGATTGTGCATGACAAAAATCATTAACTTGCTTTCTAAGAAACACTTGGGGGGGCCTCTCCGGTGGTGCAGTGGTTGAGTGCTGGGTTGCGAAACTGTCCACAGTCTCTGCAGCGCCAGTTCGATCCCCAGCTGCTCCCCGGCCATCGGAGAAGGGTCCCGCATGGCGCGCAGACCTCTCCTGCTGCCCGCTGCTCCCCTCAGCAGTGTACTTCGGTCCTTCTGCCTGCTCTGCTCCCCGCTCTGGCTTTGGTGAATTCTCTCACCCTCCCGCGCTTCTGACTGTACCCAGGGCTTGTATAAATAAATAAATAAATAAATAAATAAATAAATAAATAAATAAATAAATAAACAAATAAACAAATAAACAAATAAATAAATCTTAAAAAAAAAATAACACTTGGGGTCTCCCTGGTGGTGCAAGGGGTTAAGACACAACCTGTGAATTTGTTCGCAGCCTCTGCAGCAGGAGTTTGATCCTTGGCTGGCCAGGGAGCTACCCACATGGTGCAGCTGACCTCTCCTGATACACACACACTCTCCCAGCAGTGTGTTTTATTAGACCCTCCTGTTCTGCTCCCCACTCTATCTATGGTGAATCCACTCACACCCCTCCACCTCTGGCCTGCACTCCAGGGTTTCTATGCATAAATAAATAAAACAATCTTAAAAAAATGGCTACCCTGTTATTTAAATTTCATATCAAATATGAGACAACTGATTATTCTCATTAACAGTAGCTAAAAATATTTATAATTGTGCTAGTCTCTGAAATACCACTTATAGTGTCTTTGAACTTCCATTCTGAAAGCCTAACTGTTAGGCATGTGCTTCATAGATTTTACAATCATCTTCTACATAACATCCTCAAAAATCTAGAATGCAAAAGAACAAGCTGCTTATGGAATGTATATTTTGAATTTATCTAAAATTCAATTTTATGTTTAATTTCCAGATAAGTAGGAAGATGCACTTTGTCTTTTGGATTATTCATTGCATGTGACAAAAGTTAAAGTAGCACACAATTAAGTAATATAGATTGTTGATATGCATATGTCACTAAAAATGTCATGTCATTTAACTGGATACAATTATGGAGTAAATGCTGTTGAAATTCAAGTACTATTCAGAATTACTTAAATTATAATTATAACTATTTTACATCTAGATAAAGGTAAATGAAGAAGGGGAGAGAAACATAGCTGGAGAATGATTATAGTGATCTGATCCAGATACCATGCTAACCATGTGTTATATATTATCTCATTTAATACATATCCCCTTCTTGTGGAATCTTAATCTCTTGTTTATATTTGACTTTCAACAGCATTATAATTTTACTATTATTAATAACAATGCAACTACTTATGTTTATTGAATGGATCTTAATGATCTAAATTACATATGCATCTATTCTAATATATATATATATATTTTTTTTTTTCTTTTATCTCATCCACACAATATCTAATGGGAGACAGATAAAATTTGATATAGAAAAAAGGAGATAACTCCAACTCAGAGAGCTCAAGAACTTGTCTAAATGAATAAACTTAAAAAAGTAGCTGTATCTCTTATTCCAAAGCTGCCATAGCTTACACTATACCACATTATTTTCTCACATCCATTTAAATTATCTTTCATTTCCTTTGCATTCAAGTTATCATTTTTAAGTCATCTTGAAAATTGTTTCAATATTTTGCCTCCCATTAAAATTGTTATTAAGTTATCATCATTGGGATTTATCTTTTCTAGTAATAATAAAGTTGGTAGTAACAGTTGTATATTTGCAATGATTTATTGAAGAATATACCATTTGCATATTTTTACAGTTGTAGGGTATTTATAATATTTTCATAGTATATAAATCAATGCTTTTGCATTTTTGTTACAATTATAGTATCATCATCATTGTGTATCATTCTGTACAGATAAAACTTTCTGCTTTTATTATGTTGTCATGTGTTAACTGACTTGACCTATGTACATAAAATTTGAGGGACTTTACAGAATGACAAGAATTTCAAAGTCCTGAAATATCTTATTCATGTTGGTGTTATCTACAGTATTATTAATGAGAAAACAACACTTGTTTATTCAAATAATATTATAACATGATACTTTGAAGTTGTCTTTTATTTTATACTCATATTTCATTTTTAATGTCATAAAGCAGACATTCCTTACTGTGTTATTTATTGATGTTTAAAGCTTCAATGAATTATTCAGCCCCTTTACCCTTCTTGCTTTGCTGCACACCTATTGAGTTTTCAGAGAAGTTTCATATCAATAAATTTGTTCTTGCTTTGCAGCTCCAATTTCATGCTTGGCCTTTTCTAAACAACATGCAAGAAAAATAAATAACTAGAAGGATTAAACTATGTATACAAATTGTTTTAAATGACTTGATATCCAAATTATTAAAACTGACAGATGTTTTAAAATTTAAGATATGAAAGCAAGAATTCAAAAAGAGGCCAATGAGAAGGTAATTGACAAAAACCCTTTTCTTGTTAACATGTAATCTTTGGAGTGTGACATGTGTATATAAGCATGTTTTACCCAAGAGTTGAAAAACATTCCACATAAAAGTCCCTAAAATTCAAGGACCCACCACCACTTTGTATCTTATATTGCCACATACACAATGAGTTAGGCAACAAAGAAATGAATGGCTCATCTGATCAGAATGAACAAACTTCTATTAAAATGATAGTGTGAATTAATAGTGAAGGGTCTCAGGATTTCTGGTTCATTTGAAAAGGAAACCACTTATCTTTATACCTACATCAAATAATTGGCTATATATTCAGGGTAATGTATTTCCCTTAATAATAACATGATACACTTTTATTGTAAAAATGAAATGATTTCACTGTGAGAAAGGCCATCCGTGTCTTACAACTGAAATATATGTTAAAATACATGAGTAAAAATTTATGCAGAAAACTCTATTTTCAGGTGAGGTTTCGTATGTATTTCAAGGAGAAAATATATTCTATTCCTATAGATTAGATTTACTGATGACTGGCTCTTTGCTTTTCAAAATACTGAATGATATAGAAATAGTTAAAATTTTTCAAGAAAGTTTTTTTTCCATTCAAATATTTACCCTTTTAATTTTGATTCAATGGAAGGTATTAAAATCTGATAGCAGATTTGTTTTTAAAGGGAAGAAATAAAAAAATATAAAATTTTGTATTCCTAAAAGATATATGATTTAATAAGGAGGCACAGGTACTTAAATAGCTATTATTCAATGGCTTAGATATTATATTACAAGTATCTACACATAATTTCTTTTTTAATTATTTCTTAAATAAGGCAGTGGCTATGGCAATTTCAACAGAGTCAATGTGATTTTTTGTTTCAAAGAGCTGATGCATAGTTATTATTTTACTGACTATTTCAAAATTTGTACTGAATACACCTACTACAATACGAAGGATTCTGCACATGGAGATATGAAATTTTAAATTTCTAGAGTACCCAAATACTATCTTATTTAATTTTATTGAGGTAACATTGGCTTACAACAATGCACATATTTTAGCAGTGTAGATTCACATATCCTCAATTGTTATTATGACACCACCACCCCCCCATCAAAGTTTAATAACCTTTCAACACAATCCATCTGGCCCCATCCCCCTTTACTCTCACCATTTTGTAATCCCAATTCTGAGTGTTGAGTGAAACAAGTCACTCACGTCCATTCATATTTGAAAGATAAACTAATACCATCTAATTTAGACATTCACTAATACTAGCTGCACATAGCTCAACATCATGAGCATAAGGAACAAAATAGATTCCTCATGAAGTTCCACACAGTAGATCTTCTAAATTATCTTAATTGAATGCTCAAATAATCTTCTTGAGATTGATATAATCACCATTTTACTAAAGATGAAACAGCTTCACCTCATTTGTGTTCCTCCATAAGCTGGTCCTGAGATAGATTTGAGTTCAAGTAGTTTATTTGGAGGATGATCTCACAAAACACAAGGGGGCATATGGACAGGAATGAAGGAGTAAAGGACATTTTTTTTTAAGATTTACTTTTTATTTATTTATGCATACAAGAACTGGGGTGTAGGGCAGAGGTATGGGGGGGTGAAAGGATTCACCAGACACAGAGTGGGGAGCAGAACAGTTAGATCTACTAAAATACACTGCTGAGGGGAGCAGCAGCAGAGACAGAAAAGGTCTGCTGTGACATGTGGGTAGCTCCCTGACCCGGGATTGAAGTCAAGCTGTATTAGCTGGTGATAGCTTGATAGTGGTTTAACCCCTATGCAACCAGGGGGGGGGGGGCAAGGAAATAAATTTTAATGAGTGTGTTTCTAAGCCACTTAGAACTGTAGGTAATTGGAATTCAATTTTACTGAGGGATTTTGGGTGACAGGACTCAGGATGACTTCAGAGTTATCACTCTAGGACATGTATTTACTGTTTCACACTGGCTGTTTGAGTGAAAGCTATTGATCCAGCAAATGGTCAGATGGTGCTCTAGGCTAAAAAAAATTCCTTATTTTAAAAATGCATTAAGAATTGTTTAACTTAGTGATGGAAATTTTACATGGACTATACCTAGGAAGCGAAAGCAAATATTGTACAAAAATGAACAGTGATGTAGTTTGTGTGTATACATACATACATACATAAATACATACATACATGCATACATATATATAAATAAAACAATTGTTTAGCACATAGGTAAATGGGTGAGGTCTTCACAGTCTCACCTGCATTAAGGTGAAAAGAGTGATAAATAATGCTCTATAATGCTGTTCATTGACAACAGATCAAAGCAAGTGGGGAAACAGAAGCAATTACTATTTTCTCATCATTCTTCAGATGAGTATTTCCAAATATGGTTTAATCTATGGAAATAGTAAAAATACAATAAAAATATCTTTCATGCAATAGTGCAATTCAACCTATTTCCATTACTGTAAATTATACGTGCATGCTCTATTGAATAATGAATCTCATCAGGGGAGATTCAATTGTGCATCCATAAATAACCATTTGGCTATATTAGTCAGCTTTTTGTGATTTTGTGATAACTTCTTTCAATGTTAAATTACATTCAACTTTTTAAAATGTATTTCTAATTTCATTGTTTGGTACTAAATACTTGAACTTACCATCTGAAAAATATTTGTTTTAAGGTTATAAATTTCTACTTAAATTTTATTTGTGTGCAATCTTAAAATAGGTAGTTATGATATCTTGCATATATTTCTCCTCTTTGTTGATTTAGCTGTTTGGATACTCAGTGACTTTCATGAATTACCCCTTGATCCTTTATGCTTTCTGTATGTCTTGTATTTTTGAAGACCAGGTTATATAATATTCCAATAAAAACAAAAGAGTTATTGTTTGTCACAACGACCTGATGATAAAGTAGTTACGATAGGATTTATACAATCTATCTGATGTTTTTGAATTTATGACTTTAGGAAATCCGATAAGATATGATGACTTTCAGAGGAGTAACAACAGTAGTCTTCTCATGTATTTCATCTAGAAATAATAATGATGGGATCCACCATATGGACCGGTTGTTCAAAGCTTAAATACTATGTGTCTTTTCCTGGGGCCTTATTCATCAAGGGGAGAGCAATTTCCGTCATGTACTACTCCATTCTGACCTGTTACCTGAAATTTAAATAATTCTCTTCATTTGATCTTTCTCTATATTTACCTAAAACCATTCAAATACAGTAAGACAAAATAATGTTATATTCTGTAGTGATTTTGAGTAAGTCTTTTTTCTAACCTCAATAAAGATTAAATCATCATCCTAATGAATTCTTCATTTGGAACAATTAAATGGCTCATCTATGATGCAAACATTTATTTGAGTTATTTTAATTACCAGTTAGCATGCCCTTGTGTTATTTAATGCATTCATCTTAGCACTTCTTAACCTTGATTTACATAATTTTGCTATTCTACATACCTTCATTCATTGTAGCTCATTAATGAGATGTATATATAATGATGTTTCTAATGAGTCCTATTTTAAATTTCTTTTTCCAGATTGAGATGTTTCTGTATTTTTCCAAATTTTATTTTTAAGCCAATGAATTTCCTTTCCCATAGCCATATGTTCTATTGAGAAAGACCATTAAAAGTCATTTTGAAAACCTTTATTCCAGTTACAAATACATGTTATTCTAATTGTGTATCACTATTTATGACTTAAAAAATTTATAACCTGATTTATGGTGTGATAATGGATATTGCTCTCAAACTTAGAAAAAAATACTCATTTTTCTTAATATGCAAATACATATAAATTTAATCCTATTTTAGCATTTCCTAGATGCTAAAAAAATGAACTTATTAGCAATAAAAAACTTTTATTTGAAAAACTTGGGCCTCCCCAGTGGCGCAACAGTTGAGCGCTGGGCTGCGAAGCTGCCCACAGCCTCTGCAGCACTGGTTCAATCCCTTGCTGCTCCCTGGCCTCCAGAGGAGGGTCCCACACGGCGTGCAGACCTCTCCTGCTGCCCGCTGCTCCCCTCAGCAGTGTACTTCAGTCCTTCTGCCTGCTCTGCTCCCCGCTCTGGCTCTGGTGAATTCTCTCACCCTCCCGCACTTCTGACTATCCCCAGTGCTTGTATAAATAAATAAATAAATAAACAAATAATTAAATAAATAAATAAATAAATAAATAAATATTAAAAAGAGAAGAAAAAAAGAAAAACTTGAATTGTTCAAATTAAAAGATTAATATGACTGGGTACAGGAGACAATAAAGGAAATACTTCATTTTTATTGTTTGTCGACTTGAAACTTGGATTTTGGAAATATTTCATCTCCAAAATATCACTTAAGAAAACACTTTATAAGTAATCCTCATGTTATGGTTACTTTTTAATTGTGTTAAATTTTGATTAAGGAAGACATTGGAAGTTCTACTTCTTATTCAAGCCTAAAATTTCTCCCCATGTAAAATATTAAATACTTTCTACTATTTGTATCATGTGTGTAATAACCTGAAGGGCAATATGGGTTGAGAGGAGACTAGGAAGTTAAATTTACTCACATCACTGTTTGAACTACCATGACAGCCTTTGAAAGACCTCTTCTATGTTCTTTGCCTCGAAATACTTGAACAAACTTCATGTCAAAATACTGAGCTCTTATGCTTTTATGTTTTAGCTATTCAAGTATTTTGTAAGCTGAGGAACATATTGCAGCAAAAGATATTTCTAAGCAAGACCCTGACAGTGACATTAATAGGGATTCCTTATAAAACTCACATGCTGCCTGCCATATTTTATTATGGCAAATATTCATTATGACAGATAAAATAAAGGAAAAAAAATTGAGGAAACAAAGTTAACAAGAATGTTGTCTTTGTATAATTCATTTGTGTTTGTTCCATAAGTCTTGAAAAATCAAATTCTAATTTATTCTAAACCTTTTATTAGCATGTATCAAATAAACATGATTTAAGTGATATTTAATTAATAAATAAACCTATAGCAATGAACTTATTTGAAAATGAGTGCAAGCAGTTAAGGTTTTATTGATAATATACTGCAATATTATGCTAACTTGTTAGTGTATTTGGTATATGAGGTGTCTATTTTTTATGTTTTATTGTTATTTTATTTTATATATTTTACATCATTTTTCATTTTGTACAATGTATGCATTTTCATCTTGGTTATAGTCCCCATGAAATTCCCACCACCCATTCACCTGTGAACCATCACTGTAGTCCCTTGTGTTCTTCCCACCCCTGTTTTGGTCCTACTCCTTTCTCCTCCACTGCAGAATGTCTCTGGTTTATAGTTGCCTGTTGATTTTGATTTTTAAACTTTATTATAATTACTTTTTTTTTTCCTGATCCCTTATTTGGATACTCTACATCCCTCCTGTAAGTGATGCTGTCTGATATTTTTCTTCTTTTTCTGGCTTATTTCACTGAGCATAATCCCTTCCAGCTCCATCCATGTTGCTGCAAATGACATGAGTTTTGTCTTTTCTGACTGCTGAGCAACATTCCATTGTGTATATATACCACATCTTCTTGATCCAGTCATCTATTTTTGGGCATTTGGGAGGTATATTTTTAAAAATCTGTTTTATTTATTTATGCATACTCGAGCTGGGATTGTAGGTCAGAGGTTTGTGTGTTGGGGTGGGGGTAGGTGTGAGAAGATTCACCAGAGACAGAGTGGGGAGCAGAACAGGCAGACTGACTGAAATACACTGCTGAGGGGAGCAGCAGGTGAGACAGGAGAGGTCTGCTGTTCCATGTGGGTAGCTCCCTGGCTGGGGATTGAGCTAATGCTGCAGTAGTTATTGATAGTTTTATAATGCAGAAACTTAGCCCTTGTGCCACAAGGGAGATTCCTGGTATTTGAGGTATCTTTACCCTATACTACACTCCTTACATTTCTGCAGTATTGATTATTCATTTACAATTTGCAGATTTGGAACAGCTCTAAAGTTTTATATAATTCTGTGAATTTTTCTCTAATACAGATTTTTGAAATTATCATTTGAATTATCATTCACTTTAATGCCTCTTTACTTTTTTAAAAAATATTCTTTTCATAATATTTTGAGTTGGAAGAATAATAACTGTCTCTAGAGAAGGGAGGCCTACATATTGTTAATCTTGGCACTAATACCAAGCACTTGTGAAAAATAATGCTTAGTTGCATTACTATGCTAGACATTTCTCAAAGTATTTCCATACCTAGATTTTTATTTATTTAATTTTTTTATTGAAGTAATAGCAGTTTATGACACTATATGGGAGTCAGATGTACTGGCTAACACTTCCTCAGATATTACTACCAAAGTACCCAGAATTGCCCCCCATGATTCATTTTACTCTCCCTGCCTTTGGTCCAGATGCCCTACCCCTCTCATAGCCTGAATTCTACAATCAGATTTCTAGGGTTTGTTTGGTTTAGTTTTCTATTCCTTTGTTTTCTTTCTCTCTATTCAGCATGTGAGTGAAGTAATCTGGCATTTCTCTTTCTCTTTCTGACTTATTTTGCTTAGCACAATCCCCTTCAGTTCCATCCATGATGTCACAAATTATGAGTCCATATTCTGTAGTGGATATATATTACATGTTCGTTTCTTCTGTTAGGTAATTGGGTTACTACCATAACTTGGCTATTATCAATAGTGCTATCAATGCAACAAAATCAGGAGGCTTATATCCTTTTGAATTAGTGTTTTGTATTTTTTTAAAGATTTATTTATTTATGTATACCAGAACTGGGGTATAGGCCAGAGGTGCTAAGGGTGAGAGGATTGACCAGAGAAAGAGCGGGGAGCAGAACAGGCAGACTGACTGAAATACACTGCTGAAGGGAGCAGCAGATGAGTCAGGAGAGGTCTGCTGCACCATGTGGGTAGCTCCCTGGCTGGCCACTGATTCTGTGCTTAACCCCTCATGCCACCAGGTAGGCCCTGTTTTTGTATTTTTCTCATAGATGCATTATTTTTACCCCACATACTGCTCAACTATTGCTTCTGGTCTTTTTGAGGCTGTATCTTATTGTGATTTTGATTTGCATTTCACTTATAAGTAATGGCTTGTATAGTTTGTGTGTCCCTGATGGCCATCTGCATACCTTCCTTGGAGAAGTAACTATTTAGCTATCCCACCCATTTTTTGTTTGGGTAATTTGTTTTCATCATGTTGAACCTCATGTGTTCTTTTCAAATCTTGGATATGAGCCACTTGTTAGATGTACAATGTGCAAATACATTGTCCCTCTAAGTATAATATTTTTGTTTTAATAATAGTTTTATTTATTTATTTATTTTTAAAGAGCTATTTATCTATGCCAACAAGAACTAGGGGTACAGGCCAGAGGAGGGGGGATGATAAGATTCACCAAAGACAAAGTAGGGAACAGAATAGGCAGATTGACTGAAATACACTGCTGAGAGGAGCAGTGGATTAGGCAGGGGAGGTCTGCTGCGCCATGTGAGTTGCTTCCTGGTGGGCCTGCAGAGGCTGCAGATACCTTCATAGTGTGGAACTTAACACTTTGCACCACCAGGGTGGCCTTAATAATAGTTTTTAAACTGTAATTTAATAGTTAACCTACTCTTCACATAATTTTTGGTAGCCTTTGAAATCTACTACCCTAAACTAGAAAAACCCACCTAGAACTTCTTAATTATTATATTCTCACATGCATTTTTTTTTTTACTTTTAAGTAGTGAATTTTTTTTTATCTTCCTACTTTATGTAACTTAATTTCAGCGCACAATTGTATAATATGTAAACATTGTATGAATTTATTTTATACCAAACACACACACACACACACACGCACATATATATATATATATGTATATATAGTGATTTGATGTTTTAACTCTTGTAACATTTATGATTGAAATAGAGAGATTATGGATTAGCCTGATGAACTACTTTAATTGTTTGGGCCCTAAAAACAGGTGAGGGACACAGAACTGCCAGAGAGCAGAGAATTAAATGAAAAGGTAAATACACTGAAGCATGAGAAGAACTCAACTCCTCTTTGCTAACCTTGAAGATGAAAGGGTCAGAATCCAAGGAATACGGTTAGGATAGAAACTGACAAAACTCCTTGCAAAATACAACAGAGAAAGGGGACATCAGTCCTACAATTGTAGGAACTGAAATTTGCCAAGAAGCATATAACTGGGAGTAGATTTTTCTCACAGAACTTCCAGTAAAAATGCTAGTCCTGGGGCTCCCCAGTGGCTCAGTGGTTGAATGCTGGGCTACGAAGCTGCCTGCAACCTCTGCAGCACTGGTTCAATCTCTGGCCTCCAGTGAGGGTCCCGTATGGTGCACATACCTCTCCTGTTGTGCCCGCAGTGTATTTCGGCAGTCTGCCTGCTGTGCTCTCCGCTCTGGCTCTGGTGAATTCTCTCACCCTCCCGCGCTTCTGACTGTGCCCAGTGCTTGTATAAATAAATAAATAAATCTTTAAGAAATAAATGATGAAAAGAAAACAAGGAACCCTCCCACTTCATGGAGATTGAAATACACACTACTGCAAGACCACTGGACTAATGGGAAGATCAAAGAAAAAATTAAAAAAATACTTTAAGTTGAATGACAAGGAGGACACCACTTTCCAGAATGTATGGGATGCAGCAAAATCAGTAATAAGAGGAAAATATATAGCATACAGTCTCACATCAACAAACAAGAAAGAACTCAAAGAAACAACCTAATCTCACATCTCAAAGAAATAGAAAAATGACAACAAAAAAACCCTAAAGCCAGTAGAAGAAAGGAAATAATAAAAATCAAAGCAGAAATAAATGAATTAGAAATTAAAAGAACAATTCAAAAGATCAATGAAACCAAAAGTTGGTTCTTTGAAAAAATAAACAAAATAGACAAACCTCTAGTAAGGCTCACAAACAAAAAATGGGAGAAAACACATATAAATAGGATAATAAATGAAAGAGAAGAAATCACAACAGTCTCAGTAGAAATCAAAAGAATAATAAGAGATTACTCAGAACACTTATACGCAAACAAATTCAACAACCTAGAAGAGATGGACAAATTCCTAGAACAATATAATCATCCAAAGCTGGACAAAGAAGAAGTAGAAAAACTAAACAGAACAATTACAAGCAGCAAAATTGAAGCAGTAATCAAAGCACTCCCCCAAAACAAAAGCCCAGTCCCAGACTGCTTCACAAATGAATTCTACCAAATGTTCAGCAGTGAATTAGTGCCTATCCTACACAAGCTCTTTCAAATAATTGAAAAAGAAGGAATACTACCAAATATGTTCTATGAAGCCAACATTACACTAATACCAAAACCCAACAAAGATAGCACAAGTAAAGAAAATTACAGGCCAATCTCCCTAATGAACACTGATGCAAAAATCCTCAACAAAATCCTTGCCAACAGAATCCAACAATGCATCCATAAGATAATTCACCAAGACCAATTAGGATTTATTCCAGGGACACAAGGATGGTTTAACATCTGAAAATCAATCAGTGTAATCCAACACATCAACAAAAAGAAATATAAAAAACATATGATAATATCCATAGATGCTGAGAAAGCATTCGACAAAGTACAACACCCATTTATGATAAAGGCCCTTGAAATTCTCAGGATACAAGGAACATACCTCAACATCATAAAGGCCATCCGTGACAAGCCACAGCCAATATCATTCTCAATGGTGAAAAGCTGAAAGCATTCCCATTAGGATCTGGAACAAGACAAGGATGTCCAGTCTCACCACTGCTTTTCAAGATAATACTGGTAGTCCTAGCCAGAGCAATAAGATAAGAGAAAGACATACAAGGAATCCAAATAGGCAAGGAAGAAGTCAAACTATCACTATTTGCAGATGATATGATAATATACCTAGAGAACCCCAAAAACTCCACAGAAAAACTAATTAAACTAATCAATCAGTTTAATAAAGTGGCAGGATACAAACTCAATGCTCACAAATCAGTAGCCTTCCTATACACAAACAATAAATCTGCAGAAGAAGAAATCGAGAAACCCATTCCTTTTATTATTGAAACAAACAAAAAATCAATACTTGGGAATAAACCTAACAAAAGAAGTGAAGGACCTATACAAAGAAAACTATAAAACACTGTTAAAAGAAATAGAAGTAGACACAAAGAAATGGAAAGACACCCCTACTCATGGATCGGAAAAATTAACATTATCAAAATTGCCATCCTACCAAAAGCAATCAACAGATTCAATGCTATTACAATTAAAATTTCAATGTCATTCTTCAAAGAAATAGAAAAAATATTGATGAAATTCATAAGGAGCCACCAAAAACCCCGAATAGCCAAAACCCTTCTGAAAAAAAAAAAAAAAAAAAAAAGAGAAGGGAATGGAGGCATCACGCTCCCAGATTTCAAACTATACTACAAAGCCATAATAATCAAAACTGCATGGTATTGGAACAAGCACAGACACACAGACCAATGGAACTGAATAGAAAACCCAGAAATAAACCCACAGATTTATGGTCAACTAATATTTGACAAAGGTGCAAAGAATATGCACTGGAACAAAGAAAGTTTGTTCAATAAATGGTGCTTGGAAAACAGGTTCACTACATGCAAAAGAATGAAACTTTACTACTACCTCACACCATGCACACAAACCAACTCAAACTGGATTAAAGAACTAGACATAAGACCTGAAACCATAAAATATATAGAAGGAAACATAGGTGAAACATTACATGACATGCACCTCAAAGACATCTTCACAGGCACATCACCCAAAGCAGTGATAGTGTAGCTGGGACTACATCAAATTAAAGAGCTTCTGCACAGCAAAAGAGACAATAACCAAAACAATGAGAAACCCCACCAACCGGGAGAAAATTTTTGCATACAACACTGATGAGAACTGATGAGACTCAACAAAAACAAAGAACATAATCCAGTCAAAGAATGGGCAGAAGAGCTAAAAAGAAACTTCTCCAAAGTGGAAATACAAATGTTGAAAAAATGTTCAACATCACTTGCAATCAGGGAAATACAAATCAAAACTACAGTGAGATACCATCTCACACCAGTGAGAATGACACCTATTAAAAAAAAACAAAAATAAAAACAAAAACTAGCAACAACAAATGTTGGCGAGGATGTGGCGAAAAAGGAACTCTCCTGCACTGCTGGTGGGAGTGCAAACTGGTCCAACCACTATGGAGAGCTGTGTGGAGATTCCTCAACCTACTAAAGATAGAGCTTCCATATGATCAAGCAATACCACTCCTAGGTACTTACCCAAAGGACACAGAAACATTAATTCCAAGGAGCACCTGCACCCCTATGTTTATAGTAGCCCTATTTACAATAGCTAAGCTTTGGAAACAACACAAATGCCCAAAAATAGATGACTGGATCAAGAAGATGGGGTACATATATACAATGAAATATTACTCAGCATTCAAAAAAGATAAACACATGCAATTTGCAGCAACATGGATGGCGCTGGAAGGGCTCATGCTCAGCAAAATAAGCCAGAAAGAAAAAGAAAAATACCGGATGGTCTCACTTATAGCAGGAATCTAGAAAACCTAAATAAGGGACCAGGAAAATGAATAAATATAAGAAAGTGAAAATCAAAATCAACAAACAACTATGAACCAGAGACACACTATGGGGGGAGAGGGGAAAGGAGGAATAGCAGTCAAAATAAGGGGGTTTCAGTTGTATGGGGAATATAAAAATAAAATTAAAAGAAAATAAAAAGAAAAACAATTTCCATAAAGTAAAAAAAAAAAAAATCTTAAAAAAAAAAAAAGCTAGTCCTGTCCACATTATCAAATTTAGCTGAGTAAACCCAGGTTGCACTTTCAACACTCAGAATTCTGAGATTATATGTATTGCAATATAAAACCAGTGCAAGAATTAATGCTTATGTAGATTTGGATTTGGACAACATGGAATGAAATTTTCTACCTCCCACTTACTTGAAAGCGCATATAATTTTTGACTCCTTAGAAACTTAACAAAATTCATCCCTTGATATCTGAGTGGGGTTGGTTTCAGGGCCCCCGAAGTTTACAATATCTACAGATTCTCAAGGCCCTGTTGTTGTCAGTTCTCTGTATCCCGTGTTACACATCTTTGGATTCAACCAGCTGATACTGAATATTGGTTTAATGTGTGAATGTGCAACCCAGGATTTGGAGGATAAAGAGTATTTATTGAAAGTAACCCATATATAAGTATACCATCACAGTTTAAACCCATGCTGCTCAAGGATTAGCATGCACTCCTTTGCCTTAACATTGGTCATTATTTTTTTTTTCAGCACATATCCACAATTTATCATTCAAGGATCAATTTAGCCACACCACAACCCAGAAAACCTCTCCAACAATATAATTTGAACTAATGATTCTTTCCTTTGACTTGCCATACTATTCCACAATATTGTTGTATATTGTATTATTTATTACCTAATTATGCCAAGTAAATTATAGTGTTATATATTATTGAATAATAATTTTGTATCCATATATTTTATTTCCAAGTGGATTTGTAAGAATAGATTTAGAAAGATAGTAGTGCTTACAATATGCACATCGATTATTCTTTTTAATTTTCAGAAGTATTTTTAATTAATCAAATGATTACTGAATGCTTTTTAAAATTCAGTATTTTGTATGACTCTGGCCTTCACTTTGTAGATTAAGAAGATACATTAAGAGAAAAAGATACTGCACATAACTTTTAGGACATTCAGTAAACCATCAAAAATAAGTCAAGCATATAAAATCAAAACATGCACAACCTTTTTAGAACAGAAGGTCTACTAGTAAAAATGCTATAACAGTAAAGCAGCTGGTGTTAGTTATGGTTGGATAATTTACATAGGACTCAGAGACTGTTGGGAATACTAAAGATTTTTGGAAGTGATATCAATGCTAACTTTTTAGAATATAAAGTTTTCAAATTAACAAGTCAATGTGTTTGTGTCATATAAAATGTATTAAAAATTAGAGTGGCATTCTACTTACATTTTTTTTTTCCTAGAAAACCTGGTAGTTCTAATTGGAGTAATCATGAAGTTTCCCAACTTTTTATTCTATTGGAAAAAGTATGCTGAAGCATCTTATTTTTTTCCCTAAAATATGTACCAATGTAGGTCTTGTTGATGTGAAAAAATAAACATGTTAGGTACCTAGTAATCGGAGATTTGATTAGTAAAAAAATAGGTGGAAAAGATGCTTAATATTTCTTCTTGAATAAGCTTGAATATTTTTTAAAGATTTATTTATTTATGTATACAAGAACTGGGGTACAGGCCAGAGGTGCAGAAGGGTGAGAGGATTCACCAGAGACAGAGTGGAGAACAGAAAGCAGATTGACTGAAATACACTGCTGAGGGAGCAGCGTGCGAGACAGTAGAGGTCTGCAGCTCCATGTGGGTAGCTCCCTGGCCAGCCAGGGATTGAACTCCTGCTGCAGAGAGTGCAGATAGCTTCATAGGTTGCGTCTTGACCCCTTGTGCCACTAGGAAGTCCCTAAGCTTGAATAATTTCTAACCTAATGTTTATGAAGCCAATAAATTTATATAATGCCACAGTCTGTAGAGTTGAGAACAGTTACTTATACTTTCCTCTGAATAGTTTCTTTTTATTTATTTACCATATCAGCATTTTAAAAATATAAAATCTAGCCTATAAAAAAACAAAAACAAAAACAAAAAATCTTGCCATCTGTTTCAAAAAATTATCTAAGAAAACAAAATAAAATGTACCCAAATCTACCAAGCGATAAAATGTACCCAAATCTACCAAGCGATAAAATGTACCCAAATCTACCAAGCGATAAAATGTACCCAAATCTACCAGAGTAGTGCCTACTCTGTGTATTGTTCATGCTCAACTCAGAGGACAGAGCAGACAGAGAAACTCATAGATAAGATGTGGTCTGATTGCCAGGAAGCCTACAGTGAGAGTAGTTAGAGACAGAGAAACCCAGAAACCGTGTCAGAAAATAATGGCAAAGAGTACATGCCATACTAATAGGTGATAATAAATATTTTGAGAATTATTTGTTATCTTGTATTCCACATTTTATGTGCTCAGTAAATTTTGTCTTGAAAAATAGATAAATGAGAACAGAATGTGTCGAAGATGGACTAAAGCACTTTGAGAGGACTCATAAACTAAGCAGATCCTAAGAAAGCCTTGAGGGATATGCATTGTTTGGATTGGATTCTGAATATCCTGCCCTAGTTTGCACCTCTTTTTCTACGCACACTTTCAATATCACTAGGTCAATAGTGAAAGGAGCTCTTTGGAACAATTGTGTTATTTCCCAAACAAAATTATCTACACCTTCCTCACTGTTTTACACCCCTCCAGCAATTTGATGCTTACCAACCTTTCTCTAGCTTTTTGCCCTTGTAAGTTGCATAGGCACACTGTGACTCAAGGTTCTCATTAGTAATGTAATAATAGTATTTATCTCATAGGATTATTGTATTACACACTTTATTTTTAATCTAAATTACATAGAAAACTGCTTGACACAAGTAATTGCTTGGAAACAATTAGTTTTATTATGATGTTTTATTTTTGAGGGACTATTAGAAATCTGAATTAATTAAGAGTAAATATGACTGGTCCTCCCCAGTGGTGCAGCGGTTGAGCGCTGGGTTGCAAAGCTGCCTACAGCCTCTGCAGCACCAGTTTGATCCCCGGCTGCCGGGCGAGGGTCCCAAATGGCGCGCAGACCTCCCCTGCCGCCCGCTGCTCCCCTCAGCAATGTACTTCGGTCCTTCTGCCTGTTCTGCTCCCTGCTCTGGCTCTGGTGACTTCTCTCACCCTACCGCGTTTCTGACTGTCCCCAGTGCTTGTATAAATAAATAAATCTTTAAAATAAAAAATACTTTAAAAAAAGAGTAAATATGACTTATTTCTACATAAGTAAATATAACTGCTTGCTTAATAAAAGTGATAGATAACTACCCTTGAGGGAATTTGTGTTGTTGTTGTTTAATAAAGAAAAAAATGTTTCATATAAGTTAATTCATTTATGTGACATTAAATACAAAAGCAGTTGATAAACCATCTTCTGAAGATATTTTTTCTGCATGTGTGATTATGATTTAATTTTCATATCATAGTTCTTATTTATCAGAGTCAGTCTTTCTATTTGTATCAGTTTAATGTCTTTTATTCAAATAATTTCACTTGAAAATGCATGATTTACTTAAGATGCACCTATTTAAATAAATTTTTTCTAGCTATGTATGAATTTTATGTAATTAATTTATAAATTATAGATATTTATGATACTAATATCATTATTAATTACATATTTACATTAGAAAATACTTGAAAGACAATGAATTACATTTACCTTAAGAGAAAGAAGATAGGGCCTCCCTGGTGGCACAAGGGGTTAAGCACTGCACTATGAAGCAATCCACAGCCTCTGTAACAGGAATTCGATCCCCGGCAGGCCAGAGAGAAACCCACACAGTGCAGCAGAACTCTCCAGTCTTACCTGCTGCTCCCTTCAGCAGTGTGTTTCAGTCAGTTTGCCTGTTTTGTTCCCCACTCTGTCTATGGTGAATCCTTTCACCTCCTGCATCTCTGGGTTGTACCCCAGGTCTTGTATTTATAAATAAATAAATCTCTTAAAAAAGAGAGAGAAAGAAGATAGTTTACATGATTGATTAAAATTATTTTATTTTATGTTTTTAATGTTAGACCTAAGGGATCTTAAAATATTTTTCAAATTAAAAAAAAAGAAATACTTTTTAGAAATGTTGTCTAAATATTTTGTTGTTATTTCCATCACAAAATTGTATCTAGTACATGAATAAAATGTTTTGACATCCCAAGCACATAGTGATTGTATGTTCTTGTGAATTGCCTGGGATTTGCATTTATTATCAAAAATATTCCAATTACTATGTAATGTGTATTTTAATTGAGCCTATAGAAGTAACAAAGTACTGTAATTAAATAATAGTAATTGAGGAATTGTCTTTAGGACAAAATGTTCACTGATAAGAGTGGACCTAAGTCAACTTTTATCCTTTGCTAAAATTTTCATTAATGTCAAAGTGAGCAGTGGAATGAGTCATAAAAGATCAAGAAGCTTCATGATAAAGTTATACATATAAATACTATTTTAAAATTATTAATATTTTATTCAATGCCAGTGTGAATTTTAAATCTAAATGATAAAATGTTTGTATATATTTTTTAAGATTTATTTATTTTTGCATGCAAAAACTGTGATGTATTTTTTTCTTTTTTTTTAAAGATTTATTTGTTTATACAAGCACTGGTTACAGTCAGAAGCACGGGAGGGTGAGAGAATTCACCAGAGCCAGAGAGTGAGAGAATTCACCAGAGCCAGAGCGGAGAGCAGAACAGGCAGACAGACGAAGTACACTGCTGAGGGGAGCAGCGGGCGGCAGGAGGGGTCTGAGCGCCATGTGGGACCCTCCCCCGGAGGCGGGGGATGGAACCAGCGCTGCAGAGGCTGTGGGCAGCTTTGCAACCCAGCGCTCAACCGCTGTGCCACTGGGGAGGCCCCATTATTTTTTTTTTTATTTTAGCTATTAACATTATTGCTTTAAAGGTACACAGCAAAATGTTATTCTATAGCAATTTAAATATTTGTAAGGAATAATTTGTTATCTCTGTGTATTTTAAAGCATTGATATAAGCCAACACTGAAGATTCAGCAGCATAGAGTAGGGAAGTTAAGCTTTATAAATATTTTGAAAAAATGTGAGAGCAAAAATTTTAATTGTTAGGTTCTTTATGATTTATTAATAAGGCTGTAAAATTTACTAATATCTATTCAATCACAAAAAAAAAACCTGAAGTAATATAGTTTATACTCATTCCATCAGGAGTAATATGCAAAGTATAAGAAAAGTATATTTCCAACTGGAAAGGTAGAATTTTTATTGAATTTATTTATATTACTTATAGTCTTGGTTGTATTTGACCTCTGCTTTGAACCGTTATTTGCAAGCTTTGAGAAAAACTAAGATAGGTTCTAAACTAGAAAATTTTATTAGAGTTAAAGTCTACATTAGAAAGTGTAAATCAACTTATACCTCATATCTATATTTTTTCTGTATTTTCACTTCATGATAATATTTTTATAACACTGTGATACAGAATTTGCAAAAGGGTAGATTGCATTGTTTAAATTTAATATATCCCGGGCCTCCCCGGTGGTGCAAGGGATTAAGCACCACACTTTGAAACAATCTACAGCCTCTGCAGCATGAGTTTTATCCCCTGCTGGCCAGGGAGAAACCAACATGGAGAGGCAGACGTCTCCTGTTTCGCTGGCTGCTCCCCTTAGCAGTGTATTTCAGTCAGTCTGCCTATTCTGTTCCCCACTCTATCTCTGGTGGATCCTCTCACCCCCCGCATCTCTGGCCAGTACCCCAGCTCTTGTATGCATAAATATATCAATCTTTAAAAAATTAATGTGCTTCAAGTAAAATTTTGTGTTTGCAAACAACGGAAAATAGAAGGCACCATTTATTATTCTTAAGTTCTTAAAATTTTTGGTTGCTCACTTGTTATACATAGAGGATCAACTGCTACATGAAATGGCCCTATTTGGCCCTAATAGCCCTATACCAAGTGACCCTATTTGGTACAACTTGAGAGTTTATTTGGGGGGTTTAGGAAAGCTCAAACATGTTTCCAGGTAAATGAATAATTATAGCATTTACATACTCAGAAATTAACATACCAATTTAAACCAAATAGGGTTCAGATGTAGGGAGAAAGCTCTCATACAGATGTATTTTTGAAGATTGTATACAGAAGCATATAAAAATATTAGTAAAAAACATTTATAATAATACACAATATTATTTCAGGCATTGCTTTCAAACGTGTTCATGTGTGAAATATAGTAAAAAAATACATAGAATAAGTGTATTGACATATTATTCCTTAAATTTACTTCATTACAGGATATATTATATCTGATTTTATTTTTTTTAATTCCCAATTACACAATTGGGTATTTTACCTTGGAAAGGACAAACACATGTGCATACAAACTATTGTTATAAAAGTTTTTAAGGGAACATTAAAGAGCCAGTGAGTTATTAAAATAATTTTAAAGTAAATATGCTACTTAGCTCACAATTGACTCACCACTGAAACAGGATTATTTCTCAAGAAAATAGACAATTGGTCTATCACGTGAGTGAAAAAAGATATTCATCTAAGATAAAAGTCACTACAAAAATTCCTTTTATATATCAGTTTTGCATATATTTTTCTTATTTTTGCTTTTCAGACTAATGCAAACTGGTTATTTGTATAAAGCTTTATAGATATTTATTTGCATATGTATATGCCAAGTTATTATAGTCATGATGGTGGAATCTATGAAAAACAGAAAACTTCTAGCTTTCATTAATTTTCTTCCATTCACTTAAGAAAATCTATTTTCAAAGTGTATACAAACCTTTTTTAATGAAAATTTCTGGCCAATGTACCTCTGTGGTAGACTTGTGGTTAAGTCTCAGAGCTACCACACCCTGGCCAGAGATCTAACCCATGCATGGCACCTCTCCTCTCATGTCCATTGCTCCCCTCAGCATTGTATTTCAATGGGTCCACCTGTTCTGCTTCCCACTCTGTCTCTGGTGAATTATATCATCCCCTGGACCTGGCTTACACCTAGTTCCTCTATCAAAAAAAAAGTAAATAAATACTTAAATACAATTTCTAACTAATACTTTGACAGTATGTGAATTATATTATAAAACATGAAGTTGTTTGTCACTCTTCCAGTTTTAGCCAATGACCCCAGTTGCCTGCTTTTTAAGAATCATTATTTTAATTTTCTTATGTATAGTACCAGAAAGGGATGGAGCAGATTCTCTAGGATCCTATGCCTATGGGTAAAGGAGAGTCCAGGAGCCCTCCGTGGCTCCTCAGGGTTTTATTGGGTTTACCAGGTACAGGGCAGGCAGGGGTGCTGGGATCGGGAGGCTGGTAGGCTTCCCAGCCCTTGGGGAGTCTTCACTCTTCCTGGGCTCGCTGGCATTCTCTCATGGTCTTGTTTTCTCTCTTCCGCTTCTCTTTCTCTCTTCTTATGGTTCCATTCTGCAACTCTGCCTTATAAGCCCACTCTCAGTCCAGGTGAACCCACCTATGAATGCCCACACCCTACTCGAGGTGCCTCCATTAGACATGCATTCAGGACTGCAGGGATCCATCATCAATCTTAATGATGGGAGGGCAGAAAAGGCTGACAATCATTTACCCTACACTATGTATCTTTGTGGAAAGATTCTTTGCATATGCACATATACACAAACCTTATTTGCCCTTTTTCTATCTCAATAGAATTATTCTAATGAATCATCTAGCATTCTATTATATTTATTATACATATATTTCTTACCCTTGACATATCCTAATTGAATCGATTACTTTAAGAATTAATTTATTTTTGTTTCACATCTTCGTAGTATTCCATCACTATATGCAATGTAATTAAAGATGCTTATTTGCAGGTGTTTATATAAATTACTATGGTACAAATACTATTGCAAGGAATGATTTTATACATAGGGTACGTACTCCTGTATTAAAAATCCCATAAAGGGGAAATTGCATCTTCAATATATAAAGAGATTTTCAATTTCAATTGGTAGAGGCAGATTTTCCTCTAAATAGTTAGTGTACTTATTAAAATTGTAATATATGAAACTGTTTATTTTGCATGTCCTCATCAACAGACTATATATCAAAATGTGGACTTTTGTAGTCTTCTAAGTGAAAAAGTTATCTTTATGTAAATTTCTTTGCACTCTCTTGATAAATAGAATTAAATTCATTTCATAAATTTAGAAGCAGCTTATATTTTCTTTTTTGTGAACTTTATTTTCTTTTAAGGAGTGAGTTTTGATATTTTATTTATTTGTTATTGAAGTAATGTTGGTAATCTGTAAGTATAGGATCCACACATCAGGTATACTTAATATAATGCACCAGGAACAAAATCACACATAGCCCACTACAATAGTAATGTACTCCCTTCCTCCTCTGGATACTTCATTGCTATTGTCAGCTTTTCAGGTTAGTTTTAAACTTCTTGTAATGTGACCCATTGTATGGTTTCTGTATATTCCATATATAATGATATTGTCTGGTAATTGTCTTTCTGCTTCTGACTTATTTCATTGCACTTTAGCCCTTCCTGCTACATCCATGTTGCCACAGATGGTGTGCATTTTTCTTTTTTGATTGCTGATTCATATTCCATTATGTATATATACCACATATTCTTTATCTATTCATGTGTTTTTGGACACTTAGATTATTTACATAGCTTGGCTATTGTAAAGTGTTACTATAAACGTGAGAGTGCAGGTTTCTTATGAATTGGTGTTTGTTTTGTTCTGTTTAATTCTTTGGGTACATATCTAGGAGTGGAATTATTTGATTTTATGGCAGATCCACTATTAATCTTTTGAGAAATATCCATAATATTTTCCAAAGTAACTGGACTAGTCTACATTCCTACCAACAGTGTAAGTGTGTTCCTTTTTCTTGACATCTTTACCAGCAATTCTTGTGTTCTTTTCAATATGGGCCATTTTTTTCATATTATTTATATTTGATGAATATTTTTTACTGTTCATGTTCTGTCTATATGTCTTTTTTGGAAAAGTACCTGCATAACTCTTCTGCCCACTCTTCGGGTTATTTATTTTCATTTTGTTAAGCATATGAGTTTTTTGATGTCCTTTGATATCATTCCCTTCTTAGATGTAGGCTACACAAATACTTTGTTCTATTCAGTACAGTGCCTTTCCATTTTGGTTGCAGGTTGTTTTTGCTATGCTAAAGCTTTTTAGTGAAATGTAGTTCCAGTTGTTTTATTTCCCTTGTTGTTGGAGACAAATTCATTTGGATATTTTATTATTGATTTAAGGTATTTGTATATTAGGAAATTGACAAATTATAATTCTTGTAATACAAATATAATCCCTTTTGTTTAAAAAAATTGAAATGCTCATAATTTTGTTGAATTTCTATTTCTCCATTTATTAATTCTTGTTTTTGGAGAGTATTTTTCACTCAGAAGGTGTGAAAGTAAATAAAAATAAGTTCAAGCTGTATTATGTGCAAGTCAGTATGCTAATTGTTATTATTATACATCTAAGATATTATTCAAGAGAAGATAATCAATGTGCAAATTACTGTGAAATAGTAGACTGAATGAAATAGCTTATAGTCTGGAAAATTATAGGCAAATACATCCATTTACTGAATAAGAATAAAAAAAAATTCATTGCAGAATCTACCACTGTAAACTCAAAATCTACCCAGACAGAATTGTGTACAAGTAATCACAGTAATGGATCTGGGATGTTAACTAAATAGAAACAAGGCATTAAAATTTGTTAAGAAGGAATCTGTTGATTCTGTCTGAGTATTGATTTCTAGAAGCAATGCTATTATCTCAGTATAAAATTTTGAAATGTGGTTCTCCAGATTCACAAAACATTAAGGAGGACCAAAACTATAGCAGAAAATGGAAAATTATGGCAGTAATAATGCATGTTTGCTTTTGGGTTTTGGCCACTGGTATTTTATTTAGCAGGATAAAGTTGAGAGAGGAATATTTAATTCTAATGGATTGTTTTGAGGAAGATAGGAGTGTAGGTTTTTGACCAAGATAATGAAAAATACATATATCATCTCACCAGGCAGAAAATCAGTGGAAAATATCCAGGGATAAAAGCACAATATGTTTAAAGTTATGCTCATAAAATTACTTGTTGATGTTTAGGAAATGGATGCCATTCAGTTTGGCTGGAGTATAAATAAAAGCACAGATGTAAGCACAAGTATAGCTTGTACATGCTTTTAGAGAGCCTTACAAACCAAGACTCTATGCATACCAGACCAATAGATTATCAAAGAAGAAATTATTCTTTAGTTTCTTTTAAATTCCTAATGCTCTATATCTAAAGTTGTATTTTGTAAAAGGCAAGTTCTGATAAGAAGCAAGTGGCAAACTACAATATGGAAATCCCAGTGATTCTTTGTGTAAAAGTAATGTGAAATAAAAAAGAAAAAAATGTTTATATATATATATATATATATAACAATATGAAAGACAATTCACAAATTTCAATCATTGACATTAAGGTTGATTACAATTTTTTTTCTGTTTTGCTCATTTTATTCATATTTAAATGAGTTCTCAGGAACACCTTTACAGAATATAATTGTGACTTACTGTATGATCTAAGTTTGAACTTGCCAATGACCAATGGCTTTCTTTAATCCATTCTGTTGTGCTGAGTCACTCCTAGATTCTCCATGGCTCAAGGAAGTGGTGAGAGGTATTTCCCAACTGAAATAACATCAGGCTTTTCCAGGAGAGATTATATAGTGTTTTTTGTTTGTTTGTTTGTTTGTTTGTTTTTAGTTTGAAATTAATATAGCATTTTTCCACAACAGTTTCTTTCTAATGTATGATGAAAGTTTCTTGTCTATGTTCCATGGTGTTCAATGAGCTTACTAGCTGGCTGCATGGGCAATATCTGCATTTGGTGTCAGAAGCTGAGAACTTTGTTATTAATGTGAATATTCACCATAATATTGTAGTTAAGTGATATATGTAAGCATTTTGGAAATCCACAAAATATGTTGATCAATTTGCAGGGATTGAAACCGTATCATGTATGATTGATGATCATAATAGCATCAAACAAGACATCAACCACAGAAAGTAATGAGGAAAAAAAAAAAAAACTAGTAAGTGGAGACTGAACAACATATTATTGAATGACTCTTGGGTTAATATGGAAGTCAAAAAAGAAATGAAAACCCATAGGGTATAGCAAAAACTGCACTAGGAGGAAAATACACAGTAATACAGTGTCATTTAAGAAACAAAAATGAGGGCCTCCCTGGTGGTGCAAGGGCTTATGGCACAACCTATGAAGTAATCAGGAGCCATTGCAGCACAAGTTTGATCCCCTGCCAGAGAGCTACCCACATGAGCAGACCTTTCCCGACTCGCCCGCTGCTTCCCTCAGCAATGTATTTCAGTCAATCTGCCTGTTCTGCTCCCCACCTTGTCTCTGGTGAATCCTCTTAACCCCCACATCTCTAGCCTGTACCCCAGTTCTTGCATGCATAAATAAATAATATAAATCTTTAAAAAAAAGAACCAGAAATAAGATCAAATAAATAATTGAATCTTTCACTTTAAGGATTTAGGAATCAAGAAACAGAAAAAGTCAAGTCAATAGAAGAATTATAATAAATAGAATTAGAACTGAAAGAAGAAAAGTAGCAACAGGCATTTCAGATATGCAAAGGATTATAAAAGAGTACCATGTACATCTATATGCCACTAAGTTAAATAATTTAAAACAAATGGACAAATTCTTTGAAGTTTACAACCTTCCAAACCAAATGAGAAATAGAAAAATCAAACAGACCAATTACAAGCAAGGAACCTGAAATAGTAATCACGTCTCCCCCAAAACTGAAGACCATGACCAGACCATTTCACTAGTGAGTTCCATCACAACTTCAAGGATGAACTAATACCTATACTTTTCAAAATCTTGCATAAAATTGTGGAAAGGAAATTCTTCCAATTACATTTATTGAGGTGAATATTACTCTAATACCAAAAACAATAATATCATGCGAGAACATTACAAACAAATATTCTTGATGAAAATGGATGCAAAAAATTCAATAACAAAACCCTTGTGAACCAAATGTAACGATGCATTAAAAGGATTGTATATCAAACCCAAATGGGATTTATTCCAGGAAGACAAGAATGTTCAACATACAAAATGAATCAATTTACCCTAGCAAAAGCAATTTACCTTATCATAACATATATATAAGAATAGATTAGAATGATAAAATAATAACAATAGAGGTAGAGAACACATTTAATGTATTTCAGCAGCTATGCATGATAAAGCACTTAAAATATGGGTAAAGAAGGAATGATACCAAAACATAACAAAGGCAATATGTGGCAATCGCAACAGTTAATATCAACCTCAGTGGTCAAAAACTGAAATATTTTCCTCTAAGATCAGGAGAAAGACAAGGGTGCCTACTTTCAGGATTACTATTCAACATAGTATTGGAGGTTCTATCGAGAACAATTAGTCAAAAGCAGTATATAAAAGGAATGCAATTGGGAAAGAAGTAAAACTATTATTATTTAAATATGAACTGACAACATACATAGATAAACCAAAAGACACAAATTACTAGAAATAAATCAGTAAATAAAATGGAGGTTTACAAAAATCAACTTAGGTAAACCAGTTGCATTCCTATATGCAAGCAATGAGCTAGAAGAGATAGAAATAAAGAAAATCATTAAATTTACATTTGCATCAAAAATAATTAAATACTGGGCCTCCCGTGGTGGTGCAGCGGTTGAGTGCCGCACTGTGAAACTGTCTGCAGCCTTTACAGCACTGGTTCAATCTCGGCCGGCCAGCGAGCATCCTGCATGGCAAAGCAGACCTCCCTGTCTCGCCTGCTACCCCCCTCAGCAGTGTGTCTCGTCAGCCTGCCTGTTCTGCTCCCTGTTCTGTCTCTGGTGAATCCTCTCACCCTCCCTCGCATTTGGCCTGTGCCCTGGTTCTTGTATATATAAATAAATAAATCTTCTAAAAAATAAATAATTAAATACCTAGGTATAAGCTTAACAAATTAGGTGAAGAACCTATACAATGAAAACTTTATGATATTTTTAAAAGAATAGAGGACTCAAAGAAATGAAAATATATCTTTGCTTATATGTTGAAAGAATCAAATTTGTTAAAATGGTCAACTTACACAAAGCAATACACACTTAATGCAAACAACATCAAAGTTTCATTAGCATTCTTCAAAAATATAGAACAGGCATATTTAAATTCATTTGGAACCCCAGAAGACAACAGATAGCAAAGCTGTTCCTGTCAAAAAAGAGAAAAAACTGAGGGATCACTGTGCCTAGTACAAACTATGCTACAAAGCTATAGCATTCAGAACATATGGCCTAGAAATTCCACTCTTAGATATACACCTGAGGAAAACAGAAATATCAGTTAAAACGTATATATGCACTTCTGTGTCCACTGTAGCAATGTTTACAAAAACCAAGTTATGGAAACTGTTTAAGTGCCCTAAGACATATAAGCAAAAAGAAGATTAAGAAGATGTGGTATATAGTGAGAATAGAATATCATATTGTTAAAAAAGTTCATTCTTGCCATTTCAAGAGCATAGATAGAACTGGAGGGGATTATGCTAAGCAAAATAACTCAGAAGGCAAAAATAGTTTCACTTATATATGGGCTATAAAGAAACCAAAAATAAAAAAGTGGATTGGACAAAACAAAACCAAAAACATACCCTAGATATAGAAGTGTAAAACTGATATAACCATAGGGAGAGGGTAGATGGAGGGTATCTATTGAGCTGTGGTGGAGGACTCTGTGTACTTTGGTAGTGGATGTGATTTGGTAACCTAAATCTGAAGAAGTGTGATCTTAAACATATACAATTGTTATAAACCATTGTAACATTAAAAAATGCAGAAAAAATATATACCATATCATCTAGAGCCAGTAATCTATTTTTGGGCCTTGGGGTTGTTTCCAAAGTGTAGCTATTGTAAATAGTGCTGCTATAAACATAGGGGTGCAGGTGCCCTTTTGAATTAATGTTTCTGTGTCATTAAATACCTAGGATTGGAATTGCTGGATCATATGGAAGCTCTATCTTTAGTAGGTTGAGGAATCGCCACATAGCTTTCTATAGTGGTTGGACCAGTTTGCACTCCCACCAGGTATATATACACAATGGAATATTACTCAGCAATCAAAAAAGATAAACTCATGCAATTTGCAGCAACATGGATGGAGCTGGAAGGGATCATGCTCAGTGAAATAAGCCAGAAAGAAAAAGAAAAATACCGGATGGTCTCACTCATAGCAGGAATTTAGAAAACCTAAATAAGAGACCAGGAAAAAGAATAACTAGAATATGAAAAAATCAAAATCAACAAGCAACTGTAAACCAGAGACACACTATGGGGAGGGGACAGGAGGGACTGGGATCAAAATAAGGGGGATGCAATTGTATGGAGAATATAACCAAGGTGAAAATGCATACATTGTGCAAAAATGAAAAATGATATAAGAAATATATAAAAAAATTAAAAAATTCTTATATCCAAAAAAATTGTGGAAAAATATTTTGAAAGAACAAAATATAATAAAATTGTTGAATGAAAAAATAATTCAGTAATACTTCCTGCTTCATTTATATTAATAGGATTAAAATGCATGGATCGGCATATAGTTAATTCCATATATTAAAAATCATGATAGATAACTAAAATTCATGTTAATTATTTTAGTTCAATGCAAGGAAGAACAATAAAATATTTACACCAATTAAGCCTATACTATTGAAATTATTTGTACATGTAACAGGACTCAACATTTAATTGGAGTTCATGGTTTCAGCGACAACTTATAATTACTTGACTTTGTCTTACTTTCATTTGACTCAAGCTACTGAATTGTAAAAAGGATGCTTTTGTTTTTGTCATTGAAATTAAAATTTCATATGTGGAAGAGAAAAAGTTATGCCACAATAGTAGGATAAGGTACTGTGGATTTACTGTATTTGAGCTCTACTCTTTTTTCTGTTCTTTCCAAATCCAGTCTTGACCTCTCAAATTAATTGTCATCACTGATGTTAGAATAAACGCACTGCCACCGATTTCTCTAAGAAAAAGATTTAACATTGAAAATCTTTAACATTGCCTTTACAATCCAGAATATTCTGGACCTCTACCTAACACATCAGTCTTATTGCACATTCTCTTTTTATTTTTGGTGCTCTAGGCCTGTTCCATTTGCATGTTGGACAGGAGGACATAAACATGCAAACAAATACACATGTACAAATATGTTGCACAAATGACTAAAAGCAAAATATCAGAATTTTACTAGCTAATATGTGTTGTTGATTTTTTTTATAATACTATTAAAAATGTATGTATATTTAAAAGTTTTCATGACAAACTATGACACTTTGTAAATCTAACTTATAAATGTGTAATTCTCCATAGCTGGAAAACTTGGTAATTCATAATGTCCATAAAGATGAACTTTGAATTAACTACAATCAGTTTGTCCTCATTGGTGGTGCAGCTTTTGACCACTGTTTAATGTTACTTAGTCTACTGAAACCCTATTTTTATCATATGATGAAAATATTCAAACATCTGAAAAAGCGTTGTTTATAAAATTGTTTGTTTTTCTCTAAAAAACAAAAGCAAATTAATAAAGAATGCAGGACCTTCACACTTAGAATTGATTTTTTTTTAATTTATTGATTTATTGTACACAAGAACCCAGGTACAGGCCAGATGTGCGGGAGGGTGAGAGGATTCACCAGAGACAGAGTGGGGAACAAAACAGGCAGACTGACAAAGTACACTACTGAGGGGAGCAGCGGGTTCAACAGGAGAAGTCAGCCACACCATGTGGGACCCTTGCCGGCTGGCCAGGATCGAACTGGGGCTGCAGAGGCTCTTGACAGCTTCACAGCACGGCCTTTAACCACCTGTGCCACAAGGGATGGACAGGAAATAATGTTTTTATTTTAATAATTTATACTCAAATTTTTACAATATAAAGTAAAACACATTTGTAGTTTTTCTTTGCTTTTGACACCATACTTTTCTTGTAATACTGAGTTTGAAGCCAAACTACATTCTGAAGCAAAACACATAGAGGTGCAATGAAAACCGTGCCTGAGTTTGACGGAAGACCTCTGGTTTTTTGTAATTTGACATAGTTATTATTAATAGAGATACTTGGTGAAAACAAGCAAGAACAACAAATTATAAATGATATTTTTGCCATCACTTGGCATTTTATTCAGAGTTGTCTATAGTGTTAAAAAAACACCAAATTAGAACTTAAAAATATGTGTTCAGTTTGTTCATAAATGTTGTATACCTTTGCTTCATTGCTATCTATGACTACATGATTAGTCATTCTATTTATGCTAAGATGCTTGCATAAAAAATGTAGTAACAAGTTTATATTGAAGGATCTCTAGTATTGAGATATTAAATAATTTTACTTATGCTACATATTTTAGGTGGCTAGCAAGCTTTACATTTTTTGCATACTGAGAATCTCATGATTCCTAGTTTTCATTTTTAACTCTAGTAGCAGAACAGATGCCACTCTAAAACACAGGAAATATTTAAATATAACTCCATCAATAAAGCTAACCCATACATAATGTTCTGCATTTTAAATGTGTATATTAGCTGCAAAGGAAATGTAATGAAAAATCAAATAAAGGAAAACATATCAAATGCAATTCTCATCTTTCCTTTTTGTTTCCTGAATAAACCCAATTCAAACTCAAAGTACATAATTTCAGTGAGACTATTGTATTCAGTATTATTATTTCTAGGAAAAATTCTTGTCTACATATCTACAGATATTTGGGGAAAATTTTATGAAGTATTAAATGTCTACATATAATTGCACAGTTACCTAATCAAATGTGACCAAAAAGATCTCTAGTTATTTCTTAGAATTTTTATCTGAAAATAGTTACAGGGCCTCCCTAGTGGCGCAGGTGTTTGAGCACAGCACTGTGAAGCTGTCTGCAGCCTCTGCAGTGAGGTTTCCATCCCATCCAGCCATGAGATACCCACATGGTGCAGCAGACCTCTTCTGTCTTTCCCGCTGCTCCCCTCAGCAGTGAATTTCAGTCAGTCTGCTTGTTGTGTTCCCGGTTCTGTCTCCGGGGAATCCTCTCACCCTCCAGCACATCTGGCCTGTACCCCGGTCTTATATGCATGAATAAATCTTAAAAAATAAAAATAATTATGTACTCCTATGTTGTACAAATGTATATATAGTTAATATATTATATGATTATGTAATGTTATGCATGAATCATTTCCAGTCAATATCATATTTAAATATTGTATAGTTTATGCTTATATTTATTTTTTCATAATAATATAGCAATCCATTATTTTAGTAATTGTATGATTTTATGTAAATACATTTAAAATATTTTAATAAATTATTTGGCAATAAAATTTTGTGTTCATGATCCATGATGGTATAATATTACATTCTTATGATTAGACATTAATGTTATTTCAAATCTGGAGATATTATATGTGAAGTAGGTATTATTGCATATTTTTGGAAATACATAGAATTTCTTCTTGAATTTACATTCACTTTTCTACTTGATTCAGTCAGTTACAACCGTGCATGGAGATTAATTATTAGGTCAAATAACAGACACTTCTATGTTAAGGATAGCTGGAACGAATTAGTGGGTATCCATTCAGCAAGTGCTTTCAACCAATGTGTGCCATGTGGCATCAAGGATTCTCACTTCTTCCTGTTTGTCTTTCATTTTCCTGATTCAGGTCACAGAATTACCATGTGTTGAGAAGTGCAGTGATTAGAATATTGTAGTACCATTATTTTATTGCTTCATGTCTGAGGACACATGTTCTCCATTTACTCCTTTCCCTCTGCCAGTGACCGGTGCTCCTGCCTTGAGTTCCTTGCTCTGTGACCCATCATAGTGTTAGTTCTGTCCCTTATTATCTTAACCCCAAACCTGCTATTTCTCCTTCATTTCTTACCTTGAGTAGTGGCTTAAATGTTTCCCTCCTGTGAACCTGCTCCCAGCATAGAAAAAATCACTTTCTTTCCCAACAAATCACTTTCTATCCCAATTTGCAATGTTGCCAAAACAATGATGTATAGGCCTGGGCTGAAATTAAACTTAGTGAAAAATAAGGACACAGAAATGAGTTTTTCATAAAGATCAATCCATTATACATTAAATATTTTACTTAAAGATTATGTATTATAGTATCATTTACTTTATGCAATGTTGATGTTACATGGCAAGATGACAACAATGCATTTTATTTAATTCTATCTTTTTAATTAAATTTTACTGGTCCATGAAATTTAAAGTCTAAAAATTATAGTAATATAGCACTAATCATAGTGAATTATACTTATATATTTATATTGTGTATCGAACAGCTTTAGAGAGTTTTAAGTGGATGCCAGTATTTTGATTATATGTATACTCCTACTGCCTACCAAAAATTGATGCTATGGTGGTGGGAGAGCTATGGCCACTACACCTGAAGGGAGAAGTCAAATACTGTCCAAAAATTAACAATGGTGTAAGAAAATAAATGTGAAAAATAAAAATAAATGTCTCATAAAATGTGTTCACTGAGAGTTCTTTTCATTTTATTTGCTTAATTTTAGAAGTTCATTTGATTTTATTAAATTGCTTTTGGTTTAAGATATGAGTAATGTAAGTCAGCAAGGTTGTGGAGAAGTAGCCATTTCCAGTGTAGTCCAAAAGAAATCCTCTGGACTGGAACAAAACCAGTTTCTTAGTGTATTCCTTAAGGGCTTACCGTTGCTTCAATAAATAAGAATTTACAACAAACTATTTTCTATATGCTATGATGTCTACAATGTATTTAGATTTCATTATGGATTGTTAGTTTACTCGATCTCAACAAATTCTGCAAGGTTATTCTATGGCAGTAGGAGAAAATGGTAATCCATAAACTGAAGCAAAATTAACATATTGATAGCCTTTGTGCTGCCCATTGAATTAAAGTGGAATTTACATCCAAGCATGTCTTCATGTCAGCATAGATTCCATAATTCTCAACCCCAAAAATTAGTTGAACTTGTGACTCTAGCCTTGAGAAAAAGGCAAGTCAGGTAAGATTTGCCTTTTATGTAAATATTTCTTAATGTTGCTAATTTTTTCGAGCACAATAAACATTGTCCGTGGAGTACCAGAAATACTAAAAATATTCAGATACATGTGCACAAGGCACATATGCCAAGCAAATTAAAATGTGTCTTTGGCTCTCCTTTGCATATATTTCCAGAAAAGATGCTGCCATGATGATACTAAAAATGGTAAATATCTTCCAAATTGTGCTGAGGTACATTTAAAACTAAACCTAGATAATTAAATTCAGGTTTTTAAAAACTGAATTCCTTCACTTTCTAGTAAAAGCAGTTTTAATGTTTGTAAAGTCTGACCTAACAGTCAAAAGATTCTGATCATGGTTAAGTCAATGATATGAAGGAAAAGAGAGAACAAGACAGGTGGGTGCAATAGAGAAAGGGAATCTTTTTTATCAGATATTTGTTGCTTTTCTCTCTTTATGGAGGCAACATTTGCTTACAACTATCTATGATCTAGGTAGAAGGGAAATTTCAAAGAATCATTAAGACAATATTGTAGATTGGCTATTTTAATGTACTTGCCTTTATGCCCCTTATGTTTTTTTTAACTTTTTATTATTCAGCATAAATGAAAAAATTATAATTTATAATTTTGTCCCCTTTATTTTTGAAGATTTCTCCAGGTTTATAAGTTGCTATACTTAAATTGGATTTTAAAAATCAAAATTCACTACTTCAAGCAGTATTTCTATCATTTTGTTTATCCAAATCTAATGATTTTAAATTACCAAGTTCAAGTCATCTTTCAGTCATGCTTTCTGCTTTTATAAATTATAGCACTAATACTATTTCCCACTGTTGTTTTATCAATGTGTTTAATTTGGTTTGCAATTTTATACAAATAAATACACATATTTAATGTATGTAATAACCATATTTGTCTGTCTATATAAATAATATTTTCCACTACTAAAATTAAGTTATAAAATGTAATTTATTACTTTAATCCTTCTTGCCATATAATTTATCATACCATATGAACTATAATTTATGTTATTAAATTAGAGAATAAATCATCTAAATTTTTAGTTCAAGTGTTTTGGAGTAGCTTGCATTTGTATAACACTGAAAAAATCACACAATCCATGTGTTTTATTTTATTTTTATAAAGATTTATTTATTTATGCATACAAGAGCTGGAGTGCAGGCTAGCAATATGGGGTGAGAGGACTCACCAGAGACAGATTGGGGAGCAGAACAGGCAGATTGACTGAAATACACTGCTGAGGGGAGCAGGGGGCAAGAGGGAATGTCTGCTGGTTCATGTGGGTCACCTCTCTGGCTGGGAATAGAATTCGTGCTGCATTGGCTGTGGATTCATAGTACTGAAGCTTAACCCCTCATGCCACCAGACAGGCCCCTGATCCATGCGTTTTAGTACTATTTTCTTTCTCCAAAACGCCCAAACTCATCTTTTCCCAAGTATTTTACATGAATGAAGTGTATACATATATTCAATAAATTCCTTAGTTTGTTTTGTTTAAAAATGTGTTAGATCAATATGCAATTTCTTTCTATCTTATTACTGCAGTTCAAGAATATCTTTAATTTCTATTTTGTTCAATCAACAGACATTTACTTTAAAGAAATAGTAGTTTGATTTGAGGTTATTTGTTAAATTTCACAATGTCGATGTTAAAGATATCATTGATTATTTTTTACCACACTCTTACACCTGAATAATTTAATTTCTTCTAAAAGCAAACTTCATCATCCAGAAAATACTGAGATTAAAGAATTGCAGCCCAATTATTCATAAATTATTTGATGCATGTTATGTCAAAATGAAGCACAAAAATATCATTAAACATAAGCAGATGGAATATGATGCTACACTATGGATTATTCTTTTATTTTCATGGACCCTTAAGTATATAATGCCATAATGACTTTATATAGTCATCTATTTTTTTTAGATGCCGTAATTTTTACATCCTTTCAGATATGATTACATTTATAAATAGGGACACTTTCTCCCAACCTTTAGTTACTTTTATTCATATCATAAATCTTTGTTCAGTAAATATAAGAAAAATGTATTGTAATAAAGAAGGTGTTTTTCTTTTCTTTTTTGTTTTTTTGCAAGGGTTATTTTTGGGATATGATATATGTTTCTTGTAGGTTAAAACCAGTTTATTGTATTGACTGAAAAATTCTCTACAACAAATTAAGTTATCAATTTATTTACAAAGTCCTAAGCTTTTATAAGCATTTTTAAAATAGAAATACTTTAATGAAAATAAAGTGCTGGGGAAAACCAACTGTTAGAGTTTGATATATGACTAATATTTAGTTTATGAGTTTTTTGTGAAATGGAGACTCAGAGGGTGGTAGAAGTACAATAATTTCAAGTTAGGGATATGTTTAATAGGGATGCATTTGTATGTGCCTTTCTGTGTGAATAAACATTCCTGAGAACAGAGCAGATAGAAATATAATTTTACAACTCTTAAAAGACTATTAGAGCACCAGACAGAAGGAAAGAGAAAAATAATTTCAGATCTGCAGGGACTATCACATAACACACAATTAAAAGACTATGGAGCTGTAATACACTTGAATCTCTGATGAATTTCCTGGAGATATTAGGCTGAGGTATGGAAATAGGGTACTAAATAGAACAATGACTAGGGAATGTGATAACATAATTGTTTGATACAGAGTGCCAGAAACATCTGTTATCAAACATTGTTGGGATATGAATGTCTTCAGCTAGCTGTGAGATGATTCTGTCTTTAAATCTATACACACTTCTAACATCTTTCATGCAGGTTGTAAATCTTATTCTAATGCCTATGACCTTAAAATCATTCTATTTCATACCCTGCTCTTTCCTATAGCATCAGTGTTTTTTTTTTTTTTAGTTACATAATTTTTGTTTACTGGATTATTTTTTGCCTGATCATAATAACCATTCTAAGGTTCTAAACAGTTTGTCACTTGCTGATAGTTAACATTGATATTGACTGAGAGAAGCACCAGAGGGACAGAAATCCCACAGTGACTCACCACAGACACTTACATGAGGAAAATTAGAAGGGAGCATGAAACACATATAAACCTTTTCCATATTATTTCAAAGGATGGGACATAAAGTGACAAAGCAACAAATTGTAGGTGAAATTGCTTGAGCACTAGAAATCATGATCAGTTTCTATGGGGAGGTAAAGGATAATCAAATAAAAATATGTGTGTATGTATAGTGTACATACATATTTAGGCATATAGTTATGCTTAATTCATCCAAATAAAATATGAACGTTGTGAATTTTAAAGAAGAAATAGGAATATTTATAAGGCAGACCATTTATTCAATATAAAGTGAATTCTTAGATTGAGTGTATACTTCACATAAGATGTCAGGGTCTTACCATTTATATTTATGTTATCTGTTAGATGGTGTTAAATTTTTTCTCTATTCCCTAAGTCTACATCTTCCTGGATTTCTAATCTGTGGGAATTGACAACTGGATAGGAAAAGAGGGTATCCTCTTTTTTCAGATTATTATATATTTTTTCTTTTTTTTTAAAGATTTATTTGTTTATTTATACAAGCACTGGGTACAGTCAGAAGCGTGGGAGGGTGAGAGAAATCACCAGAGCCAGAGCAGGGAGCAGAACAGGCAAACTGACGAAATACACTGCTGAGGGGAGCAGCGGGCATGGCAGGAGAGGCTTGTGCACCATGTGGGACGTATCCGGTGGCTGGGGATCAAACCGGCACTGCAGAGGCTGCAGGCAGATTTCCAGCCTAGTGTTCAACCACTGCGCCAGCAAAGGAGGCCCTATTTTATATTTTTTTAAAAGCAATCAAAAGTTTACATTATTTTTTGTTTTTAAATGATTCTTAATTATAAAAAAATGATGGAAAAATGGTGCTATCTAAAACTTCTCTCTCAAAAGAAAATATCACTTTAACTTCCGAAAAAAGATAACCACACATGTGAAGTACTTGATTCATAGATTACAATTCATCAATCAATGACCTTTTACTTTTTTGAAGTAAAATGAAGTGGAAATTTTAATAGTGTGGAAAATCCAGCATGGTACTTGAACTAATGTTTAATTGGATTGAACACTAAAAAACAGTTCAAATTATAGAGAATAGTCATGTATGAGATGAGAAACAGATGAACTAGAAACATAGAAATTACACAATTTTAGGGCCTCCCTGGTGGCACAAGGGGTTAGATGCAACCTATGAAGCTATCAGCAACCACTGCAGTAGGGTTCGATCCCCAGCCAGGGAGATACTCACATGCTGCAGCAGACCTCTCCCGACTCGCCTGCTGCTCCCCTCAGCAGTGTCTTTCAGTCAGTCTGTCTATTCCGTTCTGCACTCTTTCTCTGGTGAAGCCTCTCACCCCCTACACCTCTGGCCTGTACCCCAGTTCTTATGTGGAAATGAGAGGATAAAAATTGCCCCACTGGTTCTTTTTTGAGTGTCCCAGTAGGAGTCTTGCAATGATTAAGAAAAATCAATTTCTGTGTTATTTGAAGTCTAAGTTCTATAACATCCCTCTCTCACAAAGGTAAACCTTAAAGACCTTTTGCAAGATATTTACTTAGTGCTCACATCTACAAATAATGAGAATTTTCAGGGACACTTTTTAGGACTCTCCTTCACACAGCCTTGCTGAATGCCAGGCTCTATTTTTTTTTTTTTTAATGTGACTTTGCTTCACAACATTGTGAATGATTGAAAGTTATAAGGTCATGTCTCTTCAGATATATATTATCATATCACAGCTACCGCCAAAATAGCCTTCGCCCTCTACCTTACTCCACAGAGTTCCCTCCAGATCCTGCTCTTTAACCCCTTCCCCATTAATTATGTAGTTTTATTTCTAGGGCTTGCTAATAGATTTTGTTCTGTCTTATGCTTTGTTTTATTTTTCTATATTCTATATTTAGTGGAATCATTCCCAGTATTTCTCTTGTTTCCTTCTGGCTTATTTCATCTAGTATCATTTCTCCAGTTCCATCCGTATTATTATAAGTGACTGGAATTCATGCATTTTTTAAGAGCTGAGTAGGGCCTCCCCTAGTGGTGCAGCGGTTGAATGCTGGGCTGTGAAGCTGCCTGCAGCCTCTGCAGTGCCAGTTGGATCCCCAGCCACCAGAGAGGGTCCCACATGTCACGCAGACCTCTCCTGCCGCCCGCTGCTCCCCTCAGCAGTGTATTTCAGTAAATCTGCCTGTTCTGTTCCCCGCTCTGGCTCTGATGAATTCTCTCACTCTCCCGTGCTTCTGACTGTACCCAGTGCTTGTATAAATAAATAAATAAATAAATAAATAGATAAATAAATAAATAAATATAAAAAAAAGAGCTGAGTAATATTCCATTGTATGTATATATACCTAATTTACTCGTGTATTCATTGGAACTAAGGTTACATCCATAATTTGACTATTGTAAATAACTCTATTTTTAATATAAGCATGTGTATATCCCTTTGAATTAATGTTTTTGCTTTATTTGGTTTGAGACCTAAGAGTGGAGTATCTGAATCATATGGTACATCTATTTTTAATTAATTCTGAGAAACATTCATATTTTTTCCTTAGGGTATAATAGAGCAGTCTACTTTACAAACAACAGCATATGAGGGTTTCTTTTCTTCCAAATCCTTGACAACAATTGTTATTTCTGATTATTTTATAAATGGACCATAAAATCAGATTGAAGTGGTGTCTCCATGTGGTTTTGATTTGCATTTCCCTTGTGATGAGTGACAATGAGCTATTTTCCTGTGCTTATTGTCCATCTGGATGTCTTCTTTGGAGAAGTGTCTATTTAACTCTTGTTTTTTTTTTTTTAATTTACTTTTATTTTTTTTTTTTATGTATACAAGAGCTGGGTGTAAGCCAGCAGTGCGGGGTGGGATCGGGGAGATGAGGGGATTCACCAGAGACAGAATGGGGAGCAGAACGGGCAGATTGACTGAAATACACAGCTGAGGAGAGCAGCGGGTGAGGCAGGAGCAGTTTTCTGCGCAGCATGGATTACCTCCCGGGATGGGGATCGGACTCCTGCTGCAGTGGCTGCCAATAGCTTATACCGCTGAAACTTAAACCCTTGCACCACCAGGGAGGCCCAATATTTAACTCTTGTTAACAAGAGTTAACTTATGCCAATTTTTATGTCATTTTTTATTGGTTATTTGTGTCCATTTTTGTGTTGTATGATATTTTTGTAGATATTAGATATTAGGCCATTGTCAGATGTATGATACAAATATTTGCTCCCATTCAGCAGGGTGTCATATTCTTTTAATGGTGTTATCTTTTACTATGGTGTTTTGAAGTTTGAGGTAGACTGAATTATTTATATTCTTCATTGTCTCTTTTGCTGCTAGAGATTAATCCATAAGACATAATTAAGCCAAACTCATGGAATGTTTTTTGTTTCTTCCGTATATTTTATTGATTTATATTTGCATTCAATTAATTTTTCCATTGTCAGTTAATTTTTGTTTTGTTATAATACAGAGTCTAGCTTTTTTTGACAATATCATTTGTTGAGGAGATTTTCCATTCTCCAATGAATACTCTTGGTTCCTATGTCATAAATATCAATATAGAATGCATAGGGGTATTTCTGTGCTATCTATGCCACCAGTCTGTCTAATTTAGTTCAGGAACCATACTCTGTAGATTATTAAAACTTTGTAGTATAGTTTGAAGTCTGGCAGTGTGATGCTTACACACTTCCTACATTTTTCAGGATTTTTTTTTTTGGAGGCTATTAGGATTTTTTGTGGTTCAACATTAATTTTAGTAATGGTTGCTCTATTTCTTTTTTTTTTTTAAGATTTCTTTATTTATACAAGCGCTGGGTACAGTCAGAAGCGCAGGAGGGTGAGAGAATTCACCAGAGCCAGAGCAGGGAGCAGAACAGGCAGACCAACGATGTACACTGCTGAGGGGATCAGCGGGCACGGCAGGAGAGGTCTGCATGCCATGCCGGACCCTCGCTGGCTGCTGGGGATCAAACTGGCACTGGGGAGGCTGCAGGCAGCTTAGCAGCCCAGTGCTCAACTGCTGCATCACTGGGGAGGCCCTGTTCTATTTCTTTGAAGAATACCACTGAAATATTTATAGGGATTACACTAAATGTGTATATTTTTGGGGTAATTTTGTCATTAAAATGATAATTCTTCTGATCCATGATTAGGGAATATCATTTCCATTTTTCTGAGATTGCTATAGTGTCCTCTATTTATTTAAATAATGTATTTTAGTGTATTGTTCAGTTCCACCACCACCTTTCTAAAGTTAACACCTAGTGTTTCATTCTTTAGTTGTTGTAAATGCAAACTTTTTATTCACTTCTCGGTCATTGTCTTCATATACCAATGCAACTGAATTTTATAAATTGTTTTTGTAAACTGGCACTTTGCTGTACTAATTTTTTGTTTCAGTAAGATTTTTACTGAAGTTTTTAGGGTTTTCTATGATTGCTATCATACCATCTACAAATACTGATAATTTTACTGCTTCCTATTTCCTTTCAAATTTGTATCAATTTCATAAATTATCCATGCATAATTGTTCAACTTAGAACTTTCAGTAATATATTGAATAGTAGAGGTAAAAGTGGACATCTATATATTGTAATAAATTTTAGTGGAAAAGCTTTCAGTTTTTCACCATTGAGAATGCTGCTAGCTGTGGGTTTGTCATACTTGGCCTTTAATGTGTTGGGTTATGTGGCATCATCTATCTACCATTTTTGAAGATTTTAATAATAAGTGCACATTGAATTTTATCAAATACTTAATCAGATATTGTGCTCTATCTTTCCTTTTGTTGATGTGATTAATTTATTTATTTTCAGATGTTGAACAATCTATGCAATGATGAAATAAACCCCACATTCGTTTTGCTGATATTCTTGAGGATTTTTGCATATATTTTATCAATAAAGTGATCTGAAGTTTTCTTTTCTTGTTGTTCATTTTTATTGGAGGTGTCTTTGATTTTGATATCTAGGTAATTTTTGACTCATAATATGTCTATCTCAATTTTTTGCAAGTGTTTGAGCAGGATAGGTATTGGTCTTTGAAAATTTGGTAGAACTCACCAACGACACTGCCAGGTCTGGTCTTTTTTTTTTGGGGGGGGGCACATTTCATTACTGTTTCAATTCCCTACCTGTAATTGGTCTGTTTTGATTTTCTATTTCTGATTCAGCCTCAGATGAATTTATTTTTCTAAGAACCTGTATTTTTAATCCTCTATTTCTGAGATTCTGTTCTAATTTATCATTTGTTTCTGATTCTATTTATTTGTCTCCTCTTTTTTTTCGTAGTGATCCTAGCAAGAGGTTTTTCTATTTATATACTATTATTTATTTTTCAGAGAACAAGTTTTTAATTTCATTCATCTTTTGTACACTCTTGATAGTCATCTAATTTATTTCTGTTTCAGTTTTATGTATTTGCTTCCTTCTATTGACTTTTTGTTTCATTTTTTTCATCTTTCCTAGTTCCTTAAGGTGAGAGGTTTAAGTATCTATTTGAGCCTTTTCTCCTTTATTGATGTTTGCCTGTATTGCTCTATATTATACTTCCCTGCTTTTGCCATGTCTCATAGGTTTTAGTAACTCATGTCCTCATTCTCATTCATATCAAGCTAGTTTTTAATTTCTCCTTTTATTTCCTTATTAATTCCAAAATCAATCAGTAAAGTATTATATAGTTTCCACAATTTAGATTTGGTTTTTTTCCTGTTTTCTTTTTGTAGTTGATTAGCATTTTGATACCATTGTCTCAGATATGATTTCAACCTTCCTGAATTTTTTGATATCTGTTTTGTGCCCCAATATCTGGTCAGTCTGAAGAATATGGCATGTGCACTTGAGAAGAATGTTTATTCAACTTTTGACAGGCACAATACCTTGTTAATGTCTATTAAGCTCACGTGATCTAATTATATTTTTAAAGTTATTGTTCCCTTGTTTATTTCCTGTGTGGTTGATCTGTCTATTGTTGAACACTGCATGGTAAATTTCTCAGCTACTATTTTCTTTTTTTTTTAAATTAATTAATTAATTTATTTATACAAGCACTGGGTACAGTCAGAAGAAGCAGGAGGGTGAGAGAATTCACCAGAGGCAGAGCGGGCAACAGAACAGGCAGAGTGATGAAGTACACTGCTGAGTGGAGCAGAGGGCGGCAGGAGAGGTCTGTTGTGCCATGTGTGACCCTCACTGGTGGCTGGAGATCGAACCGGCGCTGCAGAGTCTGTGGGCAGCTTCACAGCCCAGCGCTCAACCACTGCACCACCAGGGGAGGCCCTCAACTACTATTTTCTCACAGCCAATATTTCTTTTCAGGTTTGATAATAATTGCCTTATTTTGATGCATCTCCATTTGGTGACTATATATCAGAGGGTGATGTCTTTCTGAGGTATTGTTCCATTAATCAGTATACAGTGTCCATACCCGTCTCTTCTTAAATTTTTTGTAGGAATTCTATTTTGTCAGATATAAGTAGGGTTTTCCCTGCCTTTCTTTCGGTCCTATATCCTTGTAAGTTTGTTTTCTAAGCCATTAACCTGAGCTCATGTCTAACTTTGGACCACAGCTTTATTTCTTGGAGATAACCGATAGTTTGTTTTTTAACCAACCAGCCATTTTGTGTCATTTTATTAGTGAGTCATGTCCGTTTACATTTAAGATGATTATTTGTATAAGAGATTTTGTTACTGACCTTGTGTCCTTAGTATTTTGGTTCTATTCAATCATTTGTTCAATTTCTTAAGGATGTTCTCTTCAATTTTGACATAAGAACTCTTTTCAGCTTTTCTTGGAGGGAACACTATAGTGTTTTCAAAATTCCTTAGCTTCTGTTTTTCTCAGATGGTCTAATTTCTTACTCATTTATGAAAGAGAACCTTGCAGGATGGAGTATTCTTGGTTGGCAGTTTTTATCATTATTATTTTGAACACATCACTATGGCTTCCTATTCCATAGAGTTTCCTCAGACAGTGAGAATTCGTCCTGTTGGGAGTGCATCTGTAGGCTATCTGCTTATTTTCCCATCCAGCTTCAATGTACTCTTTGTCTTGGAAGTTTGATGACTATATTCATTATTTTATGATATATTCATGATATTAATTTATTTTCCTGAAATTTCCTTTGTATGTTTGATCAGCTTTTTTGTGTTTTCTTCCACTTCTTTTAATTTATTTATCATGGCAATTTTAAGTTTTGTGTCTGATATGAAGAAAAAGATCTTCCACATCTGGAAATACTGTTTTTCTTCTATGGTGAAATATTCCCTTGAAGAATGAAGATGTAAGTTTGGTTTTTGAAGTGCTTTAAGGGTGCAGAACTCCCAGCATTCCAGCATATGCTCGTGTTTGTAGGGGAGAATGGATGTCCAGCTATTTAATAAGGGTATTGGGGAAGGGCTTTGAAAGGTCCAGTTATTGTTAAAGGTGGTGTTCAGGAGCAACTCATGTTTGTGGTTCTGTTGAAAACCCTCCTGTCTAGGTTTCCAGAGTATCTTCTCTGTGGTCTATGAGGACACACCATTCTGCTTCATGGGTTAGGTCGAGTTCTGATCCTGCTTCATGGGTTAGGTCGAGTTCTGAGGAGGATGGGGGGGGTGGCAAAGGGAAACACTTCAGTATTTTGTCCTCTTCACTGGGGACCCAGTTCATCTGGGACACTCTTGCTCACCTACAAATATCTACCCTCTATTAAGGGTGCACCTCTATGTTAATCAGTTCTCCTCTCCTCAGGGATGCTGACCAAATATCACACCAGTTCTCTGATAATTGGCAGGACAAACTCCACCCTGGCATCAGTTTCATGGTTCCCCTATCCACCCATTTTTCTTTTTGTATGGAGTTAAATTTCCTCAGCCAGTGTTGGACTCCCAAGCCCAAATGGTGCTCTAGTTTCATTCAAGTCATGACATCCTCTGTGCCCAGAGTTCCTCTGATCTATTTTCAGATTATCCTTCTAGTAGTGAAGTAGAAAACCTTAGACACCATCTTTATCCCATAACATATTCATATTATTTTGTTAACTATAAACTATTATATTCTGTGATTATGTAATACATTGAAATATTTTTGAAACTACATATTTTTGCTAAAATATTTCTATAAATATGTATGTTCTTATAATATTTAAAAACTACTCAGAGCTTATTCATTATAAAAGTTATTAAAAGTAAATTTTAAATGATCAACTTAATTCTGTAATAAAAACGTGGTGTAAACCTGTTTACTTGAGAGAGGCAGAACAATTTTCTGGGTACTAGAAACATCACAAAAATTAAGAGTTGTATTGAAGGATTAGCATATTTCTTTGTATATATTTTGAATCTTATCTCACTGATAATGTTTAGGTTATAATGAGACTATTTCCTTCAATCTTGATGTGCAGTAGGTCGAAACTCCATATCTTATCTAAATAAAAAAAATATTCAATCTTAAAAGTTTTGCTTTATACATCTTAAAGTTCACTGTTCAAAGTACTTTGTTATATTATTATAAAAGTCAAAAGGAAAATTAGTAAAAATTGATGTGAGAGATTCAATAAAGATTCAATAAAGATTTATCTAATTGGAATATTACAGATTTAAATCCTTGAAAAGCTCCACTCTCTTTAGGCTAAACTTTATATCATAGGAAAATTAATTACAAATCGGACATTTCATTTCTACTGGCTCACCAGGGAAAAAAAGTGACAACAGGGAATGAAAAAATTAAAAATATACAATATATAATTACTTTGAAATTTGTACTGCATATCACATTTTTCCTATTAAAGACTATAACGAAGATCTTTGGTTCAGCTTAAGCTGTGTTTTGTAAACCTAATTGTCAACCAGTATGTGCTCATTTCATTTACATTTGCCTTGAAGTTGGCAATTAATTTTCCTTTTTTGTTTTCACATGAATTGAAACAATGGACTTAAATGGTTAGTATAAAATAGAGCCATGCCACTCTATACCAAGCTCTAGAGATCGTACCTAAATTGACCTAATCAATTCTCAACACTGTATAAAAATGTCTAAGTAACTGATTCTACTTACATAGATTGTCACAACTATAACCAATTTACATTAATCTATGATATTTACAAAATGTAAATATTTGAAAATCACAATAAAAGAGGAAATGAGGTAAAAGTCACAAATTTTGGAAGAGAGTTAAAGTGAATCCCAGGTGTGTTTTTAGTGACTGTGCAATCCTGGAAGTTTAGTGTGTGTTAAATTGAATATTATATTTGAGTGAAGTTATAGACTCTGAGTCTCAAAAAGTATTGGATAATTCATAGTCATTAAAAACATGACATGTTAAAGTTTTTTAAAAATTCTTTAACAAACACTAATATATTAATATAGATGGTATCGAAGTCATTTGCAGTTGGGGATATCTGTAGACCACCCTTTTTTGTAAGCATTCCAGTTGTTTTATAAAGCAATTAGTCTCTTCCATTTGGTTAAAAGTTTCATTGTAAAATACTAAAATTATAAAGAAAATATCAAAATAAAGGAGGCATTGTTAGTGCCTCTTCAAATATATGACTGGGGATGGCAAAAAGATTTTATGTTTCATATGGATAGTGAAAGACTGTTAATGGCTCTTTGGGGGGCTATATAAAACAGAGGCTTAAATAAATATAATCTCAGAAGCATGAATAAAGAAAATTATATATGCTATGTTTTCTTAATATCTTCTATCTGCCAGTAGATTTTTTTCTATTTCTGTGAGAGATATTCATAAGATCTCTGTGAATTTCCATTTCTAAATAAAAAAACAAATAATTTCTCCTTTCTTACAAAACATGTGTGCATAAACAAAAAGTAAGTAAGTGATGCTCAGATTCAAATAAAATTTCATTTATTTTGTTCATTCACTAGTTAAGAAACTCACTCTTGCATATTCTAATATATATGATTCAGTTTGGATCTCAAGAACTGAAACAATCTGTAGATTGAGAATCTACTTTTTTAAAGATTTATTTATGCATACAAGAACAGGTCAGAGGTGCAGGGTGTGTTTGTGTGTGTGCATGTGTGTGAAAAGTTTCACCAGAGACAGAGTGGGGAACAGAACAGGTAGATCTAGTGAAATATACTTCTGAGGGGAGCAGAGTAGGAAACAGGAGAGGTCTGCTGTGCCATGTGGGTAGCTCCCTGGCTGGGCAGGGATCAAACCTGTGCTGCAGAGGCTGCAGATAGCTTCACAATTCTGTGCTTAACCTCTTGCTCAACCAGCGAGGCCCCACAATCCACTTTTATAAATATTTCTCAAGTGACTTCTGCAGTGGTGTGGCTGAAAGCTCTATTTTAATATTGTGTCCAATTCACATTGGGCATATTTGCTTAATAATTAAATCATACCACTAACTGATTTAAAAATCTTTCAAATGTGGAAGAGTACCACCATCTTCCACCTAACAAAAATTGGGAAAACTGCCCAGTCCATTGCCATTCAAGCACATGACAAGTGACAAGTGGGTGAGATAAGAAGGACAAATGTAAAATGAAAACACTGAGTAGCCTCATCATTAGATTGGTAGGATGACAACATTAGAAGGAAAGACTATGTAGTGAAAACTCTGTTCTATAACTTTCCAACCTGTATAATTGACCCAAATGAGTTGCTGGATTCTGATGGCTGAAACAGTCAGCTCTGACCCAGAAGATGAGATTGTTCAGGCTCACTGTGACCTAGTCACACACCCACATACATCTGGAGGTGCAGGGCTCACAGTTGTCATGAGTAATATCAATAAGCCATTATATAAGCTATGATAACATACTTCCCTGGGCCATGGTCTGTTTGTTTCATTGCACATAGCAAACAATTCACTGGAAGTGGCAGTACTTGGTGGTAAAATTCTTTCGCATTTGAACTGATTAAAGAGGCTTTCAAAAATACCTCCAGTATTTAAGAAGCCTTTGTGAGTAAGCATATGATCATTTTTAGTATGTCTGCCACTATGATATATTTTTATCATGTTGATTTAATAGTAATAAATACATAACTTAACCAAGTCCTTAGTAAGAAATTAATAGGTTTCACTAGGTTTCATTTTAGAATTCATTACTAGTTGCAATTGGCACACTTGAAAGCAATGACCTATTTTTTCATTATTTTTAAATGACTTAGAGCTTTTGTTTACCTAGTGAATTTCCAGTGCACTTGTACTTTATCAATTTGTGACTTTGCCAACTGGTGAGCTTTAACTTTAGTGCTTTACTGAGGATTTCTTGAGGCAGGCTATTATGATAGCATCTTTATAAGTACTGCAACATGACAAGCTTCCAAGGCAGTTATAAAACAATTTTAAGTGCCACTAAAATGTTTTTGCTGGGATTGATATTAAAATGAACAAAGAGAACTCAAGAATCTGAAGTGTTCTCACTGGAGTCTATAGTGTTACTTGGGTTAAAGACTTTCTTTTTTGCCCAGATCAATCAATAACTAACTCCCTGATTATTATTATTTTGATTAATTAGATGTGCACAAGTCATTTTGCTCTGCATGAAATAGCCAAACCCTGTTTGGGTATATAAAGTCTTAAAACCATCTTTATTAAAAAATGTCTTTATTTATTTATTTATTTATTTATACAAGAACTGGGGTACAGGCCAGATTCATGGGAGGGTGAGAGGATTTTCCAGAGACAGAGTGGGGAACAGAACAGGCAGAATGATGAAGTACACTGCTGAGGGGAGCAGTGGGAGTGACAGGAGAGGTCTGCAGCGCCATGTGGGACCCTTGCAGGCCAACCGGGTTAGAACTGGTGCTGCAGAAGCTGCAGACAGCTTTACAGTGCTGTGCTCAACTGCCTGTGCCACCAGGGGAGGCCCTGTTTTTTTTTCTTAAATATAAGTGACAGATTATGAGTTTGAGTGAAAATCATTTTTTTCTGTCATAGCTACTGACTTCTTGTTATCATTATATTTGTTACCAGTACCAAGACACACTCATGGACACCATTTGCCTGATTAATTCTGATGTAATTTTTGGGATACTTGGTATAACAGTGACAGAGATAGGTGTGATTGATAGAATCATAGGAGAATTTATATCATATTTATTTTCCTTAGCAGTGCCAGAGGTAGGTCATACCCCATCAAAGCCTTAACTAGAGAAGGAAAATTATAAAAAAAAAAAAAATCATTAGGTTGGTAGGTATTTTATCTGCACACTATTTGCTCTCAAACTGTTTAATTCTCTTTATCCATTGTCATAACAATTCATATCACATAATAGACAGGTAGGCCTATCAATAACAAGAGCACACAAGTAAATTACTGTAATGTTATTTCTTTTAATGATAATCTTGTGAGCTATGTTCTTCCCAGTTAAGTTGTGTTTACTACCAACTTCAAATTCCTTCATTTTTCATAATATTTTATATTCTAAGTTCTGACAATGCCTATATTATATGACATTAGGGAAAACATAATTTTTTTGCTTCAACCAGCTCCAGACAAAATATACAGTTTCTCCTTGATTGGGACAAACATGCTATGTGAGGAAGTCTTTCTTCATCATCAACATTCTTAACCAGTGGAGCAAGATAACTGCAAAATGTCTTATACTTTGGGAAAGCAGTTTTTATTGGAAAATTTTGAATAGGATAAAAAAGAAGAAAAAATTGGAGATTTAAGTCTCAAAGCTTAAGGACTTCAAAAAATAAGACCATGGCCTCCCTGGTGGTCTAGAGGTTAAGTTTCAGCACTATCCCCATTGCAGCCTGTAGTCTGAGTTTGATACCTGGCCAGGGAGATAACTCACATGGTGAAGCAGACCTCACCTGACTCACCTGCTGCTCTCCTAAGCAATATATTTCAGTAGATCTGACTGTTCTGCTCCCCACTCTGTCTCTGGTGAATCCTTTCACCCCTGCACCTCTGGCCTGCACCCCAGTTCCTGTATGTATAAATAAATAAAATAAATATTAAAAAAACAAGTCTAACAGTGATATGTAATAGTGTTACATATACGTATAATTTTAAATAATGTATTATAAAGAATCACAGTGCCTTGAGCAGATTATTAAAAAACATGAATTCAACCACCTTTTCTTTCTTTTCTAAGTTTGCAACAACGTATTATTTTTACCCTATGCTAGCAAATTTTGTGTTTTTAATGCACATTATATGCACAGCATACATCTAATAAAAGGCTAATAGTCAAGATCCTCAAAGAACTCATATCATTAAACAAAAAGCAAACAAAGAATCCAATCAATAATGGGCAGAAGAGTTAATCTCCAAAGAAGACATATAGATGATAAGCTGGCCTATGAAAAAAAGTTCAACATCACTTATCAGCAAGGAAATGCAAGTGGGATTCACAATGAGATATCACCTCCATCAGAAGACACTGTTCTCTAGTGAGAGTAGCCCACATCAAGGAAGAACTGAAACAACAAATGATCAGGAAGATGTGGAAAAAAAGAAACCCTCCCATAATGCTGGTGGAAATGTAGGTTCATTCAGCCCTTATGGAAAACAGTATGGAGTTTCCTCAAAGTATCAAGCATAGATGTACCATATGATGCAGCAATTTCACTCTTGAGTATATAATCAAAAAATACAAAATCACCAATTCTAGGTGATACACACACACCCATGTTTATTGCAGCTATTTACAATAGCTAAGTTATAAAAACAATGTAAATGCTCAACAAATGAGCAGCACATAAAGAAGACTGGCATACATAATGATGGGATACTACTAAGTTATCTGTGATAACTTAGATGCTAGGCAAATTAAGTCAGAAGGAGAAAGACAGATACACTTTGATTTCAGTCATATGTGAAATGTAGAGAAACAAAGCAAAGGAACTGACAAAACTAAACCAAAATAATCCCCATATATAGGATTGCATAATTTAGTCTACTAGAAAGGAAAATGGGTGGGAGTGGACACAAAGAGGGTGAGGAGTGGGAAGGGAGGAATGGCTATGGGTGTTTTAACTGTGGATGTGTTATAGTGGCATGGATCAGAGGAGGTATGAATGTCCATCCCTAAATCAAATACAGCATTCTAAACCAATGTAACCTCAATAAACACACACACAATGTTTATTAAATAAAATATTCAAGAAGTTTTCATAAATATTTTATATGACTATGGCTATATTTTAAACAATAATATGCAATAGTAAATAATAATAAATATGACTTGAAGAATAGTGGTATATAGACATAGTGTGTATAGAAACTTAGTTTGGAAAAAATAATGAAATAATATATTTCAATTCCATGTTAAAGATAAAGTCACCTGAAATTTGAGATTAGGTGTGTATTATTTGAACATTTTCATGTGAATTTCAAATTTTCCCAATTTTATTATTGATTAAATTGTAAATTAGGAGCCTCTCTGGTGGTGAAAGGGGATGGGACACAGCCTATGGGGTTGCCTGCAGCTGCTGTGGCATGGGTTCAATCCCCAGGCAGGGAGCTACCCACATGGTGCAGCAGGACTCTCCTGTCTCACCCACTGCTCCCCTCAACAGTGTATTTCAGTCAATCTGCCTGCTCTGTTCTCTACTCTGTCTCTGGTGAATCCTCTCACCCCCCTCACCTCTGGCCTTTATCCCAGTTCTTTTATGCATAAATAAATAAATCTTTAATAAATAAATAAATTGTAAATGAAAAAGATTATTCATATGAATCTTATTAGAGACATAAATAAATAAAATTTCATAAGTAAGTAAGTTTCTATTGCTGTAAGGAACAACAAAATATCTATTAAATTTGTATAACCTTATGTCATTTATTGTCAAGGAAATTATGTTAGCAACTTTCTTTCTGAATATGCGGTGCTTGGTGCTTATTTTCAACTATGAAATGAAACATTGGGATTCAGGGACCTGAGAAATTCCTTATAGCTAGATAGCTCTCAATTACTTGATTAACACATTTAATCTTTGCTTTCCAAGGATAACATATTTTTTAAGATTTATTTATGTATACAAGAACTGGGGTGTAGTCCAGGGGTGTGGGTGTTGACAGGATTCACCAGAGACAGAGTGGGGAACAGAACAGGTGGATCTAACCCATGCTGCAGTGGCTAGTAATAACTTGATAACACTGTGACTTTAACCCCTGTGGCACCAAGGAAGCCCAAGGATAACATTTTTTACTTTAGCTTTCCAAATGTGAAAGAGAGGTTATATAATAATAATAACAATAATGATGATGTTATTGACATTACTAATATCAGTAATAGAAACCCTTAAACCTAGGCAGTAGTTACTTAGTGTATATGTATCAAATTTTTCATGTTGATTAAATAGAGATTAGTTTTTGTACTAGAGATTTACTGTGTTCTCATCCTTTGTTTTACCAATTGGAATAAAATCAAAAGCTCAGAAATAAAATAATTGATTAGTGTTATGGATTGTTATATTCCAATTTTCTTAACATCTAAGACAATAATCTTATTTCTTTAGGTGGCAAGCATCCTAATAATATTTATTGGTTTATTAGTTTTTAATGTTACTTATAGATATGAAAAGTAATCTAAATCATTATGGAATAAAAAATGCTTGACAAAACCTTCCTCACCCCAAGGTTTTCTCGAAGTAAAACATTAATCAGTCTCCACTTAATCTATTTGCTGGATTAATTGACTTCAATTACTTCTACAAAATACACTGATTTATTAGTTTTGCACAGTGTATATTCAAACCTATTTAACTAGATTTCAGATGATGAGCAATTCTGTTGCTGCCAGTGAAATCATTTGCTTTCAAGAGTCAGTTTTGCTCCTTGATATCAGTCTTTGCAATCACTTTTTTTATTTGACGCCAAAAGTAAGAATACAAAAGGCAAAAATAAAGAAATGTGATTATATCAAACTAAAAAGTTTTTGCATGGAAAAAATACTGTTATCAAAATGAAAAGGCAACCTGTGAGTGAGAGGAACTATTTGTGAGTCATATATCTGATAAAAGGTTAATATCCTAAGTTTATAAATAACTCATAATCTCAATAGCAAAATAGAGTGTAATAGTAAGTACCCAATTTAAAACATTTGCAAAGGAACTAAATTGGCATTTTCCCCCAAAGAAAACATATAAATGGCTCATACATACGTAAAAAATTTGTTATGGAAATATGCCATTTAAATATTCTATAAAATTATATATAAATTGAATTATTTGATCAGTCACAATAAATGCATGCCATTCTGCCTCTGGATTCCAATGCAATAGTCTTAAATTCTTGCTCCCTTTTAATAATATTAAAAATGTATAAGAGACAATGAAGTGTAGGTATACATTAATCTATATGCAAGATATACATTAATACATAAAATCAAAGTCTGAAATGATTTAACTACAGACAATATTTGAAGACACATGTTTGAGTCGACTTACATAACTCTACTTATTTCATAAACACCACAAATGACCTGCATGTTCAGTAACACTGAAATGGATCCCCCTGACCCCAAGAAGCCAAAGGGCACAATGGCTTTGTTGGGGCTGCGGTTTGCCCATCTCAGCCCACCATTTGTGAATGTTCCTCCTTTCCCAGTCTCAGCGAGACCTGTAGCCACTGGGTCCAAAGGTCTGTCCTGACCTGAGTGCAGCCCACGTGAGGCTTTTGTATATGACTCTAGGATTCTAAACTGACCAATAAGGTGTGCTCTCTGCTAATACTTCTCAGCCCCAAGTGTCCATCTGTGTCTCATGCTTGCACTCCCAAGCACTTTTTGCATCAACATAATATCATGTGTTGGCAATAAATGGGCCTCAATGGACCATTTAGGTTCAAGTTCAGTTCATTAGTTAATTATTGTGATTAACAATTAAAAATGAACTGATTGGTCCTATACAGTCCAATCGACACTTAGGATTTAAAATGGTAAAATCGGTCCTCCCCGGTGGCACAGCAGTTGAGCGCTGGACTACGAAGCTGCCAACAGCCTCTGCAGTGCCGGTTCATTCCCCAGCCACCGGCATGAGTCCAACATGGTGCGGCAGACCTCTCCTGTCGCACCTGCTGCTCCCCTTGGTAGTGTATTTCGTCGGTCTGCCTGTTCTGCTCCCCGCTCTGGCTCTGATGAATTCTGTTACCCTCCCTCGCTTCTGACTGTACCCTGTGCTCGTATAAATAAATAAATAAACAAACAAACAAATAAATAAATAAATCTTTAAAAGAAAATGGTAAAATCGAGTTTATAGGTTGGGAAACCCTCAAAAGAATATAAGACCAAACAAGAGCTACCCTGTGTCAGTCTGCAGCCAGCCTCCAAAGAGAGAAGAAGGATTTGTTGGACCACTGTGGGAGAGACCAGGCACTGTACGGGCAGGTACATTGTGGACTTGGGCAAATGGAGAAAGGAGTCTTAGAACTCCTGGTGCATTTGACAGGCCTTTAATCCCAAAGCAAGGGACCAGGTACAGGCAGACCAGCAAGCAGGGAGGCAGGCATCAGGGAGGCTATGAGGGAGATAACAAAGGGGCCTCTCAGGCCCTGAGAACTCCACATTCTCTCTTTCACTTCTCTTTGGTGTTCTTTTTCATTCTCCCTCAATCGCTCAAACCAGTGATCCATACTTATAGGTATGCCTGCCTCTGCTCTCAGGCTTCTTGGCCTGGGTATCCAAAATCATATGTGCAATGCCCTCTGCTAACACCTTTCAGCCCCAGGTGCCTGTGTGTGTCTTGTGCTTGCACTCCCAAGCACGTTTTGTAACAACATAAATATCACGTGTGGGAAATAAAGCCTGGGAGGAAAACATGGCCACAGGTGGCAGCTGTAGATGATGGTGGCAGAAAGGCAGAAAAGAGCCGAATAATTCCATTTTCCTTACAACCAGCTTTGAAGAAAAAGTCAGTCAGCAGCCAGACTCTGAAGAAAGAAAAAACAGTAGGCAGTCAGCCTTCAAAGAAGGTGCTTTCTGTTCCTAGCCTCCAGAGATAGAAGAAGGCTCCTGATCTCAGCCACAGAAGAAAGAAAACATTCATTCTAATCAGCATTTGAAGAGGAAGCATTCAATAGACCACCTTCAAAGAAGCATGGAGCAGGGCCTCCCCTGGTGGCCCAGGCAGTTGAGCATAGCGCTGTGAAGCTGTCCTCAGCCTCTGCAGCACCAGTTTGATCCCAGCCAGCTGGGGAGGGTCCCATATGGCGTGGCAGATCTCTCCTGTCTTGCCCACTGCTCCCCTCATCAGTGTATTTCGTCAGTTTGCCTGTTCTGTTCCCTGCTCTGTATCTGGTGTATCCTCTCACCCTCCCACGTATCTGGGCTGTACCCCGGTTCTTGTGTAAATAAATAAATAAAAATCTTAAAAAAAAAAGGAAGCATCGAGCAGCCAACCTCCAAAGGATTCAGCAAATATCCACAGACCTTTGTGAGACTTCTACTTGACTCACCTCCAGGCCTCTAGACCTGCACGAAGACTCTGCCACTGCACCTACCTCCAGTCCTACCTCTGGCATCACCCACAAGGAGCATTACTGGGCTCGTCCCAGTGTCTCAAAGAGATGACCATGAGATCTGGTTCTCTACCACCACCTCTTGATTCACTTGGGTCTATGACTGTCAGGTCCAGCATCTGGCCCAGCCTCAGACTGCTGCTGCAGACTACTGCAATGTCAATCACTTGCACGAATCACCTTTGTTTGGGATTTCTGAACATTGTGGACACTGTCTGTGATGAGACAGTCAACCCCCTGTTTATTAAATAAAACCTTTTGTTGGAATCTGAGCCTGAGTGGTCTTGCAGTTGTGTGTGCTGGTGAGAATCCACTGACAGTGACCCGTCCCCCTCTTAGCACTGTCCTTGCACCCTTATTAGCACTGTTTGAAAAACTCTTTCACACTGTTTCAAAATTTCACAAATGGTTTTAATAAATTTAGGAAAGATATAAATAGATATGCTATCACTAAGCAGATATAAAAGGGCATGTCAGGATTAGCTTTGTAGGCATTTTATTTTTACTTTATAAAATATATAATCTGCTACTTTTAATGTGGCATTTGCTCAAACATTAGAAATACATCTATGTGACTCCTTTTTATTATTAAACAAGTTCATGTATGTTTAATATAGTAACATAGATGCAAGTTGAAAGTTTCATTGGCTATTAGAGAAATGACTTATTATGCATAAAAGTTCAAATAAAATGAAAATAATGGAGTAATGTAAGGATACACTAAAAGAAAAAAAAGTCACCAAAACAAAAACATTTTACTGTATTTTTTTTAATACTTCTTGTTCCACTACAGTATACCTGAATCAAGATTGACATCAATCTTTAGTTTTGACTTTCTCTCTGGTCTATGTACTGTGACAGAAATGTTTCCTATTTATGTGCTTTCTTTCACAAGAGCACTTTACAAACCCTTGCACAATTCCAAGGGATTACTGAGTAACAGAAGAACACAGTCATGCATTTTCCTTTTAAATACCCGGGGATGCTTTTAGCATGCTGGAAACTGCAGTCTAGAGTACACTGTTTTAGATGTCATTCCTAATTCTACATAATATAATATGACACTTCTTCTAAAGAACTCTTAACATGTTACAAACATCTGCTCAGATAATAACTGAATTCAGAAGCAAGCACTCACATTTAGATTAATGTTGCACTGGGAATATATTTTTGCCAGTTGTTTTTTTTTTTTCTTTTATATTGTGTGTGTGTATGTGTGTGCATGAGAGCGAGAGATATTTAACCATCACATGTGATTTAATTTTTGTTTCACCACAAAAAGAAAACCCATTTATTGCTTATCCCTCTCCTCGCCTCTTGTCCCTCTCCCTCTCCCTCTTCTCTACTATCATTGCACAATGAGTCGGTTACATGTTCTTTTTAATTGTTTTTGTAGTTAGAAATCATGGAGTATTTTAGTTTGTTGGGGCTGCATATCAAAAAGCCAGACTGGGTGTCTTAAAAAAGATAAATTTATTTTTTTTTATAGTTTTGGAGGCTGGTATGCCACAGAAAGGCTTGGGAATGTTGGAGTTTGTTTTTTCCTACTTGATTTGTAAAGAATTTCCTTTTCTGTATCCTCATATCATCTTCCTTCTCTGTGGGTGTATTCCCTTATAAGAATTTCCTCTTTTGGTAAAGGAGAGAGAATTTACTGAATTAAAACCTACCCATGTCACTTCTTAAATCTAAGTTACCTGTTTGGAGATCTCATCATCAAGTATTGTCACCAATTTGAGCTGCTGAGATATAGTTTCTTTCTTTCTTTCTTTCTTTCTTTCTTTCTTTCTTTCTTTCTTTCTTTCTTTCTTTCTTTCTTTCTTTCTTTCTTTCTTTCTTTCTTTCTTTCTTTCTTTCTTTCTTTCTTTCTTTCTTTCTTTCTAGAGGCATGTTTTATTTATTTATTTGTTTATTTGTTTGGTTTTTTTTTTGTTTATACATGCACTGGGTACAGTCAGAAGCGCGGGAGGGTGAGAGAATTCACCAGAGCCAGAGCGGGGAGCAGAGCAGGCAGAAGGACTGAAGTACACTGCTGAGGGGAGCAGCGGGCGGCAGGAGAGGTCTGCGCGCCATGCGGGACCCTCCTCTGGTGGCCGGTGAGCAGCCGGGGATCGAACCGGCGCCACGGAGGCCGCGGGCAGCTTCGCAACCCAGCACTCAACCGCTGCGCCACCGGGGAGGCCCCTGAGGTATAGTTTCAACACATGAATTTAGTAGGACACAATTGATCCCATGGTATGGGGATCACAAGATATTGTCCAAAACAAATTTAAACAACTTTCTAAAAGTACGATTTAAAACTTTGTAATGGGAGAGCTTATTCATTTTATAAGTAGTCATCTTCCAAACCCTAAATATGTGAAAAGCTAAAGAATGTGAAGATTCCACGAAAAATATTATGACACAGATAATGTTTTATAAGAATTTGACTATATTAACATTCTGTAAATTTATAACAGTAAACTGTATTAGAATTCTTCTAATAAAAATAATAATGATATATTGGCACATGGTTTATACTGAAACTAAATTAAAGCAGCCAAAATGTTAAAATTTCCAACAGCTTCCTGACTGTGAACTAAGCTGAAGGAACCACTGACTTTAATTATTAGAAAGATATGTTCTCCATTTTGAGCCTGATTTGATCCATTGAGTCTTACTGAGGCCAGGTGGCTTCCAGTATTATTGTCCCTTTTTTTTAATATTCCAATTACATTTTTTCAAGAGTAATTTATTCTGATAACCAACTCTCCTTAAAACTCTCACAATGACATTTTTATGGGTAGCAAACCTAAATATACCAGTTGCAGGGAAAGGATGTTCCCAATTTTAAATTAACAAACTGACTTTTTTTGCATTGCTCAACAATGTAACATGACCTCCCAGATAGTACTACTTAAGCTGTCAGGTCATTTCCTTGGAATCTGCCCCATTGGGCTTGCAAATTTAACTTTTGCAAGCTTATTTAATAAATACGGTTGAGTCTAATTCTTCCTATTCTATGAACATTTTTATATCATCAAATTCATAAATTCCTTTTGCTGCTTTTATTTTTCTTTTGTACCCCTTGAGTAATTTTTTTTTTTTTTTAAGATTTATTTATTTATTTATACAAGCACTTGGGTACAGTCAGAAGCACGGAAGGGTGAGGGAATACACCAGAGCCAGAGCAGGGAGCAGAGCAAGCAGAAGGACCGAAATACACTGCCGAAGGGAGCAGCGGGCGGCAGGAGAGGTCTGCGCGCCATGTGGGACCCTCCTCTGGTGGCCGGGGAGCAGCCGGGGATCGAACCGGCTCTGCAGAGGCTGCGGGCAGCTTCGCAACCCAGCGCTCAACCGCTGCGCCACCGGGGAGGCCCACCCCTTAAGTAATTTTAATATTTGATCAAAATGTATTTGGGCCTCCCCGGTGACTCAGCGGGTTGAGCTCAGCGATGTGAAGCTGTCCACAGCCTCTGCAGTGCCAGTTAGATTCCTGGCTGGCCAGGGAGATACCCACATGGTGTGTCAGACTTCTCCTGTATTGATTGCTGCTCCCCTCAGCAGTGCTTTCAGTCCGTCTGCCTGTTCTGCTCCCTGCTCTGTCTCTGGTGAAAACTCTCACCATCCCTTGCCTCTGTCCTGTACCCCCGCTCTTGTACAAATACATAAAATCTTTATTTTTTTTTTTTTAAAAATATATATTTATACAAGCATGGGGTACAGTCAGAAGTGTGGGAGGGTGAGAGAATCCCCCAGAGCCAAAGTGGGGAACAGAACAGGCAGATTTACTGAAATACACTGCTGAGGGGAGCAGCGGGTGTGGCAGGAGAGGTCTGCACACCATATGGGACCCTGGCTGGTGGCCAGGGATCGAACCAGTGCTGTGGAGGCTGTAGGCAGCTTTGCAGCCCAGAGCTCAATCGCTGAGCCACCGGGGAGATCCCTCTTTATTTTTTTATAAATGTTTATTTTTTTAAAGATTTATTTATTTATTTTTAAGATTTATTTATTTATTTATACAAGCACTGGGTACAGTCAGGAGTGCGGGAGGGTGAGAGAATTCACCAGAGCCAGAGCGGGGAGCAGAACAGGCAGAAGGACCGAAGTACACTGCTGAGGGGAGAAGCGGGCTCGGCAGGAGAGGTCTGCACACCATGTGGGACCCTGGCCGGTGGTGGCCAGGGATCGAACCGGCGCTGCAGAGACTGTGGGCAGCTTCGCAGCCCAGCGCTCAACCGCTGCGCCACCGGGGAGGCCCATACATAAAATCTTTTTAAAAATTATTTCATATGGCATTTTGTGAGTAACTGAAAAATACTGTGTTCATTCTTGTTCTTACTCCAGAATCTTGAATGCTAATTATAGTTTAGGTCTTTTCATAACATTCTTCTTTATATTTTCCAGGTCAAATATCAACTCCTGAGTCTTTCTCTAATTTGCTAAAATAAACAGTAACCTCCAACTTTAGTCACTACTTCATAGAAAAATGACTGACAATAATTACAGTGATTGAATATATATTTCCAAAACCAAAACAATTAGTCAATGAACTGATATTGGCTCCTATAAACTATGTGAAGAATAAAAGTAATAATACATATTTTAATTTAATACTTATTCATGCATGCTCATTTTTTTTTTTTAAGATTTATTTATGCGTAGCAGAGCTGGGAAACAGGCCAGAGATGAGGGGACTGAGAGGAATCACCAGAGACAGAGTGAGGAATAGAACAGGCAGACTGACTGAAACACACTGCTGAGGGGAGCAGTGGGCAAGACAGGAGAGGTCTGCCACACCATGTGGGTTTCTTCCTGGCTGGCCAGGGATTGAACTCATGCTGCAGAGGTTGTGGCTTAAGCACTTCATAGTGCAGTGCTTAACCCTTTTGCACACCAGGGAGGACTGCATGTTCATGTTTTAAGTAAAAATTAACTAGAAGTTATAGGCAATGTCTGACTATATACTTTCTAATAATATACAAAATTTATGAGTTCATAGTATCTTCTATTTGAAAACAAATGATTCTTAACTTCCAAAGGATTTACCTGTTAATGATATACTTCATTGATTCTCAAAGTGTGATTGCACAAACAGAAGCATCATGGTCTCAGAAAATTATTATTAGAAATATAAATTTCTAATAATACTAAATCAGAATCTCTGGCGGTAGAATGCCATTATATTTATTTATTTATTTATTTATTTTTAATTTTTTTCAACGACTTTATTAATTAATTAATTAATTAATTTATTTCTATAAGCACTTGGGTACAGTCAGAAGCACGGAAGGGTGAGGGAATTCACCAGAGACAGAAGCAGGGAGCAGAGCAGGCAGAAGAACCGAAATCCACTGCTGAGGAGAGCAGCGGGCGGCAGGAGAGGTCTGTGTGCCATGCGGGACCCTCCTCCAGTGCCCGGGAGCAGCCGGTGATCGAAAGGGCGCTGCAGAGGCTGCCGGCAGCTTTGCAACCCAGCGCTCAACCGCTGCGCCACTGGGGAGGCCCCATTATATTTATTTTTACAGAATCTTCAGGAGACTCTTTAGAGTCACAGATTTACCTAATGGGAAGACTACATAAATACTTGAGGGCATTAAAATGAAAATAGTAACACTGTCATTTAAATATACCTAGAATCTACTGACATAATTACAGAAAATCAATCACATCATTTCTGATTGATAATTCCATTCACTGACTTGGCATCTCAGAATGATCCAAAGAACACTAGACCTAATTTCTCAGCTAAAAGTCAATGTGGACTTATGTTCATTTCCTAAAACTGGGGTGAAAAGCTATTTCTCATTACATTTCTTTGGAAAGGGACAGGAAAAAATGAATAGGAAATGACAATAACTAGGCACCAATTTATCAACCTTGCTGTCATTTTTTAAATATAATTTTCAAAAATATGTTATTACTGAGCTCTGGTGGGAGACGAAGGGATGATTTGGCAAGCTCCAAAAAGACTCACCAATGTCAGGGAAAATATTTTGTTCCAGAATTATGACAGATTTATACCATGAATAAATGTTTGAAATTCTTATAATATATGTCACCCTTCCTTTGTGACATGAAGATAATAGAATTATAAGAGGGGAAGTTCATTGTTTTTACACTTTGACAAAAATATGAATATGTTTTGTAAAGGAAGAAAGAAGTGCTATGTATTACTGAGGAAGCAGAAGCGAGTGATTGAATATCCTGCTTTTTTTCTCCACCTGTATTGAATTCCCTTCTACTCTTCTTGTCTTACAAACAGAAATGTAACTTGTAATGCAATTATTACCTAGCCTTTGTAAGCTGCCTGTGTTGCCAAAAACTTTCTTCTTGGTAACACGCTGTGCTTAAACATAGTTAATAATATGCTGAAGTTCATTTTTCTAGTTCAGCAATTCTTGACTCAAGTACATATGATTATTGTGTTTTTCATATATTTCATTATTTTTATCTTCTAATGAAAATTAGATGATAAAAAATTAAAATAGCTATGACTGAAATATTTAGGCATGAAATTGGGGACAATTGCAATCAAATATAAAAAGAAAATAGCATATTTATTTTAAGTATATATGCACATAGATGTTTATGTTGTTTATATATATACACCCCCCACATTAAAGCATACAAATATAGTATATTTTAAGATAACACCTTTAATATTATTAAAGGTATTCAGCATTTTAGGAAAACAGAAGTTATGACAAGACTGGAATTCATTTTTCTTTTTTTTTTTTTTTTTTTTTGTGGGACCCTTGCGGGTGGCCGGGTAACGAACCGGCGCTGCAAAGGCTGCAGCCAGCCTCGCAGCCCAGCGCTCAACCGCTGCGCCACCAGGAAAGGCCCTGGAATTCCATTTTGTAAGATGTATTTACAAGAACGGGGTACAGGTCAGATGTGCGGGACGGTGAAAGGATTCATCAGAGACAGAGAAGGGAACAGAACAGGCAGACTGACTGAAAACACTGCTGAGGGGAGCAGCAGGTAAGACAGGAGAGGTCTGATGCACCATGTGGGCATCTCCGCGGCTGGCCAAGAATGAATCTGCTCTTCAGAGAATGCAGACAGCCTCACAGTGGTGCGCTCAAAACACTGCGCCACCAGGGAAGCCCTAGAATTTATTTTTTAAACCACTTTTAGGCCACTTTGTGCATTTCCCAGTTCACTTAATTATAATTATTGAGAATTGCATTTCCCACTGACTTCAGCTAGAAATTATCTTAAGATATTAATAATGTGTGTTGAAGCTAGCTTACTATATGGAAATATAGTTCATTTTCTTAGATATTTGATATTTGCAATATGAATTATACCCAAATTTATTTCTAATAAATTGCTTCTACATAATAGGGCACAGATGTGGAAAGATTGTATAATTTGATCCTCTGCTGAGCAAATAATTGAAAATAGACCTTTTATATATATATATATTTAAAGATTTATTTGTTTGTTTATTTATTTATTTATTTGTTTGTTTGTTTATACAAGCACTGGGTACAGTCAGAAGCACGGGAGGGTGAGAGAATTCATCAGAGCCAGAGCGGAGAGCAGAACAGGCAGACTGAGGAAGTACACTGCTGAGGGGAGCAGTGTGCATGGCAAGAGAGGTCTGCGCTCCATGTGGGACCCTCAACCAGAGGCCGGGGATGGAAATGGCACTGCAGAGGCTGCGGGCAGCTTCGCAACCCAGCGCTCAACTGCTGCGACACCGGGGAGGCCCCATAATGGATTATTAATGAGGACTATAAGAGATTTGGTGGACTATGGGCATTAGGAAGCAATACCTGAGTTTGGGATCCTATGCTTCTAAAAAGCAATAATGTAAGCCAGTATTACCCCAATCAATCAATTAATCAATAAAAGTGCAATTGTAAATACCTTGAAGAATAAGTGTTCACTATTTTGTGGTCACTATAGTTATTTCAACATTCAATCCTTAGACATTTTTCCTATAGGAATTAAACATAATTGTAAAATTTAGCTTGTGCAGAAATTTGAGTCACTTTGCGTTACCTGCTCTAATACATATGATATAAAAAGTGATTGGTAGAATACATATAGAAGCAAAATATGTGCATGTTTAAAGGTGTAATTTATATTTTAATGCCATATAAGCAATTGATACTCTAAAATCATTACTCTAAAACCCAGAAATTTTGGATTTTATTGCTAAATACATATGGAATATATTTATGCCATGGGTACAGTAGTAGAAACAGAATTTATCAAGACTGTAGAAGACTAAGGGAATATTAAACTTCCAAGTATATTGGAAAGTGAAGTTTTACTTTTCACTAAGCTTTATATAGAATAGTATCTCAAGACTTGGAAAACCTGGGTGAAGAGATATCAAGCACAATGTACACAGGTCAGGAGAGGTCTACTTCACCACTTTGGCAGCTCCCTGGCCAGGGATTGAACTTGTGCTGCAGTGGCTGCAGACAGCTTCATAGGTTGCATATTAACCCCTTGCACCACCAGGGAGGCACTATACAATAAGATTTAAAAGTATGCTTTTGAGTATAATACTTATTAAAATTGTATAAATTATTGGTATTTATACAATTAAAAAGACAACAAGTTGCAAATACTTATTAAATCATATTTTTTGATGTTTCAGAATCACCATTAGTACAACACATCATTATCATTGCAAATTATGAGTCAGTTTGAATGTTCTCTTGATCTGTTAACTGTAATCTATGTTTTTGGTGTTTTGTCTGACTCAACCTTAATCCTAGTTACTATGTATTTCTAATTTTCTATAATTTGAGTGCTATTTGAATGAATATCTAAGAAACTGTCTTCAGAAGGATGATCCTTACAAGGAGAATATCAATATATTTTAAAATTGCATAGTTTATTTCATTCACAGAATTTGTATCCTTAAGGAACTGATAATAGAGTTAGCTTCATTACTCAATATCACAAATAAATACTTTTTTTTGAAAACAGGATTGAGCTTAAGAAGTAATTCTCTGAAATTTTAAAAGGCAAGATATCTGACTATAAGGAAAATGAGTTAAAACAATGCTATCTTTTTTTTCCCACACAAAAGAGCCCATACTTTGAAATGCTGTGTTTTCCAACATTTCGACATCTAGCAAACAATGGATGGGCCTTACGTTTGCAACAGCGAATGGGTTATGTGGCTATGGGCATTTAACAGTGTAAAGGGGAGTGCTGTTCTGCCTCTGTGTGTTGGAATCTCTCTTGCTCTGCCTGCCTGTGTGGATGGTCTCCTGCCCCAGCATTAAGAAGACTGAATAATCTACCAAAGGCTCCAAATTCTCTTATCATGTGTGTGAACTGACAATGAACCTACCTGGCCTGGGATGGTTACATGACACTGACTATAGTTTTTGTGATTGTCTTTCTATGGTGAAATTGTCAGGGTTTGACTTGCAAAAGTCAAATATTCGCTATAGGCAACCCAGTAGAATAACAAAACACATTAGAATTCAAGAGACAAGATATCTCTAAATCCCTTTCTATTAATAATTTTGAACAATTTTAATGTGTTGTAATGGCAGGATGGGCCACTGAGCAGGTTTTCTAGGATATGAGCAGACAGGCGGGTAGAGGACAGTCTTGGAGCCCTTGGTGGATTTCTCAGGCTTTTATTGAACTTTTACATGTAGTGTGGCAAACAGGTACACTGCAGGCAGGGATGCAGGAGAGCCAGGAGGCCAGCAGTCCTCCAAGCCTCCGGCAAGTCTTCATTCTGGGCCTCTCTGGCTTCTTTCGCCCTTTTCTCTCTGCCTCTCTCCTGTTTCTACTTCTGTGGGGACTATCTCAATACCCCTCCCATGGCCCACAGAAGGAAGTAAGACAGTTTGAAACAATGTACAACTGCAGGTGCCCCATCAGGCAGGGCAATCCCAATGGTGGGAGGGCAGAAAAGCCTACAAAACCATTTACCCTACATGTGTATCATTTAAAATTTCTATGAATCTTTAATTCAAGTATGTGGGAATTACTGTATTTTCTGTTCTATATTTTAAATATAGCATTTATTTGTCAGAAGTTATTACAAAAATAATAACTGGGAATATAATTCTTAGAAATATTATCATAATTTCATGGTGTGAGTATTAAAAGGAACATCACTTATAAATGCCACCAAATATGTCCTTACATTAAATAAATTATCAAAACTAAAATTTTCACACAATATGAAGAAAATTTATTTTCCCATATTCATGCACAATTTTTTCCAACATTTTTCAAACATAAAACTCATAAAGGAAATCTCCCAATTTAGTTTTTAAGGAAGCCTATTAGAGCAAATGATAAGATTTTCATGTTTTTTTAAAATGCTACCATTTCTGAAGGAAGAGGTCATCTTAAAAAAAGTAATACATCAGACTTATTTTCTTAAAGTAATACATCAGACTTATTTTCCTAAGCAATATTCCAAAGAAAGTCTTCCTTACTCAGTCTAAGACTCAGGTATCCAGATACCTCTACCATATTTTAGCTTTTTTTTTGATGTATTTGACTCTTTGTGCTTTAGTGTTCTTAGAATTCCTCCAAAACGTCAGTTATTAAATGAAATTAGTATGTACGCTAGCTTCCAAGTGTTCAATTATTTTTTTCAATAAAAAACAAAATACTTTTTTTTTTAACCTTATTGCCTACTTTGTATTTCATAATCAGGGCCTCCCTGGTGGTGCAAGGGGTTAAGCATAGCACTGGGAAGCTAATCTGCAGCATCTGCAGCCTCTGCAGCATGAGTTCGATCCCCAGCCAGCCAGGGAGATATCCACCTGGGGCAGCAGGCCTTTCCTGTATCACCTGCTTCTCCCCTCATCAGTGTATTTCAGTAGTCTGTCTGTTCTGTTCCCCACTCTGTCTCTGGTGAATCCTCTTACCCACTTCATCTCTGGCCTATACACCTGTTCTTGTATGCATAAATAAATATCTTTAAAAAAATAAATAAAAATAAATTTCCCAATCATGGGGCCTTCCTGGTGGCACTGGGGTTAAAGTCTCAGGGCTATAAAACTATCACAAGCCACTGCAGCATGAGTTTGATACCAGTCCAGGGAGCTAAACCCTTGGCACAGTAGACCTCTCCTGTCTTACCTGCTGCTCCCCTCAGTGGTGTATTTCATTAGATCTGCTTCCTACTCTGTCTTTGGTGAACCCTCTAGCCCACACCCCAGCTTTTGTATCCATAAATAAATAAATCTTTAAAAAAAGAAAAAAGAAATTTCATAATTATGATTTGAATAGTAATCAGATGTTCTGCCATTCTTAACATCTAGATATTGCACTATTTAAATGGGCTTGTTCATGGTATTAAATGATGGAAGAAAATGATTTAAAAGGCTGTGTAAATGCAGTCTATATGTTTTTCTGTGGATTATTGATGCAAATACATGCTTAAAAACCATATTTCTAAGAGAATTATCTCTATTTTGCTGCAGATATTATTTCTTTGATGTTTCTGATTCTAAAATTCTTTTCTGTATGCCCTGCCTTTCTTGTACTTTCTTTGATCTTTGACATTATTTTTATCAGAATGAGATTGCATATAAAAATTATTTTTAAATTATTCCTCAAAAGTTAAACTAAAAAGAGAAAAGAGTCATTATCAATTGTACTGCCAAGCTTTTTCTTTTTTATTGTACTCTGCAAATTTTCTGTCACTAGCTTCTTGTATTTTGATGTAAAACTTGTTTCTATGTTTTTACAATCATGCAATTTACGTTTTCTAATTTGGTCTCTCTGTGACTGGTCATTCTCTACCATGTTCTGTACATGCGTTAATTTCCATGTTCATATGCAGTAAAAAGTGTGTTCTCTTCATTTTGTTGAGAGAGACACTTCTTGATTTAGTGTTACAAAGCAAATCAGATTCAGTTTCTAGTAGGTATAAAATATCTGAAGAGTTTATTGTTATTCAGACCAATGAAAGTCTCCTTCTAAAAAATTAAACAAAAATAAAAGAAAAAGGTAAAAATGCAACACAGGAAGTAGAAAAATAAGCAAAGTGCAAAGTTGTCTTTCATTCTAAGTCTAGATATTAGAAGGTCTGAAAATGACAAATGGTGACTAGTATGACATCTGAATGGCTTGGAATCTAAGTGGAGAGATCTCCAAGGACAGCTATTCAGTCCAGCTTCCTGTCACCTTCCTGACAGATGTTTGTTACATAGATCTTTGCCAACAGAACTTGTTTCTTGTTCATATTAGTCTGTCAAGTTTTGACAAGAGACAATGTTGATGTTTGTATTTAATATTGATGTCAGAGCTGATCAAGTATCATATATACGTGTAGTTGATAAAATGTTTCTTATATTTTTTTATTTTGACCTTAAAATATTACACAGTTTCATTATACATACACACATGTAAATATAACAATCAATAAAATATGTACATGAATAACATATACATATTTTATATATTCAAGACTCATTACTAGTAATATATTTTTTCAATGAGCGCTATATTTATGTTTGTGTGTATATGTAGTAAGCATGTATAATATTTTACTGTCAAACTAAATATAAGAAACAGTATATTTTATTAACCTCTTTTTTCAAAACAGTCATTTAATGATATAGTTGGAGCTAATGTATATCTTTAATTATTTTCTGAATTACTTTATTTGAGAAAAATTCAATTTGTCAAATTATTAGGGGATGAACTCTTAAGTTTTGTATAAAAATAGATTTTAAGCATCATTGAAGATTTTAAATATATCAGTTTCCTTTTAAAATGTGGTTAGAGCAATTGCCCAAATCATCTATAAAATTTATAGAATTAAAAAGTTAAGAAAATTATTGCTTAGTGGATATTTTAGGTAAGAAACTAACATTCTAATACCCAAAACAGCTCAACATGAAAACTCAGTCTCTCTCTCTCTCTCTCTCTCTCTCTCTCTCTTTCTCTCTCTCTCTTTCTCTCTCTATCATCTGTCTATCATCCATCCAACTAACCATTCTACTAAAATGGACTGAACACTTTTGTTTCCCTGAAATTTACCTGTTGAAACCCTGATCTTAATGTGATAGTATTTGGACAGGAGGCATTTGGAGAGAAATTAGGCAATAAGGATAGAATCTTTACCAACTGAATTAGTGCCATTATAAGAACAGGCCAGACAACAAGCTAGCCCTGTTCCTGACCTGTTGAAGATACATGTTAGTACTCTGCACTCCTGAAGATAGTTCTTGGTAGATGATAAATCATACTGGCATCATAATCTCAGACTTCCAGACTCTAGAACTGTGAGAAACAGGTTACTATTATTATGAACCATCCAGTTTATGGTACTATGTTATAGTGTACCAAATTGATATCATGTATCTTCTATTTAATAGAAGTAGTCTACTACTTTAATGATAATCTATTTAAAGTCAGTACCATGACAATTTGAAACAAAATTAAAAATGTTATTTTGGTATTTGTGCTTTTTTATTTTTTTTTTTAATTTTGTATATATTTTTTACATCATTTCTCATTTTTGTACAATGTATGCATTTTCATCTTGGTTATAGTCCCCATACAATTCCCACCCCCCTTGTTTTGATCCTACTCCCGTCTCCCCACCCCACCCAGTGTGTCTCTGGTTTATAGTTGCTTGTTGATTTTGATTTTTGTTTTTTACTTTATTATAAAAAACCTAATTAAGGGATCAGGAAAAAGGCTAATTATAATAATGTGATTTTTTAATTAAAGATTTAGTTATTTATGCATACAAGAACTGGGGTACAGGCCAGAGGTGTGGGGGGGAGGTGAGACGATTTACCAAAGACAGAGCGGGGAACAGAACAGGCAGACTGACTGAAACACACTGCTGAGGGGAGCAGAAGTAGGCGTGACAGGAGAGGTCTGTTGTGCCATGTGAGCTGCTCCCTGGCTGGCCAGGGATCAAACTCCTGCTGTAGAGGCTGAGGATCTCTTCACAGTGCTGCATCTTAATACCTTGCATCACCAGGGAGGAACGGTATTTGTGCTTTTTATTTAATAAAAAATCAACATTTAGGAAATGCTATTAATATATTGAGAAAGATTATAAGAATCTATACAATAAAAATTTTTAAATGGTCAATTTAATGGCAAAATATAAAAATATGTCAAGATGATTGTATGCCAGCTAGTGACCTGTTCTGTAATTTTTCAGTGGAGATTAGGCCTGAGCAAAATTTTGAAACAAATGCATGACATATTCAAGGAACTATGAATAGAGTAGAATAGAAATTCATGTAGAGGGACAACAGTTTAATTAGGAAAGATATTATATGTCATACTACTAAACTGGACTCTATTCTTTGTTTGATGGAGAATTATAAGGAAAGGTTAAGCTAACAAAGGGATGATGAAAATTCTAGTTAGAGAGCTTTCTCAAAAAGCACAATTTCTAGAATGACTAACTCAGAAATATAAGGAAGATCAGAGTGCGATGAACAACCGATCGTTTTATTGATTAAAAAGAAATGAGAACTAGGGCCTCCCCTGGTGGCACAGTGGTTGTGTGCTGGGCTGTGAAGCTGCCGGCAGCCTCTGCAGCACCAGTTAGATCCCTGGCCACCGGCCAGGGTCCCATGTGGCATGCAGACCTCTCCTGCCACATCCGCTGCTCCCCTCAGCAGTGTAATTCGTTAGTCTGCCTGTTCTGTTCTCCGCTCTGGCTTTGGTGACTTCTCTCACCCTAACGTGCTTCTGACTGTACCCAGTGCTTGTATAAATAAATAAATCTTTAAAAAAAAAAGAAATAAGAACTGAGTATAGAGGAAGGTATCTGTAATTACTAACTCTTGGAGACTTTCATAACTTTCTGTTTTATTTTTTGTAAGTTGGCATAAACCTTAATGAGATAAAATATTATATTTTAATTTCTTTTAGTAAAGGTCTGAAGTACACTGAAACATTTTAGACTTATAACTTGGTTAAATAGCAAATAAAATTATATTATAAGTCATTTATGATATTTAAAATATAAGATAAATCAACAAAAAATATCTGAAATAATAGCCTCAAATTTGTTCCTTTTTTCAAATTTGTGAGTTTTCCATAACTTATCGATCTTTATATTTGTGCTATATATTTTTAACAATTTATTTATTTATTTATGCATACAAGAACTGGGTTACAGGCCAGAGGTATGGGGGTGAGATGATTCATCAGAGAGAGAGTGGAGAACAGAACATATGGATTGACTGAAATATACTGCTAAGGGGAGCAGCGGGCAAGTCAGGAGAAGTCCACTGTGCTGTGTGGGTCACCTCTCTGGCCAGGGATTGAATTTGTGCTGCAGTAGCTTTGGGTAGCTTCATAGTGCTGTGTCTTAACCACTTGTGCCACCAGGGAGGCCCCTATTTTGTGTTATATTTAGAAATATATTTTCTCAAAATGTCGCTTTGACAACACTGCACAGACAAATGGGAGTCATGGAGCAAGCTATAGGATGCAGGATGCTGCTGAACAGCGAGATCCTGGCCTTTTTATTGATAGAATAATTATACAGCATCAGTTGTGAGGGCATGGAGGACAAGAAGAAAAAGGAAGGGTGAAACTAGAATATTGTCTATCATCTATAGTATCAGGGATTGTGAGTCTGCTCTTCTCATCTGCTTGATGACTTGGTATTGTAATTGAGATCAAGCTCTAGATCCCCATTCATGGTTTTCCACATCAGTCATCATCCCCCCTGGCATTCCTGGTCATATCTCTTGATGCATAGCCTTCCCAGAGTGATCAGTCTGTTAAGTCCTTGGTGATTCAAAAAGCACCTTGTAAGGTTTGACTCCTATGACTTATTGACCTGGAAGTTCTGACCTTGTATGGGAATGCAGGACTGCAGGTAACAAAAAAATGGTAGCTAGATAGACCGTTTGGATTAGCAGACCCACATCAAAATATATTGCCTTTCAGGATTATTATATTCAGTAAGTGAAAACTTAAATATTTATCAATATTGGTTAATCTTTACAAAATGGTCAAAAAATAAATGTGAAACTCATACTTTTTTTTAACATAATTTCAGTAAGTACTGAGTAAAATCAATTCAAAATACTGTAGATTGATGTTTCAAAGTTTTAGATAAAGGAATGAGAGCTTAAATCCTGGAGCAGCCTAGCACAGTAGGTAGAAAATAAATACATTCGTGTTTATTGGTAAAACAGTGCATTAATCTGTACTGTATGCTACTTAGGTAATGTGAGAGTTTTTCACAAATTATTCCCATATCCCACAGTTTGACAAACCAACCAAAAAAAAAAAAAATTAACAGAGTTCCTAAGAAACTCCAAAGTGTATGTGGCAACAGATGATTAATTTCATTTTATTTTGGAAACAGCCCTACATTTAATGCTTAAAACTATTCTTCATGGCTGAGATCTGGGAAAATAGGAAGAGATAAAATGAAATAAAGTAAAACCAGAATCAATAAACTATTTTCAAAATGTAGAGCTCTACTTAGTCATGAGGTCAATGACTTGGTTCATTGTCACCAGACTGGCAGATTAGAATAAATTGAAGTGAGACACTTGTCTTCAAGAACTTTATGACATAAGATGCTCTGTTATAAATATTACTGAATGCCCAATGTATTTTTTAATTTTGTTTTCTATAAATACATAATGTATATATTTTCACTGATATTTTAACCTAAACACTGTTGGCTTTGTGTAAACACTCCCTATAACAAATGTATAAATATAAGGATTTTAGTTGACATAAACATTTTAAAAAATACATATGTGTGTGTATATATATATATATGCATGCATTCAATTCAATTACATATTTCAAAAAAAACTTACTAAAAGGGTCTATTTAAAGTATAAATATTTGACAGCCTCCCTGGTGGCACAGTGGATTCGATACCCATCCAGCCAGGGAGATATCCACATAGTGTGGTAGACCTCTCCTGTCTCGCCTGCTGCTCCTTCAGCAGTGTATTTCGTCAGTATGCCTGTTCTGTTCCCTGCTCTGTCATTGGTGAATCCTCTCACCCTCCTTGCCTCTGGTGTGTGCCCCAGTTCTTGTATAAATAAATAAATCTTTAAAAATAAATAAATAATAAAAATTAAAAAAATAAAGTATAAGCATTTGATTAAAAAGAAAGAAAATAGGAAACAACAGACTTACCTATACACTTCTACATCTTAACCTTGCTAATTACTATTTTTCTTTCTATATTTGAAACAAACTTGATCTCTTCAAAGACTTTTTTAGTAATAACATAATTAAAAACACAAGCTGGGACATTGAACTGTTGGGATCAAAACACAGATTTCTGCTTACTATTTCAGTGTGGTCAATTAAACTTTTCAGGTCTTGGGTATTTCCTATGAATTATGGTTAATATAAAAATGCTTAAAATTGAATGTTTTTTCAAAGATTTTATTTTCTTATTTTATTTATACAAAAACTGGGGTACAGGCCAGATGCGCAAGAGGGTGAGAGGATTCACCAATGACAGAGCGGGGAACAGAACAGGCAGACTGACGAAATACACTGCTGAGGGGAGCAGTGAGCAAGACAGGGGAGATCTGCCACGCCATGTGGGACCCTCGCAGGCTGGCTGGGATCAAACCTGTGCTGCAGAGGCTGAGGACCGCTTCACAGTGCTGCGCTCAACCACCTGTGCCACCAGGGGAGGCCCAAAATTGAATGTTTTTGAGAAGTAAATGAAATGATACATTTTTTAGAACAGCTCTCAAATAGGGCCTAAGTTTATGCCAATAATAATAAGCCTAAGTTCACCTTTGACATTATTGGATTTATATTTTTAAAACCCTTTTAGAGCTAAGAAGTCTACAATTTATTTTTAGGACGAAGAAATAAATATTTAGCACTAACAAATTTAAAATAGACACATATGTTTTTATTTATTTTTTTTAAATTTAAATATGTTTTCGTCAGTCATTTACATAACTATATGATTTTGGAAATACAGCCCTCAGCTCCATATAGACATATGCTTCACTCACAGTCCATGATAACACTACTGATATTATTCGAGCATCTTCTTTTTCCCTCTCTCTGCCTTCTTTTCCATGCGTTCAGATAACCAGTGTAGCTTTCAAAAAGTCTAAGAATTATTCTTGTGTGATTTTTCAGTCTTTCTTTTGCTATTTAAATTCCAAAATGAGTAAAATGATGTTTTAACCATCTTTCATTTTCTGACTTATTTCTCTTAACTACCTAAACATTCATTTTTGTCCCCATAATGTATTGTTTCATCATTTTTAATAGTTGAGTAGTCTTCCACTGAATATATGTTCCACAATCATTATCCACCCATCTGTCATTTGGAGGCTGGGTCTATGGCTGGACTATTTAACAAAAATTCTTGTATTGTAAGCACAGGATTTTCAGCAAGGCTATACTATTTAGCATTTCATGTAAAAGCTACATTTGACCCTTGTGTTTATAAATAGTAACCAACTATGGCTTTATAGCAGTTTGAGAAGTATACTGTAATGAAAGATTTTTTTATTTGACACCTTTAGGAAATTTTAAAGCTAGAATTCAAGAATAGGTACATAAAAATGAAATTAGCAACGATTTTCCTCAGTTTCACCTTTGTTTATTAAAAACGATATATACGGGCCTCCCCAGTGGCGCAGCAGTGAAGCGCTGGGTTGCGAAGCTGCCCACAGCCTCTGCAGCGCCGGTTCAATCCCCCGCCGCCAGGCGAGGGTCCCACATGTCGCGCAGACCTCTCCTGCCGCCCACTGCTGCCCTCAGCAGTGTACTTCGTCACTCTGCCTGTTCTACTCTGCGCTCTGACTCTGGTGAATTCTCTCACCCTCCCGCGCCTCTGACTGTACCCAGTGCTAGTATAAATAAATAAATAAATAAATCTTTAAAACAATAAAAATAAATAAAAACGATATATAGGATTCATTACTACATCAACCTCTAAAAAGGACTTAATGAAAGGACCAGTCAGACTAAATGAATAGACATCTAATATTTTATTACATATTGTAAAATAAACTTTTTTCTCAACCTCTGAAGCATCTTTCTTCTACAGTACCTCTGCAAACTTAATATGTGAGAGAAATAATTTAAGTATCCAGCATTACAGTTTATAGTGTGGATTACTGCAATCACTGTGCATCTCCAAGCAACATATAGCTATTATGCAAAACCACTGTGAACAGATGATACATTAAGAAGCTCTGCTTTGTATCCAGGCCTTGATACTGAGAAATACAGCTGTTGAGATGGCATATGCAGATGGAAAATAGACCCAAGGTCAGAATGGGAAAAACAAAATGATATTCTTTGTTGGTTTCAAAATGAGAAATCCAGTTGATCTGTACAGTAAAGTTAAAATAAAAGTTAAAGAATATGAGTAAAAGAAATTTTTGGTATTTCACCTCCTTTATGCTTCTTTAGCTATAAAATAAGTCAGTGATTTTTGCCACAACAGATAAATGGGAGAATTACTTATACTATATACAATCTCTCTAGGATAACTACCCTTTCCTTCCTAACATGTCCTCCATTATATTCACTCTAGCGAGAGAAAATAATACATAAATTATATCTATTTTTTCTATTTATGCTTTTATTATGATTGAATGACCTTGAGAAAATGTTTTTCTAGACTTCTTTTCATACATTTTTTTTTTTTTTTAAGATTTATTTATTTATTTATACAAGCACTGGGTACAGTCAGAAGTGCGGGAGGGTGAGAGAATTCACCAGAGCCAGAGCTGGGAACAGAACAGGCAGAAGGACGGAGGCACACTGCTGAGGGGAGCATCGGGCATGGCAGGAGAGGTCTGTGCCATGTGGGACCCTCGCCGGCGGCCGGGGATCGAACAGGTGCTGCAGAGGCTGCCGACAGCTTCACAGCCCAGCGCTCAACCACTGCGCCACCAGGGGAGGCCCTTTTTATCCATTTTAGATGAGTATAATAATTGATTACTATAATTATATGCTTCATTTTCAGGAAGGTTAAAAAGACCAGATTTATTTAGATAAGTAAGTTTATAGCAATATTTTTTTGTTCTTACAGTTCTCCTTTGTGTGTCCCTCAGCTACAGAAGGGTCATCTAATGATATTCCACAATCCATTCCACATCGCCCCCTTACCTCACCTTTACCTTACATATTTTTTTTCCTAATCATCAGTTTTCCTTTTATGTACTTTCCTAATAAGTTTAATGCATGGACTTTGATGAGTGTGTTTCATATAAAATGAGTCCCAGTGTGGGTGTTTCATTTACATATATATAATTCAGTTTATTTTTTTTAATTCAACCCTATGTTTAAAATAATTACTGATTCCATTGTGCTCCCTTTCCACTGAGTGCCCTAAGATAACTACATCTGAAGGGGTATCCTATTCTTCCCAAATAAAAACCATGGTGTAAACACATGGTACTGCAATAAAAAGTTAACACAAAAATACATTAAAAAATGAAATATCTATACTGAGAATCTCTAATTCAATGATTCCAAATATTACATTGATTCCATTGCACATAACCACTATCATTTACTTATTATGCCAATGTTGCCTCCAACTATATTAGGTTATCTCCAGTTCCCTGTTTGTGCAGAAATTTGTCTTAGCCTTAAACCTAGGACTGGAGTGGCTCTGTCAAAGGATATATTTGATATTATATATTATATGTATATATTTATTTGAATTGAATCTAAATTTTCATAAAGTGGGGATAAATCAATGTTTTGAGAATTAGTTTGTTGTTAATTGAGTTTGAGCATTATGTAGATATATATAAATATTTTACATCTGTAGATATGTGGAATTTTTCTTAATTATTAAATTTTATTTTTTAGAACAGTTTTAGTTTCACATAAAAATGAGCATCAAGTGCAAAGACATACCATATACCACCTGTCCCCATACACATGTAGAGCTTCTTCCCGTTATCAACATCCCATATCAGAGTGGTACATTAGCTACAACGGATGAGCACACATTGACATCATCATTATGATCAAAGTCCATCATTTATAGGAGGATTCACTCTTGCTGTACATTCTAGGGTTTTGAAAAAATGTGTAATCATACGCATCCCATCGCCTTTGTGTCTTACAGAATCATTTTACTGTTTTAAAATTTTACTGTTCTTGGGCCTTCCCGGTGGCACAGCGGATGAGCGCTGCATTGCAAAGCTGCCCGCAGCCTCTGCAGTGCCAGTTCGATCCCCAGCCACTGCGTGAGGGTCCCACATGGCGCGCACACCTCTCCTGCCGCCTGCTGCTCCCCTCAGCAGTGTACTTCAGTCTGCCTGTTCTGTTCCCTGCTCTGGCTTTGGTGAATTCTCTCGCCCTCCTGCACTTCTGACTGTACCCAGTGCTTGTATAAATAAATAAATAAATCTTTAAAAAAAATTTACTTTTCTTTCCTACTTGTCCCTCCTTCTCCTCAACCCTTGACAACCAATGAACTTTTAGCTGGCTCCATAATTTTGCTTTAACTTATTGTTGGAATGATAAGTATGAGTCCTTTTGGATAGTTTCCTTTCACTTAATAAATGCATTAAATTTCCATAATGGTTTCAGGACTTGGTAACTCATTTCTTGATTGTGCTGAAAATACACATTAGCTGAATGTACCTTAATTGATGCATCTATTCACCTAAAAGGACATTTTAGTTGCCTCCAAGTTTTGGCAATTATGAATCAAGCATCATAAATATCCATTTCAGATTTTCAAGTGCATATAAATTTTCAGTTCTTTGGGGAAAACACCAAAATGTTTATTTGCAGGATTATATGGTAAAAGCACATCTAATTTTCTAAGAAACCACAAAAATATCTTGTAACATTTTGCATCCCCATCAGCAGTGAATGAGATTTCTTATGCATTTCCTTAATGACATATGTTGTTTAACATATTTTTATATGCATACTTGCCATATGTGTATCTTCTTTGGTGAGATATGCGTTTAAGTCCTTTGTCCATTTTAAATCTGGAGGTTTATTTTCTTACTGTTTAGTTTTAAGATTTCATTGTGTAATTTGGATAACTCATTAATTAGATGTGTCATATATATTTCTCAATCTGTGGCTTTTTGTACTTGTGATATTAAGTTTTATTAAAATTGGTTTCCCTAGTTTTAATTATTATGGTCAAAAACTTAGTAAAGGATGTGTTTTCTTTTTACTTGTCCCAATATTTACTCAATATTCTTTTCATTTATGGTAAATTTGAATATATATATATATACAGTTTCAAATTTTATATATATATATATATGTATACACACACACATACACCACCCTGTTATAACATAGATCTAATTGTGTGCATGTGTGTATCTCCTGAACTACCCATCTTTAAGTTTATGGACTTTGAAAATTGAGTGATTCTTCTTTCAAAAATTGGGTTATTCTTTTTTCTTAAATTCTGTAAAATTTTCTACTAAAATTTTCTCCTGTATTTATTAAAAATATCTTCCCTGGGCTCCTTTTTAATAAATATTGACATTTTAAATTTTATCAATTATCAAACTTCTCTCTCCTTCTTCATTTCTCCTTGGAAAGTTTCTAAAATCCAATTCTTAGTTCTAATTTATCATCTACATCAAATTCCTTTAAATAACTTTTTCATTTCAACTATTTAATTTTATGAATAATAATCTTATTGTTTCTTTTAAGAGCTTACTTCAACTTCCTATTTAAAATAACACCCTATCACTTTGACTTGTTTGTTGTGCTTATTTACTTTAAATTCTTGTACTGGTTTTGCATTAATTTTGCTGCATTATCTAAAATTAGTTCTTCTTGTTCTTGTTTTAAAGCTCTTGTATAGAACTAAATGTCTGCATAAATTCTTCTTTAATTTTGCAATACCCTGGGAGAATTAGTTAACATTATGGAAATATGTGTGTTCTAACAGACAGGTTTCTATCTCACTGAGTTGAAAGGGTGTTTCAGGGCACAGGCAAACCACACTTTTAGTTATTATTATAATCTAAGCAGCCACTGCCCATTTGTAACTCCAAACCAAGTGACCCTGAATTTAAAAACCGCTAAATGATAGCTGTTCTTTTATTCTCAATTAGTTATACAATCGGCTTTGGGGTCACCTGGCAGTCTTTCACCATCAGTGGGTTAACATTGTTACTTTTCTGCTGCATGGTTATTGACTGATGAAATGAGTAAGAAAAATATTACATTGAAATGAAACCATCCTGTTCTTCTGATCTATTCCTTTCCTATTACTTGCTGCCATTTCATTTTCACCACAGGACTAATTTTTTTCCAAGAGTTTCATATGTTTTAAATTTAATTTCATATTTACTATAGGGCATTACCAAATTGAGTTCACAAGCTAAACTCATCCCTTTAATGTAAGATACAGAAAACTACTTATTGTATGATTGCAGTTATATAAAATACCCTTAAATTAGACGAACAATTCAAATAAGAGCAGTATAATTTTTCACACAGAAATATATTGAAATGCACTCCCCCCAGTGGCACAGTGGGTTGAGCACAGTGCTATGAAGCTGTCCACAGCAGACCTCTCCTGTCTAACTTGCTGCTCCCCTCTGCAGTGCCTTTTGTCAGTCTGCCTGTTCTACTCCCCACTCTGTCTCTGGAGAATCCTCTCACCCTGCTGCGCTTCTGGCCTATACCCTGGTTCTTGTATGCATGAATAAATAAATCTTAAAAAAAAATCTCTAAAAAAACAAATAAATAAATAAATATCTTAAAAAAATAAACCCTTCCATTAAAAAAAAAGAGAAATATATTGAAATGGTATAATAAAATAAGTAGCTTTAAGGTCATTAGAGGTATATCTCCATATAGGTATAAGGTATCCTTTTGGAGGAATGGGAAGTTCTAAAACTGGTTGTTGTGATGGTGCAATAAAGACATAATTTTTAAAAATTAACAAACTACACTCTTACATAGAGTGAATTTTATAATATATAATTTGTACCTGAATAAAAAGCTATTAAGAGACATTAGGCAGGGGAGGAGGAGGTAGAGAGATTGAGATGGGGGGAAGAGCACAAGGGACTATGGTGAGGGCGCACAGGTGAGTTGGTGGTGGAAAGTCTATGGGGACTACACCTGAGAAAAGAAAGCAAATATTGTAAAAATCAAATGAATGAAAAATGAGCAATTATGTAAAATAAAAGAAAACAATGTTAAAAGTAGTTACAAGGGTAAAGTAAAATTGTTGGTTATTAGTTCTTCATACTATTAAAAAAGTTTCAAGTGAAATCACAGAAAATGTGTTTTCTAAACATTTAATAGTAATATAAAAAATGCTATTAATGTAATTTTCATTAACATTTTATACTTGTCAGGTTATTTATTCTTTTTATCTTATTGTAGTCTTAAGAAGTACCTAGCATTAATATCTCCCTTTTTGTGAAGATGAAAACAACCCAAAAGGACTAACCTACTCAGTAGTCACATAGTCATAAAATAGTTAAATAGTTGAATCAATACCAGAGTACTGATCTAGGCATTTTGTTTAGAGAGTCTACTAAACCAAACACTTACTACTGCCACCATTCAGCCCGTCCATACAATTAATGTGGGCTGTGTGAAAGACAGGTGAGGTGTAACAGTATAAATTTTTTACAATGAAATTTATTTCAAGGTTGTAATTGTAAAGATTACATATTAGAGCCGGGCGCTGTGGCGCGCGCCTGTAATCCCAGGCTATATGGGAGACTGAGGAAGGAGGATCACTTGATCGGCAGTTCTGGGCCACAGTGGGCCACAGTGCGCTGCACCCAGGTGCCCGCACGTTCACCTCCTCAGACGTGGTGACCTCTCCGGGGGCGGGGGTACCACACAGTTCGGATCACGGAGAAGAGGCTCCTCAGGCATTCTGGAAAAGATTACATATTAGAATAAGGGTATTGCATACAGGATTAGAATATATGACTAATATAAAGTACTTAATGTGACATCAAGCACATAAATAAAAAATGGTGATTAAAATATATTGAAGCAAAAAAAGTAACCTGAAACTTTATGTATCTTTGGTATTTTGGTAGTGGTCTGTGGTGACTCTGAAGGAGGAGATACTATGCCTCTAGAAAACACACACTGTTGAAAATAAATGTTACAAAAATTAAGAAAAATTGTATCCCTACAAATTATTTTGTTCTCAGAAAAACATGGAAATGAATTACTAAGCATTGAGGTGAGTTGTTACATTAGTTTATATTTGAGGGAGATCTTGACTATAAAAATAATAAAACTGAAGGAATTTCCTTTCTGAGATAAATTGAAAGTCCGCAAATCACAGGACAATTTGGACTTGACAAAGATAATGTGTTGTTTTAGTGATTAAGGAGACATTCAGTCTAAGCTTTGAAATGACTGCACAATAATCATTTAGACTTAATTTAACAAACATTAGAAAAGAAAATGAGCATTATTCTTAACATTTAATCTCAAACCTAGTGTTACTTATATGATTTTTTGAAATGACTGAAGTGATAGAATGCAGTGAATGATCTGTAATAACTTTCATGTTTCAATGAATTTTGAAAATAAAAAATGCCCTCAGGATTTACTTTGGAGATTTCATCAGGACTAGCATAATAAAAACATACAGGAAAAGGATTGGAAGAATCACTTTATGAAGGGTACTAAATTCAGTATTTATAAAATTGAAAATGAAAAAGTGGAAGCTACTATAACAGAAACCAACAATATGCCCTCTTTAAAAAAACAAACAATATCTTGTGAGTATAGACTAAGTAAGAATAATTATATTTATTGTAAAATCTTGGGAAATGTAATTCAAAAGATTCAAAAATCACATAAATCTGTTATAAGGAATGCATTACTTTGCATACATTCTTATGGGACTCAATAAATTATTATATAGACAATGTTCAAAAATTTCCTGAATCTTATCAAAAATAGGATATAATGAGTTAATGAGATATACTAATAAAATGAATGAGTGTATTGAACTTATTTTAGACATGATTCTAATATTACTGCCCACTCTGTATAAAAGAGTATACTTTTATACATATTGAACTGAATAACAGTCATATTGAGGGTTTGGATTACAAGTGCAGATTATACCTGAAGGTTTACATGTCGCATCGAGACTAAAATGTGTTTTAAATAAATAATAAAGTATGACAGATGACACTCATAGGGAAGATTACTATTAAACATTGTGTCTAGAATGATGCATAATTTATTCATGGTGAAAAAGATATACTTTAGTTAAAAGATGTACTTAAGTGAATCTTCACTAGGTTTTAAAATGTGGATGTACCATGTGCTAATTGTTTATCATACTCTCTACTTATTTACTATTTAAAAAAAATCAAAAGTTCTCTAAATTGATTGAAATAAATAAAAGCATAATAGGAGATATTTATATGATCCCAGGCAAGACTAGCCACATATTACCCACTAATAATATTTGAATAGTTGAATTATATAATAGAAATATTGAGCACTTTCAAAAGCAATGCTTCCTTTGGTTCTTATCTATCACCTGTTCTCACATTTTAGTAAATACATTACTAAGTGTGTGAATTCAATAAAACATGATTAAATATGAATTTATTTTAAAAGTTTTTAACAGTCAACATTAGCATGGTGACAAGCAATCAGGTGACATGAGCGATGAACTGAAAAATTAAGTTATCATGGCCATTTCATTTTCATCATTTATATTCCTTGTTCACTTGATGCCATTAAATATTCTCATTTATTTTATGCTTTTTAAATTTTATTTTTTCACTAACATTTTTGTCCAATAGTTGTGTATTTCCCTCAGAAATAACCCCTATAATTCTCCCTCCACAGTATCACCTATGACCCATCACCACAATCTTTTGTGTTCTTCACTTTCCCTATTTCCTCCTCTTCTCCCTTGCTGTATGCCTCAGAGCTATAGACAGCTTGCAAGTTTTGTCTTTTTTCCTGAAGGTGGACCACAGCAGACAAAGCTGCTCAGATCACTGGGAGCAGCTGGCAATGAGGCAGAGCAGTTCAGGAACATCCTGGAGGGCATATTAACATATTAACATATTAAAATGTTTCATATTCATTAAAATACATAATCTCCCCATGAGGAGATTGTCCCAGATTCCCCAAATCAGGCTGGTGCCCAGCCCTTGTGCCTCCTTTTCCAGACCAATTGTCACACCCACTCTTGGATGGCCACATGAAGCTGTTTCAGGGTCTTATAATTCAGGAGATGAAAACCTAGATCCCAGCAAATATCAGAAGGGAAGATCCCTGAAGAGGATAACCCCTAGTAGGTGGTTGGTCCAATCCTTCTCATGTCCTCTCTTAGTATTTTCCAGTGCTTTCCTGGGTCTCTTATGGCTCTGACGAGGCTCTGCTTAGTTCTGCCCCAGACAATGACAAAGTCCAGGGATCTGATCTCATCTACTTAAAGTGAGACTTTAGAGACCTGCAGTGGGAGCATCTGAGTTTCTTCATGAGTATTTTCTTTCTCAGTGTATTTTCTTTCTCCGTCCCTTTGTGGGACTGAGTGAGGCATGAGCTGCCCTGGTGGCCTGGCAGGGGTCCCAGGCCACATAAATAAATAAGGCCCTTGACTGTTGTCCAAGCACTAGGAGATGCCCTGTAAACCAGAAATGGCCCCTGTGCCCATAGTTGGTTGCAATGACTCTGGGTCCTCAGCTCACAGTCTCAAGCTCATGGAGGATCAGCCCCTGCTCCTTGGCCTACTCCCCCAGCTGTGGGGAGGCCTTGCCCTAGGCTGTGCAGCAGTGGCAAACTCTTAAATACAAAAGTTAAATGGATATTGTACTTACTGATTTTTTTAAAGACTTATTTATTTATGCATACAAGAACTGGGGTATAGGCCAGAGGTGTGGCGGGTGAGAGGATTCACCAGAGATAGAGTGGGGAACAGAACAGGCAGACTGACTGAAACACACTGCTGAGGGGAGCAGTGGGTAAGACAGGAGAGGTCTGCTGCGCCATGTGGGTAGCTGCTTAGCTGGGGATAAAACTCATGCTGCAATGGCTACAGATAGCTTTGTAAGTTGCATCTTAACACCTTGCGCCAACAGGGAGGCCCTGTACTTATTGATTTTTATGGAAATTAGTGACATTTTTCATAACAAATGTTATTTAGCATATTGTGATCTAAATGTCTGTGTTTGAAAATGTACAAATCAATGGACACCCATATATTTACCGAGATGAACAACCATCACCACTGTCTAATTCAGAAGAATTTAATTATTCCTTTGCTAACTCCATTATCAGTCACTCCCCCTTCTCTGCTCTGCAAGGTTATTTGGATATTTGGAATTCCTTGTTTATCAATATCACATTTTTAATATCAATTTCCATGGAAAAATATATGATTTATTTTAGGGATAATATTAAATCTATAGTGCAATTATTCATATAATATCCTTTTTAGGTTGCTCATTCCTTGTATACAGACATGCAATTTATTTGTGTATATTGATTTTGTATCTTGCAACAAATCTGAACAGGCTTTTCATTTCTAAAAGGTTTAAGTAAATTTCTAAGGTTTTTATATATGCAAGATCATGTCATCAATCAATAGCTTCTTTTTTTCCCCTTTATTTTCTGGATGATTTTTATTTTTATTTTTCTTGCTAAATTTCCCTGTCTTTAAACTTCAGTAAATAATTGAATAGAAGTAGCAAGAATAAACATTCTTATCTTCCAGATCTCAATCTTTGACATTAAGGATACTGTTAGCGATAGTGTTTTCATAGTTGCCCTTTGTGAAAGTTGAAGATGTTCTCTTTATTCCTATTGTTGTACAGGTTCTCTATCACAACAAGGTGTTGGAATTTTAAAAATACTTTTCCTGCACCTATTGAGAGATTATCATGACTCTTTTCTCCTTTATTCTATTAATATGGTTTGATATGTTAATTGAATTTTATGTGTATCAGTACTCTCGCTTTTCTTGGATAAACCCACCATAGTTAAGATGTCTGATTGTTTTTATATGTTACTACCTTTGATTTTCTTAGTACTTTTATGCAAATTATTGCAAATGTGTTCATTCATAAAGGTCATTAATCTGTAGCTTATTGCAAAGACTTTGCCTGGTTTATGGTCTAATTCATAGCTTATTCTGGAGAATCCTTGTGCACTTGAGAGATATGCAACTTCTCCTCTTGCTGGGTAGAGCAAGTCATTCTAGAATGATCTGTTAAGTGTAGTTCATACACAGTTCTTTATGTTCCAATTCCTGGTTCACCTTTAGCCTAGTTGATCTATCAATAACTGAAAATGAAATCACCAACTATTATGTTTGTTATTGTTCCTTCAATTATGCCAGTTTTTGATCTAGGAACACCATTGTTAGGTTTATATATTTTCATTATTGTTATATTTTCTTGATATAGCTATACTTTCACTTAATCTTCCAAATATGGGGCTAGCAAGTTCCAAATTCAGCAGAATGAGTGGGTAATTTGGAGATCCAGGATGGTTTGAATCTAAGATATCAGAACAAGCAAAACTATTTGTGAAAGTACAATGACTGGCTTCTTCAGTGCAGAAGTAGCCAGTATTTCATTTCCAAGATGAAATTAACTACATTCAAGTCAACACATGTGGAATACAGAGAAACAAACAAACAGCAAGTCAGAGAAAACCAAACCAACAACATAGCTTACAAATCTGAGTGTGGAATTGGGTTTACCTAAGAGGTGAGGGGGGTGAACAGAGCAAAATGGAGAGTGGGCAATATGGAAAATGGTGGAGTATTATAGGTGCCTTGATGGTGGATGTGATGTGGAAACATACCTGAAGAATGTTATTCCATACTTCTAACTCATATATATGTTATAAAATAATGTACATCAACAATAAAAAAGTTAAGGAAAAAAAACACCAGGCATTTCACACAGAGTACATCTCACAAGGTATATCTTTTTCATCATTTGTTTTGAAAATATTTGAATTTTTGAATTTAAAATGTATGTTTCATAGATAGCGTATGATTAGATCTTGATTTTTAATTTTAATCTATTGTGTCAATATATGACTTTTGATTGGAGTACTAATCCAATGCATATTTAATATACTATATGTTAGGGTAGGATTTCTATCTATAGTTGTTCTATTTTTTCTATGTCTTATTTTTACTTTGTTCTTTTAATCACTTATGTGACAGGTTATGTTCTAGATATTTCTAGATCATATTATAGATTATTTTCCAGATATTTCTGGGATTATTTCCTTTGTTACATTTACTATATTTAAAATAGATTTTTGAAATATAATGTTGGTGGTTTCCCTAGCAACTGCAACTAACATCTTCATTTAATATAACCTTGTTTGAGTTAATATCAATTTAATTTCAGAAGTATTTAAAACTTTATTTCAATATAGGTGTCTCCTCCCTTTTTAGTGTTCTTATCATCATACAGATTACTCTATATATCATAATTCATCAACATTTTTGTAATTACTCATTTTATTCAATAGCAGTTTGAATTCACTATGAGAACTGATTTAAAACAAAAAAAAAATCTATATATCACATTTGCCTCTGTAGCTATTTTTACTGATACTTTTCATTTCTTCATGTGGATTCAGGTTACCACCTAATTTCTGTTCATTTCAACCTGAAGGACACCCTTTAATAAATATAAAAGAAGAACACTCATTTTTCTCTTTGAAAAATTTATAATTTTTTAATATGTAGTTCTTTTATTATCTTAATTGTCTGTAAAATGTGAAGATCTGTGAAAGTATCTTTTGGAAATACTGCTCTAGGTTAGTATTAAATATGTAATTTTATACAGGTTAGGATGACAGCTATCATCTTTTAAGTCAGTGACATTACTGAAGTAAAACAAATCTAGCAGTGGAAATTGTTTTATATTGAATAAAGTGCTCTTGCATTACTTTAAGAATATCCCCATGAAGCAGCAGCACATATGTATCAGTTGTAGATAACTGCTAGTATTGTTGAAGCTATGCAATTTCCCTGTCACCCAGTTGGTAATTTGTTAACTTGGGTTTCATTTCAAACATATTAAAATGTTTCCTATTCATTAAAGTACATAATCTTGAGAAGGTTGATGACTTTACACATGCATAGGGTGAGGCTGCATGTGTATACAAGGAAAAGCTTGCTAAAGTAAATGGCTAGATTGCATTTAGAGTTACAGCTATTTTCTAATGAAAACAATTCATGTGTTCCGACAAGAAACTCTTTTTACTTCACGATCAGTAGGAGAAGTGCTCTGAACACTCTGTGACTATTAAATAGTGAAATGTTTCCACTACATTGACGGCCATCATCTTAGAAATTCTAAGTATTTCTGAGAGGTTGCCTATTTTGTGACATCGTTAAATATAGTGGTTTGACATATCTTTTATGGAGGAGTATGTATAGTTACTGTGCTCATGTTGCTATTTTAAAGGCGACAAGACCAAACCAAAAACAAACATTAGAGCTCTGACTGTAGAATTGAGCCCAGTGGACTACGGTAGATGACTTTGGATGCCTTGGCAGTGGATGTGATGTGGTAACATTTATCTGAAGAGGTATAATTCTATAACATCGAATCATATATAGTATTGTAAAACAAGTTTACCTCAATTAAAAAAAAAAAAACTGAGAGAAAAGGCTCCCGTTGTAGTTAAGTCTCAGCACTATCACCACCAGGGCCTGAGTTGGATCTCTGGCTAGGGAATTAACCCACATATGGTGCAGCAGAACTCTCCCTTCTTGCCTGCTTCTCCCCTTAGTAGTGTATTTCAACAAACCCACCTGTTCTACTCCCCTTTCTGTCTTTGATGAAACTTCTCACTCCTCTGCAACTCTGGCCTATACCCTAGTTCATCTATACAAAAGAAAAAGAGAGTGTGAGAGAGAGAGCTAGAGAGAGAGAGAGAGAGAGAGAGAGAGAGAGAGAGAGAATGAGGGAAAGAACCAAAAATAGTTGCTCTTAGAGCCTGTGAATGAATAGTTCTCAGGAGGAAACCAGTTGTTTTTGATGACAATTATCCAGTAGTTGATCACAAGGAAAAGTATCCCACTTGGGTTCTGTCAATAACTAAAAGGTATGAACAAAAAAAGTAATGTAGGATATTAAAGTAGATGGATATGTTGGCTTCCTTCCAAAAATAAGAAATAGCTGTGTTCTTCTCATATACACATAATCACAGGTTCTCCAAAACTCTTTTCCTTCTGATCTTGAAATATGAAGAGTTTCTTGGCAGAATATATCTATTACTTTATTGGAAAATAACTTTAACTCTAAATGCAATCTAACCTTTACCTTAGCACTTCCTTTCATATATATGTTTCAGTTGTATATTGCATCTGTGTGTGTGTTTGCATATATTTGCATCCTCATTCTATTGACTTTGAGACTGATCATCTTTTTTGAGATTGTTTATTTAATTGAATAGAAAACATTCTAATCTCTGTTTTTTTAAGATTTATTTATTTATTTATACAAGCATTGGGTACAGTCAGAAGTGCGGGAGGGTGAGAGAATTCACCAGAGCCAGAGTGGGGAGCAGAGCAGGCAGAAGGACCGAAGTACACTGCTGAGGGGAGCAGCGGGCAGCAGGAGAGGTCTGCGCACCATGTGGGACCCTCCTCCAGTGGCCGGGGAGCAGCCGGGGATCGAACTGGTGCTGCAGAGGCTGAGGGCAGCTTCGCAACCCAGTGCTCAACCGCTGCGCCACCTGGGAGGCCCTTCTAATCTATTTTTAACTAAAAGAAACCAACCCCTGATGTGTAGTCATTAAGCCAATACCAAGAGTAGTCAGACCCAATCCCAATCTTTTAAAAATAATTAATGCACATAATTGAGTTAAATAAAGTATAGTATTACCATGATAGAAGGTGACAAAATGGATTCATCTTTGCAAGGCCAATAGTGATGTGTGAATTGATATTAAAAGGATGAGTAAGATGTTGATATGTAAAGAGAAATGACATTTTAGGAAGATGGACTTGTTTGCATAGCTTTTTTTTTTTTTTAAGATGTATTGTTATTTATACAAGAGCTGGGGTACAGGCCAGAGTCGCATGAGGGTGAGAGGATTCATCAAAGACAGAGCTGGGAGCAGAACAGGCAGACAGACTGAAGGCACTGCTGAGGGAAGCAGCAGGCGAGACAAGAGAGGTCTGCTGCGCCATGTGGGATTCTCTCTGGTGGGCCGGGAATCAAACTGGCACTGCGGACGCTGCGGACAGCTTCACAGCGCGGTGCTCAACCCGCTGTGTCACCGGGGAGGCCCAACATAGCTTTTTAAGAACACTTAGTCAACCACTGTCAGAGAAGTATTATGTACATGTGCCAAGGATAAATTAGTCTGAGATCAAATTGAAAGTATCTTAAAAGATCAAATTGGAAGTATCTTAAATACTATGTTAAAAATTAATTTTCTTCTCAACAATAGAAGCCTTTAGTGTTGTTGAGCTTAATCAACGTGATATGATCTGTATTTGGGCAAAGCCATCTGGCACCAATGCAGAATTTCATATTTTGAGGGAAAAGAGACCAAGGCAAGTCATTGTGATAGCAAAATAAGAGGTGCAATTAAAGCGTCTAGGGCAATAATATGGCCAATGGAAAGAGAAATCAGAAAATAATGGAAGGTTTTAATATTTATAATAAATTTTGGTTTCAGATTAAAAAAAGAATGACTGTGACACATTTTTGTGGTTAATAAATCAATCATATTTTCTATTGAAATTAAATATTAATGAAATAAGATATGTGTATGAGGATAAAAATATTGGATATGTTTAATAAGAGGTACATTTAGAATTAGAAAAGATAGAGGAACATAAAGAATCAAGTTTGAGAATAATATAGGAGAGAGGCTTCTAAAGTTATTGATCTGCACACACAATCTAGAGGGTTCCTTGTTGCCATAGTCAGGGTCAGTTTTTTCTACATGTGCAAATATATTTGTAATATTTTTCTCCTAATGCATTTCCACAGTCATTTCTTTCATAATTTCTAAATTATTAACCAATAATAAGAAAGTGATGCAGTACAAAGTGTCAAGTACAAATTGAAAATTTTTCTAAAAATAGATCATCACCATGGTAATATTTTTCCTAGCTGATGAAGGTGCAAAGTCAATTTTACTTTATTAAGTATCAGTGAAAAAAAGACTCCTATTTAACTTGCTGTCAGTCGCAATTAAATTGCATTAGTTTTAGCTGTCTATAGTAAACAGTACTATGGAAAGTCTACAGCAACACTGCTGATTTTAAAATAACATACCTCTTTTTGGAAAATGGATTTACTGAATCATTTACTTTTTTTAAATAATGCACTATTTGTGTATGAAAAGCTTAGTAGCCTATTTGATAAACTTTTATGAATGCGCACACACACACACCTATGCTTATAATAGTTACTAGTCTCTATTTGAATACTTTCCCAGCTCAGTAATTTGTATCCCAAATAGTGGTGAAAATTCAGGGTATTTTATATCTGAAGTGTAGTGTGGGGACTGGATATATCCCCACATTCATTTTTTAATAGAGTCACTGCTTTATTTCAAATTGTGTATTTTTCTTTCAAAGAAATAAAGAATTATTCATTGGTTCAAAAAAGAGTCACCAAATACAAAATGCTCCCCACTGACAACTCTATTCAGTATTCTTTGATATATTGAAAATATGCCAGGGTAATGTTTCCAAAAACTGTAATGGAGAAAAGGTTTATCTTTAGAAACAATCTAGTTGGCTTTTGGTGTGCAATCCTGTCCTAATTCCCAGTGGTTGTCCATTATCTTTCTTGATGACACCTATTTAAAAGACCTTATACTTAACTCTGCTTCTACATAAAAATATATTTGTTCTTTATTTCCCATTTCCTTAGTACTGTATGATAGTTTAATATTGCTCTTTTGATAAAATACTGATATTTATTGTAAATTAACCCTGGCTACTAAGCTTTTAGTTTTATGAAGTTTTATGAAGGGCATTTAAAAAAAATTTAAAGATTTATTTACTTATGCATACAAAAGCTGGGGTACAGGCCAGAAATGCGGGGAGTGAGACGATTCACCAGAGACAGAATGAGGAAGAGAACAGGCAGACTGACTGAATATACACTGCTGAGGGGAGCAGTGAGTAAGACAGGAGAGGTCTGCTTCGCCATGTGGGTTTCTCTCTGGCCAGCCAGGGATCGAACTTGTGCTGCAGAGCTAGGCCACCAGGAAGGCCCTATGAAGAATAATTTTAATGGGTCTTTTAAATAACAATAAAACTAATGAAGGCTATTTTAAAGTCAGAGAATTATGAATACATAAACTATTGCAATGCATTTTATAATGTATATTGATGTATATCCTTTTTTTTTTTTTATTGTTCCCTGTCTTCTGCAGCCATAATATTGGTGCCAGGAAAAATCATGTAGGGCAAGTGGGAACTCCAAATTCAATGTTGATTCTAAGTTATGTAGTTTTCTTAATCACATTTGGGTGGCTTAAATTAAGTAAAAAATATTTGAATTATTTTGCTTTTATTGTTTATTAGAAATTCATTTCTTTTTTAAATTTAATTTATTTTTTTACAACTTTGTTAAATCTTTGTACAGTATTTGGTTTCTCCCCTCAGGAATAGTCCTGCTTTTCAGTCACCCCAGTCCATTGTGCTCTTCTCTCCCATTTTGACACCTTTTCCTCCTCATCCCCTAGAGGATGCCACAAATCCATGGTCAGCTTGCAAATTTTGTCTTTTTTATGACTCTTTGTTCTGCTTTTCTATATTCTACATAAAAGTGAAATCATCCAATATTTATCTTTTTCCTTCTGACATTTCGCTTAGCATAAATCCCTTCCAACTAATTAATTTATTTTATACTATCTTCACCTAATTGGTTGTAGTAGCTTGGGAATCATGTAGGTGCCACAAGAAATCATGGTTACTATTTAGTATAGAAAAATCAATTTGCTTTATTTCATGCAACTGGGACTCTCGTTTGTGGTAATTTACTAAGTAGCTCATTAGATTTAGTAGTTTCCAGAGAGATCTAAAGTATTCTCTCCCCCTAGCCAGGGAGCTTTTCTTTGATTTCTTTTGAGCAGCTAGGGAAAGTTAATAGATTTATCTACACATATGCTGTCTTTTATTGAATCTCTAATAAATGTTCTGATCACTAGTATTGATAAAAAACTTTATAGCTGTTTACTATAATTAATTTCACAGGACAAACCCAGGGACTTTATCTACTCTCTGAGTGCATTTTACATGTTTTCCCTGAAGCAACTTCATATCTCAGGAGTATTTCTTCTCATTTGAACTGTTCTTTATCCTGAACACTGCAGATTAAGCAAAAATAAAGTCCCTGAAGAAGTAAATGCCTTAAAAAATAACTCTGGGGATATAATAATTGATATTTATTTTTAATCCAAATGAATCATCAAATCAATTATCTTACAATGGTAATAAAGAAGGAAAATGACCCATATATTCTTCTGTTCTCTCAAGTAGACATGTTCCTTTTCAAAAGCTAAATTGAATTATATACAAACAATAATAAATGCATTAGCCCATGATTTACAGATGGTTAATATGTCTCAATATAAAATATTTAAATTAGATTTATATTACATATAATTTCTATGAATAATTTATAGATGTTATTGGAAAAATGAAGTAATTTTTACTTTTAATCTAATATCAGTCATAATTAATATTTTATTGGTAATTCATTAAAAGTTTATATCAAGGGAGCCTCCCTGGTGGTGCAGGGGTAAAATCTCAGTGCTATCAAGCAATCACCAGCCACTGCAGCATGAGTACCATCTCAGGCCGTGAAGCTACCCACAAGGTGCAGCAGACATCTCCTTTGTCTTGCCCACAGCTCCTCTCAGTAGTGTATTTCATTCGCTCTCCCTGTCCTGTTCCCCTCTCTGTCTCTGGTGAACCCTCTCATCCCCCACAACTCTTGCCGACACACCACTTCTTGTATGCATAAATAAGTAAAAATAAATTTTAAAAATTTGATCTCAAGCTATACTATTAATGATGACAAAAATGTAACAGTGAGTAAATAGCATTTATCAATTCTGTAAGTGATCCTCTCATGTTAGTTGTATTCTTTGCTTTTATCATGCATTATCAATTTGTCTATGCTTTGTATAATTCTGCTATAATAATATTATATTGTGTTTAATTGTAGCAATTATGTAGCTTTGTCCATTTGTTCATACATTGAAATGAGTTCACCATTTCCTACTTTTAACAGCAAACTTTAGCAATATACTTAGCCTTGCCAAAATTTACATTATACTATAATGATATGCTATAAAAATCACTTTAACCAATTTATCCAAAACAATGCATAATTCAAAACCATTGCTATCTCCATGCTAACAAAAACTCCACGATTTTTAAATAACAATGAAATAAAAGTAGCTTAGGTATCATTCAATATATTTTACTAATCTGTTGTATTTAATTTGAGTTTAGTATTTTCAACATCATATAACTTATTGCATTATAAATTATAAAATATGTTCACAATATTGTAAATATTAAAATTAAATTCCTAGACAAGCTAATTGTTAAATTTTGAGTCATTACATTTTTTCCTCATTTCTAGATTATTTAATACACTAGAGATAAATGTGGCCTGCTCTAAAAAACTTGTTTTTTTATTCAAATTCTTTATTCATTAAGTGAATCATTTGTAATTATTCGTTGAAGAGTTACCAGGTATCTTGTGTGACCATGCAAAATTTAATAATATGACTTATATAGTTCTTACTCTATACAAGTAGTTACAAGATGTTGACAAAATTAATTCCAAAGTTGGTCCTCCCTGGTGGCACAAGGGGTTAAACACCACACTATGAAGCAATTGCAGCCTCTGCAGCAGGATTTCGATCCCAGGCAGGCCAGAGAGAAACCCACATGGCAAAGCAGACCTCTCCTATCTTGCCTGATGCTCCCCATAGCAGTGTGTTTCAGTCAGTCTGCCTGTTCTGTTCCCCACTCTGTCTCTGGTGAGCCCTTTCACCCCCCTCATCTCTGGCCTGTACCCCAGCTCTTGTATGCATAAATAAATAAATCTTTTTAAAAAATCCAAAATTTAAGACCTATAGAAAATTCTGAGAAATTCTGTTGAAATATTTGAGAATATATTTAATTAAATAAATTGATAATATACTTATCTAAGAATATATTTGTTTATTTAAAAAACATTTATGCATATTAGAGCTAGGGTATAGGCCCGAGGTATAGGGGTAGGTAAGAGGGTTCACCAGAGACAGAGTGGGGAGCAGAACAGGTGGATCGACTGAAATACAGTGCTGAGGGGAGCAGCAGGTGAGACAGGGGAGGTCTGCTGTGCCATGTGGGTTAGCTCCCTGGTTGGGGATTGAACTCATGTTGCAGTGGCTGCTGATAGCTTGATAGTGCTGAGACTTAACCCTTGCACCACTAGGGAAGCTCTAAGAATATATTTAATTGTATACATTATTACTCTATGAAGAATATCTTTCTAAAAGTAAGCAGCGTATAAAATGTGTTAATTTTCTTGAGCCCTAAACCATTTACAGCATATTATAGAATATAGTAGTTGGAGTTTCTGTTAGCTACCTGGAAGTACCCACTCCTGTAGTTTCAAGTTTTGCAAGTACTTCACTTTATTTATTTTGCGGTTGAAGAAGTTAAGTTAAAGAGAATAATGTGAGAAAGTGCCAAAATATTACTAAAGCCTTGAAAAGTAAACAATGAAAGGGAAATGTACTTAAACTAACTTACAGATATAAAAAAGTCAGTAAATTATCACTCCATTCAAAAGCATCTAATAAAGTAGTGTCCTCATAAAGTTTATAACATAGCAGATAAAAGTATAAAATACCAAGACCAAATGCATTCATAATAGCATAAAATGTGTTGCAAAACAGAACAAAATTTATGGCAAATAAATGATACATATAAAAGGTAGTTTAGAAGATTTAACCATAATGGTTAATCAAGTTTCCAAAGAGGAAGTAGTATTTCACTATTTTCACTTAAAGTTACAAGAATATATATTTAGTTTAATTTTTTAAACTATTAACCATTATTTATTATTATTTTCGGCTAACTTATTTTCCACCTTCCATTACCTCTCTCCCTATTATGTTTCCATGATGTAAATGTTTTTTGTAGTAAATGTAGTGTATGTGGGGGTCAACAGTGGAGTGAGGCTAGAGATGCAGGAATTAAAGAATTTACCCCGAGACAGAGTGAGGAACAGAAAGGGCAGATTTACTGAGATACACTAAGAGTAGCTGTTGGCCAGATGGGAGATTTATGGACTTGAGGGAACATCTGTGTCTTTTATATATTCTGTTTTCAAGGGCTTTCTAAAGGTGGGGCAACTGTTTGCACCAGTTTATCTGCTGGGTTGTCTAGTTTTGGATGCTGATCTTTAACACAGAAACTTCTCCTGGTCTCTGCTTCTGCATTCCTTGAATTGGGCTTATTTTTCTGGCCATGGTGGTTGCCCATATGAACTTGTTCCCCAGGCAATCTTCCCCTTTCCCTTATCTGTTCAAGCCTCCCAAATGTGCCTCCTGGGCCAAGAGGGAGGGCTTAGTTTTTAAATTTTATAAATTGTAGACAGACAGTAAGTACTTAAGAAATTACGTAATTAAAAAAAAAATGTTAATTCGGTCCTCCCTGGTGGTGCAAGGGTTAAGATGCAACCTATGAAGCAATTGGAAGCCACTTCAGCAGGAATTCCATTCCTAGCCAGCCAGGGAGCAACCCTCACTGTGCAGCAGACCTCTCCTGACTTGCCGGCTGCTCCCCTCAGCAGTGTAATTCTGTCAATCTACCTGTTTTGTTCGCCACTCTGTCTCTGGTGAATCCTCTCACCCCCTGCATCTCTGGCCTGTATCCCAGCTCATCTATGCATAAATAAATAAATCTTTAAAAAATATTAAATCAATGATTATATATATATATATATATAAAACAGTCAATCAGAACATCTCACTGTGATGTAACTTAGGTTCTTAAAGTTGAAGAAGTCAAGATGAAAGTTGAAAAATTAAAAATTTTAGTTGTCTATAAAGTTTAACTGAAAACTTTAGGGAATTAGCTAAAAATATCACTGAGATTCATTTTGGTAAGAAATTTTGGATTTTTACTTGCAGTGATAAATTATGAAGGCTTCAACTATTGTTTCCTGATTTCCTTTAATGATAGAATTTGATATGCATTCTAACTAGAAACAGGGATTTAAAATGATCTTATTTAAATGGATAATTCTGTGATAATCTAGTAGTTTTGAATTATCGCTCTCTATATATAGTCTGAATATTTACTCTATAGAAAATATATCTTATAGATCATAAGATATATTATACTTAGCTAGATGGAATTGTTTCAAGATTGGGAATAAATAAGTAGTCTAAAAATAAAAACATTTCCAAAAGAAACAGTGATGTAAACCAATGTTATTTCACTTGGAAAAAAAAAAAATGAAGAATAAGTGTTTCAGAAATGCAGGGGTTGGGGGCGGGAAGTGTAACAGACAAAGTAAACAAAAACAAGTCTTACAAATCTGCTGCAGAATTGAAACTATAAGAAAGGGAAGGTGAAGAGTGGGGAGCAAAGGGAGGACTTTGGTGGAGATTATTAACAATTTGGTAGTGGTGGGCATGGTGCGGTAACATGCATCTGAAGAGGTGTGAAACTATATATATATCATATATAGTGTTGTAAACCAGTATTATCTCAATACAATCTGACAAAAATGATGAAGTAATTTGCCACACAAAAATTATGTGTAATCATTGGACATAGTACTTATAGTTAATATGTTTTCCACTGAAAGTTACTCTGTACACGATAATTAATAAGGTTATATTTACAACTATATTGTGGAAATATCCCACTGCAATATTGTAATTTATAGAAAACACATACACACGTGCATATTTGGTATTTAGATCACCAAAATATATTTGGTGGTCTTCATAGTTCAAGGTTCCCTTTGCAAATTATTCCAAGTTAAGAGAGTTCAAGTTGTCTTTTATTATGTTAATGAATGCAACTTCTGGGAAACCCACTGGAATAGTTCCTAGAAGGGGAGAGGGGCTAAAAGGCAGAGTTAATTTCCAGTGGCCAAAAATTTAATCACTCATATCTATGTAGAAAAGCCTAGAAAATAACCCAAGATGAAGGGATTTTGAAGAGTTTTCAGGTTGGGGAACCAGAGTGTTTCTACATGCTGTCTTCATGTAGGAGGTATAAAACCCCATTTTATCCCTTGGGCCCAGAAGGGATAAAACACCATTTTTGGGACCGCTTCCTATATTTCTCTTATTATGACTATTGGCTCATAGTGTAACAGGGTGGTCCCCAGGAAAGGGGGAGTTTCCAGGTTCCCTGCCCCACCCAAGGGAGGGTGGAGCTGAGCAGGGAGAGAAGAGGCTGCAGAGGAGACTGAGGAAGGAAGGAAGCAGGATGGAGCCAGAAGGAGACCTGGAGGAGGCGCATGGAGCCTAGAGACATGTGAAGAAACTGCGCTTGTCTTTTGGTCGTGGACTGGGTGACACAGACGTGGGTGAGACCTGTGGGAGGAGACAATGGCAGCTTTTATCTTGATTTTGATTTTGCTCTTTTCCTTCTGGGCTTGTCTGGTTGTTTCTGACCCTTTGCTGTGGGTCCCCACTGGAAGATACTTTAGACTTGTGGCAGGCTTTGGGGCCTTGCTTTGGGCCAATCCCATTTGGATGGAGTTTTACCCACGAGGGGACGGGTAACTTTGGGTGCTTCATTTAGAAACTAGACTCTGCCTTCCTGTATTGTTTCCTAGTTTTATTAAACTTCCTTCCCGTTAAAGTCTCATATGTTTTGTGTTGATGCAGCGGATGGCAGAACCCTATATAGAATAGGCAGGCTTGTGGGGTTTGGGCTGCCACTTTCCCTGCCCTGTAACAATAGCCTTTAAAATCCTTTGTAATAAGTTGATGATCATGTGAGTAACAGGTGTCCTGTGTTCTGAGTGTCTTACTAGCAAATTAATCAAGCCTGAGGAGTGGTTCATGGGAACCTGCAGTTGATAGCCAGTTTGTCAGAAGCAGATTATCTGGGCTGTAATAAGTACCTTTAGTCTGCAAAGGGGATCCTGGGAAACTCCAGGTATGTATGTCAGTCAGAACCACAGGTAACGATCTCAGTTTGCCTGGCACCTGACACCTGGGCCTGAAGTGGAGGGTGGTCTTGGGTGGCTGAGCCCTTAAATCGTGTCCCTGATACTATCCCTGGTGTAAGGAACATGGAGTAACTCAGGCTCCTTTTTACCTTCTTGCCTTGAGCCCTTTTTGCTGCCACCTGTGGCCTTGCTTTCCTCCTAGGCTGCATTACCACATGTGATAACATATTATTGCAAAAATGCTTGGCGGCGAGAGCACAGGGCACATGTGTCTGTGATTACAAACCTGTGAGTTATGCTGGAGTTTTTAACTTCTTCCAAGGGGATAGGATTGAGTTGGGAGGTTGATTTATGTAGATTAAATATGGTTGAAAGAAGGGAAAGAAAAATAAATGAAAATAGATATAGAAGACAAAACACTCTTCCCCTCAATTCTGCAGAAATCTGACTGTGGTTATTGGTATAAGCAAGGTAAGGCAGATAATCAAATATAAAAACTGCAGTGACTTTAGAATAAATTGCTGGGCACTTTCAATTTGAAATGTCCTTTTGTCTGATTTAAAGCAGTTGAGTCCTGCATGTATATTAAAGAAGAGAAAGAAACCATCATAAGCTTCTTTCCAGGCCCATTATCCTCACATTTCCCCATTAGTAATTTCTAGGTGACTGAAAAAAATTAGTTGATTAAAATTATTAATCTTATGCCTTTCAATTATGTCATGAATGTTTTTATTGTAGCATTAGAATATTAGAAGTGTTCTCAGTGAGCTATGTAGCTTCACTGCTTGTTGAAAGGAATATGCCTAAACCAAGCTGGCAAAATAATTATAAATATATATTGGGTGAAACATTTTACCCTGGAGACACTGTTTCATGTAAAGCTGACTTCCTCAAAATACTCCAATGACTGTGTGTTACCTTTGGAATTAAAAACAAATTTAGTCAGCTGATATTCTTTTCAAAGTAGAAAGAATCTACATATAGTTATTTATTTCAAGACCTGTTTATATTTGAATACACTCTCATATTTTACTATTCTGTCTTGTCATACTTTTTCCATATATTCAGGTGTCCTCATTATCTCTTTAAATTGCTACATGAAATTGTTACTACATTAGTTTGCTCACAATGATTACCCTGAATTTTTTTCCTTCTATTTCTTCCTTGTCTAAATTATAATAATTGCAAAGAACTCTAAATCATACCTTCTTAAACAATTCCTGCCAGTCTCTGTTGCACAAATACTCTCCATTGTGACATTTACTACCTTTATGTCTGTGAGTAAATTAAGGAAAATCTTTGTGTTCCATATTTACTCATCATGATTGTAGATAATAATGGCATTTATGGGATTGTGATGAAGTTCTTTTGATTTAAATATTTATTTATTTATGCATACAAGAACTGGGGTACAGGTCAGAGGTATGGGGGATAAGAGGATTCACCAGAGACAGATTGGGGAGCACAACAAGCAGATCTACTGAAATACAATGCTGAGGGGAGCAGCAGGCAAGGCAGGAGAGGTCTGCTGTGCTTTTGGGCCACCTCTCTGGCCAGGGATCAAACTCACTGCAGTGGCTGCAGATGGCTTCATAGTGCTGTGTCTTAACCCCTTGCGCCACCAGGAAAGACCCTGTGGTGAAGTTCTTAATTAACAACTAATATGGAGAACATATAAACACGCTACAAGTGTTATTCTTGCTGCTGTTATTAGTGCCATTATCATTAGTTTATGTGCCAGCATACTATTATCTTATATTATTTCTCAAGTATAATAATTTAATATCTTATATGTGAATAATCTCCCCAACTATGTTTTAACACATTTAAGACAATACAAAATATATGAAACACTTCCTTGATATTCAACATTCCTTTGCATGTTGCATAATAGTAGTTCAATGGAAATTTGCTTATAAATTTATGAATGAAAGACCAAATAAATGAATGAATATCCTCACAGTCCTATTTGTCCACATAGATTAATCCACCTTCTTTTTAAAAAAATATTTATTTATTTATGCATACAAGAGCTATGGTGCAGGCCAGATATGTGGGGGTGGTGAAAGGATTCACCAGAGACAGAGTAGGGGGCAGAACAGGCAGATATACTGAAATACACTGCTGAGGGGAGCAGGGGTCTAGACAGGAGAGGTCTAATGCTAACCCAGTGGGTTAGCTCCTTGGCCTGGGATTGAACTCATGCTGCAGTGGCTGTGGATAGCTTCATAGTAGTGAGACATAGCACCTTGTGCCACCAGAGAAACCCTAATCCACCTTCTCATTCATGTTTTCTTCAGATTTGATTTTTTTAATAATGATTTTATTTTGTAAATTTTATTGTATAACATATATATATATATATATATATCAGATGAGTTTCCTTAGACCACATATATAAAGATAACTGAAGTGAAAGTTAAATATTTTGTGTATGTATAATATATAAAATGCTTGGCAGCGAGAGCACAGGGCACATGTGTCTGTGATTAGAAACCTGTGAGTTATGCTGGAATTTTTAACTTCTTCCAAGGGGATAGGATTGAGTTGAGAGGTTGATTTATGTAGATAAAATATGGTTGAAAGAAGGGCAAGAAAAATAAATGAAAATAGATATAGAAGACAAAACACTCTTCCTTTATATATACACATATATATACATATATAATATATATATTCAAGTAGATGATTTTAATAGCATCATTAGATTTATTTTTCAATTCAAATAATCTATTTTAAAAAAATACAATTATTTTTATATTTGGATAACCCCATAATGTATTGCCACAGTAGTGAAAACACCACCAGCTACCCATATCCCACCACTATAGGACATTGTGTTCCCTTCCCTTTTTTTTTTTTTAAGATTTATTTATTTATTTATACAAGCACTGGGTACAGTCAGAAGCATGGGAGGGTAAGAGAATTCACCAGAGCCAGAGCGGGGCGCAGAGCAGGCAGAAGGACCGAAGCACACTGCTGAGGGGAGCAGCGGGTGGCAGGAGAGGTCTGCGCACCATGTGGGACCCTCCTCCTGTGGCTGGGGAGCAGCCAGGGATCGAACAGGCACTGCAGAGGCTGCGGGCAGCTTCGCAACCCAGCGCTCAACCGCTGCGCCACCAGGGAGGCCCTCCCTTCCCTTTTTGTTCTTACCCCAATCCACCCTCCTGTCCCCTTGGTACATCAGTTCTGTATTCAGCTATCAAGGGTAAATTTATAAGCTTGTCTTTATCTTACTCTTTCTTTAGTAATTTATATTTCACATATTAGTGATGACATCTGGCATTTATCTTTGTCCTTCTGACTTATTGCACTTACCGTTATACCTTCAAGCTCAACCTGTGTTGCAAATGGCGTGAGATTAATTTTTCTGCTTGTTGTGTCATATTCTATTGTGTATATATACAACACATGTTCTTGATCCACTCATCTGTTTTGGGATACTTAGATAATTTCCATAAATTAGCTACAGTGAACAGTGAGACAATAAACATGGTAGTGCAAATTTCCTTTTGCATTATTGTTTTTGACATGTTGGGATAGATGCCAAGGAGTGGTATTACTGGTAGATGCCATGGAGTGGATCAAATAACAGATCGATTTTTAATGTTTTGAGATATAGCCATACTGCTTTCCTAAGAGCTGGACCACTTTGCATTTCTACCAGCAATGTAGGAGGGGCCCTTTTTCTCCACATCCTGACAAGTATTTGTTGTTTCTGGTCTTTTCCATATGCACTATTCTCACAGGTGTGAGGTGATATTTCATTGTGACCTTGCTTTGCATTACTCTTATAAGTAATTTCTTTTTTCTTCCATGTGGGTGTTTGCAGTTTGAATGTCTTCTTTGGAGATGCGTCTATTTAGTGCTTCTGCCCATTTTTTTTTTTTTTTTGAGTGGGTTATTTGTTTTGAGTATGTGGAGTTTTATGAGTCCTTTGTATATCTTTGACACTGGTCCTTTATCTGATGTATGGTGTATGGTGTGCAAATATTCTCCCATTCAGTAGGGTGAACTTTCATTTCAGTTAATGGTTTCTTTTGCTCTGCAGAAACTTTTTAATTTAATGTTCCAGTTGTTTATGTTCTCTTTTGTTTTTCTTGCTGTAGGGTATGAACCCCTAATGATATTTCTAATATGTATCTCTTGAATGTTTTCCAATACTATCTTGAATAGTTTTGGTGAGAGAGGGCATCCTTGTCTTGCACCAGAACTTCATGGAAAAGCTTTCAGGTTTCATAATAGAGAATGATATTTGCTGTAGGCTTGTTGTAAATGACTTGTATAATGTTGAGATATGTACTGTTTAACTCCAGATTTTCATGGATTTTCTAAGTGGATATTAGATCTTATGAAATGTTTTCTTAGTGTCTATTGCTACAGGTATATGAGTTTTATCTTTTTTTTTGGTTGAATTGATGAATTATGTTGATAGTTTTCAGATGTATACCATCCTCGTGTCCTTGGTTTGAACGCAATTGGTCACACTGTATGATCATTTTTATCCATTGTTGGATTAAGTTGGCTAGGATTTATTCAAGGTCTTTGCATCTCTATTCATTAGGGAGATCTACAATTTTCTTTTTTTGTGTGTTGTCTCTGTTTCTGGTGTTAGAGCAATACTGACTTCATAAAAATTATTTGGAAGTATTACCTCTTTTTCAATATATTTTAGAAGAGTTTAAGCAAGAGAGACATTAGTTCATTATTGAAGGATTGGTAGAATTCACTTGTGAAGGCATTTTGTCCTAGACTCTTGTTTTCTGGGAAAAATTTGAGTATTGTTTCAATGTCCTTGGATATGATTTTTTTTCATGGCTCTTTCTTGTGTATTTAGCTTCAGATGATTGTATAATTCTAAGAATTTGTTTATCTTATCTAGGTTATTGATTTGTTAGTATATTGATGTTCATAGTTGTCTCTGTTAATCCTCTGCATTTTTGCACCACCTGTTGTGATTTCTCCTCTTCATTTTTCATCCATTTTATTTGAAATTTCTCCCCTTTTTTTTTAAGTGAGCCTTTAATATTTTATTTTTTTTTTTTCACAGACCCAGTTTTCACTTCCATTGATCTTTTGGACTCTCTTTTTACTTTCTAGTTCACTTCTGCTATAATTTTTATTATTTATGTTCTTCTGTCTCTTTGATTTGTTCATTATTTTTTCCATTGAGGCATTTGTGCTCCTTTATATTTCTTGATGTAGGCCTGATTTGCTATATGTTTTTCTCTGAGTACAGCTTTTTTTTTGTTTCCCATATGTTTTGGATAGGTTTGTGTTCATTCTCTTTTGTCATGATTTTTTTTTATTTCTTCTTTGATTTCTTCATTAACTCATTAGTCTTTCAGTAGTGTGCTGTTCAGTCTTCATGTATTAAATGGCTTCCTTGCTTTCTTTTGATAGTTGATTTCCAATTTAATAACTTTATGATCTGAGTAGATGCTAGGAATGATTTCAATCTTTGTGAATATGCTATTTATTTTTTGATCTATTCTGTGTCCCACGTGCATGTGAAAAAATGTGTATTCTGGTTTTTGGGGGAGCAGTGCTCTGTAAATGTTTAAGAGGTCTATAAGGTTAAATGTTCTATTTAAGGCTATTGTATACCTTTTTTATTTTCTGTCTAGTTGATCTGCCCATTGGTGAGAATGAGGTGTTAAAATCTCCTATCACAAATGTGTTATTTCGCATTGCTTCTTTTCAGAGTTGATAGTACTTTCCTAATGTGTCATGGTGCTCTACCATTTGGTGACATATGTTGATGAGTGTTACATCTTCTCCATGTAACGTCCCCTTAATTATTACCTAGTGTTGCTTCCTATATCTTGTTAAATTTTTTAACTTGAAACCTATTTGCCTGATGTATGTATGGTTGTCTCTCCTTATTTTGAATACCATTCACTTGCAGGATTGATTGTCTTTGGAATTTAGGTGAGTCTCCTGGAGACAGCAGAAGGTTGGATTCTGTTTCCTGACCCAACTAAATATTGTGTCTTTTATTCAGTGAGTTCAGTCAATTACATTTAAAATGATTATTGATATGTGATAGTCTTTTGCTGCCACTTTATTCTTAATTTCCATGGGTCAAAGTTTTTTTTTCTTTTTCTTTTCTTTTTTTTTTTTTATTCAGTTCTTGTGTATGTTCCTCTCTTTGGTTTAAATGTGTAAACTCCTTTTGATATTTCTTGGATGGATTGTTTAGTGTTGGCAAACACTTTGAGCTTGTCTATGTCTGAAAAGTCCTATATTTCTCTATCAAATATGAAGCAGAATCTTGCACAATAGAGTAGTCTTAGCTGACAGTTTTAATCTTTGAGTATTTGGGACAAATCTTTCCCATTTTCCTCTTGTTCATAGTGTTTCCTCAGAGAAATCTGATTTAGCCTGATCTGAATAACTTTATTGGTTACCTGTTTATTCCTTCCTTGCCAATTTCAACATTCTTTCTTTTTACTAAAAACTCTTAGAAGTTACAATACAGCATGGCTTGGTGTTTGGTCTCATATTATTTAAGTATGCTTTATTTATTTATTTATTTATTTATTTATTTATTTATTTATTGCTATTTGTTTATTTATTTGTTTGTTTGTTTATTTATTTATTTTTTTTTTTAGCTTCCCGGATTTGTACATTTATTCCCTTCTCTAGGTTTGAGATGTTCCCCTCTATTATCTTTTTAAATACATTTTCTGTTCCATTCTCTTTCCTTTATCTCTCTTGTTATCCCAGTATTTCTATGTTTCATTCATTCATGGAATTGGATAATTCTCAGAGAAATTCACTGTTATTTACTTTGTTTTTCTTTCCCACTCTACACAGTTTCTTTGTATCTTCAACTATACTGACTCATTCTTCCACTTTTTTCTATTCTATATCCATGACTATCTACTGAACTTTTCATCTCTGTATTTCTCTTTTTAAATCCTTGAATTTCATCTTTATCTTATTTCAGCTTCATTTTATGTCTTCATTTCATGATTGTTTTTCTAAAGACATTCATTTTCTTTTTCCTAAATTTTCTTGGTGTTCTTCCATTTCTTTATCATTGCAATGATAAACTCTGTCTGTATCTGATAGGAATAACATATCTTTCATGTCTTTGAAATTAGGTTCAGGAGATTTGTTCTCTCTGTATATTATACTATTTCCTTGAGGACTCATCTTGCCATTTGTTGAGTTTTTTCTTCTTCCTTTATTAGCTTTGTAACTCAGCTTCTACATGTGGGTCTTTCTCTGGGCATGGGCCCTTCCCCCTCACTGAACAGGGGCCTCACCTGTCTGATCAAGTTGCTGCCATGTTCTCAGTACAGGTCATGAAGGTTATGGCCACTCTGCCACCATACCTGGCATAGGTGTGTGGTCTCACCAGTGGGGATGGATGCTGACAGGTCTTGCATGAGGTCATGAGATCTCTGTCAGTCTTGGAAGTTCCAGCAGGATCTTTTGGAAGGTTTTAACTTCTCTGGGATTTCATGAGAGGTCATAAGGCCTCTGATCATTCTGGCATCTCCCCTGATATGGGTGGGGTCTCACTAGATTGGGAGGGTCCTGGCAAGGTCTCATTGATCTCTCAAGTCAAATATTTTTAACAATTTAGCTATGATTAAAACAATTTATATATAGAAAAAATGTAGTTAATGAATATTATTTGGATTAAATATGACTTTATCTATAATAATGCAAATTCTAAATTGTCATATTGATATGCCAAATATATGAAAATAATTTAATAAAACATTAATCTTAAGGACTATGTTGGGGTTTCTCTACAGATTGTTTTTATTTATAAGTAAGTAGGCAGAGTGAGTTTTGATAAAGCAATTTTTGGGGTCTCCCTGGTGGCTCAGGTGGTTGAGCACAGCACTGTGAAGCTATCTGCAACCTGTGCAGCATGGGTTCCATCCCGGGTGGCTGGGCACATACCCACATGGCACGGCAGACCTCTCCTGTCTCTCCCGCTGCTCCCCACATAGTGTATTTCAGTCAGTCTGCCTGTTCTGTTCTCCCGTTCTGTCTCTGGTGAATCCTCTCATTCTCCCACACCTCTGGCCTGTACCCTTGTTCTTGTATGCATGAATAAATAAATCTTAAAAAAAAAACAAATTTTAGTTGTTTTCATTCATATGCGAAATATAGAGGAATAAAACCAAGGGTCAGACAAATAAAAACCCACAAGACCTAGAAACCTGACTAAAAATTGAGGGTACCAGAGGGGAGGGTGAAGAATAAAGGGGGAGGGGGCCCAATGCACTATGGTGGAGTAGTAGTTTGAGTGCATTGGTGGTGGCTATTGTGTATACAATAGCCAGAGGGCTATTGTGTATACATACACCTGAAGAGGTGTGAACTTAAGCTTGTGAATCACATATAGTGTTACAAACTAATTTTGCCTCAAAAAAAGAAAAAAGGAAAAAAAAAAAGATCTAGGGTTATGTTGATATCTGGGAAGGAACAAATAAGGGATTCGGAATAAATTTCACAGTATGAAATATTAGGAAAAAACAACACCAGAATTAATGAAGTCTTCTTTTACTAGGCAGGATCTGTACTTTGCTCAATGATATTAACAGATGTTTGACATATTTTAGGAATGTTTGTCAGTAAACATTGATTTATGCTTATGAAACTATTTTTTAAATTATTTATTTATTTATTTTTTATTTATTATTTTTGCTGGGATAATATTGGGGAACCCACATCAGTAACTTTTTCTGATTATCCATGTATTTCTCAATTTTGAAATTAATAAATAGAAATTTAAGAATACATAGAAATTTGGAAACAAATATAAGAAGAAACAATGTCAAGATATGATAGTGCTTGACCCTAAGGAATAAATGCTCAAGTAGAATGTTCAGTTATTTCTCACCTTAATCATTATAATAAGTTTTAGATTTTAAATTACATATATCCATGAATTTGATAAAGCATAAATTAAAAAAGATTGTGTACAAATAGCATAGAATTGAGCAAGTCATCGGCTAATTTTAGTATAAGCAAGATCATATTAAGTAAGGAATAGATAATTATGACTGACACTTCCTCAAACTTGGCATTTCAATTTCAACCTTTTCTGTGACTTCACAGACCAAGTCTTCATATCTTTATCGATAATTTGACATATTATCTCATGCCTTCAGGTTTTTATTTAGTTTTCAGTATGCTCAAACTTTTAGTATGAAAGACTAGGAAATTTAAGACATAAAGGGGTAAATATGTCAGGTAGAAAGAAATCAACAGTTGCAAGATCAAACAGTTTCATGAGAAATATCTACTATGCATGAAACAAAACTTTAATATTTGAGTTTATACAGTATTTATTCATTTTAAAATATTTTGACATGTGAAATATACACACTTTCATAATCTTCAAAAGTTAAACTTATATTTTTACTGTATTTAACAGCCAAACATTGGGTATCAGGCAAATAGATATGTAATAAGCAAGCTAGGAGGGTGTAATTCGTCTGAATGTCTCTAGATCCAGTCTCTACCTACTTTTTTGCTTTGTGCCTTATGCCAGGACTTTGACGTGTATTGACTCATCAATGGTCCCTTTGCCCTCTGGCTTCTAGCTGATTTTCTTTAAGAGGAACAAGCACAGAAGATCAAAGGTTGTTAGGAGAGAGATGTTGGAATATTTATTTCTCTGGCACCCAATCTACAGAGACTTGGCAATCTGGTTCTTTTCCTTGAAGTAAGGTCTCAGTTCCTGTCTTGCAACCCTATCAATAAAATCCTTGCTGTCATCAGCTTCCAGGAAGTGCACACTCCATTTCAGTTAGGAGTGTGTTAAAAGGACCCTACTGTAACTAAACATGAAGTTTCGTGCTATAAGGTATAGCTACACACCTTTTTTGACAATCCTTTTTTGACAATCCTACTTAAGTATCCTTTGATTGTTCCATCTGTTTTCTCCTAGGATCTTAAACACAATATGGATAGAGTTCTTAATTATTAAAATTCATGGTGCTGGTGGGATTTTGTTTTATTTTCTCCATTATAGCTACAGGTGGTGATTTCTCCAATATTTTAACACATTTATCATCCATTTAATTGTTTTATATGCTTAATAAGGATAACACTAAGAAGGCCGGTTAATAATTATTGTATGTTTATTAGTTATCTGGGATTGCATTATCAGGCTTAAGCATACCATCTTAGAGCAGTCCTGTAAAATGTGAGAAAAATTAGAAAGTGAGGCTTGCAGCATTCAAGCAACCTTTCCAAGGTCACACAGTTGGTAGTTGGTACAATACATGACATTTAAACCTAGACCGCAAGATCCCATGTTTTTAAATGTTATACAGCATTGTATAATATTAATATAATTTAGTTTTTATTATGACAGTATAAAATTAAGAAAAAGTATTTAGCACAAAGAAGTTGTTTAATGTAGTTGTCATATAAATGTTAAAATTTCCATGTGATTTAAATGATAGCAATTGTTTTAAAAAGGGTAGCACTTTGATTTTTATGAAAAACCTGAAGCAGTGCATTATGCAGTAATATAACAAATATAAATGGTATGCTTGTTTCAAAACCTAAAGGACTGATGAAAAAAATCTGCTTATAGTTTTGGAAACCATCAAAGTCTTGCATATTTAATTTCCATATTAAAACTAAACACTTATCAGCATTTTGTACAGAATTTTGTTTGTTTAATTAAAAAAATAAATACATTTTTAAAGATTTATTTATTTATATAAGAAACAGGGTACAGGCCCAATGTGCCGGAGGTTGAGAGGATTCACCAGAGACAGAGTGGGGAACAGAACAGGCAGACTGACTGAAATACACCGCTGAGGGGAGCATTGGGCAAGACAGGAGAGGTCTGCTGTGCCATGTGGGTTGCTCCTTGGCTGGCTGGGGATCTAACTCGTGCTGCAGGGGCTGCAGATTGACTCATAGTTCGGTGTTTAACCCCTTGTGCCACCATGGAGGTCCTAAAAAATAAATATTTTATTGAGTGATCTATGTATGTCAGGCATTGTGGTAGGTAAAGAGGTATTATGAAGATATGACTTAACTTTGTTTTTTAGGGCAACTCAAAGTGTTTATTTCAATATGTTTTATAACTGCTATTAAGGGGGAAATATAAGTTCCCTAAGAAAGCAGAAAGGAAGACAATGGAAACATATGGTATATAGGTACAATGGAATACTACTCAACTATTAAAAAAAAAAGATAAACTCTTGCCATATGCAACAGCACAGCTGCAGTTGGAGGGGATTATGTTAATACAAATAAATCAGAAGGAGAAAAATGAACAATGGATGGCATCACTTATAAGTGTGATATAGAGTAACAAAACAAAGGATCAGATAAAGCCAAACTAATAACAAACCAGGAGAACTGAAGTTAGCAAAGAGGGAGAGGCAGAAGGGTAAGAGCAAAGTTAGATGGAAACACAATGGATTATGGTGGTTGACTATGGGTTCTGTGTTTGTGGGTGTGGTGTGTTATCTCTGAAACACAAACAGCAATTTAAACCAATTTTACCTCAGTAAAAAAGTAAAAACATAAAAAAAGCTTAAGAATGCATAGCTATCACAATACATAAATCTAAAACAGATAATTAACTTTCTTTAACAACTTGATGTTCTGCTCATCACACAATTCTTCCCAATAATTTTTTGATAATCACTTAAAGAATTAAAATTAAAAAATAATCATAAAACTTAACATCATATAGCAATAAACATTAAACTTTATAGGACTACAGCATATATATTTTCTGCATAAAGTTCCAGGGTTTTTTTTTTTTTTTTTCGTTTTACTATCCTAAAAGTTCCCAGTGAATTTTCTTTCTTTTTTTAAAGAAAAACTTCGTGGTTCCTTTTTTTTTTTTTTGATAAAGATTTTTATTTATTTATTTATGCAAACACTGTGTACAGTCAGAAGCACGGGAGGGTAAGAGAATTCACCAGAGCCAGAGAGGGGAGCAGAACAGGCAGACTGCTGAAGTACACTGCTGAGGGGAGCAGCGAGTGGCAGGAGAGGTCTGCATACCATGTGGGACCCTCTGCAGCCCAGCGCTCAACCGCTGCACCACCAGGGGAGGCCCCCCAGTGATTTTTCTGTTAATGCCTTTAGCCCATTTTCTAATTTGACCACTTGTTTTCTTAATTTTTAGTTTTAACAGTTCCTTTTATTGTTTGGATAACGGTCTTAAATCAGATGTCTCTTTTGCAAATATTTTCTTCCAATCTTTGAGTTGTCTTCTCTGTCTCTTGAAATGGACATCTGGAGACAAGTTTATAGTTTTAATGAAGTCAGATTACAATTGTCTTTAATGGATAGTGCTCTCTTTTGTGTGTAAAAAAATCATTATCATACCCAAAGTCATCTAGATTTTATCCTATGTTATATTAAAGGACTTTTATATATTTTATTTTATATTTATATATAATATCCATTTTGACTTAACCTTTGTTGAAGGGTATATGATTTTATTGCATGTGAATTCCATTTTTTATATAGCACAATTTGTTGAGAAGAACAATTTTGCTTTTACTCATCCCATATGATTATATTTGTCTCTTTGTCAAAAATTAGTGGACTATAATTATGTGGGTCTATTTCTTGGGTCTCTGTATTCTTTCTCATTAAATCTAGCTGTGAAATATTTTGCCAATGGCCCACTGTCTTAATTCCATAGTCCTGTGTATGGGTAGGGCCAGTCCTCTGACTTTGTTCTACACCTTTATTACTGAGGTGCCATTTATGGTCTTTTACCTCTTGCATATAAACTTCAGAATCTGTTTGTCGATATCTATAAGAGGAACTACTGAGATTTTGACTGAGATTTCATTGAATCTATAGATAAAATTGAGAAAAGCTGTCATTTTGAAAATATTAAATCTACTTTCCATGAATATGGAATATTTCTCCATTAATTTAGTTATTTGACTTTTTTATTATCTTGTTTTGTTCTTACATATCTTGAACATATTTTATTATATTTACCTGAGTATATATTTTATGCTAATGTAAATATTAATATTTTTTGCTTTCAAATTTAACTCTTCAATTACCCTTACATAGGGAAACAACTGACTTTGGACACTGGCCTTGTATATTGCAAATTGTTATAATTGCTATTTCCAGGAAGGTTTTTGTCAAGTCCTTTGAATTTTCTATATAAATGAGTATGTAATCTGTGAATAAAAACAATTTTTTTTCTTCCCCAATCTGTATATACTTTTCTTCTTATTGCATGAGTTAGGACTTCTAGTATTATATTAACAATCTTTGGTGAGGGATATACTTACCTTATTTCTGATCTTAGCAGGAAAACTTCAAGTTTTTCATTATTGATCTCAGCTGAAGTTTTGTGTTTTTTTTCTTTTTGTATTTTTAAAATCAAGTTAAGAATCCTCCCCGGTGGCACAGCGGTTGAGCGCTGGGTTCTGAAGCCGCCCGCAGCCTCTGCAGCATCGGTTCGATCCCTGGCTGCTCCCCGGCCACCAGAGGAGGGTCCCGCATCGTGCGCAGACCTCTCCTGCCGCCTGCTGCTCCCCTCAGCAGTGTACTTGGGTCCTTCTGCCTGCTCTGCTCCCCGCTCTGGCTCTGGTGAATTCTCTCACCCTCCTGCTTCTGACTCTACCCAGTGCTTGCATAAACAAACAAACAAACAAACAAACAAACAAACAAACAAATAAATAAATAAATAAATGAAATCTTAAAAAAATGTTCTGTATTTATAATACTAAGAGTTTTTGTCATGAATGGGCAATTTATTATGAAAGGGTAGTGGAGTATATAAAATGGCAGTTTATCTGTTGGTATGTACGTTGTTTTTTTCTTATTTAGCTCTGAAGTAATGGCATTACATTAATTGACTTTCAAATGTTGATCTATCAGGATAGATATATATCTGCATATCAGGATGAACTGCACTTTGTTATAGTGTATAATGATTTATATATTATTGAAATCAATTTGTTAATATTTAGTTGATAATATATATTATTGAATAATAATATATATTATTGAAATAAATTTGTTAATATTTGTTATCAATTTGTTAATATACCCATGTTCATTGCAGATATTGGTCTATAATTTTCTTTTTCTGCAGTCCCTTTGTCTGGTTTTGATATTTGATATTCACTCTTCTTTTATCCTCTGAAGTATATTACAGATTTCTGATATAATTTGTTTATTAAATGTTCGGTAGCATTTGTCATCAGAAAACTTACATGGGTTTGGTGCTTTCTCTTTGAGAATGTTATTAATTTTTGTTTCAATTTCTCTAATAGATGTAAACCTATTCACAATTCACAGACTTATCTTTTCCTGTGTGAAGGAATTAGTCATTTTCATCTAGGTTGACTTACTAACTCAGCAAATATTTTCAGAATTATTAGTTATCATGCACCATTCTAATCCTGAGGATACAAATGAGAACAAGAAAGACAATATCCCTGTGCTGAAGGAGCATAGATTCTTGTGATTAGACATAGATCCTAGCCAAGTATTTAGCAACATCATTATGCAGAGTGAGGATTTAGGATAGGGTAAGACAACGAGAAGGTAGGCAATTTCTTTACAATTAAAAATAAGGAAGGCCTCCCTGGTGGTGCAGTGGGTTGAGAACCGTGCTATGAGGCTGTCCTCAGCCTCTGCAGCATGGGTTCGATTCCCAGCCAGCCAGGAAGGAACCCACATGGCCCAGCAGACCTCTCCTGCCTCGCCCACTGCTTCCCTCAGCAGTGTCTTTGGTCCTTTTGCCTGTTCTGCTCCCTGCTCTGTCTCTAGTGAATCCTCTCACCCTCCCTCATCTTTGGCCTATACCCCAGCTCCTGTGCAAAAAAAAAAAATAAATCTTTAAAAAAATAAATAAAAATAAGGAAATATCCCTACAAGAAAGTCTCTTTTTACTGAGACTTATGTGATTAAAAAAAAAAAAAACTAGTCTTTTATTTTGTTTGTATGTTTATTTGTTTTAACTATAGGACCTATGAGTGGAATCTTCAAGACAGTGAAAATATTAAGTAAAAAACCTACTGCAAAATCAAACTGGCATACTAAAATGAAAGAAAAGGTTATTTCTTTTTTTTTCTTTTAATTTATGCATGCAAGTGCTGGGGTCTAGGTCTGAGGTACAGGAGTGTGAGAGCATTCCCCAGACAGAGTGGGTAAAAGAACAGTTGGATCTACTGAATACACTGATGAGGGGAGCAGTGGGCAAGTCAGGAGAGGTCCGCTATACCATGTGGGTTAACTCCTTGGACAGGTATCAAACTTATACTGCAGTGATTTGCGAGAATTTGATACAGATGAGACTTAACTCCTGCTTCACCAAAAGAAGGATATTTATTACGTAGAGTATACTGTAGAAATAACTATGTTTTGTCATCTGTAATAAGAATATACAATTTCTTTTGATGTTACATTTCCAGTTTTCTATGAGACTCACACAGTTCTAAGAACTTTGTCAAAAATAGTCACTAGTTCTATGGCCATACCGACATGAACTTGCCTGATCTAAGAAACTATTGTAAGTTATGTCAGTACTGATTAGGACTTGAATAGGAGGCCACTGGGAATACCAAGTGCTGTAGGAAAAATAGTCACTAAATATACAATAAATATTCTTTTTACTCAAGTTGCCTTCGAGAATTCTGATATCCCAGAGTAAACAAACCTCATATAATTTGTTCTGTAAAGACATATATTTGCTTTGTAAAGACATATTGATTGATATCAATTTTACTGAAAGAAAACTGAAGATTTAATGAGATAAAAATAACTGGCCAACAGTCCCAGTACAAGTAAAAGGTAAAAAAATTAATACTTCTGCTATACATCTTGTTTTTAGATTATTATTTTTCAAAGATTTATTTTACTATTTATGCATACAATAGCTAGGGTGTAGGGCAGAGATGTGGGGAGGAGGGGATGAAAGGATTCACCAGAGACAGAGTGGGAAGCAGAACAGGCAGATTGACTGAAATACACTGCTAAGGGGAGCAGTGGGTGAGATGGGAGAGGTCTGGTGCACCATGTGGGTTGGCTCACTTGCTGGGATTGAACTTGTGCTACAATGGCTGCTGAGGCTGCTGTTAGCTTCACAGTGCTGAGACTTAACCACTTGCACCTGTGAGTGGCCCAAAGTCTTAATTTTTAATTACAATGCTATGATCTTTATAACTTGAAAATAATTAAACAAGTTAAGGCAAAAAGTTAAATTACCAGGATTTTTAATACTGCAATTTGATTTGCAATATTTTATTTTGTAATAGTAAGTCTAATTTGGTATCAGGCTTAATTTTTTAGTATTTTCATTGATGCATGTAGATGTGAATATTTTTATAACTTTATTATAAATGGAAACAAATTTGAAAATTTTCTGTTTTTCTTTTAAAGATATAACCAATGTCTATATAGCAGCATTTCTTTATTTAAAATGCTTTGTAACTTGCACTTCTATTACCTTTCTATTCCACTAAGCTAATTAGTCTCAAACTGAAATACTCTTTTCAGCAAGTTTTGAAAATTTTTTTTTTAAGATTTTTTTTTTTAATAGAGGCATGTTTATTTATTTATTTATTTGTTTGTTTGTTTTGTTTATACATGCACTGGGTACAGTCAGAAGTGCGGGAGGGTGAGAGAATTCACCAGAGCCAGAGTAGGGAGCAGAGCAGGCAGAAGGACTGAAGTACATTGCTGAGGGGAGCAGCGGGCGGCAGGAGAGGTCTGCGCGCCATGTGGGACCCTCCTCCAGTGGCCGGGGAGCAGCCGGGGATCGAACCGGCGCCGCAGAGGCCGCTGGCAGCTTCGCAACCCAGCGCTCAACCGCTGTGCCACCGGGGAGGCCCAAGTTTTGAAAATTTTAAATAAATTCTATTTGATTATAAACAGTTATTGATTGTCCCCATTTCTCTCTACCTGTAAGTTTTATTTTGTTACAGCTTTAATTTACTTAGAAATAAGAGTTTCAGAGTTAATGCATTTAGCAATTCCTGAAAAATACAATTTATAATTTTTCACTTAACTCTCCATACTCCTACTATGGAACCCTCAATTATACAGTCAGATTTCTACGGTTTGTTTTATCTTTACAAGAATGCAGGTACAGGCTAGAGGTGCTGAATGGTGAAAGAATTCACCAGAGGCAGAGCAGGGAGCAGAACAGGCAGAAGGACCGAAAAACACTGCCTGGGGGAGGAGTGGGTGAGACAGATGTCTGCTGCTCCATATGTGAACCTGCATTGCAGAGGCTGCAGACAGTTCAGAGTTCTGTGCTCAACCGCTGTGCCACTGGGGAGGCCCTCTCCATTTTCCATTATGAGTGAAACCATATGACAAAGTGGTGTTGCTTATTGGTCTGTGGTGGAAGAATATGGGTGTCTTGGTAGACGTGTGGAATGATGACATACATCTCAAAAGAAGTGAACCTAGACCTCTGAATTATTTACATATAGTGTTATAAATCAATGTTATATAAACTAAAAATAGTTGCAATTTAGTTATCCTTTAAAATTATAATTTACCTATTGAATTTCCCATACTATTAAAATATGAGGTAAAGGCAATTACTTAGATCTACTATCAGCCATTAAGTTTGCAAGTGGACTTCAAAAGTATATCCAGACATTATTATGCTCATGAACACATTACTTTTACTTTGAATGGAGTACTATAGACAAACTGATGACTAATTTGTCAGTGTGCAAGCTAGAAAGGATTATCTCTTTTCAAGATTCAAAATTACTACACCATTATTTTAATTGCTTAATTTTCTAGTATTAATGCATTGAGTTTCCTAGAAAGAAGTTAATAAGCAATATAGACTTTGGGCATAGAAGATTTGTCTGCATGTTCCCAAATTCATCATTTTATTTTTGAAATTGTGCTGGATTCACATTGTCAAATTCAGCTTCCCATATCTTGTGTTTCTATGCTGGCCTAGCATTTATTTTCTTATTACAGTTCAATTATATTAATATCATTGATAAACCATGGATATATTACTGTAAATTCTATCTTTTTTTTGTTATAAATTCTAGAGTTGAGGAAAATAATCTGTGATTGGTATTTATACTAAATAAAGCCTGGCACAAAATAACCTATCATTAAAAGAACTGACCAATAATAATTTAGGTCTCATATATTGGACATAAAATAATACAGTGAGGATATATAATTTTGCTGTAAACTACCAACAAAATGGTATAGTTTTTAAGGCTATGATTTAAATTCTTATATTAAATAGAAATTAAGCTAACTAAAAAAGAGTACCAGGGAGAACAAACTTTATAAACTAATACATTTTTGGAGATAAGTATTTCTACTTATTGTCTGTTGTCAATCTGCCTCAATTTTGTGTACTTTCATATTTTTTTATTTTTACTTTTTGCAAAGTATCTTATTTGGAGCACAGTAAAATAGCATTTTATATTATACAGCATGATTCACTGGAAAGGTCAATGTACTTTTCAAACTCATTAATCCTTACAGCATTCCTAGGGATATGATATATTATACAGGTGAAGAAATTCAAAGCTGAGCTGCATAAACAAATTTACCCTGTCACATAGAAATAGACCAAACAAAATGATTTTAACCCATCGTACCTGTAAAAATAGTTTCAGGTAATTGAATGTGATTTGTGGAGTGCAGGGTAAGAATCCAAATACATATTTTATTTATTTATTTATTTATTTATTTATTTATTTATTTATTTAAAAGATTTATTTATTTATTCATACAAGCACTGGGTACAGTCAGAAGCGCGGGAGGGCGAGAGAATTCACCAGAGCCAAAGCTGAGAGTAAAACAGGCAGAGTGAGGAAGTACACTGCTGAGGGGAGCAGCGGGCGGCAGGAGAGTTCTGCACGCCATGTGGGACCCTCACCCAGTGACCTGGGATCGAACTGGCGCTGCAGAGGCTGCAGGCAGCTAAGCAACCCAGCACTCAACCGCTGCGCCACCGGGGAGGCCCCTAAATACATATTTTTAAATAAATTAATGTTGGTGAAATTAAAAATGTGCATGAGTTAAATAGTAAAATGTGCTTTTGCACATTTCTAATATAATTAAAGATTTATGTATCAAAGAATTAAGAATATTGCAAATGATATTTGCAGTCTTTTTAACTTAATATTTTGATGAGAACTAATCCTAGTCTTTATTTATATCAGATCATTCAGAGTTAAGCACTTAAGTTTTTAATCACTTATACTTAAAATTATTATGCAAAGTACCTGTATACTTTCCATTAGCCAATCTAATCTATCCACAATGGACCTACATTTCTTTTTGAAGAAAGTGGGTTATTAGTAAGTATGGAGAACAGTGAAAGTTGTGGTCAAAACATTCATAGGCAATTATAGTGATACCAGAATAATTTTTCATTAAAAACAAAAGAAGTGGGTATTAAAAAATACCCAGAGGCATTATACATTAATAATTAGTTGATGAATTATACTACATTGAAGAAATTCTGCTGGCTTCATGATCTCTGGGGAGTTATGGGTTGACCAACCTTCTTACTCTTAATTTGAAACTATTTTGTAAATATTGCACTAGCTTTCATTTATTTTTAAATGAGAAAAATGTACAGACAGTAGGCATAAATAATTCATATAATGTTATGAATGCATTATATTAAATAATACTTTAAGAACAATCCATAGTTTCTTTGGATATAAGAATTAAATAAAATGATACAATGTATCTTGTTTATATTAATGTCAACCATTTTTTAGAGAAATATTCCTGAGCTTTATAACCAGTTTATGGTAGGTTCTTATAAATATTTTCAACATTTTTGTAAGTGGGAAAGATTTTATAGATAGGAAATATTAGTAGCACCAGATAATAAATAGTATTCTTTTTTCCTATTTTTGCTCTGGCATCCTGCCTAAAAGGTTTAGATGTAGTACGGATTAAAAAAAAAAAAAATTCTAGACTTACAGTGTGTGGCAGATTGTAGGGACGGTAAAACACTATGATGCCATTGCTCAAGGTTTCACCAGAGCCCCTAAGTGCTAAGGCTATCTTCAGAAGCTTTAGTTTCCCATATATAATCCAGTTAATTGTTTCTGTCAAGTCCTAGATTCTTGGGACTCAGGAAATTTTACACAACAGCTGCCATATTAAACACTTTGTGCCTTGTTCACTTAAAGTCATCACAGTCTACCAGTGTTCTTACTGTAACATGTCTTAACAACATCTTATTTATTGTCTTATATTAATTTTTGATGTCTATTATATCTATTATTTTGATCCATCAAATATTTACTGAATATCTTATTTGTAGCAGGCAAAGCACCATGCTAATTTGAGAAGCTAAAGCAAACTAAACATTGCCCTTACATTCAAAGAAATCACTGTTTTGGGGTCTCCCTGGTGGCCTAGGAGTTAAGTCTCAGTGCTATCACTGCTATGGCTCGAGTTCAATCCCAACCAGGGAGCTAACCCAAATATGGCCCAGCTGACCTCTCCTGTCTTTCTTACTGCTCCCCTTAGAAGTGTATGTAAGTAAATCTGACTGTTCTGCTCCCCATTCTGTCTCTGGTGAAACCTCTTACCCCCACATCTCTGGCCTACACCCCTGTTCTTCTGCACACACACACACAAATAAATAACAAAGTAAAATATTTAAAAAAATAGAAGGTCACTGTTTCTGCATGAAAATGTATCATAATTAATAAGGACCATCACATGAGTTTAGAATGTGTTGCCATTGTATTTAAACATTGTTAGAGAATGTATGTATATGTGTTTAATGTCTTCTTAGTTTAAAAAAAAAATCAGTCCTTGTAAAGACACAGAAAAACTCACATTCGTATTACTCAGTGAAGGCTACCTATTGTATGATTTCAAACATTTGACGTTTGGAAAAAAGCAATACTGTAAAAGAGGTCAGGGATTTCTAGGGATTGGGGTTGGCGGGGAGAATGAATAGTCAGAGCAGGGGATTTTTAGGCAATGGAAATGTTATCTTTTAACAATTGATATGTTCTACATTTATCCAAACCCAGAGAGCAAACACAAACTAAAAGCTAAAAGATAAACTATGGCCCTGCTTAATTATGATGCAGCAATGTAGATTTTGTCCTTGGTAATGTATATATCATTTAAGTGACTGGTGCATATAGGGGGGAAGGCTGTCCATGGAAGGAGAGAAGGAGTATGTGGGGAATCTGAATTGTCCTCTCACTTTTTTTTTATTTATTTTTTAATTTAAATAATAAATTTTATTTTTATATTCCCCCATCCAATTGCAAACGCCCCATTCTGACCCCAATCCCTCCCCTCCCACCCCCCACCCCCCAAAAAGTGTCTCTGGTTCATAGTTTTTCGTTGATTTTGATTTTCACTTTCTTATATTCATTTTCCTGGTCCCTTATTTAAGTTTTCTAGATTCCTGCTATGAGTGAGACCATCCGGTATTTTTCTTTTTCTTTTTGGCTTATTTTGCTGAGCATGATCCCTTCCAACGCCATCCATGTTGCTGCAAATTGCATGTGTTTATCTTTTTTGAATGCTGAGTAATATTCCATGGTGTATATGTACCACATCTTCTTGATCCAGTCATATATTTTTGGGCATTTGGGCTGTTTCCAAAGCTTAGCTATTGTAAATAGTGCTGCTATAAACATAGGGGTGCAGGTGTTCTTTGGAATTGATGTTTCTGTGTCCTTTGGGTAAATACCTAGGAGTGGAATTGCTGGATCATATGGAAGCTCTATGTTTAGTAGGTCCAGAAATCTCCACACAGCTCTCCATAGTGGTTGGACTAGTTTGCACTCCCACCAATAGTGCAGAAGAGTTCCTTTTTCTCCACACCCTTGCCAACATTAGTTGTTGCTAGTTTTTTTAATATGTGCCATTCTCACTGGTGTGAGATGGTATCTCATGGTAGTTTTGATTTGCATTTCCCTGATTACAAGTGATGTTGAACATTTTTTCATATGCCTGTTGGCCATTTGCATTTCCTCTTCAGAGAAGTCTCTTTTTAGCTCTTCTGCCCATTTTTTGACTGGATTATTTTCTTTGTTGTTGCTGAGTCTCATCAGCTCTATGTAGATTTTTGTGATCAGTCCTTTATCATTAGAGTTGGGTGCAAAAATGTTCTTCCAGTTGGTGGGGTATCTCTTTGTTTTTGTTATTGTCTCTTTTGCTGAGCAGAAGCTCTTTAATTTGATGTAGTCCCAGCTGTTTATCTTTGCCTTCACTATCACTGCTTTCGGTGATGTGTCTGTAAAGATGTCTTTGATGTGCAAATCCCGTAGTGTTTCGCCTATATTTCCTTTTATGCATTTTATGGTTTCAGGTCTTATGTCTAGTTCTTTAATCCATTTTGAGTTGATTTTTGTGTATGGTGTGAGGTAGTGGTCAAGCTTCATTCTTTTGCATGTAGCGACCAAGTTTTCCCAGCACCATTTATTGAACAAAATTCTTTGCTCCAATGCATAGTCTTTGCTCCTTTGTCAAAGATTAGTTGACCATAAATCTGTGGGTTTATTTCTGGATTTTCTATTTGATTCCATTGGTCTGTATGTCTGTTCTTGTTCCAATACCATGCAGTTTTGATGATTATGGCTTTGTAGTATAGTTTGAAGTCTGGGAGTGCGATGCCTCCATTTCCTTCTTTTTTTTTTTTCAGTAGAGCTTTGGCTATTAGGGTTTTTGGTGATTCCACATGAATTTCATCTATAATTGTTCTATTTCTTTGAAGAATGACATTGAAATTTTGATTGGAATAGCATTGAATCTGTATATTGCTTTTGGTAGGATGGCCATTTTAATAATGTTTATTCTTCCAATCCATGAGCAGGGGATGTCTTTCCATTTCTTTGTGTCTTCTTCTATTTCTTTTAACAGTGTTTTATAGTTTCTTTGTATAGGTCCTTTACCTCTTTTGTTAGATTTATTCCCAAATATTTGATTTTTTTTGTTTCAATAACAAAAGGGATTTTTTTTTTGATTTCTTCTTCTTCAGATTTATTGTTTGTGTATAGGAAGGCTACTGACTTTTGCGTGTTGATTTTGTATCCTGCCACTTTACTGAATTGATTGATGAGTTGAATTAGTTTTTCTGTGGAGATTTTGGGTTTCTCTATGTATATTATCATATCATCTGCAAATGGTGATAGTTTGACTTCTTCTTTTCCTATTTGGATTCCTTGTATGTCTTTCTCTTGTCTTATTGCTCTGGCTAGGACTTCCAGTATTATATTGAAGAGCAGTGGTGAGAGTGGACATCCTTGTCTTGTTCCAGATCTTAATGGAATTGCTTTCAACTTTTCACCATTGATGATATTGGCTGTTGACTTGTCATAGATGGCCTTTATGATGTTGAGGTATGTTCCTTGTATCCCAAGAATTTCAAGGGCTTTTATCATGAATGGGTGTTGCACTTTGTTGAAAGCTTTCTCAGCCTCTATTGATATTATCATATGGTTTTTATATTTTTTTTGTTGATGTGTTGGATAACGTTGATTGATTTTCGGATGTTAAACCATCCTTGTGTCCCTGGAATGAATCCAACTTGGTCGTGGTGAATTATCTTATGGATACATTGTTGGATTCTGATAGCTAAAATTTTATTGAGGATTTTTGCATCAGTGTTCATTAGGGAGATTGGCCTGTAGTTTTCCTTTTTTGCGTTGTCCTTGTTCGGTTTTGGTATTAGTGTAATGTTGGCTTCATAGAACGTGTTTGGTATTGTCCCTTCCTTCTCAATTTTTTGGAAGATTTTGTGAAGGATAGGCACTAATTCGTCTCTGAATGTTTGGTAGAATTCGTTTGTAAATCCATCAGGTCCTGGGCTTTTGTTTTTGGGGAGGTTTTTGATTACCATTTCAATTTCGCTAATTGTAATTGGTCTGTTTAGGTGTTCTATTTCTTCTTTATCTAGCTTTGGGTGATTGTAGAGTTGTAGGAATTTGTCCATCTCCTCTAGATTGTTGAACTTGTTTCCATATAACTGTTCATAGTAGTTACTGATTATTCTTTTGATTTCTGCTGTGTCCTTTGTGATTTCTCCTCTTTCATTTATGATCCTGTTTATTTGTGCTTTCTCCCTTTTTTCCTTTGTGAGCCTGGCTAGGGGTTTGTCTATTTTATTTATTTTTTCAAAGAACCAGCTCTTGGTTTCATTGATCTTTTGGATTTTTTTTTAGTTTCAATTTCATTTATTTCTGCTTTGGTTTTTATTATTTCTTTTCTTCTACTGGTTTTGGGTTTTTTTTGTTGTTGTTCTTTTTCTAGATCTTTGAGCTTCGGGATTAGGTTGTTTCTTTGAGTTCTTTCTTGTTTTTTGATGTGAGCTTCTATTGCTATATATTTTCCTCTTATTACTGCTTTTGTTGCATCCCATACATTTAGGATATTGGTGTCCTCCTTGTCATTCAATTCAAAGAATTTTTTAATTTCTTCTTTGATCTCCTCGTTAGTCCAGTGGTCTTCAAGTAGTGTGGTTTTTAATCTCCATGAGGTAGGATAGTTCCTTGCCTTCTTTTTATGGTTTATTTCTAGTTTGATGCCTTCGTGGTCAGAAAAGATGGTTGGTATGATTTCAATCTTGGTGTATCTGCTGATGTTTGTCTTGTGCCCCAGTATGTGATCGATTCTGGAGAATGATCCGTGTGCGCTTGAGAAAAATGTGTACTCCGTTTTTTTGGGGTTTAGTGTTCTATAGATGTCTGTTAAGCCCAAATGCTCTAGGTCCTTATTTAGAGCTTTAGTTTCTTTACTTATTTTTTGTCTTGTTGATCTATCCATTGTTGATAGTGGTGTGTTGAAGTCTCCCACTACGTATGTGTTTTCTCTGATGTCTGTTTTCAGAGAGGACAACAGTTGTCTGATATATTTTGGTGCTCCTTCGTTTGGTGAGTATATGTTAATGAGTGTTATTTCTTCTTGAAGTATTGTCCCCTTGATCAAAATGTAGTGACCATTGGGGTCTCTTTTTATTTTTTTGAGTTTGAAGTCTGTTTTATCTGATATAAGTATAGCTGTTCCTGCTTTCTTTTTTGGTCCATTTGCTTGTAGGATTGTTTTCCATCCTTTAACTTTGAGCCTATTTTTATCTTTTGTAGCTAAATGTGTTTCCTGGAGACAGGAAAAGGTTGGGTTTTGTTTCTTAATCCAGGCTGCAACTCTGTGTCTTTTTATTGAAGAGTTAAGTTCATTTAAATTTAGAGTTAATATTGATATGTTTTTATTTATTTATTTATTTATTTATTTATTTATTCTTTTAATAACTTTTTTTTTTTTTTTGGTCTTCTTTCGTTGTTATTCGTCCCTCTGAGGTTCTGGCTTTAGGATTCCTTGTAGTATTTTTTTGGAGTGGGGGTTTATTCGTAATGAAATTCCGGAGTTTCTGTTTTTCTGGGAAGATCCTTATTCTTCCTTCATAGAGGAAGGAGAGCTTTGCGGGATAGAGTATTCTTGGTTGGCATCTGTTTTCTTGGAGTCTGTTGACTATGTCACTCCACTCTCTCCTTGCCTGTAGTGTTTCTTTGGAGAAGTCTGATGTCAGCCTGATTGCTTTTCCTTTGAATGTTATCTGTTTCTTCCCTCTTGTCAGCTTGATTATTTTTTCCTTGTCCTGGAGTCTTGGGAGTTTTACTATTATGTGTCTTGCTGTATTTTTCCTTTTGTCGTGGAAGTTTGGTGTTCTTCTTGCTTCTTGTATATCAATTTTCAGCTCCTTCTTCGCATTTGGGAAGTTCTCTCAATTATCTCCTGGAATATTTTCTCTGTTCCTACATCTCTCTCCTCTCCTTCTGGAATTCCTATAACTCTTATATTTCCTTTCCTCATGGAGTCAGATAGTTCCTGAAGTCTTTCTTCATTCTTTTTCCTTCATACTTCTCTTTCCTTTTCTGTTTTGGTTCTTTTTATTTCTGTGTCTTCAAGAGTACTTATTTGTTTTTCCATTTCATCTATTCTGCTTTCATTGCTTTTCTCAGAGTTCTTTAGTTCCTCCATTAATTCTTTGATCTCCTGCATTCCTTTTACTTCCCTCTTAGGGACTCAATTTCCTTCTTCTGATCATTGTTTTCCTTTATGACTTCTATCACTTTTTTAATCATGGCAATTTTAAATTCTCTTTCTGGAAGGCTCAGAAGTTCTTCCAAATTGCTGTCGTTGCAATCTGGTGAGTGGTTTTCTTTTTGTGGTGTGCTTCTTTCCTGAGGAGTTGTTAGGTTGCGTGTGGTTCCTCTTCTCCCTACTGTCCTTTTTCTAATTTGTCGTATGCATTGGGACACTGTGTTGCTCGGACTGGCTGGCATCTTGGGTGAACTTCTCCGCTCCCCTCTGGCTCTTCCAGGAGCCATCTCTGGCTTCTGGGGGAGCTTTCTGCTGGTTTTGGGCAGTCTTTACTGAAGAAATGTCCCTGTTCTAAAATGGCGAAGCGGGATGCAGTCACTGGGCCTCTGGTTTCAGGCACATTCTTCTGCGCACCCGGTCTGCCCCGGACGTGGGTGCCTGCTCCCTCTGTGGGCTCAGACTGCTGGTCAGAAGGGGCCTGGCGTGGGCTAACTTCCCAGCTGGCCACTGGGTCCTCCAGAAGCCTTCTGCCCTTTTCAAGAAGTCTTTTCTTAAGAAGTTTCCCTGTTCTATGGGGTGGTAGTGACTTCTTTTTTCTGGTTGCGCCAGAGATCTCTCCTATTGTCCTTGGGGGGCTGTTTTTCGACACCCCCCCCCCCTGTGGGACAGGGAGCAGAGCGATAATGGTAGGGTAAACCTCAACGGCTTTGGGGTGCTGTGTCTGCCTTGTGCCCCACCGTCGTGGAGAACCCATGCCCCCAATTTCGTGCCCCGGGTCTCAGTTCAAAGCCCTCAGGTCCAGGACGCGGGCTGTAGCCCAGTTCAGTGGCGCGGGAATGGCGCCTTTTGCACCCGCTCCCGTGCCTGGGCGCCTGGTTCCTGCTCACTCAGTGAGGGACTTTCACCTCAGTGAGGAGGGCCTCCGCGCGTCTCCCCGCAAGCCTAGGTTGCAGGCGCGGGGACCTGGGCAGCAGGGATCCCGATCTGCGTTTGCTTTTCAAGCGCGCCAAGCATGCAGCTTTTCCGCGCAAGCTTACCAGCAGCCCGGGCTGTGTGCGGGTCTCCTGGGGTCTTTGTTCTTCTCTAATGGCGCCCGGAGCCGTTTGCTCGCCTCAGCAATCCTGCAGGGTTCTCCACAGCTCCCGTTCACAGGGTATGGTGGCTGCAATAGTTCCTTTCCACTCACAGTCCCGCTTGCTGCGTAGTTTGTTCTTGTTGGCAGTTTTGGTTTGTTGTTTTCCTCCTCTCTGCCGGTTGGAGAGTGCAGACTCTGTGGGTGGGGGAGGGGAGCAGGGTTCTGCGCTTTCCTCCCTTCTGGTCCTCTTTTATGGCAACTTTCTTCTTCGGGCAGTTTGCTGGAGTCACCCGTTTATCTTCCGTGTCCCACTTCTCACTGGGACCTGCAGCTTTTCCTTCCTATTAACTTTTTTTAATGGGAGATCTTACTCGCAGCGTCTCCTTGCCACCATGTTGCTCCACCCCTCTCTGTCCTCTCACTTTTAATAAGGAATAGTCTATGGGCACACTACTCTGAACTTGTTCATATCAAGTGATAAGAAATTAAAACAGTTCAGAAAATAAATTTAAGAAAATATAATAAAATGTATGAATCTTTTAAAAAACTAAGGCATAGAGAAATCAGAAAAAAAATGCCTTATCATTATTATTAACTTGATACATCAGTAAATGAAACTTTTGTATCAAGACAAAAAGTCTTATTATCATCACTGCTACCAAAATAAAATCAATTATAGAATCGATGTTGCTACCATAGACTATCTACTTCTTCATTTTACCTGATAAAACAATATAATTTCACTCTCTGTACCCTAATGTTGGAGCCAATTAAACAGAAACAGTCTGAATGATATCATTAAAGTTAAACAACTTGACCTTTTGTAGTTCAATTTTCTGGCACTGTTACTGGGTTTGGATTATACCAGGTGATTAGTGATTAAATGTTGACTAAATTAATTATTCCATTGATATAGAAGCACACCTTAAAATCACATTTCCTTAAAAAAAAAAAATCTCCCCAAACAAAAAACAACTCCCAGATGAAGGAAAACTTAATCATTTATGTTTGACTTGCTGGTCAAAAGCTTCATAAGGTCAAGTAGCAGGACGTTTTTGTTTACTGCCATATGTTCAGTGCTTACCACAGTGCCTGGCTGAATAGCTTTCAGTATGCATTTATTAAATAAACAAGTGTCTAGGCTCGAAAAAGTAGCAAATAAATTATTCAGCCACTCACACCTAGCTTATCCTGTAAAAAATATATTTGACAATTAGTAAGTTTCTCAATTCTTTTTATTATTTAATTCATTATTTTTAAAATACTAACATAACACCTAATGGAAGCAGTGCCATATTTATACTTAGAAATAAAGAACAAAATCACATCAAGATTTTTATGCCCATTAGACATTATAGGTATAGTTAACATTTATGAATTTTTAAGGTCTTATATAAAAGTTGGTAATTAAAAAAAACTGATTTCAAGCATGTAAACAACATAAATATTTCTGACATATATATGAGATATATAATATTACATATTAGGTAAAACATATCTAAATATGTGGATGTTGTAAAACCATTTTTTAAATTGTAAGTTATCTTAGTGTATTTATTACACTTAAGTGTATTTTGGAACTTCCAAAATTCCAAGTCTTCTATCTTGTGGCCTACAGCAGTAGTCTACTAATCTTGTTCTCACCAAATCATTATTTCAATGTGTTATGTCTTAGCCCTTCACTTTTCTGCTTAAATTTATCTGGTACTTTAGTATAATTTAAATGGAAAACAATCTTTTTCTAAAAAGATTGATTTATTTATACATATAAGGACTGGGGTGTAGGCCAGAGGTTTGGGGGAATAAGATGATTCACCAGAGACAGAATGGGGAGCAGAACAGCCTGATCTACTGAAATCCACTGTGGTCTGCTGCACCATGTGGGAATCTCCCTGGCCAGGGATCAAACTCGCGCTGCAGTGGCTGCAGACAGCTTCATAGGTTGCATCTTAACACTTTGTGCCACCAGGGAGGCCCAGGGAAACAATCTTACCATGAGAATACATGACCACTTTGGAGACTACGGACAGCTTTTTTGACCTTATTCTCTACAGAAATCCCTCACTTCCTCATGGGCAAAACACCTGTGTTTATTTATTTATTTTTTAAAGATTTATTTATTTATACATACAAAAGCTGGGACACAGGCCAGAGGTGTGGGAGGTGAGAGGATTCACCAGATACAGAGTGGGGAACAGAACAGACAGAATGACTGAAGTACACTGCTGTGGGGCGCAGCAGGCAAGTCAGGAGAGGTCTGCTGCACCATGTGGGTTGCTCCCTGGCTGTCAGGGGATCAAACTTGTGCTGCAGTGGCTGCAGATAGCCACATAGGTTGTGTCTTAACCCTTTGTGCCAACACCTGTGTTGAGGCCCAACACCTGTGTTTATGTTTGGCTCTGAGGTACTTTGGTTTTTCTAGGATCTTCTATCCTTAGCTAAGGCTATGACTGCCTTCACTCATAATTTCGGTTTCAAGTCAAAATTTACCTCCATTGAGAGAATTTTTCTGAACACTCAATTACATTAGCACTTATTCCCTCACTTAGCCATTCTCCAGCTCATCTCACCCATTAATTTTCTTCATTATTTTAACAATACAGTAATGTATCTATTTATAGATTATTCTCGTTATCCACTGGATAGAATATAGCTTCCATGATGGGCAAATTAGGCCTTATTTGCAGCTATGTCACCAGTGGTTAATGTAGTGCATAAAATTTGATAAGGACTCAAAATATATTTTGTATAAAAATGAATAAAATTTAATTTTAATTTCTGCTTACATGATAAACTATTATGTTTACCTTATAGATTTTTTTCCAGTTTCTTCGTATCTGTGTACATTCACTTCTAAATTCTCAAAAGGAGCGTCTGGTAAAGGTTTAATCCATGTAGATCTTTCTTCCATGGGGTATACTATGGCTGTATATTTAGTAAAATAGTTTTTAGCATCATATATATTTGTGTCTGACTATATAGTTCTACATCACTTTTATCTAACATTATTAGCAAAGTTTCACTGCTTCATGATTTGGCTAAACTACATTTCAGGTACATAAATGAGCTGTTTTTTTTTAGTGAAAATTATACTTCACTGTCAACATTTGAAAACATCTAGAAAATAAGGTTAATATAATTTCAACTGCATTTTATTGAAGTTTTCTATTCTACCTCTGAAGTTCAAAACCTTGGGCTAAACTCTTGCCTTTAGAAATTTCTTGTATATTGAAATACTTTTAGACACCATCATTTTCATGAGACATTTTCCATGAAGTACATTGTTTTTCATAGTTTGGAACCCTTTGTCTTTAAAATTAAATTATTATAATGTTGCCCTTAAAGTTTCTTAAAGTAGAACTTACATAACTTTAGTATTCTGTAGTTAGTCTGTATGAAATATCATTGTTTTCAGAGCATTCTACCTCAAGCTGTTGTTTGTGCCCTATATAGCATCAGGGTTTATCTTCTTCCTGTGCTCCACCTCTTGCAAAGAGAGCAGCTGTTGTCCTATGAAAGAAGCCAAAATCATGCTAAAGTACCTGGAGGCAGAAAGGGTGTAATTAAAGGCTCTTGTTTCTAAATGGGGCTAGAAAAGACCTAGTTAATCTTTAGGGTGCATGTGTGCTCCATCAAATATATCCTACTTGGATAGAATATTAACTATTTGACAAGAAGTATAAATATAGTAACTGGAACATTCAGTTAATTGCACTGTTTTTCATGTAGATAGTGCCATGCAGAAAGGTTTGATTTTGAGGTCTGGGGAGACAAGGGTTCAGAGCTGTCTTTGCATACTAAATTTAGGGGCAAAACATACTGATGTCTCCATCTGCTTCTTTCCATCATATACAAAAATAACTAGTTACTTGCAATTTAATAGTTTACTTGTGTTTGTGTGTGTACTTGTCACATGCAAGTATATATGTAGTATATGTAATTTAAGTGAATATTTAATATAAAGTAAAAACTTTTATTTTCTTAACTTTTAATAAGGTAATATTTATATATTTGTGATTTATGTACACAGCTGTGCCCTTTTTTTTGTGGAACTCTCTGTATTACTCACTTATATTTCAAACAAGTGGGCAGAACATAGATACCATGAAAATAGAAACAGGGTCATAGTTTTATCTATAAAACTAATACAGGTAGTGAGCATCCTGATAGTTGGCACTGTTCTATGTCATTTACAAAGGTCTCTTAATCTCTAGAAATACGGGCTCCCTGGTGGCACAAGGGTTAAGACATAACCTATGAAGCTATCTGCAGCCACTGCAGCACGAGTTTTATTCCCGGCTAGCCAGCGAGCAACCCACATGGCACAGCAGACCTCTCCTGGCTCGCCCGCTGCTCCCCTCAGCAGTGTATTTCAGTCAGGCTGCCTGTTCTGTTCCCCACTCTGTCTCTGGTGAATCCGCTCACCCCCTGCACCTCTGGTGTGTACCCCTGCTCTTGTATGCATAAATAAATCAGGTAAGGAAGTAGCATCTTAGAGGTTTTAAGTAACTTGCCCAAAGTTATACAGGTGAAGTTTCTCTACAGCCAATGTTCTATTTCATGAATGCCTAATATCAAGTATATATCATTTATACTACATTAAAATTTACTCAATAAATAATAATGCTTTGACTTGTTCTATTACACATACTACACAGTTTCTTATCCCCTAGTAGGAAACGTAAATCCAGCAATATTTCTTACACAGACAAGTTTCACAGAAACATAAGATCTTATTAAAACTAATAGAGTTGGGCCTCACTGGTGGCACAGGGGTTAAAAACAGCACTCTCAGGCTGTCACCACCATTGCAGTAGAGTTCAGTTCCAGCCAGGGAGCTAACTCACATGGTGCAGCAGACCTCTCCTGTCTCATCCACTGCTCCCCTCATCAGTGTATTTCAGTGGATCTGCATGTTCGGATCCCCACTTTCTCTGATGAAGCCTCTCTCACCCTCTCTGTACCTCTGGCTTACACCCCAGTTCTTGTATGCATAAATAAATCTTTCAAAAAAGTTTCATGATAGTTACAATAGTAGTTATTTTTATATACATATATATATATTTATGAGCCTTTTAAAAGTTCAATTTTTAGATCTCAAGGGAGTCTATTAGGAAATAGACTATTGTAGTTAATCAATAGCATATTTTAGTTAAATGATATTTTATTGTATAATATACAGCTTGAAGAATGAAAATGTGCTGAAATCAATCCTATCTACAAACCATTACTATAATTCCAAGATTCTCTATATTTAAAGACAGAGCACATTAAGAATTCTGCTAAGAAATATATACTAAGGAGTAAGTGATTTTGCTTTCGCATACGATTATTTAAGATTTATTTCATGTTATCCATATTCCTACTTTAAAGAAAATAATGACAAAATTATACTCCTGCCATTTGCTCAATACTGCAGTGCTCATTTTTAATTATATTGAATATGTGGCAATGTAACCAGTTTTTATCCTGTGTCCTTTCTCCTTTATTTTTGCCTCAGCTGTTTTGCTGAAGTAGAAAACTGAAAATGGCCCAGTATAAGAAAGGGGATTATTGCTTTGCCATAAACTTACTCAGATTTTAAAGATAGTCTTTGTTTTAGATAGGTGTTTCTTTACATAATTTCACTGAGGTCACAAACTTATTTGTAATCATTTAAAATGAAATGGCTAAAGGAAAACAGATATTTGTTTTTCTCTTCTCACTTCTTAATGTTGTTAAAGAACAATTGCTGATTCTTCTTTGTAAAGATGGCATAAGAAGAATGGGAAAAGTTAAACTATGAAATGATTCATTAAAGATATCACAGTAATGCTATTGAACATATTTCTCAGATGAAAAAAGGAAATATCTTATTCTTGTAATCTACATATCCCCACAATCAAAAACTGAGAAGTACAAGTTGCACCTATATTAGTATTTCAGGAATGTCATATTCCCATTGCACTATTCAAATTACTTTAATCTCCCTCTTTATTTCAGGATTGGTAGGATCAAATTATATGCCATTGCTACTTTCCACAAAATCATAGACCTTAACTAGAATATTTGGAGTCAATATATACAGTTTATATTTTTCTCTCTCATTTATTTCCAAAGGATGACTGCATTGGTTATCATTAAATTGATACTGATGGGCCTCCCCGGTGGCGCAGCGGTTGAGCGCTGGGTTGCGAAGCTGCCCGCGGCCACTGCGGCGCCGGTTCGATCCCCGGCTGCTCCCCGGCCACCTGAGGAGGGTCCCACATGGCGCGCAGACCTCTCCTGCCGCCCGCTGCTCCCCTCAGCAGTGTACCTCGGTCCTTCTGCCTGCTCTGCTCCCCGCTCTGGCTCTGGTGAATTCTCTCACCCTCCCGCGCTTCTGACTGTACCCAGTGCATGTATAAACAAAACAAACAAATAAATAAATAAATAAAACATGCCTCTATTTAAAAAAAAAAAAATAAATAAATAAATAAATTGATACTGATTACCTTCTGACCAATGTCTATGATACTTATGTCCTACTTTCCAATCTCATTAACAACATTCCACAGTGTTGTCTTTTCAATTCAATATGCACTGCGCATGTGTGGATGCTTGATGTTCCCAAAACAGTCCTTGTGCTTGTTCTTTTATAATTCCAAGTCTTCGGTAACAATTTTATTACCTCCCCATAAATTCCCCATTCTAGTCTCTATTGACCCAAATTTTAGTCATCTCTAAGTTCTCATGTGATACCTCTCCTAATATATTTCAGCGTTCTCTCCTTAAAACTTGCCCACCCCTATATTTTCATGGAACTGTAAAATTATTATCACAGCTATTTGATAGTTTTACTTTCCTTTTCTCAACTTCACATTGTGGGATGCTTGAAACTAAGCATCATTTTTTTTTTTTTAGCCCTTAGAATGTTGTTGAATATTATAACTTCTCAAAAATTATTTATGAACAAATAAATCATATTCCTTAAAGAGCCAAGATTAGAGTACCTATCTCATTTTAAATAATTCTAACATCATAAAACAAATAAATCACTACTATTTGAATAAGCACACAAATACTGAGCATCTAAGACTTCTAAATTCAAGTCCAGTTAATTTAATCTGAAACCTGCCAGTTTGGGTGATATCTGTAAAGAACTAAGGTGTCGATCTCATTCTTGGTGTATTTTGCCTCATTCAGTGATAAAAACAGACATTATAAAAACACATTTCATGTTCAAACTCACTTGTCCTTATTATGTTCATTAAGGTAACACTGATTGACAACACCATATATCTTTAGGGATAAAGGTTCATACCCAGGCCTCCCTGGTGGCACAGTGGTTGAGCGCTGGGCTGCAAAGCTGCCTGCAGCCTCAGTAGCACTGGTTGGATCTCCAGTGGCTGGCGAGGGTCCCAATGGCACACAGACCTCTCCTGCCGCCCGCTGCTCTCCTCAGTAGTGTACTCCCTCAGTCTGCCTGTTCTGTTTTCTGCTCTGGCTCTGGTGAATTCTCTCGCCCTCCCCTACGCTTCTGACTGTACCCAGTGCTTGTATAAATAAATAAATAAAAGTCTTTAAAAAAATAAACTAAAGATTCATACCTTTACAAAGGTATATTACAAACCACAGTCCTTACGGTGAAACTTTTTAAAGATAATTTCATTGTCTAATGCCTAGGGACAAATAAATTTCTTACACCATATACATATTTTTCACATCTGTATAATACCTTTATTATAATATTACTGGCACAGTGCACCAGCATATCTCATTTATTAAATGCTGATAGTGTCTACACTGTATCAGACATTGTACTAGGCAATGAGAATATAATTTCACAGTTGATTAAAGCAGTTGATTCAATATAAGCAGTTGATTTTCTCATGGTATCTGTGATCTATTTGGATACAGAGAAGATTGGGCATAAGATTAAAGCATAATGAGATGACTCCTATTTCTACGGGCTGCCATGAGAACATTTAGGAAAAATATTGACCAGGAACTTGTAGGTTAGTGAATGTTTCTGAGAAGAAATGATGTTTATGTTGCAAATTAAAAGGGATAAGTAAAAGTTAGTCAAATGAAGAGAGATTAAAGAAATTATCTTGTTTCTTGCAGAAAGCAAACAGAGATGAGAGAACATGTTGTGGTGTGGGAAATAAGACTTCCCCATGAGTGGAATGTGGATTAAAATGTAGTAAAGACAAAGGATTCCAGAAGGATGTTGAAGGACATTAAAATCATTTAATATGTTTGATAGTTAATCTGAGATTGATAGGAAACATTGGAGCTTGTGAGGGAAAAACATGTTTAAAATTATTTTCCAAAAAGCATTTACACTGCACTATGGATAATGGAATAGATAAAAGAAGGGAAGGATGAGGCAAAAGAATAGTCAGCCACCGTTTGTAGTTATCACAGATTGTGGTGTGATTAATGGAAAAGGCCAAAGTGATAAAAATTCTTACAGTGATTAAATAGATGTGTTCATGGACTGAGAAGTTAATGATGACTCTCAGCTGTGTGACTTTTGGAACTGGAAGGTGATCTCGCCATTAGTTGATAAAGCCAGAAATGTGGAAGTAGAGCAGTAATTCTTTGTTCCTGAGTGAATTATGTTCAAGAACTCCTATACCAGAGTCATGAATTCTAGACCAATGTATATCTTACATGCTAACTGACACAAGGAATTTAAGCATCTTTTGAAAATTATTGCTATTTTCATGGTAGGATCCCACATGAAGGTATTTTTTTAATTTACCTACTGATAACTAATAGTAAAATGATTCTGAAGTTGCATATACTTGTTTTAAAAATATATTGTGATTTTTTTTTTATTTGAGTATCAGAAAGGAAAGTTTGACCAGACGAATTTTCTGGAAATGAAATAATGTCATAAATGTGGTCATGAGGCCATCTACTAAAAAACTTTTAGGACTAAAGCAAGTTGTAAAACATAAATGAAGTTTCAAAATAAATTTGTTAAATTTCTCTGTCTCTCTCCATATAATATGATATGGAAAGTCACAATTTTACTAGTTGAAGAAGAACTTTCCAGATAACCGTTACTAGACAGCTTCTTTAGCACACTTGAAGAGACTGGTAAAAGCATTTTTAAATTATATTTAGGAATCTGTTAGCCTAGAATTCATATATTTTCTTAAAAAACGTGATTACTAAAGTATCCTGCTTGCATTCTTATTGAGCGTTTGAGTTAACACTAGGTCAGCTTCTGAGCTGCCAAGGCTTTAGTTACTGTTTGTGCTAAACTATATTAGACTAGGAGGAACACAGAGGAATGGTATTTGAAAATACACAGATGAAGAAGAGGAAACAAAATTGTACTCAGAGATGTTAGAATAAATGGCAAGAAGTCTAAATCACACTAAAATTACATTTTGAAGAGTTCTTGTGGATTCAATAACTTTTCCAACAAAACAGAAAAAGAAAAAAGCCTCAGAAGTCAGAGTTCATTCTAGTATATTTTATCATTAGGAGGAATAAAATTAATTCCAATGAATAGTATTCTATCAACGAGATTGTCAAATTGAATTAAACATTGAAAAATGATACCATATCTACTCATGTTTCAGGATATTCTAAGTGTCCTGCAGAATACCTCAAGAATGTATTCTGATCTAATACTGCTTTAAGTGACTTTCAGTATTATTTAGATATTGCAAGCCATTCAGAATGCTGAAAGAGTCACTAAGCAATTGAATCAGTAGTTTCTGTTGTCTTTCCCTTTAGGAGTACATTGCTTTAAATCACTTCAAATAGATTAGACAATAAATAGTAATTTATCAGTTATTATTTTCATTTACGTTTTCCCTTTTGGGAAACTCACTCAATGTCTATGGCAAAATTATATGCTAGATATTATAGATGGGCTTACTTTATAGAAAAATTGAAGTACACTTTTCATTAATAAACACCACAAGTGCAGAAGATAAAGGAGTATAGCTGTAGAAGTTTAAGCATGATGAGTAGATGTCATGACCATGAAAAGCTGGATTTCAAAAACCAGTTTTATTTTTCCTTTGGAAATAACAAGTCTACATAATTTAACACATAATGGCAAGAAAAAAAAGAAACAAAAAACAAAAGTTCCTGAAGACTCTTCATTTTAATAGACAAATCACACTTTGCCTTAGTTCCGAAGTAGGGTGATGAGTTCCAACTTCTCATATTGACACATTGAGGAGGGGCAGAAGTAATGACTTAGACTAGATTTGATGGATGTATTTTCACATTGAGAATAATGGAAAAAAATCTTATTACAGGAAGATTGTTATCAGTGTGAGAATAGTAATGATTTACTGCAAATTGCTGTAGAGAATGTGAAGAAAAATTAAATGATTTCCCTTTAAATGAGAAATTTTTGTCTTTTCTATTTTTGACATAATTTTACTTTATTAGTGACAGAATTTAATGTATCTATGAAAATTTTGTTTTTATGAAATAATAGATATCCTTACTTTTATTATAGATATCATATTTGTATTTACTGTGCTGACATTCTTATGTACAAAATCCATCATCTTAATATGTTATTTACCAATAATTAGGCAAAGAACATTACTCCAATATCTTATCTGATTTTTTAATCTTCTTTAAAATAAAGCATCATCTTATGCCTGTCAGTTTTGATCTAAGTAAAGTCTGGTGTGTAATGTGCTGAGAGATTGTAAGGGCAGGAATGGGCACAGTGCAGGTTTTCCAATCCCATGCAGACCGGGTAAAGGAGGAGTCAGAGTCCTCAGTGGTTTTGCAGGTTCTTTATTGGGGTTCACCAGGCATATGGCAGGCAGGGGTGCTGGCTGGGGGGCTGGGAGGCTGGCAGGCCTCCCAGCCCCCAGCAAGTCTTCACTCTATCTGGGCTCTCTGGTGTTCTTTCTGCTGCTTCTCGGCTTCTCTTTCGGCTTCTGCTTTGGCTTCTACTGCTGCTCCTGCTGCTGGCGTCCCCATGACGCCACCCTTAAAAGCACAGTCTTAGCTCAGCTGAATCCCTTCTGCCTATGCCCACACCCTATTCCAGGTACCCACCATCAGGCATGCATTCAGGACAAGGATCCATCATCTATCCTGATGGCGGAAGGGCAGAAAAGCCTGACATTTTCTTTACCCTACAGAGATATTGTGGCTGGAAAAATAGACCTGTGATTTATTTAGTCTTTTTTAATTTTTTTTGTAGTTGTTTTATTTTTATCTCTAAGTACTAAACTACTGTATAGATATGTCACAATTTGTTTATCCATTTACCAACAAGTATATTTGGGATATTTCCATTTCAGGGTGATTATTAATACAAACATTCATAAACATTAAATGCAACTGTAAACATTACCTTACACATTTTTGGTTTTCTTTTTTTAATAGTTTTTTATAATTTATTTTTTTAAAGATTATTTATTTATGCAAGCACTGGGTACAGTCAGAAGCGTGGGAGGGTGAGAGAATTCACCAGAGCCAGAGCGGTGAACAGAACAGGCAGAGTGAGGAAATACACTGCTGAGGGGAGCAGTGGGCGCAGCAGGAGAGGTCTGTCATGCCATGTGGGACCCTTGCCAGTGGCCAGGGATCAAACCAATGCTGCAGAGGCTGTGGGCAGCTTTGCATCCCAGCGCTCAACTGCTGTGCCATAAGGGGAGGCCCACAAGTTTTTGGTTTTCAACATAACATTTTAGTGTACTTGGATACTAGTGTACTAGGATTACTAGTTTATATGGTTAAATGTATATTTTATTTCATAGAAATGACCAAACGTTTTCCAAAGGAAATATATCACTCTGTTTAAGTTATTATAAAATATCGGAAATACACTGGACTGATTTGTATCAAGAACTTGTACTTGGCAGCCACACACATAACCAAACCTCTAACAGTGTAGCATGAGGGACTATATGAAAATCCATGGCAGAGTAGTAAAGACCAAATTCTAGTACCTCATTCAAAACGGATATGTCTACACCTCTCTGGTAGGCTGCATTCTTTTCTATCAATTTGAGCTACTGTCTTTCTTGACAATAAAGTTTCACATTCTGGCCTTTACATATCCTCTTTTTTTTCATCAATCATACATCATTATTACATCTGGCATCTTCATTTTACAGGTGAAGAAAACAAACTTCAAAGATATTTAAGAATTTAATCAAGTATACACTTAAGTGAAAAGATTAGGTTTTAAATTATGACTGATGTCTCCAGATCACTGATTCTTAACTACTATATGTTACCACCTGTAGGGGCAGGATGGCACAGAGCAGGATCTCTAATGATCCAAACAGAGAGGTGAAGGAGGAGTCCTGGAGCCCTCGGTCTATTATTGGGGTTTTACCAGGTACACGATAGGCAGGGGTGTCAGGGGACACGGGGCTGGGGCGGTGGGCAGGAAACTGGCAAGCCGCCTAGCCCCTGGCAAATTTTCACTCTTTCTGGGCTCTCGGGCATTCTCTCTTGGTCTTGTTGTCTCTCTTCTGCTGGATCCGTTCTGTTCTCTCGCTTGTTCTCCTTCTTCTAGCTCATTCTCTTGCTTCCTCTGGTATCCCCGTGATGCTGCCCTTATAAGATAGTTTCAGCGCAGGTGAAACCACCTATGCATACCCACATCCTACTCCAGGTGCCCACCATCAGGCATGCATGCAGGACCGCAGGGATCCATCATCAACCCTAATGGTGGGAGGGCAGAAAAGTCTGACAATTACTTACCCTACACCCCCTAAAAGCATTTGTTAACTAAAGGGGAATAGGAAAAGACTTCAACAGACCTGGACAATTGTGTTAAAACTCACAAAGAGTTCCTATTTAAACATATCCAGTCACATAATTATATGGAAGTTAATTAATAAGTAGGGAACACAAGGAAGCTAAGAATGGCACATCTTTCCTAATTTTTCTTTTTCGATTTGCTTTATCTCTGGCTCTTTCCTGTTACAGTTTTACTCTATATGCACGCTCGCCTTGCCCTCTGTCTCAGGTGTAACTTATTTTGCCAGAAGGGAAGCACTGTGTGATCAATAGGAGCAGATTTAAGTTAGGACAAAAAATGGTAGTGATGCTTCAGGTGCAGCCCAAAATCAATAAAGGAGTGTGCTTCTTACTGAGTGAAATGAAGAGCAGCTACTTACTGCAGCTAAATGGCATGCTTTGTTGGATCATTGTCTGTGCTGGAGGCTGACAGACACCAAACTGAGGGACTGCCATGTAAGTAGTGGACATGGTTACAAGTTGGAGTACCGAATAAATGACTTAGCCTTAATTGGTAAATTAAAATGGTAGAAATAAAATCATGAGTATTGAGAAAATGATTCATTCTTGAATTCTTGATTTAATTCAAGAAATATTTGGGAAAATTAGTCTTCAATTATGGAAGGCCTTTCAACCTTGCAACTACTTAGATTAGATAATTCTGTGTTGTGATGGAACAACCTCTAATCCTTTTAAATTAAGAGAACCTCCACCCCCAGCCTTATTGTGAACACAAAATATGTCTCCTGAGATGCAAAGTGTTCCCTGTTGAGAACCAGTGACTTAACCAATCAAAATTTTACCTGACTTGTAATAAGTTCATACACAGTAAATTTCCTTATATGATTCTTAGGCAGATAGAAATAAAGTTCTCTATGCAAGCACCTGAAAGAATAAAGTAAGTTTTGCCAGGAACAGCACCCAATTTGGGAGTGTTAAAACACTTGGCATTTTTCTCCACAATTTTTTTTTGTTGTTATATTTTGAGTATAGATGTTAGTTTTATTTGAGCATTATATGGCAATAATTGGTGATCCTGTTCATTTGGAAAGTGTTGGTGCATGTATGGAAGGATGTTTGTGCAGTGGCCACTCTTAAAAGGGAAAGGAAGAAAGATCACTATCTCTCTATTGCTTTAGGCATTGAAAACTTTACTAAAATTTTTAGTTGTGATTCTGTGGTTCTAATCTTGATATGAACAACTTCTAAAAAAGTTCTTCTAATGCAGGATATATACACAATTATTTTATTTTGCCAGATTAGAATTACACTTGAAATAGTGTCTTTCACAATTATATATGTCATCTATTTACATGCAATTAGAACTTACCATAGCTCTATTTGTATAATATGAAACACAAGGAGATATTTGCATTAATTGATTTATAACACACAGTTTGACCATGATGCATTTCTGAAACAATGCTTTTTTATATAGCAGTCAGTTTTTTGTTTTTTTTTTTTAAGATTTATTTATTTATACAAGTACTGGGTACAGTCAGAAGTGTGGGAGGGTGAGGGAATTCACCAAAGTCAAAGCTGAGAACAGAACAGGCAGACCGACAAAGTACACTGCTGAGGGGAGCAGCGGACGCGGCAGGTAGAGGTCTGTGCGCCATGTGGGACCCTCGCCCAGCTGCCAGGGATCGAACCTATGCTGCAGAGTTGGCGGGCAGCTTCACAGCCCAGCGCTCAACCGCTGCACCAGGGGAGGCCCCCACAGCAGTCAGATTTTTAAATATAATTTCTAGGAATTTACTCTCTCTGTCTCTCTCTGTCTCTCTCTGTCTCTCTTTCTCTCTCTTGTTCTCTCTCTCTCCTTAAGCCCTCAAGAAGATCGCAAAAGGATGCTTGAGAATGCTAATTTAATCTTATATTTCATAATAAACTTACTTATTCTTACAGTAAATTTAATTAAGCTTAAATGAACTTTAGCCATGACTGATACATAGTTGGGATTTCTAACAAATGTCTATGGTTTATTGAGAAATTTGTAAATATTTAGAGTCAATTATGACATTTGCACTGGTATTCCAATTATTTTTGCATTACTTGGGTTCTGAAGATCTTATTTGTTAACATGCTTGTTCAGCTTGTTACCCCAATATATTGATTTTTTGTTTTGTTTTGTTTGTTTTTTTATCTTTATTCTACCTGTTTCCATCTTGAATACATTCAAAGCACTTACTATATGGCAATTTAAAATAAATTTTGAAACAAAGGGTTTCCTTCAAGTATACTACATGTTTTTTGCTTTTTCAAAATTTCTTGCCACCTTCTTGGATGCACTAAATACTGTAAAAATATGCATGATTTTTTAAGAGGCATACATAGTTTTTAAAATGTATTACTGTGATAAACTACAGTTATCTCTTGTAGGATAGAAGAAGAGCTCAAAAGGAGTGACTGCACTTTGTGTAGCTCTTAACTCTCTATTCTGAGCTTGAAAAAACAGGGCTTGGTGTGACATGAGGAGAGGACTAGGGAAAAATCTGCAAAGGGATGTTCTGAAACATACTGAATATTGGACTGCGTACAATTGTGGGGTTTTTGTTTGTTTTTTATTCTTGAAATGTTCACAGCACGCTTTGTTAGAACTGGACACATTAAAAAAAAAAATCTGGGCCTCACCGGTGGTGCAGTGGTTGAGCACTGGGTTGCGAAGCTGCCCACAGCTTCTGCAGTGGCAGTTCGATCCCCGGCCACCTGTCAAGGGTCCCACATGGCATGCAGACATCTCCTGCCACCCACTGCTCCCCTTAGCAGTGTACTTCGTCTGTCTGCCTGCTCTGCTCTCCCCTCTGGCTCTGTGTATTCTCTCACCCTCCCACACTTCCGACTGTACCCAGTGCTTGTATAAATAAATAAATAAATATATTTTTTAAAAATCCTAAGCTATTGTGTAATAAAATGAAATCACTGTAAAACAGGCAATAATAGAAAGCGGTGACTTTTTTATTCATTCTGTATTCAAGAGATACAATAAATACAACAAAAAAAAATACTTAATGCCCAAATCAGATCTTTCATGATTTCCTTTCCCCTATGTAGCATCATTCAACTCTATAGCTAGTCAGTTGATTTTTAGTTTTCAGAGAGAAAATGAGCGCAGTGCTGTGAAGCTCTCTGCAGCCTCTGCAGCGTGGGTTCAATTCCTGGCCGGCCAGGGAGATTCCCACATGGCGCAGGAGACTTCTCCTGTTGCACCTGCTACTCCCCTCAGCAGTGTGTTTCAGTCAGTCTGCCCACTCTGTTCCCCACTCTGTCTCTGGTGAATCCTCTCACCCTCTCACATGTCGGGCCTGTACCCCAGCTCTTGAATAAAAATAAATAAATCTTAAAAAAAAGAAAATATATTTCAAGAGAAAAATATATAAGGCTCTGAGCATTTCCTCAGATTCTTTTAGACAGGTACAGGATAAAACACATTGCTAAGGTTATAAAAAGCATTTTTTTGGAGGAATTTCATTTTGACAAGGCCCTGAGCAACATAAGCCAGTCCAAAACAGAACTCGTGCTACCTGTGATAACATGGATGGAACTAGAGGGATAATGTTAAGTAAAATAAGTCAGAAGGAGAAGAGCAAACACTAATGATTTCACTAATATATGGAATAGAGAAAAATAAAGCAAAAGGTGAGACAAAACATACAAACAAACAGACAAACAAACCTAGACATCTACTGTAGAATTAAGGCTCCTAGTGGGTAGTGGGGAGGAGAGGGCACAGTGGACTATGGTGGAGGACTGTGGGTGCTGTGGTGGTAGGTATGATGGGGTGACATCTATAAGTAGGTGTGATCCTATGCCTCCAAATTATGTGCAGAGCTGTAAACTAATGCTACCATCAATGAACATAATTTAAAAAGCAACCTAATATTGCGTAATAGATTACTTACCTGTTAATAAACCTTTCTAGAAAAAATACCCTATAAAATTATGAATACAACATTCACTTCAAAATTTTCCATCATTCGTTCTTATTACTGGATAAGACCAGTAAGTTCCTTTACAAAAATTCTACAGATAAATATAATATGACCTTTGGTTCAGAAAAATGTAGGTTATAAATTCAACATGTATAACTATCTCTTAAAATATGGATTTGAAATTTATTTTGTGTACATATATATTTTCCTTCATAGTTTATCTTTTGTGTATGTGTATAATTATCAATCAAGTTAATTACAAGTCAGTTATTTCAAGTTTTGCATTTTTTTCCCTTGGAGTTTCAAAAAAAATATTCTTGCCTTGTAAATGAATTTCTGATAAGGTGAAACTTTAAATATAACCACTGTGACACATGCTGTTTCCTACTACTAACATGTATTCAAATTTTGTGTTGTCTTATTTGTAACAACTACTTTGGATGGATTATTATTTAATTATCTAGTTAATCTTCCTAACTACTATTTTGTCATGTCACTGACCTCTTATGTACTTTCAATAGATCTTCATTTAATTTAAAATTTCAAACAATTATAAATTATCAGATAAAATACAGAATAGACAACTTGCATGCATAATATTATCTGGCTCAATCTCTGTGTAACAATCCTATTACATCTTAGAAGGAAATTGAAATATTTTCCAAAATAGACTTTGTATGTACCTACCTACTCCTTATTCTTAATGCTAAGGATGCTTTCTTAATATTGGATTTTTCCAAATTATATTCATTGTGGAAAATTTATTTGAGAGCACAGTGTGGAATTAAAGCAACTATTTGAAAATGTACACATTGTACAAAAATGAAAAATGGCATAAATATATAAAATAAAAAAATTAAAAGAAGCTAAAATAAAATAGGCATTTCTCATTAAAAAAGAAATATACACATAGTATAATAATGCTTATTTTTATTATATAATTGACTTGAGACACATTTGTTTTATTACTGTAGTGATTTAGTTAATCTCAATTATTGGTTTATAGTTAAGGAACAGGAAGTTCCTGAACTTGGACTATATATCTGATATCTTTGAATCTCACATTATATTTATATTTTTTAGTTTCTACACAGAGTGAATGGATAAATGAATGAAAGAATAAAATGTGAAGGTAGAAAGAAAGAACCAAAGGGAATGAGAAATTTTAACAAAGCCTGTTAAAGTGAGATTTACTCTCTCTGTCTTTTCTCTGACCATTTTAATATATTTTTTAAAGATTTATTTATTTATGCATACAAGAACTGGGGTACAGGCCAGAGGTGCAGTGTGAGGTGAGGGGATTCACCAGAGACAGAATAGGGAACAGAACAGGCGTATTGATTGAAGTACACTGCTGAGGGGAGCAGCAGGTGAAACAGAAGAGTTCTGCTCACCATGTGGGTAGCTCCCTGGCTGGCCATGGATGGAACTCTTGCTGCAGAGTCTGTGGACAGACTCACAGTGCTGTGCTTAACCCCTCACCACACCAGTTTAAGATTTTAACATTTCTGAGATCTCCCATTAATGACTGAGGGAAATTGCTCAGAAAATTCAGAACAGCACATTCACAATCTACTGAAAAGTTTTCTTGGAGAACTCACTCGTTACCTTAGCATAGCATCATCCACTTTGTCTCAATTTGTCCTGATGTTAGAGTAAAAACCATCCTTTCCATAGCCAGGATATGGATTCATCTCAATCTTTTAATTCTATCATCTGGATCTTTCAAAATAGGCCCTATTGAAAAGCAGGAGACATTTCCTCTGTAGCCAGAAAAAAAAAATATATATATATATTTTTTTTTGCCCTAGATGCCATCAATCTAAACAAATTCAGATAAATCTACCCTAATCTAACACCCTGTTATCATGTTGTCCCTTAAATAGTCTATCATAGAAGAACTCAGCTTGCAAAGATCAGCACATACATAATTAGACTATCATCACATATTTACCCTTGTCCTTCATGTCTCATCATTTCAACACGAAATACTTCTTTGTACTACTCTAAGAATTTTTTTTATATATCCATTCTTTTTACCCACAAAGTTAACAGATATTACTCTAACTTCATACTTATAGTTCACGAGTATGCTAAAATAGAGCATAATGGCTATATTATCATTAAATATACCAACGCAAATCCTTTTGTCCTTACATTTCCTACATCAAATGCACAATTCATATCTGTGCACAAATGAAGATTGATAGGTTCTGCATGCAAACAGTAAATAATGCTTCAGGAAATCTGGTAGCAGTTGTTGACTGCCACTATAGTCTTTATATTATCTGGCAGACAAGCGACTTAGTCATTTTAACCACAGCTTTCTTGTAAAATGAAGGAATTAAAAGACACAAATTTAGTCTTGACATATATTGAATTCTAACGTATGAAAATATTTATTTTTTCAATGGACAAGAGGTAATATTTAAAATTGATAAGATGACAAAATGGCGTTAATATAATGAAAATAATTCACAATGTATTTTTAGAAATTAGCAATTTTTAAGTTTTATGTCAATCATTATAGGTTGTGTTTTGTTGATTTTTCCTATTTAAAAAATCAATTTTACTTATTTTTAAGGATGACTAACTTTAAAGCTGATAACCTGATTATTTGAAGTTACATGAGTTTATAAAGAAAAGCATTTGCTTTGATACAGCAATGTTTCAAAAGAAAAAAAAATAACTTCAAAATTTCTTTTTTATACTCTCTAGTGTATCTAATACCATAAACTCATCTTAAGTATGATAAAATGGTTGACTATTTGAAAAATTGCTATTATTACATAAACCTCTTATCTCCAAGGCTCAACTCTTCAAATGTGAAAGAATATATTTTTGAAATTCCATGCTTCTTTCATAAATTGGTTTTATGTTGTAGGTAATGATACCCTTACCAAAACTTTCTATACCTGAAATTCATTCCCTGCTGTGTCTCAGAAAATCAGATGCTAGATAAAAATGAATATTATTTATCACAAATCCTAAACCATTTTGTGTACTTTGTATGTTTCTACTATTCTTTTTTATATTGTGAAGTCTTTGAAAGACTTCAAAATAGGATTATGTCAACAAATCATCAAGTGTAAACGTTTCTTTTTTTTTTTTTGTCTATCACTATCTCTATATATCCCCTGACAATATTTAAATGGCATTCTGTCAACTTTGAATAGTGTTTGTTATTATAAGAAACTATAGGCAAAGTTAATACAAAATGAATAGAAATGTAAAATCACATTTGAAGTAAATCTTTGATATTTTTTTCTAAATCTGGATATCACTGAATCAAAATAATTAAATTCAAATAATGAAAGAATATTGTGAATATGGTTCAATGAATTCGATGAGACATGCCAGAGATCTGGTATACTTAGACCAATAGTTTTTTCATATGAACAAACTTGATGATATTTTGTTGGGGGGGATTGTGGATTGAATTTTATTATTAGTCTACTTTCTGTCTCCCATTTCTTACATATTACCTAAATCATCTGGGTCCCTCCACTTCCCATGTTTCTTTTCAAACCCATTTCTTGAGGAAGAATCTAATAAACTGATTCAAACAAAGACTTAAATGACTGATGACTATAATGGTATACTGAAAGTTATCTGGAAGAAATTTCTATGTGGTTCTTGGGCATGGTTAGTGTAATAAACCCTAGGATATTAAAAAAAAAAGAAAATTACACAAAGGTGAGAGTTTAGTACCAATAAGAGAATCTAGAAACATATTTATTAAAAAAATGTTGATATAAAATGTTAGCATAAAATACAGAACTTGGAATTCAAAGACCTCATAATGTGACTTGATTCACCTTGATAAAGCCAATTATTTTTAATAGTCTCAGTATTCCTTTTCTATAATGTAAGTGAAGTTTCTGGGACCAATCTTAATATACATTTGCAGAGATAAATTAGAATACTTTATGTAAAAGCAATTTATGACAATTAAATTTATACTGTAGGTGAGATGCTATAATTATATTTTCATTTGTAGTATCCTCCAATTATACCATCCACTTAATTATGTCTGTGTTTATTCCGTGAGTCAAATATTACTAAAAGCAACTTGATTTACATTGTACTGATAAAACAACAGCTGAACAGTGTGAAATCACTGCATTTTTATATCACTTCATTTCACATGTTATCCCTAGTTAGGTAATCATGACTTACTTTTAGAAGTCTCCCAGAAGGGCTTAATCGCAAGTTCGCTTATAAGATACAATCATCTAAGAAAGGAATTGATGGGCGCATGATATTTTAATCATGCTAATATGTACAAGAAAGCAAGATGAATAAACAATAAGCTAGATTATTAATTATACATATATATCATATATATACACATACAAGAGGTATTTCTATCATCAATTCAGAATTGACTACAAGGCCTTTGAATTATTCACACAAACGGTATTATGTGAGTATGAGAATTTTTGAGATTAGTTTTTGAATGCTATTTTCATCAAAGAAAATTTCACAATATACTATATGCCAAGGTGCTGTGTTTGGGGTCTAGACAAGACACTCATTTCTCATGTCATTGCCATAGTAGACTATCACAAGTTCCTGTTTTTATGCATTGGATATCATGGTTTACTTCATACTGTGAAAACATATAAATTTATCTACTTTTCATATCCCTTAGTCATATAAAATAAGTTTAAATCCTTATCATTTTTCATTTATAAATCATATTTCTAGAATATCGATTGTGCAGCATTATACTTTCTTGGGTTTCTTTTTAGTCCCTAATCATAAACCCTTAATGCTGTTATAGGCAGTAATTTTTTGAAATTCTCCCTTAAATCACCTTTGAAGTAAGGAGAATTTTTCATATAGAGTGGGTTATAACACCCACACACACTCACACATACACTTGCACACACATACACACTTTTTCTCTCACACACACACTCACATATACAAACTTACATCCACATACATGCACTCACACACATACATTCACACACACATGCACTCATATACACACTTTCTCTTCTCCCTCTCTCTTTCTCTCTCTCTCTCTCTCTCTCTCTCTCTCTCACACACACACACACCTTTTTTTTTTTTTTTTAAGTGAAAGACAGCTCTTTAGTTCCTCAGGATTTAATACTGCCCAGAGTTTTAAATTCCAGTTCTAAGAATAACAGCCAAGCATATGCCTAGTGGCTTAAGAGAAAACTGCTGAATGTTTTCACTTTTCACACAAAGGTAAAGCGATTCCTGACCTTTCTCTTTTGAATTCAGCCTTTGGCCAACCTTATTAACATTCACCTCACTTATCTTGTGTAAGTCCTCTAACCTTGGCTGAATCCTTAATGCTCACCAGGAGGATTTAGTAACCCCTAAAGAATTTAGGAATGAGATTGAGTTAGAAGAAGTAATTTAACTCTACACAATTTCCTTTAGGTAATTTGTGCAATCTGAAAAAAAATAGGTTTTTGTCTGCCAGGACCTTTGAATGTTTCTTTTTGATTATTATTTGAACTTATTAGAAAGCTTCCTGCTTGTGAAGCAGGAACTTCTTCTGTGTACAATATCTCTGTGCTATTATGTTCCTTAGACCTTTAGCAAAACTCCTTATCACTGAAACCTGATTCCACATCTAAGGAGACAGACAGATGCCACAATGTGCTGAAGTCTCCACAGAGAAATGACTTGTACTTAGACCCTTTTTAGAAATCCTCTTCCTTAATAATCACTAGTTTATGACAATCTGTTATTAACAAACATAGTTTGAATTCATATGGATAGTTCAGTGGTTGTCATTGAGAAAGAGGCACATATTAAGTCTCATGATTTACTTCACACCCATAGATTAGAGGGTCATTTTCTTATTAAGTAATCCATGACTCTTCATTAACTTTTTCCATACACAACATGTAGAGGAAGTTAGTTTTTAAGACTTTTGTTAGAGTACCGAGTTAGATGAAGCCTAATTATACTCCCTAGAAAACTAATGCTTCCCTGACTAATATAAATGAGGAAACATTTGGATCTTAAGTACTATACTCATATAGTACTACTACTGTTGTTGAAAAGTTTTATATTTATAAATGTTTACAACATTTATTAGCACATTGAATTTGTTTAATAAATGGGCCAATTACTAATAAGAAATTAGTAATTATAATAATCCAGAAGAGTGTCTATTCTGGCACATAGTAAGCATTATATGTTTTGTAGCTAAAATTTAAAAAAAAATAATTGATTATGCAATATAAATGAAGTTATTGCATCATTAATTGAATATTAAACTATGGATTAATTGATAAAATATAGCAATTTGCACATATTATTTTTCTTTTTTGAAAGGTATCTCATTAGTTACCTCTCTGTCTAATTTAAGACAGTGTTATAGTTTAGGCCAATTATTCTAAGCTGGGGTCAACTTTGCCAGCAGAGTTAATTTGAAAATTTCTGGAGACATTTTTAGTTGTCATAGCTGGGTGCAAATACTAATCACAGGTATGGGCAGGGGATGTTGCTGAGTATCATGTAATGCATAAGGGTTCCATACAACAAGGAATAATATATCCCTAAATGTAAATAAGGTTGTGGTTGAGAAAGTACTGACAAGGAGTTTGGATTCTCAAATCCAAATGTTTGTGTTCCACTTCACATTCTGCTACCCATTACTCCTGGAATCCTGAAGTAGTTAAATGTAAAGGTTTCAGTTTCTTGTCATTAAAACATATACATTTTTTTCATAAGAGGGATTGACAATAATAATACTAGAGAACAACACATATCTTGACAGATCATATTCACTAAAGCTTTGCTAACCTTTTAAATAAAGTCCAAGGTAAAGTGAATTGGCTGCTTCTAATTAATTAATTCAATTATAAAATTATTAAAAATGTAAAATAATAATGAAAATACTTTTGAAGTTAGCATATTTAAGAATCCCTTGCCACCCTAGTTCTTTTAATCACTGGGTGCCATATAGACAAGTAGGTCTTCTTGAAAACATTTACCACTACCTTGCTGTATTTTGTTGTATTATTTTTTTTTGATTTGTCCATGATTCAAGACTTTTCTCAAATTTTATAAAGTCAAATAAAACTTTCTCAAGAACAGCAATTTTACCATTGTCTTTTCCTTGGCTTAATTTTAAATTATTTTGTACAACTTTATTTTTAAAAAGCTGTTCATTTTACATGATTTAAAATATTGTATTCAGAAGTATAGAAGTATAGAAGTATAGGATCACACCCTACAGGTGTTAAACAACTTTAAATTTTCTGATGAGCTCATGGTTAAAGACACTATGGACTTCAATAAAACTAGTAAGAAACTAGCATGATGCAGTTGTACAAGACAGTATCTTTATGTCTCCTCCAATAGTTGATTCCATAGATGTTACGTTTGATTAGAACACTATAGTAGCCATCTTGTAAAACGAGGATGAAATGTCCCTTTAAGATGGAGTGCTTCAATGTGAAGAGTGTTATGTACAAAACATTTCCATTTATTTCTTTTCTAAAATGTGTCATTATACACACTTAAACTTTCAAGAGAATTTACAAAAAACATTAAATAATATTTAGTTCATAATTTATGGAATAGTTAGCACCTTTTTATTTTTTAATTTTAATTTCTTAGAACATTTTTATTTATTTTTATTTTCTTATTATTATTTCCTTTTTTTTTTACGTGACATTGACTTATGATATTGTATATGACCTGGAGTTGTAAGATCATCCCTTTCAGGCATTGTTACCATATCACACCCATCAACAGAAACCCACAGCTCTCCACAATAATCCATTGTGCTCCTTTTCTATTTTGTTTTCTCCCAAGCCCCATTACCTCTGGTAGCCTCAGTTCAACTGTTGGATTTCTAAGATTTATTATTGGTTGGCTTTATCTAGCCTTTTGCTCTGTTTCTCTATATTCCACATACACCTGAATATAATCAATATGCATCTTTCTATTTTTGACTTATTCCACTTAGCATAATCCTCTCTAGTTCTGATCATGTTTTATACAAATGGTAAGTGTATATTTTTATGGCTTAGTAGTATTCTATTTCAGATATATACCACCTCTTCCTAATCCACTAATCTATCTTTGGGCACTTAGTTTATTTCCATATATCTCCGTTATTATAAATAGTTTTGCAATGAAAATAAGAATATATCTATTCCTTCAAATTATTGTAGATACTTAGGAATGAAATTGTTTAATTTAATTATTTAATTTAATTAATTGGCATTTAATTATTTGAGAACCTGCTATACAATTTTCCATTTAGACTGGACCAGTTTAAATATGCAAGAACAGTGAAAGAATGTACCTTTATGTCCACATCCCCACCAACACTTGGTGTTTCTAGTTTGATATGGGCCATTCTCATAGGTATGAGAGGGCATATCATTATGGCTTTGATTTTCATTTCCCTAATGATAAGTTTAATGAGCCATTTTTCCATGTGCCTGTTGCCATCTGCATGTCTTCTTTGGAGAAGTACCTATTTAACTCTTCTGCCCATATTTTGATTGGGTTATATGTTTTCTTGTGTCTGGTTGTATAATTTCTTTGTAGATATTGGATATCAGCTGTCCTTTATCAGCTATGTAGTGTGCAGATATTTACATTTGTTAAGTAGGGTGTATTTTTGTTTTAACAATAGCACCTTTCACCATGAGTTATCTTTGTTTTACTTGCTAAGGGAGAGAATACATAGAAATCACTGAAGCCTATGTCATGGAATGTTTTGCCTCTTTTCCTCTGTGAATTTTATAATTTCAGGACTTATACCAAAGTCCTTTATCCATTTTGACTTAATTTTTATGTATGCTATGCTATGGTGGTCTACTTTCATTCTTTTGCATGTGATTGTCCAGTGTTTTCAATATCATTTATTGAAGAGCCTTTATTTTCTCCAATGTCTCCTTTTGGCTCCTTTGTAATAGGTTAATTGTCCTTTTAAATGTGTGTTTATTTCTGGACTCTACATTCTATTCCATTGGTCTCTATATACGCTTATATCCCAGTACCATATTGTTTTTGATTACTACAGCTTTGTAGCATCATTTGAGTGTAGGATTCTGATAGCCCCATTCTTTTCTTTTTTGTCAATTTTTCTTTGGTTATTTGGGTTCTTTTTTAGTTCTGTATTAAAACTGTTGTGACACCCCTGAAAAAATTGTGGAAACAATAAATCAACGCAGCAATGTGACAGGGTATAAAATCAATATACAAAAATGATGTAATAGTGATTGCTCATTGTGCAAGCAATGAGCTAGAAATGGATACATTAAGAAAACTACCCTATTTACAATTACACCTGAAAGAAATAATACCTGGGAACAAACTTAACAAAGTAAACTTAACAAAGGTTACAAAGACCTATACAATGAAAACTATAAAACATTGTTAAAAGAAATAGAATAAGGCATAACGTTATTGAAAATACTCCCTGTTCATGGATTGGGAGAATTAACATTGTTAAAATGATATTTTACCCAAAATGTCAATGGCATTCTTCAAAGAAATAGAAAAAATACTGAAATTCATATAAAGAAAATATATCACAGAGACCCTTATGAAGGTTTCCAGGATTAACTGGATAGGAAGAAAATAATAGTGAAGATCAAAATTAAGTTGAAAGCACAGTGAGGGAATATTACACATTATTATTTAAAAGTGTCTATAGAATATACTTTATTTGTGTTTTAGAAGGAAATGTGTTCACATTCAAGATATAAAATATATGCACAAGTAAAATTCTATAATACAAAATCCAGTTTTGTGGGGTTTTTTTTAAAGATTTATTTATGTATATAAGAGTTGGGGTACAGGCCAGGGGTATAGGGGGTGAGAGGATTCACCACAGACCTTGTGGAAAACAGAACAGGTAGATCGACTGAAGTACACTGCTGAGGGGAGCAGCAGGCAAGTCAGTAGAGGTCTGCTGCGCCATGTGGGTTGCTCCCTAGCTGGACGGGGATTGAACTTGTGCTGCAGAGGCTTCAGACAGCTTCATAGGTTGTGTCTTAACCCCTTGTGCCACCAGGGAGGCCCCCCCAATTTTGTTTTTAACATACAAAATTCTATGATATATCTAGGTCATATTAGGGATAAATGACAACAAAACAATTTAAGACTTTTTAAAAATATAATAAAAATGGAAAATACTTATATTTAATATTTAATTTAATAATTTAATAATTAATGCAGTGATTAATAATTTTTGTAGAGTATTTAACAGTAATAGAGATGGCTTCTTGACATCATAGTATTGTGAGTTTCTATTACTTTTGTTTAGATTTACATTTTGACATATTTGTGACAAATTGATATGTGATTATAGAGTTTGTTATGTCATAATAGAAATTCAGGGAGAAATAAACAGATAAACAATGATGATAGTACAATTTAATGCCACACTTGTATCAGTGGATTGTAATCCAGGCAGAAAATCAATATGAAACATTGACCTTAAATGAAAATTTTGACCAGAAAGAATTAGATATATACAGAATATTCCATCAAAAAGCAATAGAGTATACTTTCTTCATTCCTTTCAAGTACACAAAAGTTTAACAGATTTTCTTGGTGGATTCTTTAAGCTTTTCAATATACAATATCAAATTATCTGTGAAAAGTATCATTCGTGTTTCTTCCTGTAAAATTTAAAAGACTGGTTAATTTATTGCTTATTTAGTCTGGCAGAACTTCCAATATTATGTTGAAATAGGGCACACTTATTTTGTTTCTCACCTTAAAGGAAAGATATTTTGCTCTTCTTTGAGTGTTATTTAGCTATGTAATTGTCATATGTGTTCTTTATTATGCAGAGGTGCATTCACTCTACACCTATTTTTGAGTGTTTTTATCATAATTGGATGTTGATTTTTTTTAAGATTTATTTTTATTTCTTTATGCATATAAGAACTGAAAAGTAGGCTTTAAGTGCTGGGGAGAGAGGATTCACCGGAGACAGAGTGAGGGACAGAACAGGCAGATCTACTGAAAAACACTGCTAAGGGGAGCAGCAGGAGAGACAGGAGAGGTCTGCTGTGTCATGTGGGTTAGCTCTCTGACCAGGGATTGAACTCATGCGCAGTGGCTGGCAATAGCTTCATAATGCTGAGATATTAACCCCTGCATCACCAGGGAAGCCCAGATGTTGATTTTTCAGATTTTTTTATTTTTAAAGATTTATTTATTTATTTACACAAGCACTGGGTACACTCAGAAGTGCGGGAGGGTGAGAGAATTCACCAGAGCCAGAGCAGGGCAGAGCAGGCAGAAGGACCGAGGTACACTGCTGAGGGGAGCAGTGGGCGGCAGGAGAGGTCTGCGCGCCATGTGGGACCCTCCTCCGGTGGCCGGGGAGCAGCCGGGGCTCAACCGCTGTGTCACTGGGGAGGCCCTTGTCAGATATTTTTAATCTGCATCTATTGAGAAAATCATATAAATTATATTTCTTATTTTGTTAATGAGCTCTACTATGTACTCTGGCTTGTGAATATTGAGCCAACATTGTTTCCCTAGAATAAATCCCATTTAATTGTGCTGATAGTCCCTTTATTTTATTTTATTTTTTTAAGATTTATTTATTTATTTATACAAGAACAGGGGTATAGGCCAGATGTACGGGAGGTTGAGAGGATTCACCAGAGACAGAGCAGGGAAAAGAACAGGCAGACTGACGAAATACACTGCTGAAGGGAGCAGTGGGCGCGGCAGGAGAGGTCTGCGCACCATGTGGGACCCTCCCCCAGTGGCTGGGGATCGAACCGGAGCTGCGAGGCTGTGGACAGCTTCACAGCATGGCGCTCAACCGCCTGTGCCACTAGGGAGGCCCACCTTTAAAGTAGTTTTGAATTGCTTTTCTAATAATTTGTTGAAATTTTTTGTATCTATAACTAATAGGAAAATTTGGTATAGGAGAATTCACTTGGATTTTTAGACACTAATGATGAATAATCAGAAATGAGAAATTAAGAAAGAAATCCCATTTAAAATTTATAATTATAACATAATGAATAAAATACCCAGGAATAAAATGAACCAAGATGGGAAAAATCTCTAAGACATTGATTATACAAATTGAAGAATTCAAATAAATACAATAATAGCCTATGTTCATTGATTGGAAAAGTTAATATTGTTTACATATCCATACTCCCAAAGGAATCCACAAGTTCATCATATTCCCTATTAAATTTCAGTGTCATTTTTCACATAATTAGAAAAAATTGATCATAAAATTTGAATGGATTCACAAAAAAACCTGCATAGCCATAGCAATTTTGAGAAAGAAGATCAGGGCCTCACTGGTGGCACAAGGGGTAAGCACAGCACTGTGAAGCTGCCCACAGCTTCTGCAGCATAGGTTTGATCCCAGGCAGCCAGAGAACTACCCACATGGCAGAGCAGACCTCTCCTGTCTCACTCGCTGCTCCCCTCAGCAGTGTATTTTAGTCAGTCTGCCTGTTCTGTTCTCCACTCTGTCTCTGGTGAATCCCTGGACTTCTGGCCTGTAACCCAGTACTTGTATGCATAAATTAATCTTTAAAAAATAGAGAGAGAAAGAAGAACAAAGCTGGAGATATCATGCTTCCTGATTTCACATTATATACTAAGATAGAATGGTATTGACATAAAACCAGGCACATGGATCAATGGAACAGAATAGAAAACTGGAAACAAACCTTCAAATATCTGGTCAGTTTAATTGTAATAAAGAAGCCCAGGGAAAGGACAGTTTCTTCAGAAGTTGTTCTGGGAAAATGAAAGAGAGATATGCAAATGAATGAAAACATACACAAAGTTAAATCAAAATTGATCAAAGAATTTAATATATTACCTAAACCAATGAAAGTCTTAGAAGAAAACATGGATATGTTTTTCATGTAGGTCTGTTGATAATTTTTATTTTTTTTTAAAATCTGATACCAAATGTAAAAGTAACACAAGCAAAAATTACCGAATAGTGGTACATTAAACTAAAAAGTTCTTCATATAAAAGGAAACCTAAGGAACAGGAGAATATATTTGCATCATATATGCAAGCGCTTAGTATTACCCCCCGCAAAAAACAAACAACAACAACAACAAAAAAAAAACTCATAAAATTCAATGGCAAAAGAAAAGAAACAATCTAATAAAAAAGGGGAGGCAGAACTGTTTTTTTCAAAGATGATAACAGATTGCTAACAGTTATAAGAAATGATACTAGACTTCACTAATTACTAAAGAAGTTCAAGTCAAAACCACACTGTAATATTAGTTCATACCTGTTAGAATGGCCATTATCAAAAAGAAAAGGAAAAAAAATGGATTATTAAAGACGTGGAAAACCTATAGGTAGGAATAGAAACTTTTGTATCCTCTATGAATATATTTAGGTTCCTCAAAATTGAAAATGCATCTATCATGTGATATAGCAATTCCACTTCTGCATAGTTGTCTTAAGCAAATGAAAACACTAATTTGAAAAGATATATGTACCATGTCCATTGTATAACTGTTTATAGTAGCAAAGGTATGAAAACAACCTGAGTACCCATCCATGGGTTACTGGATACAGAATACATGCATGCATATATGCATGTATGTATCTATGCATGTATATATTAACATTACTCATAATATTCATATGTGATATGCATGTGACATATTCATATAAGTATATACATCATATGTATTTATTCAATGGAATATATTTCAATCACAAAAATAATCAAATCTTGCTATTTACAAGTGGATCTTGAGTGCATTATGCTAAGTGATATAAGTCAGAGAAATGAAAAACGCCACATGATCAACCGTATGGGCAGAATCAAAAATAGAAAAAAAAATACATCTAATAGACCCAGAGAACAGATTGATGGCTGACAGAGATGGGGAATGGGTGATGGGTAAAATGGCTGTAGGTGGTCCAAAGGTAAAAATTTCCAGTTATAAAATGAATATCGGGATGTAATGTACAAAATGGTAACTGTAGTTAACATACTACACTGCCTATATGTAGGTTACAAAGAAGATAGATCTTAAAATTTCTTTCACAAGAAAAAACAAATTGTATCTTTGTAAGGTGATGGATGTTAACTTAAGGTATGTTTTTTTTAGTGTGAATTATCCACCTAAAAGTTACTATATTGTTTCTCTGAACAGAAGAACTCTGGCCAAATACTGGTTCACTTTAACATACCTTTATATTTCTCTCTTCTTTAACTTGAATTCAAATTATAATGCTAATATTTTCAGTAATCTTTATAATTTTTGTTAAAATATTATTTAACATTAGTAATTTATTTAATGTAATATTTTCTGTGCCTGGCTATTGGAAATGTTTCAAGTATTTTATTCCTTTAACACAATTGTAGTCATAAATCATTTTTTTTTTAATTAAGGGCAGGATATTTGGAGAAAAACAAATTTTAAAATCAACCAAAAAAATCATGTACTTAGTTGTAATCTGTGCAAGAAACTTTCATAGGAAGTTGTTGCCTAATAACATTTTTGACAATTACCACTACAGTTCACAAAGAGAGAAAAAGAAAAACTTTAGGAAAAAAACAAAACAAAACAATGAAACTCATTAATCAGCGACCGTAATATTGTTCCCCTCCCCCATTAGTTCTAGCCATATGTCATTCTGCCTTATTGAAAATTAAACTATGCACATTGGCATTATTCTTGGGTTTCTATTTTGCATCAGTTATAAAGCAATTTTTATATGTAATAAACCTCCTTTTCTCTATGATTTACTATTATAGCAAATGTTACTTTGCACGCACAAAACCAAGGAAATAAATGATTAGATTAGAATATAACTGATATTAGTGAAAAAATTATAATTGGGCTGTGTTCAATTCCATATTCTCTTCTAAAATAAAAACCAAATGTCTTATGAAATGTAAAGACAGAATATACCCACATGTAAATGAAACTGTAACACTGAGTTAAATGCAAAAGGACTGTCTGTCAAACCTAAGTTAGGGAACAGAGGACAGAAAAAATTGCAATGAGAGGCTGTTATAAGTGATTAATGGGTCACAGAGATTGTAAAATGAGAAAAGAAGAAGGTGATGGTTTTTATTTCTTTATAATGAGTGTCATGTGTTTTTTATTTTTCTTAAAAGGTATAAAAAATAATGTGTTTTAAAATTGGTCATCTTGAATTCAATAAAATGCAGACTATAAGCTCCAGCAAAGAAATGGGAAGAAAAATATATAAGGAAATAAAGAACTAATTTTGTAAGAATCTTCATACTTAACTGATCAGTCACTAAATTTGGCATTCATTCATCCTCTACTAGCTAATAAAGCTTTTATGCCAACTAAATTGGTTAAAAAAAACCTACACAATAACATGGATTTGAGAAAACTTTATTCCAGATGTGAAAAAGATGTGACTAGGCATATGCTCTGAACATTTCCTTTGGGGATGTCATCCCAGGAGCTTTAGAGGGATTAACATCAATTAACATTATGATGAGGGAATTGTTTATTTATCTTTGTACTAGAGCAACCAGAAATACACACATACACACATATGCATATACATGTATATGCATATACATATACATATATATTTATATGCTGAATATAAATATATATTTATATGCCAAAATAAAATTTTTATAATTAGACTCAAAGGGATTTGTCCTTTGTCTATACATGTTCTAATTTATGTCAAATAAATATTCTAAATATAGAACTTTAGAACTGGAAGGGAGTGTTAGAGTTTCTTCAGGATCTAATTTCTAGCTCCTATTTTCCTCATCTTTTTCAATCGACTGAGAAAATGAAGCCCCCCAAAATTAACTTATTCATCCAAGTTTAAACAATTCAATAGTAGCATTTCATCCAAGGTTCAGTGTTGTTTCCATTATGCCAAAATAGACCATAGTAGATCAAGATACATAATCTGATAGTAAATATAATGGATGTTGAAGGGATAATTTCCAGTTCTCCCTTCCCCCAATACACACTTGCACAACTAAAACCTGCATTTTCTCAGTTGCTGAAAATATGACAGTTGAGAGCAGAATAATTAGGAAAACACAAAATCACACTCACATGTAATATTACAAAGAAACCAAATAGATGAAATAAATTATAACAAATAATAGCTTTTAGTCTATAATACTGATGAGTTGTTACCAGAAGGAAACAGGTTAGTGGTAAGTAAATTGTGGTCAATTGTCAGAGTTTTAGTGATGAACTTAATGTAGTATACACAGATATTGAATTTTAATGATGTATACCTAAGACTTATCTAATGTTACAATGTAATGTTGCTTCAATTAAAAAAAAAATCCCTCCTCAAAAAGTAATTATAATAAAGTAAAAATCAAAATCAAAAGTCAAATATAAACCAGATACATTCTGCTGGTGGGGGAGGAGGGAGTAGGAGCAAAACAGGGGTGGGAAGAACACAAGGGACTAAGGTACACTGGTAAATTGGTGGTGGGAATTTCATAGATACTAAACCTGAGATGAGGAAGCATACATTGTATAAAAATTAAGAATGATGTAAACAATATATAAAATTAAAAAAAAAAGATTCCCTCAAAATGTCATCCACTTCCTAGAAACTACCAATGTCTAATAACTTACTGATGCAAGGTTACATGCCCAATTGGGGACAACATTGAGAAGTCACTTCAGGTCTCCTTGTGTGATCATCTGAGGAAGTACACTTGTGTAGGTTTACTTCCCCATGCGTCAGACCCTGCTTTCTTCATTTTCCTGCAGGGATGGGCCTGAGAATACTCTCTAATAAATTTTCTGTTTATTGTTTCAAATACTTGTATCAAAATCTGTTCTACAGGATGAAATTAGTACCTATTAAAGTAATTTTTAGGGCCTCCCCGCAGGCGGTGGCACAGTAGGTTGAGCACTGAGCTGTGAAGCTGTCCACAGCCTCTGCAGCAGAAGTTTGATTCCCCGCAGGCCAGGGAGAAGCCCACATGGCCCAGCAGACCTCTCTTGTCTCTCCCGGTCCTTCTGCCTGTTCCGCTCCCAGCTCTCTCTGGTGAATTCTCTCACCCTCCCTCCCGTGCCTCTGACCTGTACCCCAGTTCTTGTATAAATAAATAAATCTAAAAAAAAGCAATTTAGGTAGATTTTTCACTCTGATATTATTATTATTGTCATCAAAATAACCATGTTCCAAGTAAAATATTATGCATTTAATACACAATAGTTCATTTGATTTTAACAATGTTGCGCAACCATCCCAGACTAGGTAAGTTTATCGTCAGTTCTCACAGATGCAAAGAAAACTCTGGAGCCTTTGGTGGGGTTTGTAGACCTTTAATGCTGAAACGGACATTATATACAATCAGGCAGACAAAGCAAGAGAGATCCCTACAGTGAGAGGCTGAAGAACAGCTGAACTCCTAGCCTCCTTGTGTGCTCATAGCCACACAGCTGGTACATGGTTGCAAATGCAAGGCCCATCTGTTGTGTGGAAGGTGAAAAATGCCTGATCTAAGGCTCATTTTCCTTACAAACAACATATAGATACATACATCTACATAGATGTATGTATATGTAGCATAAATCTAAATCTTCACAGATAAGGAAATTGGAGACTGAGGAAGACTAAGTAAGTAACTTGCCAATGTCATTTAGCTAGAAATTGTCTGATTCGAGTTGATTCACTAGATTGACTCAAGCTGTGTAAAGGTTAGACCAGCAAAACTTTTATAAGGAACACTGTTTTCTATTGTGTAATATAACGCCTGGGCCTCAGTAATGGCCAATAACTATTTATCATATGAACAAATTAATCCATATATATTTGACTCTAAATCTTTGCCCTCAGCCACTGCTGTTTGCAAGCTCTCATGTGCAGTGCATCTCTGAACTTAACGGTTATAAAAAAAGCGAGAAACAAAGAAGGAAAGGAAAGAAGGGCGGAAGTAAAAGAGGAAAGGAGGGAGGGAAGAAGGAAAATATTTAATTAAGCATTTTCTTTAAAAATTGAGTGTAATGGCCTTCATTTTGTTTCTTTTAAAAGTAGGACCACCTATAAATTTTAGATATGAGATATATATCAAAGAAATAGCATTGAGGCTGGCCGTTATTTGATCCTATTGAGTCAGTTATTTGATCCCTGCAATGTGTCTTTTTTTTTAAAGGTTTATTTATTTATTTATACAAGCACTGGGTACAGTCAGAAGCAAGGGAGGGTGAGAGGATTCACCAGAGCCAGAGCGGGGAACAGAACAGGCAGACTGAGAAATACACTGCTGAGGGAAGAAGTGGGTGAGGCAGGAGAGGTCTGTGCTGCCATGTGGGACCCTCGCCAGAGGCCTGGGATCCAACCAGTGCTGCAAAGACTGCGGGCAGCTTCACAGCCCAGCGCTCAACCGCTGCGCCACCAGAGGAGGCCCCCTGCAATGTGTCTTTATTAAAACTGTATATTCAATTTAATTTAATACTGCAGGATGGTTAAGATGATCAGATTCTAAAATTGATGACTATTTCCCCAAATGTAATGTTAAAGCAATAAAAATGAAGTTTTCATTACCTTCTCTGCTTTCTTAGGCATCATCTTCAGAAACAGAAACAAGAAAGAGCCATTACTACTAGTAATTATCATGATGAATTTAGCAGTGTCTCTCTTATCCTGAAATGATTATTTTTTCTTAGACTATTTCACCCATGATGTTTCTAACACTTGTGGATCTTATGTGGAGTGTCAATTTGTTTTTGTTTTTTTTTCCATTAAATCATTCAAGAGCTTGGTAAGCATTTTTGTGGTATTAGTATTACAGAGATGAAAAGAAAATAAAAGCTCAAATTTACTATTTTTGTTTCAATAAAAAAAGGATTGTTTTCTTGATTTCTTTTTCAGATGTATTGTTTGAGTATAGGAAGGCTACTGATTTTTGTGTGTTGACTTTGTATCCTGCTACTTATTAAACTGATTGATTAGTTTTATTAGTTTATCTGTGAAGTTTTTGAGGTTCTCTATGTATATTATCATATCATTTGTGAATAGTGATTGCTTAACTTCTCCCTTCCCTATTTGAATTCTCCTCCTTCTGTATTTGTTTAATTCCAGAGGTGGGTCTTGAGGTCCCACACACTGCCCTGTCAGTGGCTGGATTGCACACTGGGGTCCAAATCACTGGATCCCCCTCTGGGCTCCTAATCTTCCAGGCAGGGTCTGGCTCGTGGGGGCCTTCAGCTCACCTCTGGCTGTGGGGACAGCCCTTTCCCAGTTCCACACAGTCTAGGTAGGTTCCGGACGCAAAGATCCCTATTCTAAAATGGCGAGTCGGGATGGCACTTCCCTGCACCCGCGGTCTGCCCCCAAATATGCATTTTTGAAGTAAAATTTCCATTTCATAACTGTTTATAGTAATAGTGCCATGGAAATTTAATATAGAAAATGCTACTGGTTTTAAGCCTTACTGAAAATTTAGTGTTTTGTATACAAATATGAAAATATTACTGTGTTTCTGTTTATATTTTTAAAGGACAATATTTTCTTTCTGTGCCCTTACTGCAGGCTACATATCGAAATCGAATTGTGAGCCAAAGTCTCAGCACAAGGGACAAAAAAGCAATGCATACTCCCACCGAGGACCACTGTAGACACTCGACCTCTGACCAGACAAGTCCCTACAAAAACAAGACCTGTCAACTATCAAGTCTATGTTTAAGTAATATTTTGAAGGACAAGGGACTAGTGGAAGTTATAAAACACTCAAGAGGAACTTTTGAAACCCCGACTTCAGAGGTCACCCAGAATTTACGGACCACTGTGGCACAGAATTCTCAGAAGCCAGCAGCTAAGATGGAAGGGCTTTCTACATTCTCAGAGAAACCAAAGGACCAAGCTGCTGTGACCCGACAGCATACAACTTTTACTGGCAGGTTTGGGCAGCCACCAAGAGGGCCAATCTCTTTACACATGTATAGCAGAAAGAATGTTTTCCTTCATCACAATTTACATACTACTGAGCTGCAGACTCTAGGCCAGCAGGATGGTTGATTAAATCACTCTATAGCTGTCTCCAGGCAGGATAAAGATGGTTAGTGTTTCTCTCACATAGCTTGTTTAAACTGTACATCTACTTCTAATTCACCTTTTGGTTATAAACAAAGACTTGTGCATTAATTTTTTATGATAAGATATCCAGCATGTTAATTAAATTAGTTTGAAATGCCCTTACTTAATTTACATATATATTTGAGTGTATGTATATAGATATATAGACATATCTATGTACACACACACACATATGTACGTATATGATGGGAACATCTTGTAGGCTATTATAGTCAATAATTTAATTCTCATTCATTTTATTGAGTCATGGATGTGCATCAAAGTTGCAGAAGGTTAATATCAAATAGCACTCTGTTCATTTAATGGTGTTACTGTGAAAATAGACGTGAGGAATAAATAAAGGCATTGTAAAGAATATTAAATTGCATAGTTTATAGAAGAAGAGAAGAGGGATTTCAAAGTCTTATATTTGGTGGTGTATTTATTTGAAGAATGAAGCTTGCTTGCATGTAACGTAGAGATGTGTTTGCCTCTCTATTACATACATACAAGTTCTCTTGCCGTACTAAGGCAGAAAGGCTATTTCTTTTATCCTCTAAATTTTTAGTTCACACTAGTTCACAAAGGATTTCAGACTGAGTAATTGCTAGCCAAATAGAGAATGACAGTTCTGATCTTTGGAAAATTTTGCTTTCAGTTTTTGCTATTGATGTTGAAGTACTAAGACTTTAGACAGTGAGGTGGTAAAGTTAGCTGAATTTTATCAAATGATGCATAAAGGATGCCATGAATATCTCTTTGAGTCACTGTCATGAAGATATCAGCATATTTTTAAAAATTAAGAGTAAGGAAATTTTAAGAAAATTATTTGAGTTCACTTTCCTTGTATTTATAATTTTTCCACTTTTTTAAATGTATGTCCAATTTTGTTTCATATACAGCAACCTATGTCAATGACTTTACATGATAAAGTAAAGTATTCTTCAGTCAGTTTAAGAATAAAATGTCAGTTTATATTTAGCCCAGTATACAGAATTAGGAATATTCATTCATCTAGGTTTACAAGAAAAGTAAAATATTTATGAACTTTGGCAATTTGATCTTCTAAATAAATCTCTAACAGAAATATTTAAAATTCATTTGATAGCAAATATTTATCTTTAACAAATAAGGCCTACATATTTTATACATATGTGCACACGAACTAGATAAATAAAGCTAAATAAAATATCCTTTAAGTTTAATTAATAACAGCACTGTATACTGCTGTAGAAAACAAACAAACCAACTAACTAACTACATAAATAAATAAATTTAAAATGACCAGTAGGAATCAGGGACAAAGTTTTCTTATACAATGATAAAAGCTGTATTGCCATTACGCATAATCCAAGCAAACTGAAATTGTCTACCAGCTGCATGATCCGCCTAACAGATTTCTAACAGAATCAAGTACTTTCAAAATGAAATGACTAAAGGGAACTGTAGATGGCAGTTTTAGCATGGCATCTGACCTCCCTAACTAAACGTTTTATGTGAAATGCATCTTCTTATAATAAACTTTTCTAAAGTTCAATACTTTGGGGGAAGTCACTAACTCTGCTCTCCCATAGATTTTAAATATTAAACTTTGACAAATTTTCAAAGTTTGATTAGAACTGATAAAGTCTAGTGAATATGTTGTACTTGTAATTTTGCTTTTCCAAAGGAAGACACATGTGCATCAAAATGAATGTTTGCCAAAGGCGTTCTTTTTGTGTTTCTAATTCTGCTTAGAAAGAACAATACACATCACAATTTGCTTGGCTTAATGAGATTGCTATCTAAAATTCCCACATACTGTAGACGCAGAAATATTCACATAGATATACTTTTTGTACTGGGCAATATATAAAAATGATAGAAAATTATGATAAATAATTGTGGAATGACTTTGACTTGTCCTGAAAGTTGGTGTGTGTTGCTGGAATATTTTGAAGTCTGTAAATAAATTAGCATGTTAAAATAATCAAGGATTTTTTTCCCAGGATATGGAAGAACTATGTATCACAAATAATGTTTTTGGTTTAGAATTTGAAGGTCATAGTTTTGTTTCCCTGTAAGAAAGAGTTTTGGATTATACTTTGTAAAAAAGTAACCTATTTAAGAAAATCTGCCATTTAATAGACATTTTAAGAGATGTTTTAAACACTAGTATTTTCTTGAAAAATGTTTTTTAAAGCTGAAACATTCAAGATGAAAACCTGGATTAAACAGTTCAATTTTAAATGGAGGGATATTTTTTTGGAAATATCATCTTAAAGCTGTTTTGTATCAGTATTTTCAGCATTGTTATAATATTATTTGTAATACTAAGTGTAACTCAGGCCTGGAGAAAGTATAAGCCCACTATACTGATGTGCATCATAATTATAAAACAGGAGTCCTTTGTAAGCTTCTCTTGTGTATACATAGTAACTCATAACAATTGCATGTGGGCAATTTTTCAGTGAATTGATTTCTTTGTACTAAAATCTCTAGTTTTCTAAGACAGTTCCATGTATAAAAATGATTTATACATTTCTCCAAGGCGGTACATATCCAAAGAAATGACACCAGGGGGAAAAAGTGCTTGTTTTTCTGAAGGTCTTTTCGTTACCTCCCTCTTTCTTCTGTGCATGTGTAAGTGTGGCTAAACCTAAGTATCCCTGTAAAATTTCTGCTGCAAACTGTCTCTTCTGAATTTCGAATGTGTTTTAAAAGACACTTATGGACAGATTCCTTGAGAGAAGAGATATCTTTGAGAGAAAATTGTTTCCATCTGAAATAAACCGTTCCCATTTTTGTAATTATTGGAACATGCAACTCTATTTCCATTAACTCAATGATATTTTCAACTAATTTTATATGTTAACAGTCACAACAAAATTATGATTAACTCTCAAACTGTTGTTGCCTCTTTGAAGTACCATAGTTTTTGTGCAACTGACACCATTAAACTGTAGCTTCAGTGCTAAAGTTATGAATCTACTAGTATCAATATGCTCAGGGAAAAAAACCTAGAGCCACCCGTTATTCCAAATGGTTTTGTTATTGATTGAGATTTAAATAAAATAGCAAGCCACTAGTCAATATTAAACATCTGTAGGCATACCCATATTTGCCTAACTTAAAATGTTTACAGAGATTTTCCATGATTAACCTGGGTTTATGATTTCTGTTTTACCACATATATTTGCTAAGAAATATACTCATTCCTTTGATTTCCATTGCCATTGTTTGCTGAGGATCACCGAATTTTAAGGAATCCATTGAATTCAATACCAATTTCACATTTTGCTTTTCTTTCTTTAACCTTTATGCATTGATAGAAATAATAACTTCCTGAACAGGATTTTTTTTTATTATTATCATGTATTTAAAGATCACCTACCCCATTTAAGTGATTCCATTCTACTAGTCCCCCAGGAGCCTTCTTAATAATTTTGTTATTGATGGAATAGGAACAATTTGTTGAATGAGTAGTGCTACCTTTCCACATATATTACTCACTTCCATAATAAATTTCCTTATCATCAGATAGCTGCAACTTCAATGAGTAACTTGAAATTCTGAGTTTAATATTAAAATTTTAACTTCCAATTATAATCCCAATTTTGTCCCACGTTTTCACTCTTGGAACTTTTTATTCTGAATATATTTGGAAGTACAAAAACATCCCTTACAATACCAATGAAACACTATATAGATGAAAGTGGGGAAAAAGGAGAGATGACTATAAAGTGCTGTGAGTGATAGCCAGCCATGTGATGGAACCATATTTCCCATGGCCAAAGATTTTTTTTTCTTTGATGGCATGTCTGTTTAAATGTAGCATTAGATCATTTATACTAAAATATTGATAGCATTCTGGGATTTGACTCTATTTAAGCATTATTTCTAGGTCCTTTTATTTTGTTAATTCATATTTTGGTACAAGAAATTCTTCAACCACTAATAATATTCTTTAAGTATTTATTCTACCCGGAATTTAAAATATGTTTTTCCATATGATAAAATTGTCATGCCAACTACTCTAAATCTAAATGCATGTCATGGGAGATAGAAAATATAAATTGGTTGCATTCTTATAAAAAACTGAAATGCAAGGTAGTATAAAAGCAAAGAAGCAACTACCAACCTGCCAACCATAGAAGTCATTTCTCTAACAATATATATTATCATTGTCAAATCTTTATTTTTCAAACTTATCTGTACCAAGTTGGTTCTCCAATGGTTGCAACAACAAACATATATTTGAACCATTTATTTACAATCAAGATGATCTAAAGACCACATTTGTTTTTATAAGTAGTTTAGCTCAAAAGTAAAGTGAAATATATTGTTTTTCAGGTATGTCACCACTGGAAAAGAATGAACACAGTCCATTTTATTTTACACCTGGAGAACTTCCTACAAAGACAGTGACACAATAAAATAATTAATTAATATATTAATATATTAACATCTTCACCTAAGTGATCGAGAATGTGGGATATATATTTAGATATACATTATCATACTTTCCAAACATTACCTCACTGCTTTTGTAAGTTAGTTATAACAAAATACCATAAATGGGATAGCTTAAACAATAGAATTTATTTTTTACAGTTCTGGAAACAAGGCAGTAGTAGATTTAGTTCCTGGTTTGCATTTAGCTATATCATTCTGGCCATGTCCTCACATGACACAGAGCAAGAATGAACTGTGGGTCTCACCCTCTTCCTTTTGTTATAAAGTTAATAATCCTATCATGGGACCCCACTATGGTGATATGATCTAAATCTAATTTCTTCCCAAAAACACAATCTCAAATTGTCATCACATTGAGGTAGATATTCCCACATGTGGATTTGGGGGACATAAACATTCTGTCCATGACACTCATTCTCAACTTGCAACAACATATTTTATTTACTGTTGTAACTCATTTCAGAGTTGAGCTCAGTATAGTTAGGTAATTTTACAATTATGGATACCATAAGCCTTGATATTTCCATTTATACATGTAGGGGAAGTAATTCAAGCAAATATGTACAGTATCTAGCTCCTTTACTCTTACAATTCAATTGATATTTCTAAGATAGTATATTTTAGCAAAACAGACAACTTCCCATTCAAAAGCATTTTTAGAGCAATTACTAATGCTTATTTAGATCAATAAATAGAATTTTATGGGCCTCCCTGGTGGTGCAGGAGGTTGAGTGCAGTGCTGTGAAGCTGACTGCAGCCTCTGTAGCACTGATTCAATCCCAGCCATCCAGCAAGGGTCCCACACGGCATGGCAGACCTCTCCTGTCTTGCCCACTGCTCCCCTCAGCAGTGTATTTCAGTCATTCTGCCAGTTCTGTTTCCCGCTCTGTCTCTGGTGAATCCTCTCCCCATTCTGCGAATCTGGCCTGTACCCCGGTTCTTGTATAAATAAATAAATCGTTAAATAAAATAAAATAAAATAAAATTTCACCACTTAACTAATTCCTGGGAAAAAAGTGATACACTTAAGCATGGTGACTAAAAATTCATGAATATTTCCTCGGCAAAATAAATTTTAAAACAACAATTATGTTGTGCAGTACATGATTGCTTTCACTATGGCATTATTTGTCCTGAAATTATCTTGGTGATAGATTTACTGATATATTCACAGTGGACATAAAGTAATTTCTATGTTTTAGCTTATTTCAAGGTTTTTGCAAGTGGTGATCATTGAAAAGAACAAATCATTAATTTATTACATCAACTACTTGACATGATTTCTAGTTCCACTTCCTTTATTGCTAGGCTTTTAATTTCTGATAATAATTAATGAAGTACAATGTCTTGGGGACTACTAGGAGAATACAATGATACTGTCATTTCATTTCAATGAATCTTAAGAATCTCTTCATTATGGGCTACGCTCCTATCTCTGTTGTTTCACAACAGCTCACAATTTAAAAAATCTTGGTTTTGACTCTAGTTTATGAAACAATAATTATGATTCAGAACAACTACTTAAACATCTGAAATAGTGCATAAGTATCCATTTGGAATCCTTATTATCTAATAGGGAAGAGTATACAATTAAAATGATGACACAGTATCTTAAAAGCATACCATAACATTATATGTTTAACTCTCAGGTGTTCTCTGCAGCATGACAACTTCAGAGTAAATGCTCTTCTTTTGGGTTCTTTTATATAATGTGATTTCAAAGGTTGAAATGAACCAATATGCTATGTTTTATACTTTATATGTAATATAACATTATGGATTAAAACAGTCCATTTTCCTGACCACAGGAGTTTCTCTTGGATTCTGAACTCTAATTTCATAAAGTATGTTAAAAATGGGCCTCCCTGGTGGCACAATAGGTTAAGTCTCAGCACTATGAAGCTATTGGTAGTCATTGAAGCACAAGTTCAAACCCCTGCCGGGGAGCTAACCCACATGGCACAGCAGACCTCTCCTGTCTCACCTGCTGCTCCCCTCAGCAGTGATTTTCAGTGAACCCACCTGTTATGCTCCCCGCTCTGTCTCTGGTGAATGCTCTTACCCCTACACCGCTGGCCTACATTCCAGCTCTTGCATAAATAAATAAAAATCTTTAAAAAAGAATGTTAAAAATAACTGATTGGATTTTTATTAAATTTCTGAATGTGTTAGATTTTAAGGGTTATTTTGAAGATCTCATGAACACAAAATCCCCGTTTTTAGAGTCCATTGGTAATTGTTTATAAACAGTTTATATTATAATCAATCAACAATTTCTGATGCATGAATAATACAGATATTTCTCTTTAAAATCTCAATGATAATATAAACATTTAAAATAACTAAAATGAAATATTGATGTTAATAATGTGTGAATATTCATTTTTAATCTAATTTAAATGACATATCTCATTTAATCTCGTGATTCTTATTTCTCAAATATAGCAAATGCTATAAATCAAATCAGTTATTTTTAACTTTTAACATTTTTAAAAATATTTGTTCTATTTATTTATGCAAGCGTTGTGGTGTAGTCTAAAGGTGCTGGGGGTGAAAGGATTCACCAGAGACAGAGTGGGGAGCAGAACAGGCAGATCATTTATAGTGATACAATTAGAAAAATAGGCATTGCAGAGTTAAATGTACAGAAGTGAATATCATGACTTAAGGAAGGTTTATTTATTTGTTTAAAATGTTTCTTATTTTTTATTGATATAAAATTGGTCTACAACATTGTATATGCTCTACAGGTACAGTATCACACTTTATTTTTATATTATCACAGCATTCCCAACACCAGAATCCATTGGGTACCTTCCAATCTTTGTGTTCACCCTTTCTCTCCCACTCTAGTAACATTGATGCTGCAGTCAGATATCTAGTACTGATTTGGATTAGTTCCTCTGTTCTATTATTTTATTTCTTTATATTGCACATGTGAGTAAAATCATATTGCATTTGTTTTTCTCCTGACTAATTTTAATGAACATAACTTTTTAGTATCATCCATGTTTTCAAAATGTTAAAAAATAATCTTTTTTTAACAGCTGTGTAGCATTCCATTGTGTGTATGTTTGTGTGTTCTGTATTTATTTTTGTTTCTGGACTTTCAATTCTATTCCACTGGTCTATGTATTTACTTTTATTCCAATAGCATACTGTTTTGATTACTATAGCTTTGTAGTAGAGTTTGAAGTGTGGAAATAGGATAACTCCTTTCTTCTTTTGTCCAGATTGCATTTGCTGTTGAGGGTCTTCTGTGGTTCCATATAAAATTCAGTAATGTTTGTTACATCTATTTTAAGAATTTGATGGACATTTTGATAGGGATTGTACTGAATGTATATATTGCTTTGGATAAGATGGACATTGTAACAATGTTAATTCCTTTAATCCATGGGCAAGAAATGTCTTTCAATTTCTTGATTTCTTCTTCTATATCTCTGAATAATTTATTATAGTTTATTTTTTTTTTGTGGTACAGTTCTTTAAACTCTTCTGTTGTTAATTCACAAGTATTTAATTTTTTGTTGCTATTATAAATAGGATTGTTTTCTTGAAAACTTTCTTATCTAGTTCATTGATTGCATATCTAAGCAAAACAGATTTTTTGGGTATTGGTTTTGGACCTTGTCTCTTAGTATTGATTATTGTTCTAAGATTTTTTTAGTGTAGTCTTTAGTGTTTTCTGTGCATATTTTCTATGTATTTTCTATGTAACAACATATATATATATAGATATCATCTGCAAATAGTGATATTTTTACTTATTCTTTTCCAATTTGGGTTATTTTCATATCTTTTTATTGCTTAATTGTTCCAGCAGAGACTTAAAATTATCTATTTTTAAAAGATTTATTTATTTATGCATATAAGAATTGGGGTACAGGCCAGAGGTGTGGGGGGTGAGAGGATTCACCAGAGACAGAGTGGGGAAAAGAACAGGGAGATTTACTGAAATACACTGCTAAGGGGAGCAGCGGGCGAGATAGGAGAGGTCTGCTACACCACGTGGGTTGCTCCCTGGCCAGCTGGGGATCAAACTCTTGCTGCAGAGACTGCTGACAGCTTCATAGGTGGCGTCCTAACCCCTTGTGCCACCAGGGGGGCCTACAATTATATGTTGACAAATAGTGGTGAAGTGGACATCCTTGTTTTGTACCTGACCTAAGAGAAAATGTTTTCAGATTTTCACCATTGAATATGACACCAGTTATGGGTTTACCTATGTATAGACTTTTATTATTTTAAAGTATGTTTCTTATGTTCCCATTTTTTTGAAATTTTATTTTATCATAAATGGAATTTGAATTCTGTGTACTTCAGTATATGATCTAGGGACACAAACTTCAGTCTGACATATGTGGCATCCAAACAAATTTAGAAGGTATACTAAAAGGCAAGTAAAAGCAGTATAATGAGACAAAGTATCAGAAATAGAATACAACACAGGTATTGCAACACAGGTATTGCAACATACAGACATTTATAATCACTATTATTAGTAGTTTAAGGAAAAATAGACAAATTTTAATAACAAATGATACTCAGAAAATTGATATACCAAAAATATTCAAAGAAAAATTCTAAAACATACATTGTTACAGAAATGAAGACTACCTTTCAGAGGCTCAGTTAAGTGTGCATAGTAAAGGAGCAGACTTGTGAGCTTGACAATAAGTTAACAAAAATTTCCCAGATGGAAATTCAAAGATGAAAAATAGAAAGAATAAAAGGAGTATGTATGATCCAAAAATTGTGAGAAAATTTCAAAGGATTTAACAAGTATTTGGGATACCACAAGATAAAAAATTAGAAAATGGATAAGAAATATTTGAGTACTAATGGTTGAGACATTTACAAAATTAATGAGAAAATATATATTTCAAATTCAAGTTCAAGAAACACCAAGCATGGGATATATGTTATGTGCATCTAGTTATAAAACACAAAAGCATTGTTCTCTTTCCCTTTCACTAGAGGTGTGACAGATTCTAAAGATATTGTTAATAGGGGTTCTCAAATGTTGGCAAGGTTGTGGAGAAAAAAAAAACTCTCCCGCACTGCTGGTGGCAGTGTAAACTGGTCCAACCACTATGGAGAGCTGTGTGGAGATTCCTCAACCTACTAAAGATAGAGCTTCCATATGATTCAGCAATTCCACTACTAGGTATTTACCCAAATGACACAGAAACATTACTTCCAAAGGGCACTTGCACCCCTATGTTTATAGCAGCACTATTTACAAGGTCAGCTATGGAAACAACCCAAATGCCCAAAAATAGATGACTGGATCAAGAAGATGTGATACATATACACAATGGAATATTACTCAGCAATCAAAAAAGATAAACACATGCAGTTTGCAGCAATATGGATGGAGCTAGAAAGGATCATGCTCAGTGAAATAAGTTAGAAAGAAAAAGAAAAATACCAGATGGTCTCACTCATAGTAGGAATTTAGAAAACCTAATTAAGGGACCAGGAAAAAGACTAATTAATACAAAGTAAAAATCAAAATCAACAAGCAGCTATAAAACAGAGACACACTATGGGGGTGAGGGGCAAGGAGAGGAAGGATTAGGGTCATAATAAGGGGGAGTGCAATTTTATGGGGAATATAACCAAAATGAAAATACTCACATTGTACAAAAATGAAAAAAATGATGTAAGAATTATATAAAATAAAATATTAAAAAATAGGTGCTCTCAGTTATTGCTATTACTGCAAATGCTGGTATCACTCATGCGATTCTTAAAGAAAAATACATACTTTTGAAAAACTTTCACTGATATCTCACAGAATTCTAGGAAACTGTGGTTTAATAAATACATCTATTCTTTACAAATTTGAAAGAGAAACAACCTCAGTGTCTGGTTTATAGAAACATTGGAATATTAATCATCTATCAAAAAAAGATAAACTCATGTCATTTGGAGCAGCATAGGTAGAGCTCAAGGGATAATGCTAAGTGAAATAAGTCAGAAAGACAAAGCTAAATACCAGATGATGTCAATAATATGTGGAATATAGAGTAACTAACCTAAGAGTCACATACAGACTAGACTAAAAATTAACCCTTGAAAGCTGACTACAGAATTGAAACGTCCAGTTGGGGGACTGTAAGAATAAAGAAGGAAAGAAGCACAATATACTATGGTGTTGAATATTTGTCATTTAGTGGCAGGTGCACTATGGTACCAATACCTGAGCAGTATTTCTTGAATTAAAATGAATAAATGCATTTAAAAATAAAATTAAAATTAAAAATAAATTTATATAAAACCTGTTGTTGAAAACCAAAACCCCTAAAAAAAGAAATAAGTACCTTTAATTATCAAATACCTCTGACTTATAATAAAACTTTGTTTCAATTTTTCTGTAGCCATCATTGCTTTTATAAGTCGTATCCTAAATACAGCACATAATGGAACAGGACAAATTAGATTAGCATTTTAGATATTGGAACATCCATCCAGGAAGGAGTTCACATTATAAACATGATATCCCTTTTGCATACATACCCCTTGTAATGCTAATGTATTGAATAATGAAGATTTTAATTGTGCATCATTAATTTTTGGATTAAAACATTGATATAAATCACAGACCATAGGTTTCATCCTATAGAAGTTTATATCTCCATATATCATATTTATTAAAACATTCATGCTATCATTTATTTGATCAGAACCATTCCTAGGATAAGACCTATAATCTTATTTCCATATTACATATTTTTACAAATTGCCTCATTGGATTCCTAGGATAAGACCTATAATCTTATTTCCATATTACATATTTTTACAAATTGCCTCATTGGACCATCAGGTGTATTTTTTAAAACATAATACTAATGAAATGTTAGACACACTAGTATATTAAACATAGGTAATAAAAAATGCATTCAAAAATAACTATCAAAAAATATAAAAAAAATAGAAAATTATTCTCTCCCGACCTATACAATCCAAGCTTTGTAATATTTACACAATAGAGTGGCAAGGGCAAGATGACTAACTGAACACAGACTTCCATGTTTAGAACAAGCATTTCCCCCTATCCTTTGCTTCCACTGAGAGAAGTTCTCTCTCTTAAAAAAGAAAAAAAGTTTGGGAAGGTAATTTATAAGAACCTTATGACAACTCTCTACACACTTCCTCTATGCATTAAAGTATTCACTTTTCATTACATCTATAATTACATCTACATTATATCAAAAACTGAGCATGATCTCAACCATAGAGCGTAGTGCTGCTGCCCACTGCCCTAGAGGATTAAAAAATCACTAAAGAAATTGTTAATAGGGATTTTCAATATTGTCATCACTGCAAATGCCTGCATCACTCAATATATTTATAACATCTCATAGGATTCTAGGAAAACGTGGAATCTTCATTGAATGTCAAGCGTTACAAGTTTAGCAGAAGACTAGCATTCTTTGTTGGGAAAATCTTTACATAAAATAAAAGGTACTTTGCTGTCCTCTTCTTTGATTTCCTAAGTTCACTCTCCCTTTCTTCAGTCATTGTCATCTCACTGGGCAATTGGCTCTTCCATCATCCAGTTATATTAAAAAGCCAAAATGATTGCTTAACCAGTTGAGATGAGGAACATATGCTGAAATTCTTAAGGATTAATTATATTAGTAGTATTGTAAATACTTACGGATATTCACTGTAAATGGATATTCACTGTTAGTCAATTATCATGACAATTCTGAAATCAAATGTCACATTAAGATGTGCTGATGTTCAGTCAGGACATTGTGATTAGACTAAGAGACTTCAAAGTTTTAAAAGCTCACTTTTTCACTTGACAGATTTTTATGATGTGTCTACTTTGTAGCAGGCACTATTTCAAGTCCTGGGGTATATATAATGATTGGAAATCTTCTCTCTAATCCCTTTTGTTCAAAGAACTTTCATTTCAGAAATGCAAGGAAATCCACACAGTACTTTTCTTTACTGCAAAATGTCTTTTCTTATACCCTCAAATCATGTTTTACTTTTTTCCTTTTAGCAGATCACAAGTATATACCCAGTTTTCCTCACTCTTGCTAGCTATCACAATGTTTCCCTTTTATCCCATTCCATTCAACTACCCATTAAAACAACCCAAATGATAATAATAACTGAACACATAACTCCAATATCCATTTCTTACCTCTGAATTTAGTTAGTGACTGATCTCTTAAGTTTTGGGATTTTGATGCTCTTCCACATGGAGGAGGAGAAAATAAGCTTGGCTTATTAATATGATAGCACTATCTATCTTAACAAATACACTTCAAAATTTCAGTGGCTTATCATTTATGCATATAAAGAAGAGAATAGTAGTTCTTGAAAGTGGATGCATTTCTTCCAATGACTGATTCAGAAACCTAGGCCATATGTAGGATTTTCAAGAAACAGGACTGTAGCTAATGGACATCTCATTGGTCCACAGTTCATCATCTAGAACTTGTTAATGGGCATGCCTACATCCAAAAGAGGTGTGAAAAATTGTTTAGTTATGTACCCAAACAAATAAAGGAAAGCAGGTTACCTAAAGAATAACCAGTTTTTCATAAACAATGAGGTTTCTGGGATTCCAGAACATTTCTAAGACTAATAATAGTAGTTGGTTAACACACGAATCTCCATAATTGTGAATTGACTTAAACATAATTTCCATGAAGTCAGTGTTTTTGTCTTCTCTACCACTTATAGGGGCTTAGTGAATGAATTAATATGCTTATAAAATAAAGGATGAATGGGAAATTGATTCCCTTTTTTATAGAACTCCAAATCACACTGTAATTAATTGTCTGTTATACTTTTCTAAGGAGAGGACAAATAATTGGGAAAAAATAAAGTGAGTAAAAACCTTAGTTATGTATGTATTCACTAGATGATATTGTGCCCTGTTATTACCTTAACTACTTCTAAGTAATAAAGAGAAATACTTAACAAACATGTTTTTTAAATAGCAATTAAACATATACCATGTAATATACCATGTAAAAAGAGAATCGAGTATGATCCTCACCAGCTAGGAGAAGCTTCTGTGATTATTTGCTGAAATTTAAACCAAGATTGGCTTAGCTTAGCTGTGACTCATAAATGATTGTTCTGTAGATCTACCTATCCTCTTCTATTTGCCACCAATCCAAAATCAGGGACACATCTTGGATCCTAAATTAATCAGTTCATTAGCATGTAACTCAAAACTGCAGATTCTTGACATTGTAAAATCTTTAGCTAACCTTGGACATAGTTCCTAGCATACCCTACATATTAGAGCAAGATATATATTATGTGTGTATGTGCATATATGTGCATGTGTGCACACATGCACATATCTGTATATGCATGCACTTATGTGCATATGCACACACATATGTATATGATTGCAATGCAAACGTGATGAGTAACAAAGTGGAGATACATATATAAAATGTAAGGTTGATCTAGGAAGGGAATACTAACTTTCTTAAAGTTGAAGAAGTCTTTCCAGAGGCCTTACTCTTTGAGTTGAAACTTGCTGTGTGAACCAAAAATAGGAGGCAAATGGATAGTATGAGTTTATGCAAAATTTTAAGGAATGGAAGTGAATATTATTTATAGTTAAGGCATAGAGTGAAAGCACATAGAGCTAACAGTATAAAGGTTGAAGCCGCTTGCTGAAGGGCCTCTCACGTTACATTTGTTGCTCATTGTCAAGGACAACAGCAGATGGTTTGGAAGGTAAAGATAAATATCACTGTTTTAAAAAAGAGGTGTTTTGGGCCTCCTTAGTGATGCAGTGGGTTAAGCATCAGCACTATGAAGCAGTCCAGCGATCCACAGCTATTGCAGCATGAGTTCAATCCCCCACCAAGGAGGTGATCCACATGGCACAGCAGACCTCTCCTGTATCGCCCACTGTGTATTTCAGTCATTCCTTCTGTTCTGTTTCTTACTCTGTCTCTGATGAATCATTTCACCCTAAGCACTTCTGGCCTGTACCCGAGTTCTTGTATGCATAAATAAGTAAATCTTTAAAAAATACCAGTCAACATTCAAAAGCTATTAATATTTATAAGCTAATAGTATGTGTAACTGATATCATTAGCTCTTACTCTCATTTTGAGTTCATTCTCCAGGTATGTTACAAATGCAGTGACCTTTATGGATACAGTGAGGGGGGAGGTATAGAATAAGAGGAAGGATGAGGAAAGCTTGAAGCTAAAGAATGATGTAGAATGTCTGGTCTGAACGTTACCTTTTTAAAAAAAGAAATATAAGACAACAGAGCAACTTGAACTTTAAAGGTGTAGTTTACTTTTAGGGTCATGCCAAGTATTCCTGAGTAAAATGTCAAGTGTTCTGTCTTATAACTATCTGAACTACCTAATGTTTCCTTCTATGGAAAATGGAAAATTATTTTTTAAAGAACAGCTTTACTTAACCATAATACAGAAATATAATGGATTGTCTATATTGGAGATAAAATGTTGTGGGTTTTTTTTGTTTGTTTGTTTTTTAAAGATTTACTTATTTATTTATACAAGCACTGGATACAGTCAGAAGCAGGAGGGTGAGAGAATTTACCAGAGTCAGAACAGGGAACAGAACAGGCAGACGTATGAAGTACACTGCTGAGGGGAGCAGCGGACGCTGCAGGAGAGGCTGCGTGCCATGTGGGACCCTCGCCCAGTGGCCAGGGATAGAACCAGTGCTGCAGAGGCTGCGGGCAGCTTCGCAGCTCAGCGCTCAACTGCTGCACCACCAGGGGAGGCCCTAAAATATTTTTTTAAAAATGAACTAAGATGAATACTTTGAAGTCATTTGGATCCAGACCCAGGTAATTCAATATGTATTTACGAAAGGAATAACTGAAACTACAAAATACTTTTCTAATAATTAAGACTGCCTTGGGAGATAATATTTCACTAGAATGAAATTATTTAAACATAAGATTAGAAGTTCTAGAAAAGAATTCCAGTAGTATATGCATTGATAATCATCCATGACCTCTTTTTAAATCCTACATGTAACAATTATAATAAACATTATCTTAATTTATATTTGTAAAATGTGTTTTATGAGGTTTCATACTGAGCAAGACATTGCTCTTTATAAGCATTGATTTTTGTGATAATGCCAAGAAATATATTGAAGAAACTCCATTACTGATAGTTCATTTAAAACTTTCTCAAAAATATTTATTCAGCACCTGCAATTTGTCATGTGTTGATTATCAGTGCTCTTGATATATTTTGAACTATGATATGTAAATAAAAATGTATTTGATTGAGAACCTTAAACAATGAACAAATACAAAAATAAATATAAACTGCCAAATCATGAATTTATTTTTTAAAAAATGTAGTGGTAGAGAATGATGGAAGGTAACGATATCTTTTGGAGAATGAAGGGATTTCTGAGGAAGAAGCCATCTGAGCAAAGGCCTGAATAAAGCAATGGAGCAAACAAAAAGAAGATGTAAAAGCAAAGGTTTCAAGACAGAATTCAGTATAGAGGCCCAGAAGAAGACAACCGTATTTGTTTGAAGAATACTAATAATACAGTATAGAAGGACCATAGTGATTTAGGGGCTAGTTATGGAAGAAAAATTCAAAGATGAAATGGGTCAAGATTATGTAGGACTTCCAGGCGCATGGTAAGGAATTCAATTTTAATGTAAATGTGTAGGGCAATCTACAGAGGGCTTGAACAGAGAAATGATATAATTTACATGCATAGCTAAAAAAAAAACACTGTTTTTGGTATGTGAGAGATAGAGAAGAGAAAGGATTGTGAGGAAACAGAAGTCTTCATGCACAATGATTACAGATTATAGCTTAAACTATGGTGGTAGCAGTGTTTTGTGTATAGTCTGTATTGCAACACGCTAGCTCTTTCCAGATCTTTCTATTCCTTTTTTTTTTTTTTTTTTGGTATGGATAGGATATGAAGCTGTAGGGAAAAGAAGAATCATGAACAAATCCTGGAATTTCTGTCCATAAATGGATAATTGGGATAAAGTTGGCAACATTTACAGAATAAGAAGAACATGTGAAGAAAAAAAATTGTTTATTTAGCAAGTGCAGAATAATTAAGGCTTACTTTTATATCTGTTAATATTGAAAATTTTATTAGACATTATAATGAAAATGTTGAGAAAGTAGTTGACTTTATTACTTTGCATCTCAAGAGAGAAGTCAAGGCTGTAGCTATTAATTTTGGAGTTCTCACTATGTGTACTCTATTTAAACCATAAGATTTGATGGCAAATGTATATAAAGTGGCAAATGTATGACAACGTAGAGAATCGAGGACTGAATGCTACTGAAGAGAACAGTAATGAAGAGAACAAAAATCTGCCAATGAATTAAGAGAAAATGAGAACAGTGTGCTGTCTTGAAAACCAGCTGAGAAAATGAGAGTGTGCTCACTGTGTGTCAAATCATACAGAAATATCAAAAAAATATGATTATCTGTTTTGTCTGAAATGATCTAATACACTGATAAGAAAACACCCATGCACATTCAACAAGTTCACTTTACAAAGGACTCCACGTATCATCACCACAATTTGTAAAATCTCATAATGCCCTTGTCTTCAAATCACTGGTAATAACTAATTGTTCAGTTTTCATGATTTTAGTTATCTCTTAGTTCCAAAATTCTTAAAATTCACTAATGCTTTATGAAAAGGATTTGTAAAACTTTGCCCTTGCTTGGCCATTTTCTAAGAACATTTATATTAACAAATAATCTCAAGTTATATTTGAATATGATGGAATAAAATTGAATGGTACCAGAGGTGATTCCATAATGAAATGTTTGAAAAAATCGCATTGAATCATAACATCAAAGGAATTAAATTGCAAGGTGAGTTTTCGGATGTTTGTTTTCTATGAAATCTATGTTTCAGAGAAATTTTACTGGCAGTAAAATAGAGTGACTTAGAAAGTGGTGACAATGAACATCTTATCATGTGCTTTGGAGAAATATATATTCAAGTTGTCTATTTTTAAATTAGGTTTTTAGCATTTTGTGGTTGAGTTATAGTGAATTGGGGTTTGGGGGAGCAGGACTGGAGTCCAAGGACTCCAGGTAGGCCTTTACTTGGTTCTTGTCTTTGGTGAGGAAAGAATTCAACATCAAGACAAAGTTAAAGAAACAACAAGTGATTTATTGATAAGTGGGTACTAGGACAGGAACACTCTCTGGGAATAGAGGTCCCAAATGGCTAGCTACTGAGGGGGGTAAGAAATAGGTGCTTATATGGCCAAAAAGAAAAAGAAAAATACCGGATGGTCTCATTCATAGCAGGAATCTAGAAAACTTAAATAAAGGACCAGGAAAATGAATATAAGAAAGTGAAAATCAAAATCAACAAAAAACTATGAACCAGAGACACTTTTTGGGGGGTGGGGGGCGGGAGGGGAAGGATTGGGGTCAGAATGGGGCGTTTGCAATTGTATGGGGGAATATAAAAATAAAATTTAATATTAAAAAAATAAAAAATAAAAAAAAGGTAGACAAAAAAAAGAAGTAGGTGCTTATATGGGTACAGTGGGCAAGGAGTAGGGATTTGGCCTTTGGGTGTCTCTGAGTTGTATCTCTTTGGTGTTTGGCTGGGTGTCCGAGGCTATCAAAGCCCACTGACTTTTTCCATATTACCCATCCTACTTTTACAAAACAGGCTTTATTCCATTGCTATTGTATTATTACATTTCTGTTCTGAAAATTCCATTTTTATTGTTTTTTAAATTTATTTATTTGTTTGTTTGTTTATACAAGCACTGGATACAGTCAGAAGCTCGGGAGGGTGAGAGAATTCACCAGAGCCAGAGCGGGGAGCAGAGCAGGCAGAAGGACCGAAGTACACTGCTGAGGGGAGCAGCGGGCAGCAGGAGAGGTCTGTGCGCCATGTGGGACCCTCCTCCTGTGACCAGGGAGCAGCCGGGGATCGAATCGGAGCTGCAGAGGCTGTGGGCAGCTTCGCAACCCAGTGCTCAACCGCTGCGCCACCAGGGAGGCCCCAACATTCCATTTTTAAATTGAATTGGGTGGGTGGGGTATTCCTGGTCTGCAATTGTTTCTCATTCAGTCTGATAAATGGACTTGGGGCTTGGGGCACACTGATCCTAAATGACCACCTACACCCATTCTTTCCTTTTTTTCATTCTCCTTTTAAGATTAGTGACCCTAAAGGCCAATAGGGGAAATACATGAAGACTAATCTGGCTGCTTCCTGCTGAGTGGGGGCAAAGGATGCAGCAGTCAGGGGTCACACCCAAAAGGGCTCTATCCAGGGAACTCCAGGGGAAGTCAGTGAGAATGGTCACAGGTGGGTCTCTCTGGACCATGGTTTGGAACTTGACTTCTTGTAGCCTGAAAGAAACAAAATTGAGAATGAGATTGTAGGGTAAAGAAAATATCAGGCTTTTCTGCCCTTCCACCATCAGGATAGATGATGGATCCTTGTCCTGAATGCATGCCTGATGGCGGGCACCTGGAATAGGGTGTGGGCATAGGTAGATGGGATTCAGCTGAGCTAAGACTGTGCTTTTTAAGGGTGGCGTCACGGGGACGCCAGCAGCAGCAGTAGCAGCAGCAGCAGCAGCAGCAGCAGCAGCAGCAGAATCTGAAGGAGAAGCCGAAGCAGAAGCAGAGAACGCCAGAGAGCCCAGATAGAGTGAAGACTTGCTAGGGGCTGGGAGGTCTGCCAGCCTCCCAGCCCCCCAGCCAGCATCCCTGCCTGCCATATGTCTGGTGAACCCCAAATAAAAAACCTGCAAAACTACTGAGGACTCTGACTCCTCCTTTAGCCGGTCTGCATGGGATCAGAAAACCTGCACTGTGTCCATTTCCTGCCCTTACAGAGATTTAAGAGGCAAGGGTCAAAAATGGAAAACAGCAGAATTGCTAGCAAGTATCTCAAGAAGAGGAGGAACCAAGTGGCGAAGGGAATCCACCCTTGACCTTGATCCCGAGTTGGGTGACAGATGTTTCCTTATGGAGTCCTGGACAGATGTTTCCTTAAGGTTATGGAGTCCTGAAACCTTGATACATGGATGCCCCCCTCCACCTGTGAGCTGGAATTGATGAAACTACAACAGGTTTTATTAATTACAACACAGACCCCCCCAACCTTGTTCTTTAAGGAGTTAATCTAAGGCTCAGTGATTATGGCATTAGCCAGGCTTTGAAGGGAGCTCTCTAGGTTTCTGAAAGACCACCTGTTGCAGAATGAGATGTTCGAGATATCCTCAGTGAGGTTTGCGAGGGTGGCTTCATGATATGCAAAGTCTTCACTGTGTTGACAGGATTGTGAGAGAGGTTTGTCAGAACAATGTAGCTGAAAGGAGCAGCCTTAATGAGAAGAAAGTACATGGGGATTGCCTGAAGCAGTCTCACCTGGACGTCTACAGAACAGGAGTTTCAAATCCTCAAGAGGCTCACAGCTGTACTGGGAAGCAGGGGCTGCAGCTCCCTCTGAAACAGGTGCCAGTCCCCAGCCCCTCATGCATGAATGATGGAACCAGGACTCTGGGCCTTACACCTTTATACAGTAGGGTGGCAAGGTTTACTGTGAATGGGCCTGTAAGGACAGGAAGGACAAAGTGCAGGTTTTCTGATCCAGCAGACCCGGTAAAGGAGGAGTCAGAGTCCTCAGGGCTTTCGCAGGTTTTTTTATTTAGATTTACCAGGCATATCACAGGCAAGGGTGCTGGGGGGCTGGGAGGCTGGCAGTCCTTCTAGCCCCCAGCCAATCCTCACTCTATCTGAGCTCTCTGGCATTCTCTCTGCTTCTCTGCTTCTTTCTCAGCTATCTCTTTCAGCTTCTACTGGTGTCCCCGTGACACCGCCCTTAAAAGCCCAGTCTTAGCCCAGGTGAATGCCATCTGCCTATGCCCACACCCTACTCCAGTTGCCCGCCATCAGACATGCATTCAGGAACGCAAGGATCCATCATCTATCCTGATGGCGGGAGGGCACAAAAGCCTGACATTTTTCCTTACCCTAAAAGGCCTTACCACGAAGCCTCTAGAGAGGGAGTAAATGAGTGGAGGGATTTAACCACCACCAGATCCCCTGGAGAAAATAGCATCTGGCCAGTCTGCTGAGAGCATCTTTCTGTTAACCATTGCTGGGCCTGTTGGAATTTAGCCAGAGCTGTTATGTTTTACCTGGAGAACAGTTTCAGAATCAAAAAATAAGTCATCAGTCAAGGAGGAACTCCCATACAACAATTGAAACTCCTATATAACAATTTCCTTGAGAATGTCGCAGACCTGAATAAGGGCAACTGGCAGCAAGGCGGGACATGGGGATGAGGTTTCCTGTTCAGCTTTTTAAGGTGTCTTTTTTTTTTTTTTTGTAATTTTTAAAAGATTTATTTACACAAGAACTGGGGTGCAGTCAGAGGCATAGGAGGGTGAGAGAATTCACCAGAGGCAGGAGAGGTCTGCCACACTATGTGGGCCTCTCCCTGACCCGCCAAGAATTCAACCCATGCATGCTACAGAGGCTGCACACAGCTTCACAGCACTGTGCTCAACCCCTGCGCCATTGGGGAGGCTGTAGGGTCAGGAAGGGCCACAGTGCAGGTTTTCTATGATCCAGCAGACCGGGTAAAGGAGGAGTCAGAGTTCTCAGTGGTTTTGCAGGTTTTTATTGGGATTACCAGGTACACGGCAGGCAAGGTTGCTGGGGGGCCGGGAGGCAGGCAGTCCTCCCAGCCCCCAGCAAGTCTTCACTCTAACTGGGCTCTCCGGCCTTCTCTCTGCTTCTCTGCTCTTCCGTTAGAGCTGCTGCTTCTCGGCTTCTTCTTCTTTCTCGGCTTCTCTTTCAGTTTCTACTTGTGTCCCCGTGACGCTGCCCTAAAAGACAGTCTCAACCCAGGTGAATCCCATCTACCTATGCCCACACCCTATTTCAGGTGCCCGCCATCAGGCATGCATTCAGGACCGCAAGGATCCATCATCTATCCTGATAGCAGGAGGACAGAAAAGCCTGACATTTTTCCTTACCCTACAGAGGCCCTTGAATTTCCTTTTATTTTTTTAATTTTATTTTTATATTCTCCCTACAATTGCAATCCCCTTATTTTGACCCCATAGAGTGTCTCTGGTTCATAGTTGTTTGTTGATTTTGACTTTTTCTTTCTTATGGTTATTCTTTTTCCTGGTCCCTTATTTAAGTTTTCTAGATTCCTGCTATGAGTGAGACCATCCGGTATTTTTCTTTTTCTTTCTGGCTTATTTTGCTGAGCATGATCCCTTCCAGCTCCATCCATGTTGCTGCAAATTGCATGCATTTATCTTTTTTGAATGCTGAGTAATATTCCATGGTGCATATGCACCGCATCTTCTTGATCCAGTCATCTATTTTTGGGGGCATTTGGGTTGTTTCCAAAGCTTAGCGATTGTAAACAGTGCTGCTATAAACGTAGGGGTGCAGGTACTCTTTGGAATTGATGTTTCTGTGTCCTTTGGGTAAATACCTAGGAGTGGAATTGCTGGATCATCTTGAAAATCTATCTTTAGTCAGTTGAGGAATCTGCACACAACTTTCCATAGTGGTTGGAGTTCCTTTTAAACAAAAACTGTGATTCTGAGTGTAGAGATATCCAAGTGGCCTTGAACAATTTTGTTCCCCTCCAGAATCTGGGTCAGAAAAGTATTGGGAATGGGGATGACAGGATGCAGAGGAATTACCATTTCATTCACTAAGCGGAGGTCTTGAACTAACCTCCTGTAAGGAATATGGGATATTGTAGGGTAAGGAAAAAATGTCAGGCTTTTCTGCCCTCCCGCCATCAGGATAGATGATGGATCATTGTGGTCCTGAATGCATGCCTGTTGGCGGGCACCTGGAATAGGGTGTGGGCATATTAGATGGAATTCACCTGGGCTAAGACTGGGCTTTTAAGGCGAACGCCAGCAGAAACCAAGAACGAACAGAAGCAGGAAAGCAGAGAAGCCAAGAGAAGAAGAGAAGCAGAGAGAAAGCCAGAGAGCCCAGATAGAGTGAGGATTTGCTGGGGGCTGGGAGGACTGCCAGGATCCCTGCCTGCCTTGTACCAGGTAAATCCCAATAAAATACTTGCTAAAGCCACTGAGGACTCTGACTCCTCCTTTACCATGTCTGCTGGATCTGAAAACCTGCCCAGCGTCCGTTCCTGCCCTTACAGATATTCAGGCTCTTTTTTGGTTCCAGCTGCAAGTCTCTACAGCTGCTCCCTGTGACTTTGCTTTCCACCCATGTTTCATTACCCTCATATGATATTGTTTGGGTACAAAAGGCTCTTGGGAGTGTAAGCATGGGACATGCACACTATGATTATTGGTACCTGGGCTAAGAAGCAAATAATTAAAGGGGCGATTCATGGGGTTTAGGGGCTCATTTGTTGTCTCTCTGCTTGATGGTCTGACTGGGAGTCTGACCCCCCTCATTCAGCATTAAAATCCTGTCAAATATACCAAAGACACCAATAGTCTCTTTTCCACTGCCTGAATCAACAACAAACCTGCCCCACCTGGAATGGTAGCACGACACCTCCATTCACCCCTAAAATGGGCATATTGCAAAGGTTATTGCAAGTTTTAGAAGGCCTTGGCCTTTTAGTTTGGTGATTGTGAGTTTGAGACCCTGTTTGGCCTCTGGCCTGAGGGAATACTGTTCCTGCCTTGGGAAATTTGAAGTGTCTTTGAGATGTATTTGGAAAGCAGGGAGCCATCAGCACCCGCCTGATTTTTCCTTGCTCAGCCCCCACTGTTGGGTCTATATCTTTTTTTTTTTTTCCTTTAAAGATTTATTTATTTATTTATGCGTACAGGAGCTGGGGATCGGGCCAGAGTTATGGAGGTTAGAGGATTCACCAGAGACAGAATCAGGAGCAGAACAGGCAGATGGGTTGAAATACACTGCTGAGGGGACCACAGGGTGAGACATGACAAGTCTGCTGTGCCATGTGGGTCAGCTCCCTGGTTGGGGCTTGAACTCATGCGGAGTGGCTGGCAATAGCTTCATAGCAGTGCTGATTCTTAACCGCTTGTGCCAGGAACAGTCTATTTCTGTTGGGTCTATTTCTGAGTATTAGGGACAAACCAAGAGTTGGCTGGACTAGGGCAAAACATATGGTCTTTCTCAGGTGAGCCAGAATGTCTCTGCTGAGAAGTGGAGTGTGGAAGTAGGGCATGACCAAAAAGGAATGAATAAAGAGTTGGAGTCCTAGGAGCAGCTTAGGGATTCAGCAAAATGGCAGAGTACAAAGTAACAGACATGCCTTGTACAGTGGACGTTTTAGAGGAGAGCTGACCACAGTGACAGGTGAGAACAGAATGTGGCCCCAGTCTAATAAAACGTTGGTATCCATTCCCTCAATCCACAAAATAACCCAAGGCTCCTGAATGGTAATTGTTGCTGTGGTCCCAACAGGATTCCAAAGCTGGCCCTATCAGTTCCTTTGGACCAATTGGGAGGCCTTATGTGTTATCTGAAACCCTCACCTAGGGGGGCACTCTGATGTCCAGTGGCCACCTTACAGTCAGGGCAGGATTTTGAAGGCAGTCCTTTCTGAAATGTCCTTGTTTGCTACAACTAAAACAGACAGTCATTGGAGGATGTAGCATCAGCCAGGCATGGGGCAGGTTTTCTATGATCCGTAGAGATGGGTAAAGAAGAGACCAGGAGCCCTCAGTCACTTTTTCAGTCTTTTTATGATCATTCTACACCATTTGTAGTGAGGCAACCAGGTACGCGTTGGGCAAGGGTGCCTGGGGTCCAGGAGGCTGCCAGGCCTCCCAGCCCTGGAGAATCTTCACTCTTTCTGGCCTCTCTGGCCTTCTCTCTTGGTCTCTACTGCCCTTCGCTGCTGCATCCTCCACTGCCGTGCTCTATTCTATGTCCCTTGCTCTTTGCACCTATGTGCCACCCTTACATGTTCAGTCTCCTGGCTCAGGTGTGCCCGCTTACACATGTGCATACCTACTCTAGGTGCAATCAGGCATGCGTGTAAGACTACACGTGTTGATCGTTGATGCTAATGGTGGGAAGGCAGAAAAAAATCTCATCACTTCAATTTACCCTACAGGGGGCCTCTTCTGGTTGGTTTGGTCAGAAGCCTGCAAAATGGCCACAAGGGCAGTAACCTTATTTTTGTCTCTCATTTCCCACCATTGTTCCCCTTCCTGGTTTGTGCTGTAATAGATAGAACTGGCCACCTTTATGAGTTCTTCTTAAGTGGTATCGGCACAAAGCTAGTCTTTGTAGCTTTCTCCAAATGTTGGGAACTGTAAAGGCAAAGGCCACTGAGTAGGTTTTCTGATCCAACAGAATGCATAAAGGAGGAGTCCTGGAGTCCCTCAGTGGCTTTTCAGGCTTTTATTGGGATTTACCAGCTACATGGCAGGGACTGGTGCTGGGACACCGGGAGGCCGGCAGGCTTCCCAACCCCCAGCAAGTCTTCACTCTATCTGGGCTCTCCCACATTCTCTGGTGGTCTCTGCTTCTGTCAGCTTCTACTGGTGTCCCTGTGATGCCAGCCTTAAAAAGCCCAGTCTTAGCCCAGGTGAATCCCATCTACCTATGCCCACACCCTACTCCAGGTGCCCGCCATCAGGCATGCATTCAGGACCACAGGGTTCCGTCATCTATCCTAATGGTGGGAGGGCAGAAAAGCCTGATACTTTTACCTTACCCTACACCTGGGTTTTGTGTAAACTTTCCCAAATCCTCCTTAATTTGCTTGAGGTCTATGAGGATAAAAGGGACATGTATACTGGTGTCCCCAGTAGACATCAGAGACCTACTGGAGAGGACAGAGATTAGCAGCAGGAGGGTCCTGCAGGGGGTACATGGTATGGAGGACAGGAGTGAACTTGAAGGGGCCACTTAGGGGGCTTTGGGGTAGATTTTGAAGCCTCTTTAGAATTTAAAATATAGGGTTGATGTTTTTCCTTGGAGGGGCAAGAGACAGTGGCCAAGAGAGCAGTGTCTACTGTATAGGAATATTATAAATCCTGAGTTCATGTCAGGCAAAGGAAACCTGGATATATGGGACCTCTGACCCTTTTCCCTGCTTTTTACAAAAGAACTCTAATTGAAGAATAGTATTGCAATTGATACTCACCTCTGGGGGCCAGCAGTCCCCGTCCTCTAGCTTAGAGGATGGCCAGGCAGTGGTACAAAAGAAGATCAGGCATTTCCTTCTGATGGAATGCAGAGTTGTTTTCTCATTTCTGGGAAAACATTTACTGTCAGCAAAGAGGATCAAGGAAGCCAAGTTGGGGGCCAAGGGGCTAATCCTGGGGGAGAGGACAATGTGAGGACAGGATTTGGATTGTTTTAGGACCTGAATATGGGGGACTATCTACCAGGCAGCGATCTGGGAAATGTGACTGGAAATCAGGACTTAGGCCAAATTTAAAACCCACCAATTATTGATGTGAAACCATGGCCATGAGTCTACCTGATGGATTTAAGAGTCTGGAGGGGCAGTGCAATTAAGGATGTGATTTAGAAAGGATATCCAAATGGGAGGCCAGAAGGGGTCAGAGAAATCCTGGAGGGGCACCCCTAGTCTCCACCCAGGTACTTCTCAGAAAGGCCAGTCATAGGAGAGGTCCGGGGAAAAGAGCTGAGGCAGGAAAAGCAGGAGGTCTGGGCATAGTAATGGTCTCCAAGGTGATGAGAAAAATCATGAGTAGTGGGACACAGGCACCTGTGACAAAGCTGGACAATGTAGTGCCAGCAAGACACAAGGAAGAGCAGGTAAAGGAGGGCCAGGGAGCCAGGAGGCTGGCAGGCCATTTAGCAAATCTTTACTCTTTCTGGGCTCTCTGGTGTTCTCTCAAGGTCTCCACCGCACTCTGCTGCCCCCTTATATGCTCAGCCTCCAAGCTCAGGTGCGCTCACTCACACACACCCACACCACACTCTAGGTGCCGCCTTCAGTCACGCCTGTAAGCCCACAAGTGTGGATCATAGATACTAATGGCAGGAGGGCGGAAAAAAACCTTATCACTTCCATTTACCCTACAGTCATAGTGGAAATAGGATGCGGTTTGAGAGAGGATAACATTCTCTCCTTGAAAGAGATGGGGGAATTTCCACTCTCTATACCATGTAGCCTAGCATCTATGACTTTAGGTCTGTGGCCACCCTAATGATTTTTAAGTGGCCAACTGGGTCCCAGTAATTTTGGGAGAGTCTTTTCAATGGCTCTCAGCCCATAAAAATGAAAGTGAAGGACAGGACAGTACAGAGTGGGGAAATTTTTACACTCACTGTAGGGTAAGTGAAAAGGTATTGTACTTTTTTGCCTTCCCACCATTAGGATTGATGATGGATCTGCGGTCCTGAATGCATGTCTGATGTTGGGCACCTGGAGTAGGGTGTTGGTGCATGTAAATGGGATTCACCTGTGCTGAGAGACTGAGCCGAATCATGGGGATGCCAGAAGAACCACAAGAAGCAGAGAAAAGCAGAACCAGCGAGAGGAGCAGGGAGCAGAGATCACCAGAGAACGCTGGTGAGCCCAAACAGAGTGAAGACTTGCGGGGGGCTGGGAGGTCTGCCAGCCTCCCGGTCCCCCAGCACCCCTTCCTGCTGTGTACCTGGTAAATCCCAATAAAAGCCTGCAAAATCCACCAAGGGCTCCAGGACTCTCTCTTCTCCTTACCCCGTCTGCTTGGGTCATAGAGAATCTGCTCTGTGCCCGTCCTGCCGTTACACTCACCATTTAGCATTTTCAAAGTTTGATAGAACTCACCAAAAGAGGTTTCAGGTGTTTTGTCTGGGTATCCAGAAAGCCCACCAGAACAGTACAGCAAGGAAAACTGCTAGTGCTCAGCAGAGCATGAGAGGAGAGAAAAAAGTGAAGTCATTGTGTTAGACTTCAAAAGAAGGAGAAGGCCTATATAGGCAGGAAGGGCACAGAGAACAATCTCTATGATCCTATGCGGATGGGTAAAGAAGGGTCCTGGAGCCCTCAGTGGCTTTTTTAGGCTTTTATTGGGATTTTACCAGGTAGGTGCCAGGAGGCTAGTAGGCCTCCCAGCCCCTGGAGAATCTTCACTCTTTCTGGGCTCTCCAACTTTCTCTTGTGGTCTTGTTCTCTCTCTTCTGCTGGTTCTGTTCCACTTTCTTGCTTGTTCTCCTTCTGGTTTTTCCATTCCCTTTGACACCTCTCTTATAAGCCCATTCTCAGCCCAGATATACCCACCTATGTATGCCCACACCCTACTCCAGGTGCCCGCCGTCAGGCATGCATTCAGAACCGCAGGGATCCATCATCAACGCTAATGGTGGGAGGGCAGAAAAGCCTGACAATCATTTATCTTTCAAGGCCCTATTCTCCACTCGGCTGTATGTGGCTCACAAATGCCTCAAGAAGACTTCAGGAGCACCCAAGAGAAGACAGCCAGCTGCCTCAATTGCTCTAAGGATCACTCCCCATCTTCTGGAGAACAGAGGGAGAAAATATAGGGAAGAGATGAGTAAAAGGGGACAGATTTAACTGACAGGTATCAACTCAAGGCATAACACCAGATGAATTGGGATTTTGAAAGCAGGCCCAGAGTCCAAAGATTTTTTTTTAAAGATTTATTTATTTATTTATACAAGGACCGGGGTACAGGCCAGATGCACGGGAGGGTGAGAGGATTCACCAGAGACAGTTTGGGGAACAGAACAGGCAGACTGACTGTAGGGTAAGGTAAAAGTATCAGACTTTTCTGCCCTCCTGCCATTAGGATAGATGAGGGAACCCTGTGGTCCTGAATGCATGCCTGATGGTGGCCACTGGAATTGGGTACACCTGGGCTGAGAGACTGAGTTTATAAGGGCAGCATCATGAGGACGCCAACAGAAGCCAAGAACGAACGGAAGCTAAGAGATGAAGAAGAGAAGCAGAGAGAATGCCAGAGAGCCCAGATAGAGTGAGGATTTGCTGGGGGCTGGGAGGACTGCCAGTCCTCCCAGCCCCCCAGCCCCCCGCTTGCCATATGTCTGGTAAATCTAAATAAAAGACCCGCAAAAGCCACTGAGGGTTCCAGGACTCCTCCTTTACCCGGTCCACTGGATCAGAGAAACTGCATTGTGTCATTCCTGCCCAGACACTGACAAAATATACTGATGAGGGGAGTAGCGGGTGTGACAGGAGAGGTCTGCCGCGACATGTGGGACCCTCGCCTGCTGGCCAGCCAGTATCAAACTGGTGCTGAAGAGGTTGCAGATAGCTACACGGTGCTGCGCTCAACTACGTGCACCGCCAGGGGAGGCCCAGATTTTTTTTTTTTTAATATGTTATTGTTATGAAACATTTGCTAGGTGTGAAATTTATAAATATTTTCCATTTAGCAGGTTATCTGTCAATTGTGTTCCTTCCATAAAGGTATTTTTATAATTTTGATGAAACAGATTTTATCTACTTTTTCTTCTGTAGCTTCTACTCTTAGTTTCACAAGATTTTTTTTTATTTTTTTTAAGATTTAATTATATTTATTTATGCATACAAGAACTGGTGTAAAGACCATAGGTGGGGAGGGGGTGGTGAGAGGATACACAAGAGACAGAGTGGGGAACAAAAAAGCAGACTAATTGAAATACACTGTTGAGGGGAGCAGTGGGCAAGAAAGGAGAGGCCTGCTGTACCGTGTGGGTTATCTCACTGGCATGTTGGGGATCAAACTTGTGCTGCAGATAGCTTCACATTGTTGTGTTTAACCCCTCGCATCACCAGAGAGGCCCCGGTTTCACATTTTAGAAATTACTGCCAAATCCAAGGTTATAGAGATTTTCCTTTTTTTTTTTTTTTTTTTTTTTAGAAAATAAAAGGACATTAGTGACTAGCTAGCAGGCTATTTAATTATTTAAAAAAAAACATTTAAAGACAAACAAAAAATAACAGAACACTTGAGTTCGAAATTTTAGCATGATATTCAAAGAAAGATATACAATAAGGAATTGAGAAAATATGAGTGAGATTCAGTAGGGAATTTGGAAAAATGACTAGATGAGAGACTTCTGAGTAGAGAGATAATGGTTGAAATATTGAAAAAGAAGAAAAGAGAGCAGAAAATGAAAGAGAGACACATATTAAACTTTATAATGAATATATGGCTCAAAGTTTTTTGTGTGCTATTTATTTTTAATTTGATTTTACATATTTTACATCATTTTTCATTTTTGTACAATATATGCATTTTCATCTTCATTATAGTTCCCACACAATTCCCACACCCCTTGTTTTGATCCTACTCCCTCTTCCCCCCCATATAGTGTGTCTCTGGTTTATAGTTGCTTGTTGATTCTAATTTTTACTTTATTATAATTAGTCTTTTTCCTGGCCCCTTGTTTAGGTTTTCTAAATTCCTGCTATGAGTGAGACCATCCGGTATTTTTCTTTTTCTTTCTGGCTTATTTCGCTGAGCATGACCCCTTCTAGCTCCATCCATATTGCTGCAAACTGCATGAGTTTATCTTTTTTGAATGCTGAGTAATATTCCATTGTGTACATATATCACATCTTCTTGATCTAGTCATCTATTTTTGGACATTAGGGTTGTTTCCATAACTTAGCTATTGTAAATAGTGTTGTTATAAACATAGGGGTGCAGCTGCCCTTTTGAATTAATGTTACTGTGTCCTTTGGGTAAATACCTAGGAGTGGAATTGCTGGATCATATGGAAGCTCCATTGTTAGCATATTGAAGAATCTCCACACAGCTTTCCATAGTGGTTGGGCCATTTTGCACTCTCACCAGCAATGCAGGTGAGTTCCTTTTTCTCCACATCCTCACCATCATTTGTTGTTGCTAGTTTTTTAATATGTGCCATTGTTTAATATGTGTAAGATGTTATCTCATTGTAGTTTTGATTTGCATTTCCCTGATTATAAGTGATCTTGAACATTTTTTCATATGCCTGGTGGCCGTTTGCATTTCCTCTTTGGAGAAGTTTCTTTTCAGCTCTTCTGCCCATTTTTTGACTGGGTTATTTACTTTGTTTTTGTTGAGTCTCATTTAGTTCTTTATAGATATTTGTGATCAATCCTTTAGAAAGAAGAGGAGTTATTTAAATGGCTTCTGAGAAGGGGTCATGCTAGACAGAGAGTGGTAGTATTAAAAAAAATATATCTTCACAGTGATTGTTTTGGGGTAAAGTAAGCTGTCAATTGGAAAACCATGTAACATTGCCCAGTTTGAGGCATCACTAATAAAAGAAAATGGTAAATAGTAAATATGCTAATTTTCTAAGCAAATTGAAAGAAAATACCAAAAAAAAAAAATGAACATGCTGATTTTTCCACAACATTTGTAAAGTAGTATTTTCCCTGGAATGCTGGACAGCAATCACTTTGTATACAAGGAATTAGTTGGGGGACAATTGTAGGCTATACAGGAGCTAAAAGTGTAGTAAACACTTTGTGAACTCAGAAGAAATAATACATCAAGAGTATAAGCAAAGCAATAGCTTTTGTAAGAAAAGGAGACTGTTCTTCCTAAATATCAACAACACAATTAAGAGTGGGAACACAATGGGCCATAGGAATTTGTAAATGGAATTTGTGAATGACGGACTTACCTCTAAAGAGGCTCCATCATTTCAATAAAGTAGGTGAGAAGGTCTTTTAATGAAAATGAAAGTTACAGATGGAGATTTGAAGATGTCAACAAGCTATTCAAAGAGACACTCCTGGAATTAATGCAGTAAGTCATTATAAATTAAATGCACAGGTCCAACCATGATTAAGTTTCCTCTCAGGTTTCCCACTTAGCATTAAATATCACGCAGTCCACCTGTAAAGAAGTTTGATTTGAATTTAACCAGTTAGTTTTAGAGCCCAAAGCTTTGATCACTGAGCACACTACCTCTCAGGATTAATACTATGTTTTAAGTAGACAAAGTAGACATTAGAGCTGTATTCATTCTTAGAATATAAGGGTTTCACATGATAATACATATATCTTAGGAAAGTCAGATGAAAAACATTGCCCAGGACATGTCTTTCAGTGTCTGCTTTCTTAAAGGCTTGCACCATGATCTGAAATGATGCTGTCATTTGACACCAAGTGGGATGTATTCAATCTGTCACAGGAAAGTCTGTACTACCTTGGCCTATAGTTCTACAGATGAAAGATGATTTTAGTCTGCAGAGTATCATTTATAGCATGGCGTTTTCAACACTTCAAAGAATATCAATCAGGAATCCCTGAAACCTGAAATGTGCTTTCCTGAAGTGAGAAAGGTGGTACAATAATTTTTAAATCCTTTGTTGTTGTGGAGGAAATTTCTATGAGTTTCATCATAAAAAATATTTTATACTGCACCTATCAAAAAACCCTATCAATCTAAGATCCAACATTAGTGTTTTATGGTTCAGTTGCTAGGTAGTAAACACACTCTGAAAAATGTAGTTTGAGGGAAAAATTTCTCAATAAAGAGAATTACCCTAAGTTTTGGGATAACAATCTCAACATTTTCCACTAAAAAAATCAGATACAAGAGTTTCTAAGAAAATTATAAAGTGCACTACAGCTTTCCAGAACAGGTATTATTTTACATAATCTAATTTCCTTATTCTAGCAGCTTTCATAGTTCCTAATCTATATTTGATAATTGTCAAATAAGTAAATCAGTGGTTTAATAAATTATATATTTTAGTTCTACTTGCTAAATCCTAAACTATATATGGACTACTCAGTGAACATGATTTTTATGATATTTTCTTGCAAAAAATAAGTTTCTCTTCCCACTAAAATTGACAGTTTTATACACAACTGATTAAATTGGATTTATTTACCATTTGCATCTAAAACTGGTGGATTTCCAAAGGTAAATATTGCTAAGTAGTTACTAAATGGTCATGCTGAAATTGGTATTAATTACTTTCTAGAACTATAATAACCTCAATGTCAGATGTTTTTAATTAATTTATTGTTTACATTATTGTTCATTTTTAAACAATATCTGCCCCCCCAGGTGTAGTCCCCACGGAATTCCCTTCACCAATGCACCCATGCACAATCACCTCAGTCCCCTATGCTCCTCTCTCCTTCCCTCTGATCCCTTTCCCTCCTCCTACCCTGGAGGGTGTCTCTGATTTATAATTGTCTGTTTTAGTTTTCTTGTGTTTTGTCTCACTGTCAGATTTTTAATTTAAAAAATATGTATCAGAACCCTGCTCCCCTCCCCCGCCCACAAAGTCAGCACTCTCCGACCCGCAGAGAGGAGGGAAACAACAAACCAAAACGGCCAACAAGAAAAACGGACGCAGCAAGGGGGACTGTGAGTGGAAAGGAACTATTTCAGCCACCACATCCCGTGAACGGGAGCTGTGGAGAACCCTGCAGGATCCGCCACGGAGGTGAGCTCCAGGCGCCATTAAAGAGAGCCCCGCCCCCCAGGAGGAGACCAGCACCAGCACACAGCCCTGGCCGCCCGGTAAGCTTGCACAGAAAGCGGGCGCTGATTCGGATCGGATCGCAGCTGCCCAGGTCCCCGCGCCTGCGACCTAGGCTTGCGGGGAGACCACGGAGGCCCTCCCTGAGTGAGCAGGAACAAGGCGTCCAGGCAGGGAAGCGGGATTCAAAAGGCGCCATTCCTGCGCCACTGATCTGGGCTACAGCCCGCGTCCTGGAACTGAGGGCTTTGGAACTGAGACCCGGGGCATGAAATTAGGGGCGTGGGTTCCCCACGACGGTGGGGCACAAGGCAGACACAGCACCCCAAAGCCGTTGAGGTGTACCCTACCATCCCCGCTCTGCTCCCTGTCCCACGGGGTGGAAAATAAGCTCCCCAAGGGCCCTAGGAGAGATCTCTGGCGCCACCTAGCGACTTGAAGCCAGCAGAGGCTCCTGAAGGAGCTAGTGGCCAGCTGGGGAGTTAGCCCACACCGGGCCCCTTCCGAACAAGTAGTCTGAGCCCACAGGGAGAGCGAGCACCCACAGCCGGGGCAGACCAGGCACGCAGAAGAGTGTGGCTGAGACCAGACGCGCAGGGAGTGTGTCCCACATCACCATTTTAGAACAGGGACATTTCTTCAGTAAAGACTACCTGCAGAAGGCTTCCTCAGGAGCCAGAGGTGAGCAGGGGAAGTTCGCCCACGCCAGACCCCCTCTGGCCTGCAGTCCAAGCCCAGAGGGGGAGCAGGAACCCACCGCCGGGGCAGACCAGGCGCACAGGGGAGTGTGTCCCCACATCAGCATTTTAGAAAAGGGACCTTTCTCCAGTAAAGACTGCTTGAAACTGACAGATGACTCCTGGAGGAACCAGAGGGGAGCAGAGAAGCCCACCCAAGATGCCGGCCAGTCCCAACAACACAGTGTCCCAACGCATACGGCAAATTAGAAAACAGACAGTAGGGAGGAGAAGAACCACACGCAACCTAGCAACTCTCCAGAGAAAAAGCACACCACAAAAAGAAAACCAGCCCCCAGATTGCAACGACAATAACTTGGAAGAATTTCTGAGCCTTCCAGAAAGAGAATTTAAAATTGCCGTGATTAAAAAACTGACAGAAGTCATAAAGGAAAACAATGATAAGGGAAAAATAATCAACGATCAGAAGAATGCAATTGAGTCCCAAGAGAGGGAAAACAATGGTCAGAAGAAAGAAATTGAGTCCCTAAAAAGGGAAGTAAAAGAAATGCAGGAGATCAAAGAATTAATGGAAGAACTAAAGAATTCTGGGAAAAGCAATGAAAGCAGAATAGATGAAAAGGAAGAACGAATAAGTAATCTTGAAGACACAGAAATAAAAAGAACCAAAACAGAAAAGGAAAGAGAAGTACGAAGGAAAAAGAACGAGGAAAGACTTCGGGAAATATCTGACTCCATGAGGAAAGGAAATATAAGAGTTATAGGAATACCAGAAGGAGAGGAGAGAGATGTAGGAACAGAGAAAATATTAAAAGACATAATTGAAGAGAACTTCCCAAATGTGAAGAAGGAGCTGAAAATTGATATACAAGAAGCAAGAAGAACACCAAACTTCCACGACGAAAGGAAAAATACAGCAAGACACATAAAAGTAAATCTCCCAAGAATCCAGGACAAGGAAAAAATAATGAAGCTGGCAAGAGGGAAGAAACAGATAACATTCAAAGGAAAACCAATCAGGCTGACATCAGACTTCTCCGAAGAAACACTACGGGCAAGGAGAGAGTGGAGGGACATAGTCAACAGACTCCAAAAAAACAGATGTCAACCAAGAATACTCTATCCCGCAAAGCTCTCCTTCCTCTTTGAAGAAAGAATATGGACCTTCCCAGACAAACAGAAACTCTGGAATTTCATTGCAAATAAACCCCCACTCCAAAAAATACTACAAGGAGTCCTAAAGCCAGAACCTCAGAGGGATGAATAACAATGAAAGAAGGCCAAAAAAAAAAAAGTTATTCAAAGAATAAATAAATAAAATCAAAGGAAAGACAAACACAATGGCAAATACAGATGTTAACATATCAATATTAACTCTAAATGTAAATGGACTAAACTCTTCAATAAAAAGACACAGAGTTGCAGCCTGGATTAAGAAACAAAACCCAACCTTTTGCTGTCTCCAGGAAACACATTTAGCTACAAAAGATAAAAATAGGCTCAAAGTTAAAGGATGGAAAACAATCCTACAAGCAAATGGACCAAAAAAGAAAGCAGGAACAGCTATACTTATATCAGATAAAACAGATTTCAAACTCAAAAAGATAAAAAGAGACCCCAATGGTCACTACATTATGATCAAGGGGACAATAGTTCAAGAAGAAATAACACTCATTAACATATACTCACCAAACGAAGGAGCACCAAAATATATCAGACAACTGTTGTCCTCTCTGAAAACAGACATCAGAGAAAACACATACGTAGTGGGAGACTTCAACACACCACTATCAACAATGGATAGATCAACAAGACAAAAAATAAGTAAAGAAACCAAAGCTCTAAATAAGGACCTAGAGAATTGGGCTTAACAGACATCTATAGAACACTAAACCCCAAAAAAACAGAGTACACATTTTTCTCAAGCGCACACGGATCATTCTCCAGGATCGATCACATACTGGGGCACAAGACAAACATCAACAGATACACCAAGATTGAAATCATATCAACCATCTTTTCTGACCATGAAGGCATCAAACTAGAAATAAACCATAAAAAGAAGGCAAGGAACTTTCCTACCTCATGGAGATTAAAAACCACACTACTGGAAGACCATTGGACTAATGAGGAGATCAAAGAAGAAATTAAAAAATTTTTTGAATTGAACGACAAGGAGGACACCAATATCCTAAATGTATGGGATGCAGCAAAAGCAGTAATAAGAGGAAAATATATAGCAAAAGAAGCTCACATCAAGAAACAAGAAAGAACGAAAAGAAACAACCTAATCTCGAAGCTCAAAGATCTAGAAAAAGAACAACAAAAAAACCCCAAAACCAGTAGAAGAAAAGAAATAATAAAAACCAAAGCAGAAATAAATGAAATTGAAACTAAAAAAACAATCCAAAAGATCAATGAAACCAAGAGCTGGTTCTTTGAAAAAATCAATAAAATAGACAAACCCCTAGCCAGGCTCACAAAGGAAAAAAGGGAGAAAGCACAAATAAACAGGATCATCAATGAAAGAGGAGAAATCACAACGGACACAGCAGAAATCAAAAGAATAATCAGTAACTACTATGAACAGTTATATGGAAACAAGTTTAACAATCTAGAGGAGATGGACAAATTCCTACAACTCTACAATCACCCAAAGCTAGATAAAGAAGAAATAGAACACCTAAACAGACCAATTACAAATAGCGAAATTGAAATGGTAATCAAAAACCTCCCCAAAAACAAAAGCCCAGGACCTGATGGATTTACAAATGAATTCTACCAAACATTCAGAGACGAATTAGTGCCTATCCTTCACAAACTCTTCCAAAAAATTGAGAAGGAAGGGACAATACCAAATACGTTTTATGAAGCCAACATTACACTAATACCAAAACTGAACAAGGACAACACAAAAAAGGAAAACTACAGGCCAATCTCCTTAATGAACACTGATGCAAAAATCCTCAATAAAATTTTAGCTATCAGAATCCAACAATGTATCCATAAGATAATTCACCACGACCAATTAGGATTCATTCCAGGGACACAAGGATGGTTTAACATCCGAAAATCAATCAACGTTATCCAACACATCAACAAAAAGAAATATAAAAACCATATGATAATATCAATAGATGCTGAGAAAGCTTTCGACAAAGTGCAACACCCATTCATGATAAAAGCCCTTGAAATTCTTGGGATACAACGAACATACCTCAACATCATAAAGGCCATCTATGACAAGCCAACAGCCAGTATCATTCTCAATGGTGAAAAGCTGAAAGCAATTCCATTAAGATCTGGAACAAGACAAGGATCTCCACTCTCACCACTGCTTTTCAATATAATACTGGAAGTCCTAGCCAGGGAAATAAGACAAGAGAAAGACATCCAAGGAATCCAAATAGGAAAAGAAGAAGTCAAACTATCACTATTTGCAGACGATATGATATTATACATAGAGAACCCCAAAAACTCCACAGAAAAGCTAATTCAACTCATCAATCAGTTCAGTAAAGTGGCAGGATACAAAATCAACATGCAAAAGTCAGTAGCCTTCCTATACACAAACAATAAATCTGAAGAAGAAGAAATCAAAAAAACCATCCCTTTTGTTATTGAAACAAAAAAAATCAAATATTTGGGAATAAATCTAACAAAAGAGGTAAAGGACCTATACAAAGAAAACTATAAAACACTGTTAAAAGAAATAGAAGAAGACACAAAGAAATGGAGAGACATCCCCTGCTCATGGATTGGAAGAATAAACGTTATTAAAATGGCCATCCTTCCAAAAGCAATATACAGATTCAATGCTATTCCAATCAAAATTTCAATGTCATTCTTCAAAGAAATAGAACAATTATTGATGAAATTCATATGGAATCATAAAAAACCCCGAAGAGCCAAGGCTCTCCTGAAAAAAAAAGAAGGGAATGGAGGCATCACACTCCCAGTCTTCAAACTATACTACAAAGCCATAATCATCAAAACTGCATGGTATTGGAACAAGAACAGACATACAGACCAATGGAATCGAATAGAAAATCCAGACATAAACCCACAGATTTATGGTCAACTAATCTTTGACAAAGGAGCAAAGACTATGCATTGGAGCAAAGAAAGTTTGTTCAATAAATGGTGCTGGGAAAACTGGGTCGCTACATGCAAAAGAATGAAGCTTGACCACTACCTCACACCATACACAAAAATCAACTCAAAATGGATTAAAGAACTAGACATAAGACCTGAAACCATAAAATATATAGAAGGAAATAGAGGCAAAACACTACGTGATTTGCACATCAAAGACATCTTTACAGACACATCACCCAAAGCAGTGATAGTGAAGGCAAAGATAAACAGCTGGGACTACATCAAATTAAAGAGCTTTTGCACAGCAAAACAGACAATAACAAAAACAAAGAGAAACCCCACCAACTGGGAGAACATTTTTGCACCCAACACTAATGATAAAGGACTAATCACAAAAATCTGCAAAGAGCTGATGAGACTCAACAACAACAAAGAAAAGAATCCAGTCAAAAAATGGGCAGAAGAGCTAAAAAGAAACTTCTCTGAAGAGGAAATGCAAATGGCCAACAGGCATATGAAAAAATGTTCAACATCACTTGTCATCAGGGAAATGCAAATCAAAACTACCATGAGATACCATCTTACACCAGTGAGAATGGCACATATTAAAAAAACTAGCAACAACAAATGTTGGCGAGGGTGTGGAGAAAAAGGAACTCTTCTGCACTGTTGGTGGGAGTGCAAACTGGTCCAACCACTGTGGAAAGCTGTGTGGAGATTTCTGGACCTACTAAACATAGAGCTTCCATATGATCCAGCAATTCCACTCCTAGGTATTTACCCAAAGGACACAGAAACATCAATTCCAAAGAACACCTGCACCCCTATGTTTATAGCAGCACTGTTTACAATAGCTAAGCTTTGGAAACAACCCAAATGCCCAAAAATAGATGACTGGATCAAGAAGATGTGGTACATATATACCATGGAATATTACTCAGCATTCAAAAAAGATAAACACATGCAATTTGCAGCAACATGGATGGCGCTGGAAGGGATCATGCTCAGCGAAATAAGCCAAAAAGAAAAAGAAAAATACCGGATGGTCTCACTCATAGCAGGAATCTAGAAAACTTAAATAAGGGACCAGGAAAATGAATATAAGAAAGTGCAAATCAAAATCAACAAAAAACTATGAACCAGAGATACTTTTAGGGGGGCGGGAGGGGAGGGATTGGGGTCAGAATGGGGGGGCTGCAATTGTATGGGGAATATAACAATAAAATTTATAAAAAAAAATAACCCCCCCCAAAAATAAAATAAAACCCAAAATCTCTCAAAAATAAAAATAAATAAATAAATAAAATAGGTAAAGACCTTAACTGCCATCTCACATAAGAAGTTATATGGGTGGCAAATAAGCCCATAAAAAGGTACACCATGTCATATGTCATCAGGGAACTGCAAATGAAAATAACACTGAGATACCTTTACACAGCAATTAGCAGGGCCAAACTTCAGAACACTGACACCACCAAATGCTGGTGGGAATGTGGAGCAAAATGGTACAAGACTTTAGAAGGCAGTTTTGTGGTTTCTTAAAAAGCTAAATGTACTCTTACCATAGGATCCAGCAATTGTACTACCTGGTATTTACCCAAAGGAATTGAAAACATACATTCACACAAACATTTGCATGTAGGCGTTTATCACAGTTTTACTTATAATTGGTTGCTTGGACACAACCAAGATATCTCTTAGCAGATGTATAGATAAAGAAACTGTGGTATATCCAGGCAATGAATACTACTCAGTGTTAAAAAGAAATGAGCTATCAAGCCATGAAAAGACTTAGAGCAACCTTAAAAAAAAAAAATGTATCATTTATAGGATTTAAGAAGTTATTAGAAAATATATTATAATAACCAGGTTTTGCAAAATCAATTATATACAGGTTCTGAAGGGAATGTATATAAAATGAATGGGTGAACAATGGGGTAAGAATGGAATTTCAATGGCAAATTTTAAGTGAGATTGTCCCAACACAGTGGTTATTACTCATACTACATACCTTTGCCAGGAGTGACCATTGCAGGAAGAATTCTGAAAGAATTGATTTAAATGTAAAATCTCCCAAATGTTTTATAATTTATTTTAAAAATGCTTAAAGCATCGTATGAGAAGACCACACCCACAGGGGAATCTTTAGCCTCAGCTAAAGGCAAACATTTCTAAGCATATAGGAATCCTCTAAATTGGGGACACAGTCTTGGCAGGTGAAGATGCTGAAACATCTTAATTTGACATGCCTCTTTTGTATTTGTTGAATCAGCTGCTATTTCCATAAAATGTTTTATGAATTTTCTCATTTTCTTTTTATTGTACTTAAGTTACAACCTGAAAGTCTCTGAAGAGTATTCACAAAGACTAAAGCAACTTTAAATTAATCATGGTTTATTTGTCTATAGAAAAAACAAAACAAAACAACAACAACAACAACAAAAAAAACAACAACAGGGCCTCCCTGGTGGTGCAAGGGGTTAAGACACAACCTATGAAGCTGATCCATAGCCTCTGCAGCAGTAAGTAGATCGATCTCTAGGTGGCCTAGGAATAACCCACCTGGTGCAGCGCACCTCTCCTGACTCACCTGCTGCTCCCCTCAGCAATGTATTTCAGTCAGTCTGCCTGTTCTGTTCCCCACACCATCTCTGGTAAATCTTCTCACCCTCCCACACATCTGGCCTGTACCCAGGTTCTTGTATGCATGAACAAATGAATCTTTAAAAAAAATCAATGTAATGTTCAACATTACATGTCGTTGAGGAATTGCAAACTAAATTAAGGAGGTATCTCTATATATCAAGAAGAATGGCAAAAATTTAAAGCATTCACAACAACAAACACTGATTAGAAAGTGGTGCAACTGGACCACTTATTCCTTGCTGGAGGAAAGCAAAATGGCACCATCATTTTGAAAGACAATTTGGCAATTTCTTACAAATCTGCATATACCCTTACCAAAAGATCCATCAATTGTGCTTCTTGGTACTTAAACAAATATGATGAAAACTTGTATATCACAAAAATCTGCACATAAATGTTTATAGCAGGATTTTTCATAATGACAATACTTGAAAGCATATAAGATCACTAAATGGATGATGAATAAACAAAAGAGAACATATTTATACATGGATAGTTATTTAATGTTTAAAAGAAATGCAATATTAAATCACAATAAGACATGGAGGAACCTTAAATACATATCACTAAATGAAAGAAAATAAACTAAAAGGCAACTTATTGCTTGATTACAACTATTCTGGTAAAGGCAAAACTTTGGGGACAGTGACTCAGCAGATTAGAATAGGGGAGAGAGCCATAGCTGGAACATGGGGTAGTTTTAAGGCAGTGATACTATTCTGCATAATACTATGAGTGTCATTTTAATTTTGTCAAAATTGATGGAATGTGCAGCACAAAGATTGAAACCTAATATAGACCATTAATTTTAATATACTAATAATATATGAATTATAAAACTGCATTACACTAGTGTAAGATGTTAATGATTAGAGTAACTTTGAGGAGTATTTCCATATATGAAGGATAAAAAGTGTTTTCCTGAATAAGAAATTATGTTTTCATAAAATTGAGTGCCATTATCCAACTGTATCAACTATAAAATATTCACATTGTATGCTGAAATGACAGAGAATTTTAAAAAATGAGAATGTTTTTATCTATAATCTATTGAAGTATTTATTTTTTGATTTGTTATAATTAATTGGAAAAAAGCAATATTAACTCATTATAATTGATAGTAATTATATAATATATTTATTGATTAAACTTTATTGTTTCTTAAAAATGTAATAGTTGTTACAATTTTATAGGTAGGTTTCTGAAAAGAGAAAATATTTTTAGAGTTCACATATAATATGATTTGTATTTTGCTGTTTCTTTATAACCTTGGATACTTCATGTATATAAATAGATTTGCTTCTAAATTGGAGTTAAAAATAAGAGAGAGGCATTCTAAAATCTACTTACAATGGAATTTGATAGAACACATGACCGGAAGGATAGAATATATTTAAGAACATTTTCAATTGAGATGCATATGCATAGATATACAGAAAATAAATGGGCAAGCTACAATATGTTAATCACTGAAGACATACTAGTTTCACATAATACCATGTCTAAAATCAGTGTGTCTTAAAATTATCAAATTAATTACGTGAATTTCAATGAACACACTGTTGAAAGAACATTTGAAATTTAGAAATGAACTCAATTGGTACACTTTTGATAATCCAAGATAAATTATACAGGTGGGGAATACTTATTTCACTTTTTAATTTTTGTTGGTGTATTGGATGAAAAAATGGGGAATTGGAGATAGGAATATGTAAAGACCTGGAGAGTATTTCCCCAATTTTTAGCTCATTCTCTGCTACCTTTTTTCCCCAATATATAACTTGTATATATAAACTGTTTTTGGTAAGTTTTAGTTTAGTTGTTAAAGGATATCGGAGCCTGGATTCATGTTTTGTTTTGTTTTGTTTTTAAGATTTATTTTTTATTTATACAATAGCTGGGGTACAAGCCAGAGGCGCGGGAGGGTGAGAGGATCACCAAAGACAGTGGGGAGCAGAACAGGCAGACAGACTGAAAGCACTGCTGAGAGGAGCAGCGGGCATAACAGGAAAGGTCTGTTGTGCCATATGGGAATCTCATTGGAGGGCCGGGAATCCAACCTGCGCCACAGAGGCTGCCGACAGCTCCACAGCATTGTGCTCAACCTGCTGTGCCACCGGGTAGGCCCTGGATTCATGTTTTAAAGGCTTTTACAGCTATTGACAATGAATGATCATTAGGCATGCTATGTAATATTTGACAACTTCATTTTATATTCAAAAATGCCAAAGCTTATATTTACTTTTATTATACCTTGGTAGTATTGATTAGAGTAAAGGGAATACATATCAAAATTTTAAAGATTAGAAACACTGAAACATTACAGTGAGGGGCCGTAAGTTGTTCCAAGTAGAACAAATGGCTTATATGTTTGATATATTGAGAAAGATTATAGAAATATTATTTAAAAAATCTAGTCCACAGCAATGACACACTTCATTAGCCTATTACTGAATGCCAACCAAATCAAAAGCATTTCTGTATAAGTAATAGGTTAAGTATTTGAACTATAATAGTTTAATCTATTAGGAAGCCAATGAGCTGCCTAGTACTTCCATAGCACCTTCCTCCAAGCAAGCTCACTTACTCACAGTAAAATATATTAAAATTATAGGATGATAAAGCATTTTTCCTCTAATACAAGATTCAAAGTTTGTCACCATATTATATTAGCTATTAATTTCACTCATTTTGACACTTTATTGATTTGCATGTCACAATTTTAAGCCATACCACTAATACAATAAAAAAAAAAAACATAGAGAATTTGTTCTAAGGGAACTTTTTTTGAAGTGTGTAATACGAGGTGTGGTCATATTCAACAGCAATGCAATATTTTATTATGGAATATATTTGGGAAAGAATATTTTAGTTGTGATAACCTCTTGAACCAAATCATTTAGTTTAAATCTTATCACCCATTACCCTAGTATACACATACCCTCTCTTTTATTTCAGTTCTTTCTCTGTAAAGTGGAAATAGCAATGATTTTATTTGATTTTTAAAAAATATTTATGTATTTATGCATCCAAGAACTGCTGTATAGGCCAGAGGTGCAGCAGGTGAGAGGATTTACCAGAGACAGAGTGGGGAATACAACAGGCAGACTGACTGAAATACACTGCTGAGGGGAGCAGCAGGTGAGGCAGGATAGGTCTGCTGCACCATGTAGGTTAGCTCCCTGGCGAGGGATTGAACTCCTGCTGCGGTGGCTGTGGATAGCTTCATAGTGCTGAGACTTAAGCCCTTGCACTCCAAGGGAGGCCCAGCAATGATTTTATTTTTTTTTTAAGATTTATTTATTTATACAAGAACTGGGGTAGAGAGGGTGAGAGAATTCACCAGAGACAGAGCAGGGAGCAGAACAGGCAGACCGACTGAAAACACTGCTGAGGGGAGCAGTAGGTGAGACAAGAGAAGTCTGCTGTGCCATGTGAGTATCTCCCTGGCTGGCCAGGAATTGAACACGTGCTGCAGAGGCTGCGGGCAGCTCCACAGTGCTGAGCTGTGCCACCGTGGAGGTCCAATTTTATTTTTTAAAAATATATATATATATTTATTTATGCATATACAAGAGTAGGGGTGGAACTCGTGCTTGGCTGCCAATAGCTTCATAGTGCTGAGACTTAGTTCCTTGTGCCACCAGGAAGGCCCCCTCTAGCAGTGTCTTTTTTTTTTTTTTTAAGATTTATTTATTTATTTATACAAGCACTGGGTACAGTTAGAAGTGCGGGAGGGTGAGAGAATTCACCAGAGTCAGAGCAGAGAGCAGAGCAGGCAGACTGATGAAGTACACTGCTGAGGGGAGCAGCGGGCGGCAGGAGAGGTCTGCCCACCATGTGAGACCCTCACCCGGTGGCCGGGGATCGAACCAGCACTGCAGAGGCTGCGGGCAGCTTCCCATCCCAGCACTCAACCGCTGCTCCACCGGGGAGGCCCTCTAGCATTGTCTTTAAATGAGAAAGTAGCTAGATGTTTTTTGACCAGGCTGTGTTGGCAGAAACAAGTCAATTTTAAAAATATTGAAAATAAACAATAATACATAGAGATACCTGGAGGACTATAATATTGTAATGAGATCTAAATTGAATAAAAATAATAATATTGATGGCTATTACTTTATTAGTTGTAACTACATCACAGATAAAATAATCATGCATATAAACTCTTAGAATACTAATGAGACATATTATAGAAATTAAGAAAAGTCAAGAGCCTCCCTGGTGGCGCAGGCATTAAGCACAACACTGTGAAGCTGTCTGCAGCCACTGCAGCATGAGTTCCATCATCATCTAGGGTGGTGATCCACTTGGTGCAGCAGACCTCTCTTGACTCTCCCGCTGCTCCCCTCAGCAGTATATTTCAATAGATCTGCCTGTTATGCTCCCCACTCTGTCTCTGGTGAATATTCTCATTCCCCATCTCTGGCCTGTACCCCAGTTATTGTATGCGTAAATGAATCTTTTTAAAAAAGAACATTCAGGAAAATACTGAGTAGTAATTAGTGATCAGCTTTAATATACAAGATTGGGGCCTCCCTGGTGGCGCAAGGGGTTAAGCACCAGGCTATGAAGCAATCCACAGCCTCTGCAGCATGAGTTTGATCCCCGGCTGGCCAGGGAGCAACCCACATGGCGCAGCAGACCTCTCCTGTCTCTCCCGCTGCTCCTCTCAGCAGTGTATTTCAGTCAGTCTTCCTGTTCTGCTCCCCACTCTGTCTCTGGTGAATCCTCTCACCCCCCCGCATCTCTGTACCCTAGGCCTGTACCCTAGCTCTTGTATGCATAAATAAATATATATTTTAAAAAGATGTACAAGATTAGACTTTTCCTTTGATCTACAAATTCTGCTTGGGCCTGTGTGATGTGATAGACCTTAGGCACAACACTAAGAGTAAAGAGAATCAACAACTGAAGATTTTTACTTTTGGTGCACTAGAGTATCAATAACATATGCAGGTGAGATTACATTGTGATTTAGGTCTTATCTTGGTAATGTAAATTGAAAAGCTAAGATAACTAGGTTTTCTAGGTCATGCAGTGGGACTTACCTCAGACACTTTCTACATATCAAGAGGCATAACTCTGACAACCTTCAGATATTCTGTGCAGTGGCTTGAATCCAGGTGTTTTAACATAAAACACAGCTGTACCTATATACATTTGATTGTACTATTCAAGAGAAAAAACTTTCATATATCTGTTTCCAAGTAGTATAATTTAGCTGATTTTTTTTTCTATTTCAGAGATAGAGCTGTTTTTCTTTAAGTTAATTAAGGAAGATAAACAGGCTTTGCTCCAACTTTGAAATAACCAGTTTTTCTTTGAATTAAGTAAGAGGAAAAATATATTTTTAATAGAATCAGCATTCTTCTTAATTATCATGGATCCTTTAGATGTACAGCACCATCCCCAGGGTAGTATTCTTCCAAAACACATAGACCAGATATATCCTTACAGAACAAAACCCCATAAATTAATTTAGTTTACTCATCCACTATATTCAGGTTGCTTTCTAGTACTTGGAGGAAGCAAGGCGCTACTTAGGTTTGCTTGGCAACCATTGATATTATGTGGATCAGTCATCTATTTTATAGCTGCATAAAAGAGAACATGGATTTCATGATGCAGACAAGCAGTTTATTCCTTATTTTTCATCATGTTAATTTTTACTAAATAGATTTGCATGAAGAGTCACCCTATATTTAAAATAAAAATGAAAATACCAAAATACTATTACACAATTTCCTTTTTTAAATCTTTTTTTTTTCTTTTTTTTTTTTTTTTTTTTTTTTGTCAAACTCAATCACCTAAAGAAGAAAAGGCAGAACATTGTCTAGGATAAGGTTGCAAGACAACTTAATTGCCTGTATTAAATGTTGCAAGAATACAGTGTGTTTCAGGAATTGAGGAAGCAGATATATTTTGAATATTGTCTTCCTATTGATAAAAAATGTAGACAAAAAAAAAATACCGCTCCTCCCCACAGGTGAAAATTTATGTATGAAATGACTGAAGCATCCTCAACCCGTAAAGAAAGTCCATGCATTCCAATCAAAGCAAATCTTTTTAAGTCAGAAAATAATGTTCTCATAAATATTAAGAAATAATCTGCATTGTGCAAAACTATTAAGGCAAATTGACTTATATATCAACTGAAATGCTCTTTTTATTTTAATATCAACAATGATTACCATTTTAAATTAATTCATTACCATCACTGAAGTCATTATGAGTATAAATGTGAATCTGATTTTCAGAAGTATGTTAGAATTTCATGTGTACATTTTTAAGCAAGTTGAAATTATAGATACCTGTAATAAAGATAAAACTTTGGTTTTAAATATGTTAATTTGTTAGAAAATGTTCAGTATATATTTTTTTTCTTGTTTTTTATTTTTTTTTCTTTTAAGATTCATTTTATTTATACAAGAGCTGGAGTACAGTCCAGATGCATAGGAGGGTGAGAGAATTCACCAGAGACAGAGTGGGGAACAGAACAGGCAGATTGACAAAATACACTGCTGAGGGGAGCAGCAGGAGCAACAGGAGAGGTTTGCTGCACCATGTGGGATTCTCGTTGGCTGGCAGGGATCAAACCCTAACTACAGAGGCTGTGAACAGCTTCACAGTGCTGCGTTCAACAGTCTGTGCCACCAGGGAAGCCCAGTATATATTTTGAAGATATCTTATTACATATAAAAACTTGACTTTTAGGGGGTCCCTTTGTTGGCACAGGGGTAAAACACACACTGTTATCAGGCTATCTGCAGCCATTGCAGCATGAGTTTGATCCTGGGCCAGGGAGCTAGCCTACATGGCACAACAGACCTCGCCTGTCTCACCCGCTGCTCCCCTCAGCAGTGTATTTCAGTGGACCTGCCTATTCGCTCCCCATTCTGTCTCTGGTGAATCCTCTCACCCCCCACACCTATAACCTACACCCCAGTTCTTATATTAATAGATAAATAAATCTTAAAAGAAAAAAAAATGACTTTCACAAACCAATATATTATATGATCAATTCCAAATGATGAAACCAAATAAAGTATGGTTATAGGCTACAGGAGGTGGAATAACCTCAATGGTTATTCCTCTCATAAAGAGCTTACATGAAATCTTGAAGAATAGATAAGATATGTAATAAAAAAAAAAGACATTCTAAGAAAAAAGAATGCTAAGACTAAAACAATAACACTTTCTCAGCTTTGCCCCTATTAAATTGAAGAGATAGAAAATTATTTCTTTATGTCTTTATGTGCTGTATGTAATGGGATATTCAACTTTATCCCCATGTTCTATCTATGAGATGTCAGCGGTATACTCTGTCCTCCTTAGTGATGATAAAATTGGTCTCCTAATGTTAAATATCCCCGATAGAAAGGACTTATCACCTTGATTGAGAATATCTGAATGATGGAGGTAAAGAGTCACATAATATGATAAAAGGAAACAAATATTGATGCAGCAAAGAGAAAATTAGGGAAAGCCTAGAACATTAGGTCAAGGAATTTGCAAATCTTACAAACATTGGGGGAAGTTTGAAGTTTGTGAAATAAAGAACTAGCATAATTAATGTTTAGCCTTAAGAATGCAAAATGTGGGGGCTCCCTGGTGGCCTAGGTGTTAAGTTTCTGTGCTGTCACTGCCACAGCCTGAGTTCAACCCATATCCTGGAGCTAAACCACATGGAGCAGCAGATCTCTCTGTCTTGCCTGCTGCTTCCTTAGAATTGCATTTCAGTAAATCTGCCTGTTCTGCTCCCCATTCTCCCATAAATTCTCTCATCCTCTGGCACCTCTGACTTACATTTCAGTTTTTCCATGCAAACTTAAATAAAATTGAAAAAAGAGAGAAGACAATATTTGTACTTGTGTGTATAATGACCTATTGTAAACAAAGGAGAAATAGCAGAGACATCAGTGAATACACTAGAGTATTCCTAACGTGGATGAAAAGAATAGGAACTTAGATGACAGCCATGGGAAGGGGGGGAAACCAGAAAACAGGGGAGCATTTTGATAGACATTCAAAGGAATACAGACATACACTCTGAACTATTCCACATATGGAAGTGAAGATACTTATTAATGAAAGTAAACATGATATATTACAGAAAAGCCTGGAATTCTATTCTATATGTTTGTTTGTGCTACCTAGTCCATCTGAAACTTTCCCATTGAAGGCCACTGCTTTTCCCAAGAGGTTTTCAGTAGTGAGTTCTACAAAATCTTCAAAGATGAAACAATATATATCCTGAGGCCTACCTGGTGGCGCAGAGTGTTGAGTGCAGTGCTGTGAAGCTGTCCGCAGCCTGTGCAGCACCAGCTCAATTCCCGACTGGGCAGGGAGATACCCACATGGTTCAGCAGACTTCTCCAGTCTTGCCTGTTATTCTCCTCAGCAGTGTTTTCAGTCCATCTGCCTGTTCTGCTCCCCGCTCTGTCTCTGGTGAATTCTCTCACCCTCCCATACCTCTGGCCTGTACCCCAGTTCATGTATTATGCATAAATAAATAAATCTTTAAAAAATATATATACATATCCTGCACAAACTCATCCAAAAAATTGAGAAAGATGTAATGCTTCCAAATACACTTTATGAAACCAACATTGCACTGATACAAAAAAAAAAAACATAAAAACATTACAAGAATGAAAGAAAATTACAGATGAAAATACATGAATAAAACCTCATCAAAATTTAAACAAACTGGGCCTTCCCTGGTGGCACAGCGGTTTAGTGCTGGGCTGTGAAGCTGCCCACAGACTCTGTAGCACCAGTTCCATCCCCAGCCACCAGGGAGGGTCCCGCATGGTGCGCAGACCTCTCCTGTCTCACCCGCTGCTCCCCTCAGCAGTGTATTTTGTCATTCTGCCTGTTCTGTTGCCCGCTCTGTCTCTGGTGAATTCTCTCACCCTCCCACACTTCTGACTGTACCCAGTGCTTGTATAAATAAATAAATAAATCTTTTAAAAAAATTAAACAAATTGAACCCTGCTCATGAATTGGAATAATTAACATCATTAAAATGGTCATCTTTCCCAAAGTATTGTACAGATGCAGTGCATCCTTGTCAAATTTCCAATGGCAATCATCAAAGAAATAAAACAAACATCGCTAAAATTTGTATGGAACTACTAGAGATCCTGAATAGTCAACAAAACCCTTACCAAAAAAAAAATAAAATAAAATAAAAAAATTGAACAGTAGTCACACACTCCCAAATTTCAAACTATATTACAAAGCTATAGTAATCAATATAGTATCACACTGATATACAGACACACAGATCAGTGAAATGAAATTGAAATTCCAAAAGTATATCTATAGTTATATGAATAATTACTCTATGATACAAGAGCCAAGCAGATACAATGGAGAAAGGGAAGTCACTTCAACAAATAGTGCTGGGAAAATTGAACAGCCAAATGAAAAAGAATGATGCTAGAGCACTATTCACACCGTGTATAAATTTTAACTCAAAATAGATTAAAGACTTAAATAAAAATAGGAAACCATAAAACTCATAGAAAACACAAGAGAAAGATTGTTCACAGCATTAACTTCATTTATGTTTTCAGGAATTCATTTTCAACAGAAAGAGAATCAAAAGAGAATATAAAATGGAACAAATCAATATAAAAAAAAAAAAGAAGAAAAAACAACTCTAGGGCCTCCCTAGTGGCGCAATCAGTTGAGCACAGCGCTATGAAGCAGTACGCAGCTTCTGCAGCATGGGTTCGATTCTGGCAGGCTGAGGAGAAACCCACATGGCAAAGCAGAACTCTCCTGTCTTGCCCACTGCTCCCCTCAGCAGTGTATTTCAGTCAGTCAGTCTGCCTGTTCCCTGCTCTGTCTCTGGTGAATCCTCTCACTCTCCTGCACATCTGGCCTGTACCTGGGTTCTTGTATGCATGGTTAAATAAATCTTAAAAATAAATAAATAAATAAATAATAAAAAACCCTCTATACAGTGAAAGAAACTATCAAAATATTTGCCTATTATTCCTCTTGGTTTATATCCAAAATCTACTGAGAAATCATACAACTCAAATAAAAAAAAATATGATAGCAAATAACCTCAAAATGAGCAGAAAATTTAGCTAGTCAAGTTTACCGAGAAGTCAAACACAACTGGTCAATGGATGGGAGGGTGATATGAAGTGACTGCTAAAGGGTAGAGAGTTATGAAAATATTCTGGAATTAGATAATGGCAGTTAATTGTTATACAACCATGTAAATAAAAAATAAAATTTAATTAAGACCTTTAGAAAGATAAATGTGGTATTTGAATAAAAGAACAAAGAGCAATAAAAATTTTATGAGAGAAATATGAGAGAAATATGAAGGCAAAACAAACACATTTTCAGAAAAACACCACCACAATGGGAAATCTGTTATTAACAGAGAAGAAATTTCTACTAAGCAATATTTTAAGCTATTTTATTTTAGTGTTTTTTATAAATATGAATGAAATTCCAAGTTTTTCCGTATATGTTCCATTTTCCTATACAAAATGATAAATTGTATACTAAGAAAGTATAATGTCTACAAGTTGCAATACCTAAAAATTACAATCCACTGTGGATGTTAAAGTCTAAAATAGAGTGTACTTGTAGGGAAAATTATATGCAAGGGTACAATCCTTACTAACAACGTATGACTTTTTTTTAAGATTTATTTATTTATTTATACAAGCACTGGGTACAGTCAGAAGCGCGGGAGGGTGAGAGAATTCACCAGAGCCAGAGCAGGGAGCAGAGCAGGCAGAAGGACCGAAGTACACTGCTGAGGGGAGCAGCGGGTGGCAGGAGAGGTCTGCGCGCCATGTGGGACCCTCCTCCGGTGGCCGGAGAGCAACAGGAGAGCAACCGAGGAGCAACCCGGGAGCGAACCAGAGCTGCAGAGGCTGCGGGCAGCTTCGCAACCCAGCGCTCAACCGCTGCGCCACCGCCCCGCTGCGCCACCAGGGAGGCCCATATGACTTTTAAATATAAAACTTCTCAATTAAATTTATTGAGCGTTATAATTCCTAAGATTGGCCATAGATAATTGATTTATGATTTTAGCATAAGGCAAATAACTAAAATCCTTGCATTTCATTCAAAATTGCTGCTTACAAATTGTTTCATAATTTCAAGTAATCCTTGCTAATTTGTTCAATAAATAAAAATTGAATTAATTTCACTGTTTGACTTCTCATTGCACTTAGAAGAAAATAAACACTAGTGATAAAATCTCTGCACCCTGATTTTATTTTATGCCTGTATTAGATTCACCTTTGAAACACCACTCTTCAATTCACTAGCTTTTTCTCCATCAGAAGATTCTTATTTTACTTATAAGATATCCATGAAAGATTTTGAGGTTTTGGATTAGCTAATTGAGTGAACCCATGAAACAAAACAATCTAGGTGATATTTTTTTCTTCCTTCAAAGAAAGTGAAACCATTATCCTGTTATCCTATCACCTTAATCCAAGATTAATTGTCTTGACTCCCTACTTCTCCATACTTCTTAGAAATATGTTCAGTCAGGTTCTAAATTCAGATGCTCAGAGGTTTGAAGAGAATGAAAGCTACACAGAAATTTCTCTATGAGAACATGGTGAGGCATTAGTCAGTGAGAAATATGATAAGCTGTTAAAACCTGGGAGGAATATAAATTCACCCACATTAGCATGTAATACTACATTATTTATTTATTTTAAAGATTTATTTATTTATACAAAAACCGGGATAAAGATCAGAGGCGCAGGAGGGCAAGATAATTCACCAGAGAGAGGGGGGAGCAGAACAGGCAGATGGACTGAAGACACTGCTGAGGGGAGCAGCGGGCCAGGCAGGAGAGGTCTGCCACGCCATGTGGGAATCTCCCTGGCTGGCTGGGAATTGAACCTGTGCTACAGAGGCTGCAGACAACTTCACAGTGCAGCACTCAACATGCTGCGCCACTGGGGAGTCCTCCATGCTTCTTATTTAAAGCATAGCTAAAATATCTACCCCAAAAAATTTTATGAGAAGGAAGTGAGTTATGTATTTACTCTGTTCAATAGGAAGAAGAGATCATCAGGCAATGGGCACTGACTGATAGGTGGAGGATTCGTACCACTCTAGACTCATCTTCATCCATGAATATCTTTATGGTGCAGATGTTCCTAATGACACACAAATTGTAGACTACTGTAGGGTAAATGATTTTCAGGCTTTTCTGCCCTCCCACCATTAGGATCGCCCTGTCGGAAGGAGGACTTGCAACTGTCTTGTTTACTTCTGTGGGCCATGGGAGGGTTATTGAATTAGTCACTGAGAGAAGCAGAAGCAGGAGAGAGGCAGGAGAGCGAAGGGGAGAAAGAAGCCAGAGAAGCCCAGGGTGAAGACTTGCGGGAGCTTGGAGGTCTGCATGCTTCCTGACCCGCTGGCACCCCTGCCTCCCATGTGTCTGGTTGCTGAAATGCATGTAAAGGTCAATAAAAGCCTGAGAATGCCACCGAGGGCTTCAAGACTCTCCTTTACCTGTTAGCCGGATCATAGATAACCTGCTCAGTGCCTATCCTGGCAACACAACTACCTATTTGGGGAAGCACAGAAGGTTCTACTTAATATGCAATAAAACCTTTGAGTGACCCCATTTCCTGATTGTAGAATACTGTAAAAGATATTATGGTTTAATAATTGCTCTTTAACCCTGAACTTATTCCCAAGGCTATATACTTCACAGAGTTCCTTGGTGTCCCATTAGCACCATCAATTACATCTGAAATAAAAATAATTTCCTCAAGCTTCCCACTCCTTCTTCCTCTATATTTGTGGTGATCAGAAATGTGTTAGAATATGAAAATTAAATATTTTAAGTTAAATATATTAGATTCTGATTTTGAATATCACAGATGGAACTGATTTGTTAACACATCTTTTAAAGATAAGTGTATCTAAGATCACTGTTGACTCTTTTTAAGTAGGAAAAATGAAGTAAGGACCAAATGCAAGGTTTATTAAAATATAAACTTTTTTCCCATAATACTGTACTTATAGCTCATTAAATGCTAAGAAATAAAACTTTCCCGTTATTGGATGATTCTATATGTATCTTTAAGTGAGAATCAATAAAAACTTCCAATATAAAATAATTTTACCCTATTCTAAAGACATGTTCAGTATGTCATTTACTTTTCATTTCTCATACCAAAAACATACAGAGGCATGCACATTAGTAAGGCAAGTACAGTCTTGATTTTATAAATGTGTGCTACTTCACCCCATCTTTTATATATATATTTTTTTGCTTTCTCATGAACTAGTGAAGAATTATTACAGATATAAACATGCAGGAAACACACAAGGCAGATTTACATTTTTTAATTCAAGCAAATTTTTGCAGTGCCTCCTTTTGTCTTTGCTACATGCAATACTCATGTTTTATCATAAGAAATATAATTGTGTTCTTTGTAGTTTCTTATAAAATAAGACTAGCAGTTTTTATATTTTCTTTACATTGTATCTTTTCATAAAGTCCACATCTAATAATTGGACTGCATCTACAAATTTGGGGATAGTTCACACTTTCTGCTGTAACTGAGCTCATGTTATAAAATTTGTCCTGCCCTCTTTGTGCATCCACACATTCATTCTGCATTTTTTCCAGCATTTATTATATCCACTGTGTGTCAGTCACTGCTCCAGGTTTTAGAGAACAAAACAAAGACCTTGTCTCTTGGGAATTTACATTCTAGCTAATGTAGAGAAACAATAAGAAATAACTATAATAAATAAGGAATTTTTAAAGATTTATTTAGTTATGCATACAAGAGCTGGGGTACTGGCCAGAGATGCAGGGAGTGAGAGGATTCACCAGAGACAAGAGTGGGGAACAGAACAGGCAGATTGACTGAAGTACACTGCTCAGGCAGTAGCAGGCAAGTCAGAAGAGTTCTGCTGAACCATGTGGGTTGCTCCCTGGCTGGCCAGGGATCGAACTTGTGCTGCAGAGGCTGCAGATTGCTTCATAGCATGGCGCTTAACCCCTTGCACTACCAGGGGGGGTCCAATAAATAAGGAAATTATAAAACATGTTAAAATATGAAACAAATCTGTAGAAAAAATTAAACATAAGTTAGAGCACAGCAAGTGGATTTGCAAATTTGGGGGAAGAACATATACAATATTAAATATTGTGGTATGGGCCTCCCTGGTGATGCAAGGGTTAAAGTCTCAGTACTATCAAGCTATTGCCAGTCACTGTGGTATGAGTTTGATCCCCAGCGAGGGAGTTAGCGGACCTCTCCTGTTTTACCCACTGCTTCCCTCAACAGTGTATTTCTGTTCCCCTCTCTGTGTCTGGTGAATCCTCTCACCTCCTACCTCTGGCCTACACCCCAGTTCTTGTATGCATAAATAAATATAAATACATCTGAAAAAATAAATAAATACTGTAGTAAAGGTGGATCTCCTTGAGCAAGTGTTCGAGGTAGTATGGGAGTAGGCCAGTGATTTGGGAGCTAAAAGGATTCTAGTAGCAGAACTAGAGATAGGCTTTAGGATAGAAGTTTGCGAGGTATATTTCAAGAAATTCTTGTAGACTACTGTGACTGCAGTGTTGAGAACCAAAGAAAAAAATGTAGGAGAAAATATCAAATGATTAATGTGAGCCCAATCACCTAAAGACTTAGAAGACTTAAGGATTTTGGATTTTACTGTGAGGTAATTCACTATCATTATAGATTTTGGCAGGGGAGTGATGTGAATTTATATTTTAAAATAATTACATCCAAGTTCAGGCTGCTAGAACAAAATACCAGAGACTATGTGACTTAAACAACAAATATTTATTCTTCACAGTTTCTGGAAGCTGCAAACCCAAGATTCGGTGTCATATGGAATCTTGCTTTGTGGCATGTAAGCATCTACCTTATGGCTGTATCCTCACATGGCACAAAGAGATGATCTGTTTTTTTTTTTCCTCTTATAGTGACACAGTATAGGGTGTTCCACCATCTTGACCTCATCTAAGTTATGACAGGTCCCCAAATAGTACTTCTTCCTTCAATGTCATTTTCTTATAACACTGATGAAAAAGAAGTGACCCTGGCCAATAGTCAATCAAATGACATTATTTGGGGAAATTCTTTCATTATAACTTAATTTGCTTAAAACCAATTTCTAGAATTTATCAATGACATTAATTGAGGACTCACTGTACTTCCAAAAGACTCACCTCCAAATGTCATCACATTGTCAATTAAGGCTTAAAAATGCAACTTGGAAAGTAGGAGCACAGACAAGTACCCCATATGAAATTATGTTGGTTTCTCTGTAGAAGAGGAAAAGATACACCTGTGAAGAAAACTAAGACTATTAGATTTTCTTAAGGTGTGAAATAATGTTGTTTGTACTAAGTAATGGAAGAGATATGCACACTGGTCAAATTTTGAATGCATTTTAGTGATAAGAAAAAATAGCATATCTTGAGTTCATCATAGATGATGTATTATTACAAAAGTCATAAATTTGAATAACTGGAAAAGTGGATTGCAATTTATGAGATGAGGGAGGCTCTACGAGAAACAAATACATTTTATTGTTTTGGGGCTTACATATATATCTTTAATCCATTTTGAGTTAATTTTGATATATGAGAGAGTGCTCTGTTTTCATTATTTTTGAAGTGACTGTTCAGTTTTACCAGCAACAGTTTTTGAAGAAACTTTCCCTTATTTGCTGTATGCTTTCATCTCATTTGTCTTAACTGTTCATACAAGTCAGAGTTAGTTTATTTCTGGGCTCTCAATTCTATTTCATCATCCTGTGCATCTACTTTTATTTTATTTTTAATCCAAATATCATACTGTATTGACTATTATAGCTTTTTAATATTCTTTGAAGTATGGGATTATTGTACTCCATTCTTCTTTGTGGGTTTTTTTTTTTTTTGGGGTCAGGATTACCTTGACTATTGTGGTTCCATAACATATCAGTGATATTTATTCTAGTTCTTTGAATAATGAGATTAAAATTTTGATAAGATTGCATTGAATCTGTATTTACTTAATTCTACATGTGTAACCATTACATCATGTTCACCACCAAAAGTCTAGCTTGCATCCATACCATGCACTCAAATCCCTTTAAATATTTCACCCATCCCAAAACCCACTTCCCCTCTGGAAACTGCCATTTTGTTTTCCTTAAGTAGGAGGATTTTGTTTGTTGGTTTTGTTTCTTCATATTCCTCATTTTCCACAGAAGTGAAATCATATGGCATTGGTCTTTCTCATTCTGACGGATTTCACTTACCATACAACTCTCTAAGCCCATCAATGTTAAAATGGAAGATGTAAACATCTTTATAGCTGAGCAGTAGTATTCCATTATGTGCATGTGTACATATGTAAACACACAGAGACATGATGAATAAATAAGTTATTTGATAAATATAAAATTTAACACAGTGGAAGAAATAATCATTAAAAAGGCAACCTATGGACAGTAAAGAAGACATTCTCTAACCATTCATCTAACAAGGGATTGCTTTCTAATAGATTAAGAATTCATACAACTCAACAACAACAAAAATAAAGACTCAATTTGGAAAGACCCGGGCCTCCTTGGTGGCACAATGGGTTAAACAAGGCACTGTGAAGCTGTCCGCAGCCTCCGTAGCGCGGGTTCGATTCCTGGCCGGCTAGGGAGCTATCCACATGGTACAGCAGACCTCTCCTGTCTCACCTGCTGCTCCCTTGAGCAGTGTATTCAGTCAGTCTGCCTGTTCCATTCCCCACTCTGTCTCTGATGAATCCTCTCACCCCCTGCCTGTACCCCAGTTCTTGTATGCATAAATAAATACATCTTTTTAAAAAATTAAAAAATAATAATAAAAATGGAGAGCTCTGAAGACATTTTCCAAAGGAGGCCTGCAGATAGCCAATATTTTCATGAAAGTATGTTCACCATTACCAGTTACTAGGAGAATACAAATATAAGCTGCAATAAGATATCTCACACACATGGATAGTATCAAGAAAAAGAAAAAGCATGGATATTATCAAGAAAAAGAAAAAGAAACAAAAAGCATTGGTGAGTAAATGGGGAAAAAAATCACACTTATATAGTGCTGGTGAGAAAGTAAATTTTTGCAACCACTGTGGAAAGCAAGGATATTTCTAAAAAATTAAGTAACAAATGCATGCCAAATTCTTTTTGAAATTTTATTTTATTTTTTTAAAGATTTATTTATTTATTCATACAAGCACTGGGTACAGTCAGAAGAGCAGGAGGGTGAGAGAATTCGCCAGAGCCTGAGTGGGGAACAGAACAGGCAGACTGACAAAACACACTGCTGAGGGGAGCAGCAGGCCAGCCAGGAGAGGTCTGTGCACCATGTGGGACTCTCGCCGGTGGCTGGGGATCGAACCAGCGCTGCAGAGGCTATGGGCAGCTTCACAGCCCAGCGCTAAACCGCTGTGCCACCAGGGGAGGCCCACTTTTTAAAATTTTAAAAGATAATCACAATCCTTTTTTTCATCACAGCATTATTTGCAATAAGCGAAATATAGAAACAGCATATGTATCCACAGAATACTTTGTGTTTTCAACTGGAGTGTAGATACAATGACAAGAAATGGATAATCTAATTTATTTAAACACCTCTCTATTGTTGGATATTAATTCCTTTTCATCTATTGCAAAGGTTATCACTGCAGAGTTTCGAATTTGTGTATTTCAATTATTTTATAAATAACATAAAACATTGATTCATCAGTTGGAAGTTATATTAGTGTTTTTTAATTTTTATATTGTAAGATTTATTTTTATTTATGTATGCATGCAAGAACTAGAGTGTAGGCCAAAGGTGAAGGGGATGTGGGAAGATGACTTACCAGAGGCAGAGTGGGAAGCAAAACAGGCAGATCTACTGAAATACACTGCTGAGGAGAGTGGCAGAAGAGACAGGAGAGGTCTGCTGTGCCATGTGTGTTAGTTCCCTGGCTGGGGATCAAACTCATGATGCCATGGTGGCTGGCGATAGCTTGATAGCACTGAGATCTTAACCCCTGTGCCACCAGGGAGGCCCCTATATGATTTTAATATTTCAATAATTTTATATCATTGAAGATTTGCAATGATGCAGTGTTACTGTCTAACTGGCTAGAGTCCATAATGATACTATTCTTCATTAACCATAGTTTTGTGATTAATATTTTATATATAATACATTTTGCCTTCTATGGAAGCTGTAGCAATGTATGATACTCCCAACACTATAAAATGAAAGTTCTTTCTACACACTTTTTAATAGTGAATGTCACTCAAGTTTTGTCAAGCTGGTGTACACATAAATTTCATTATTTAAGTATTTTATGATTTTATTGAAGACGAGTATTTTTTCATGATTGTTGTCATTTTCATAATTATTTAATGACTTTTCTATTCATTTTGTTTGACCATTTGTGACATATACTCTCATTAATTTCTCTAATTAGAAATGTCTCTAATGAGAAATGCTAACATTCAACATGCTCAGTGGTCAAACACCTTTGCAACAAATCTGTGTAGTTCCCCCTGGGTTGACTGCCTGTGGTCTACCTGCTATGTTCCCAGAGTTCTGACTCCTCCATCACTTTTGGATTTGGAAGAGGTATTGTACCACAGACATTAGGACTGAGTTCCCACACAAGTTAAAAAGTGCAACCTCAGAACAAGAAGCTAAAAACTGATTAGAGTAATTTCGACAAATGAGAAAGGAGAAGCACATTGGGACAGGCAGGGAAATACCATTTCTATTTCTTGATCAGATCGACATGGTTTTTAAACAGCATGTTGTTGATTTTTTCTAGCCTAATATTTTTATTTCTCATTTCTGCCCTAATATTGCACCTTAAAATAAATCATTGCCATCTAAGCTTAACCTCAGGCTCTCATTTCTAGGGGAATCTGAGTTAAAAAATTATATTGTTTCTCTTGATCTGTGTCTCAATTTATCAACTTATAAATATCATTATGTATTATGGCACTTAATTCCTTTCTGTTATATATGTGCTGGATATTTTTTGCATTATGCACTTTTCTATAAAGTTTACTATATTGTATAAATCTCATCACATAAAAGACAAATTATAGATATTATGGTGTGTCATTCTTTCCCTTTATAAATTCTAGATGTTTCCTATGTTGCTTGGGAAGATTTTCTCCATCCCATGATTGTTTTATAATCTCTACTAAAGTAGAATATATTTTCCACATTAATTCACCTGGAATGTAATTTTTTATGCTGATGGGAAGCAGAAAATGATTTAGACCCCAAAGGTGAACTTCTAATTTCATTTTCCAATACTTTTTGCTCAGCACTATAAAGTCTCTGGAATGCATGTCAGAAAAGTTGTGGAAGAATCTTACTCAAATTATCAAACCACTTTTTCTTTAATCCCAATACAAAAGACCAAAATTCATAACTCAGACCTATGTCAGACGAAAACCCTTCTGTGGATCAAATAATTTCCCTTGAACTTTCATTATAGGGAATTCACTTTCTTCTATAACTTTAATAATACTATGAAGCAGTATCTTGCTGAGTCACATTTACACAAATTAGTGGCATACTTTCTGTGGAGAAAAGGGTAGTTTAAATTGGATTACTTATAACTGACCTGCCACTAGAAAAAATTGTGTCAGCCAGACAAAATAAGCATCCCCTGGACAGATGCAACACTCTAGGTAAACCACTTGGTAAGTTCTCAGCATCTCTGTACCCAGAAAAGGCTCTACATCAGGACAAAAAAAGTCTCACTTTGGAAACAGAGGATGGAGAACAGGACGTGGTAGATTCTGCCTCATACCAGTGTCCACAGTGAGGTGCAGTAGTGCAGTGGACTACCTGCAGAGACCTTTGCTGGGAATCTATTGTAGACATAGCTGCTGATGTTGTCCCTCAAATAATTATAGGAGGAACGATATACTCTTTGAAGAAAAGTAAAAGAAAGCTTGAACATATTATGAAAACAAGAGAGGAATAAAGGTGTGTCATAGAAATGCTGAGATATTTTATGAGAGCTTCAAATTCCTTGGAGTCTCCTCAAATGGCAGAGATTTCCCTGAGAGAGTTTCATTCTGTTATTTTGTGCTAAAGATTAAATGCAGCAATCCTGCACTCCGATTCTGTTTTTGTTATTTACTTTTAATATTCTAAATAGATTTTTAAATTCAATGTATTTAATGGTGCAATTTGATTATCATACCATACATTCAGATAGCATATTGTCATGCACATTTATGATTTGCTTCCCCCCACAATTTATACTCCAATCCTAGTTCCAATCTTTTCTTCTCCCATTCAGTGACCATGCTTTTATTTAAAGATATGTATCCCTGAAAAGTATGTCTCTGTTTTAATGCTAGTTCATTACTTTTAACTAATATATATAGATACAGATATACAAACACAACCACATAATACTTTTACTTTTCTATCCAATGAGTTACTATTGGATTCCCCATTTTTCTACACTAAAGACTTTGTTAACTCTTTGTCGTTTCCATATGGTTATATAATTTTCTTTCCTGCTTTGGCTTTTCTTAGCATGGTTAATTTTCTCACTATTGAGATACCATTTTCCAAAGTGTGAAACCATATCTACATAGATATCCTTGTGGATATATCTATGAGAAAGAAAGAAAGTTAACATAATCCATAATACACTTTTCCATCTAAGGTCTCTGATCTCAGGAACCAATTTTTAATCCACTCATAAAATTTGCAAAACTGGACACTGAATCTTCAGTATAGACATCCTGCTCCCTAGTAGTGTCCATTTCTAATACTATTGATAAATCTACTAGAATAACTTATGCCACTAACCAGCTTTATTTTATCATAGTATATTTTTCCTTACAAGATGAATTATCTATTTTTGTTTCCATTGCCCTTCCCCATATCCCAAAGTTTCATTTCAGAGCTTGCCACTGAAATAATTAGTGCTACTGATTTTCATGTCTTACCTAATGACGATCTTCCTATCTGGAAAAAAAAATCATATTTTTTTTAGTTTATTGTAAAGTCTGTCAGTGGGAGTCATTACTGACAGGTATTCTATATGAACACACTCTGGGCATCTAGCTTTGAATGCACATTTATTACAATGCTAGTATCTTGATACCTTGCAAATTTGGGATAAGATGAGACACCCAGCCCCTCTGCACTCCCCCAAATTTTACAGTTGTATGATAATGAAATCATGGACTTAGGTTGCTGAGAAGAATGGGTTCTAATATAAAATACACTTTTAAAAAATACTTCATTTCTAACATTAGAATTACATTAAAATATATTGCATTTAAAGGAAGATGAAGAATCCTACCTCTTTAGTTTCTCAAATAAGCACCAGAATAGGAGGAAGAAAATGAGGGATATAAAGGATCAACAAGTAATTTAGATTCTTTACCAGTTTCCATGGAAAACATAGTGTATAAATCTAAGAGAAAATGCATTTTAAAAAATTCAGGTTTTCCTTGGCCTTGACGCTTTCATTGACGCTTTCACTGTTGCTTTCTTCAACACAATGTATAAAACAGTCAAATTGGCAGAATGTTGGCATCACATGTAAAGACTTTTATTAACTTTAATGCAGGGTAGTCATTGTATAGTAAATAGAGCCAAACACATTTCCTTTTAAAAAGAAAAAAAATGATTATTGACATAGACTGATATGAACTTGTTCCATAAATTGTCAATTTGAAAGATATTTATACAGGGTGACTCTGTGCCTTCAGCTCCTCAGATGCCTTCCATGCTATTCCCCTGGAATTTCTCTTCTGACCCCTAGTCACTGAAGATGAATGACTCTTCCAGGTTGTCCCAACAGAGTCAATAGCAGTCTTAATAACCTTCAGCATGGGTCCTCTGGGACTCTGAGCCTTGACAACAAAAATGCACTTTGAATTCTTGAGTCCTTGATTTTCTGACAGAGGAAAGGTAAGGATGTGACACTTGGCACTTGATTCTCAGCCTTCAGAGCTGTACTGTACACACACACACACACATACACACACACCCCTCTAATTCCTCTACTGCAGAAATGCTCATAATTCCACAGCACAGTGCTGTCAGGGGTTAGTTTCTTCACATGACATTTCCGTTTGATGTGTATTTCAGCAGATGATATTTTCAATGGTTGCTCACATCTTAGCAAATCCCATATCATATTTGAAAATTGTATTTTCTTAAAGATTTATTTATTTATACATATAAATGCTGGGATATAGGTCAGAGGTACAGGGGTGGGGGTGAGAGGATTCACCAGAGAGAGTGGGGAGCAGCACAGGTGGAGCTACTGAAATACACACTGAAGGAAGCAGCGGGCAAGACAGGAGAGGTCTGCTGCTCCATGTGTGTAGCTCCCTGGCCAGCTGGGGATTGGACTGGTGTTGCAGGGGCTGGCAATAGCTTGACAGCACTGTGTCTTTAACCCCTGTGCCACCAGGAGCTCCCTATATTTGAAAAAAAGTTAATGGGTATTTTAATTTTAATGTCATATTATTTGATTTTTTAAAGATTTATTCTTCTCACTCATGCACCTGATACTCATTAGATTTGCTTTTATCTTTCCCATTGACTGCATCAATATTTATTTGGCTACTTAAATAAAACTTGGTTGAGCACATATTTAATGTGAGATTCCAAGAAGTGAGTTATGGATAAGATAGTGTCCCTGACACAAATTAGATTTATATATAGGTGTCCAGGAAAAACCAAACAAACAATACACAACTTACACCAGTGAAATCAAGAGAATATTCTGGTGGGGGGGCTTCCCTGGTGGCACAATGGGTTAAGCACCACACTATGAAGCAGTCCACAGCCTCTGCAGCATGAGTTCAATCCCCAGCTGGCCAGGGAGAAACCCACACAGCACAACAGATCTCTCCTGTCTCGCCCGCTGCTCCTCTCAGCAGTGTATTTCAGTCAGTCTGCCTATTCTGTTCTCCAGTCTGTCTCTGGTGAGTCCTCTCACCTCCTGCATCTCTGGCCTATACCCCAGCTCTTATATGCATAAATAAATAAATATTTTTTTTAAAAGAAAGTATTCTCAGATCTGCTAATTCTGAGTAAAAAATAAATCTAATAGGATAAATTGTTTAATTAAAGAATTGAGAAGTAAGTAATTCTGGCAGAAGGAATCTCAGACATGTGAAAACTGCGGCATGAAAGAAATTGCCAATGTAACAAACTACAAAGACTGTCAAGTTAATATGTGATGTGTTAATATGTGATGTGTTAGGTATGAGAGCAGAGAGAAATGAAGTTAAAAAATATGGTAAGTAATAGAAATTATAGGACACTGCTATAAACTTCCTTACAAATAATTTGTGATTTATCTTTGTATGCGATAAAGTGTGCTTTGGGAGGATGTAAAAGAATAGGTAAGCATGTAAAAGACAGGAGATATAAAGGTGATTTGAGTCAATTTTAATAATTTATCCAAGCATTAATAAGATGTCCGTACCTCTAGCAGAAATAGAAATTAGAGAAGGGTATCTCTAACCTGTTTTAAGTAGATTTTTTCTATAGGATATTTGTAACTTTTTATTTTGAAATAACTTTAGATTTCCAGAAGATATTCAAAGATAGCACACAGTTACTGAACACCTTTTACTATGTCCTCACATTGTAAACATTTTATATAATACTTTAAATAATTAATTACTTAAAATTAAGAGGTTAACAATGGTATTAGTTCTCAACCAAACTAGACACTTTGCTCCAATTTCTAAAGTTCTACCACTAGTGTTCTTTTTATTTTCCAGTATGCAATCCAGGATACCTGTTCTATTTAGCTATCACATCTCTTGTTGCTTCCAATCCATGAGAGCTCCTCAGTCTTTGTCTTTTATGACACTGACACTTATGAAGAATAGTGACAATACATTTTGATATTTTTTCTTTCTAGTTTTTTTTCAATTAAAGTAATATTAGTTTATAGCACTATATATCAGATCCAACCTTTGTAGATGTATGTTATCACATCACTTTCCATCACAAAATCGGCCACAGTCCTTCATCACAGTTAATTGGACCACTTCCTCCCTTCTATGCGCTCCTCTTCACCCCTCTGACTTGTTTTATAGTCAGATTTGTACCTTGTAATCTTAGTTTAGATTTGACTAACCCATTGTTTCTTTACATTCCACATAAAAGTGAAACCATGAAACAAACAACAACAAAAAAAAGATTTATTTATGCATACAAGAGCTGGGACACAGTCCAGAGATGTGGAGGGTGAGAGGATTCACCAGAGACAGAGTGGGGAGCAGAACAGGTGGATCTATTGAAATACACTGCTGAGGGGCACAGCGGGTGAGACAGGAGAAGTCTGCCATGCCATGTGTGTTGCTCCCTAGCTGTCTGGGAAATGAACCCGCACTGCAGAGGCTGCAGGCAGCTTCACAACGCTGTGCTCAAACTGCTGCACCACTGGGGAGACCCTGACCTTTTGTTTTATTTATCTATATACGCATTTCTAATTTTCTGGATACACATAGGAGTCAACAACTATTGTCCCTGTCTTGTCTTTTTTTTTTTACATCTACATATTTAATAATAATTTTATTTATGTCAAAAATAACCCAGGCACTTTATATTATTATTGAGGTTTTATGTTATACTATGTTACTCATTTTTTTTGGGGGGTGGAGTTCTTTTTAAGTTGCTTCTGTTTCCTTTTTGTTATGACAAGTTTTTGTTGTATTGTTTTGTTTCGCTTTTAACCAATTTCTTATATTTGGCAAGAGAAGCTATTCCAGGCTTATTTATGTGTTATTTTTCCCTGCTTTTGTTCTATAATTAACCAAGGAACACTGCCTACTTTCATTTCAGAAGAGTATTTCAGAAGTGAGAGAGAGGTATACTTGCTACTGTGATGTCACTCCAAGGATTGCCAGTGGACAGGACCAGGAAATATAAGTTTTTTTTTTTTTATGCTGATACACACATACACATACAGATGCAGACACATTTATCCATCCAGCTATAATTATGTGTGTGTTAGTATGCAGTATATGTCAGTATACAGTGCATATACACATGGACATCTTCGACTCCCAGTTTGGTACCATAACAATCATTGTAGCATTCTCCTTTTATGTATGTTGAAATAAAATCCCCAACCTCATTATCTATAACATATGTATTTACATAATAAACCTGGTTACATGTAAAGTAGCTTCACAATTGCTTATATGTAGCATGGTGAGAAACAAATTTACCAGCCAGAATACAGAATTTATATTCAATCAGATGTTGACTGTGAGGAGTTAATAAAAAGAAAAAAAGGAAACCTAGTCTTCCTATTTTACTGGCTGGGTATTTGCAAATGCCATTGACTAAGAGGTGAAATTTTGAAGGAAAAGCAAATGATGTAAAATGAAATTAATTTTGGATATATTTAGATTGAAATGGACACATTTTACAAAAAAAAGCATGAGGCATTTTGAGATATTGTCCAAAGATTAGATAACAGATAACAAGTAAATACCTATGATTTTTTTCTAAGATATTAAATGCAGTATATAAAGTCAGATGTTGAGAAAATTATTAAAAGAGTCCTATGTTCTATTCAAACATGCATGCTCTGGAAGGAAAAACCACTGACTGTAATCACATCTTCTGAAATACAAAATAACCCATGTAAAAGCTCTATTTATAATAGATATTTTCAAATATGTATACATAAAATGAGCTACATTTAGATTTTCTGTCCCTGGATATGATTTAATGCATAAACAATTTATTTTTAATAGATTTAAATATTTAAGGTTATATTAGCTTGTATTGTTGAGATAACAAATTACTATTAAATAACTGGTATAAACAATTCAAATTTACTGTCTTATCATGCTGAGGTCAAAAGTCTGAAATTGGTTGGCAAGCCTACATGATTTCTGAAATTCCTAGGGACGGGACGTTCTTTTCCTTTTCTAACTTCTAGCATTTGTCTACATTGCAAAACTATGAGCCCTACATCACTTCAACCTATGTTTCTAATGTCACAACTCCTTCTAATTATGGCATTGAGAGTTACCCTCATCTATGGGGCCCCGTGATAGATGAGGTCCATTTGTATTATTCAGAATAATTTACCAAAGAAAGTATTCATATCTGCAAATTTCCCTTTGCTGTGTAAGATTAAACATTCCAAAAGATCTCTGGGCTCAGAATATGGGCAGCATTCCACTGGTGAGAAAATTATTCTACCTGGGCCTCCCCGGTGGCGCAGTGGTTGAGCGCTGGGTTGCGAAGCTGCCCGCGGCCTCTGCGGCGCCGGTTCGATCCCCGGCTGCTCCCCGGCCACCGGAGGAGGGTCCCACATGGCGTGCAGACCTCTCCTGCCGCCCGCTGCTCCCCTCAGCAGTGTACTTCGGTCCTTCTGCCTGCTCTGCTCCCTGCTCTGGCTCTGGTGAATTTTCTCACCCTCCCGCTTCTGACTGTACCCAGTGCATGTATAAACAAAACAAACAAACAGACCAGCAAACAAATAAATAAAGCATGCCTCTATACAAAAAAAAAAAAAAAGAAAATTATTCTACCTATCACAAGGCATTAGAATTTTGAATATACATTAAAGCAATGTTCACTGCTCTAAAAATCTCCGAATGGTGTAAGACAACAGAACTGAATTTTTTCAGCTACCTAAAGTACAAATCAGATGTTTCTTATAGTCAGGCCATTCTCCAGCAATGCAGTGATTCAGTGATGAAGGTTCCTTCCATGCAATGGCTCAATCCTCTTCAAGGGACATTTCCAAGTTAAGAAGAAAAAGAGAAGGTGTGGAATACATATCCCCTGGGAAGATATTAGCAGGCCAGACAGTGATGTAGTGTCTATCACTGCTGCTCACATTCCAGAGGCCAGAACTGAGTGACATGTTTTTACTTTAACTGTAAAAAATAGGAAATTAGAATAGTCGGGTAGCAGCTACAAGAAATCTTGAGTTTGGTGAATAAATAATTGGTCAATGTGTTCATAAATAAAGAAAAAAACATATCAGCATCTACTAAACAAATATAAGCTTAATCATTTAGTAAAAATATTAATAGAAAATAAAATGGAATATTTCTAAATGGCGCAATTGTTGCCTCCAGTTCCATCCATGTTATCACAAATGTCAAGAGTTCATATATATATATATATATATATTTATATATATATACACACACACACATATATGTGTGTGTATGTATTTTATAGCTGAATAATCAATATAATGATAAAACAATTATCTCTAATAAAAAACTTATGGGTATTTTTCTATTTACTAATAATTCATGATTGATACAAGCCTTCCTAGGAGTTCAAAGAAACACAGGTAAATTATTAACTTTTTGGAAAAAAACACACTACAAAATTTGAACTTAATATATAATATTAGAAAATACTACATACACCAGGGGGAAAGGAGTAGAATCAAAACAAGAGTGGTGGGAACTGAATGGAGAGTACAACCAAGATGAAAATGCGTACATTGTGCAAAAATTAAAAACAATGAAAAATATATAAAATAAAAAATATTACATACATATAAGATCACATGTATTTGTTCCATACAGAGGACCAACTATTCAACATTGCATATTTGGAAGGGTGGTTTTGTATAAGAATTGTTCTTTTTCTGGAAAAATAGTTGCTTTCATTTGTAATCTAATTTTTTTTTCTGGAAATACATGATGATTTGTTCTCCTAACTCATTCTTCTACTAATGTCAGACTATTTACCCCACTTCTACACAAGCAATGGACGTAGGGAACACCCTGTCAACTACTCATGGAACAAAGGTATTGTATCGCTGAAAATTTATGAAGTTTGTGTAAATCATATTTAGGAAAGAAAACAATTAAATTATTTTGATTGTGGTGTCTTCATCGTTCAAGGTTGTGGGACCAAGCCTAAATAAGTTCATAAAACATTGTTTCCCTATCAGTCTTGTGTAGGTTTTGGGAACTTAAGGATTTGTAAAGATTAAATGCAAAGGAAGAGCACTGTGTAATCAAGCAGAATTATGATATTGTACCATAGATATGTCTTAAAATGTATGTAACAGCTGTCTCTGACACTATTCTTTCCCCTGCTAATATTGCAAAATCTGATAGTTTATTAAAAATAAAACCAGAGGGTCTCACCGGTGGTGCAGTGGTTGAGCGCCGGGTTGCAAAGCTGCCCGCAGCCTTTGCAGTGCCGGTTCGATCCCCGGCTGCTCCCCGGCCACAGGAGAAAGGTCCCACATGGCGTGCAGACCTCTCCTGCCGCCGGCTTCTCCCCTCAGCAGTGTGCTTCGGTCTTTCTGCCTGCTCTGCTCCCCGCTCTGGCTCTGGTGAATTCTCTCAACCTCCCCACGCTTCTGACTGTACCCAGTGCTTGTATAAATCAATCAGTCAATCAATCAATCAATCAATCTTTAAAAAAAAAGATTCAAATTAGGCTTAAAAAAAAAAACAGAAAATCAGCCTACGTAGCATGCAGTGGATTAATTTGATATTCAAATGCTTTATGAATGATATTGATCCAATTATATGGGAAAAGTTTAAAAGACAAAAATGACTGCTAGATTTGCCACACTATGTGGAAGATAAAATAGTCTCTAAGGATATTTCTTCTTGCAAAGCATGGTTAGTCAAAAAAAGAGGAAAAACAAACAGAAAAATATGAGAATGTATACTTTCCTCAAGTTTTGTAAAGGAAACATGCAGAGCTGTTGAGAAAATTAGGACAATTGTAGTTACTTATTTTATTTACTTATTTCCCATGGTTTTCTTCATTATATTGTATTTGCTTTATTTAACTTATGGTTTGTTTGTATTATTCTCATGATATAGTATCTGTTGTTTTAGTTATATATGGTGTCTGGCCAATACATATTTTTATTGGGTGTATTTTTTGTTGATATGTTTGTTTGTATGTTTGTTTATGTCTTTTATTGTGGTAACATTAGTTTATAGCACTGTATATGAGTGAGAGTGATAGGATCTCACCTTTTTTTTTTTTTTTATAAATTTTATTGTTATATTCCCCATACAATTGCAGCCCCCCATTCTGACCCCAATCCCTCCCCTCCCGCCCCCGCCCCCCTAAAAGTGTCTCTGGTTCATAGTTTTTTGTTGATTTTGATTTTCACTTTCTTATAGTTAATCATTTTCCTGGTCCCTTATTTAAGTTTTCTAGATTCCTGCTATGAGTGAGACCATCCGGTATTTTTCTTTTTCTTTTTGGCTTATTTCGCTGAGCATGATCCCTTCCAGCGCCATCCATGTTGCAGCAAATTGCATGTGTTTATCTTTTTTGAATGCTGAGTAATATTCCATGGTATATATGTACCACATCTTCTTGATCCAGTCATCTATTTTTGGGCATTTGGGTTGTTTCCAAAGCTTAGCTATTGTAAACAGTGCTGCTATAAACATAGGGGTGCAGGTGTTCTTTGGAATTGATGTTTCTGTGTCCTTTGGGTAAATACCTAGGAGTGGAATTGCTGGGTCATATGGAAGCTCTATGTTTAGTAGGTCCAGAAATCTCCACACAGCTTTCCACAGTGGTTGGACCAGTTTGCACTCCCACCAACAGTGCAGAAGAGTTCCTTTTTCTCCACACCCTCGCCAACATTTGTTGTTGCTAGTTTTTTTAATATGTGCCATTCTCACTGGTGTAAGATGGTATCTCATGGTAGTTTTGATTTGCATTTCCCTGATGACAAGTGATGTTGAACATTTTTTCATATGCCTGTTGGCCATTTGCATTTCCTCTTCAGAGAAGTTTCTTTTTAGCTCTTCTGCCCATTTTTTGACTGGATTATTTTCTTTGTTGTTGTTGAGTCTCATCAGCTCTTTGCAGATTTTTGTGATCAGTCCTTTATCATTAGTGTTGGGTGCAAAAATGTTCTCCCAGTTGGTGGGGTTTCTCTTTGTTTTTGTTATTGTCTGTTTTGCTGTGCAAAAGCTCTTTAATTTGATATAGTCCCAGCTGTTTATCTTTGCCTTCACTATCACTGCTTTGGGTGATGTGTCTGTAAAGATGTCTTTGATGTGCAAATCACGTAGTGTTTCGCCTATATTTCCTTCTATATATTTTATGGTTTCAGGTCTTATGTCTAGTTTTTTAATCCATTTTGAGTTGATTTTTGTGTATGGTGTGAGGTGGTGGTCAAGCTTCATTCTTTTGCATGTAGCGACCCAGTTTTCCCAGCACCATTTATTGAACAAACTTTCTTTGCTCCAATGCATAGTCTTTGCTCCTTTGTCAAAGATTAGTTGACATAAATCTGTGGGTTTATTTCTGGATTTTCTATTCGATTCCATTGGTCTGTATGTCTGTTCTTGTTCCAATACCATGCAGTTTTGATGATTATGGCTTTGTAGTATAGTTTGAAGTCTGGGAGTCTGATGCCTCCATTCCCTTCTTTTTTTTTCAGGAGAGCTTTGGCTATTCGGGGTTTTTTGTGATTCCATATGAATTTCATCAATAATTGTTCTATTTCTTTGAAGAATGACATTGAAATTTTGATTGGAATAGCATTGAATCTGTATATTGCTTTTGGAAGGATGGCCATTTTAATAACGTTTATTCTTCCAATCCATGAGCAGGGGATGTCTCTCCATTTCTTTGTGTCTTCTTCTATTTCTTTTAACAGTGTTTTATAGTTTTCTTTGTATAGGTCCTTTACCTCTTTTGTTAGATTTATTCCCAAATATTTGATTTTTTTTGTTTCAATAACAAAAGGGATGGTCTTTTTGATTTCTTCTTCTTCAGATTTATTGTTTGTGTATAGGAAGGCTATTGACTTTTGCGTGTTGATTTTGTATCCTGCCACTTTACTGAACTGATTGATGAGTTGAATTAGCTTTTCTGTGGAGTTTTTGGGGTTCTCTATGTATAATATCATATCGTCTGCAAATAGTGATAGTTTGACTTCTTCTTTTCCTATTTGGATTCCTTGGATGTCTTTCTCTTGTCTTATTGCCCTGGCTAGGACTTCCAGTATTATATTGAAAAGCAATGGTGAGAGTGGACATCCTTGTCTTGTTCCAGATCTTAATGGAATTGCTTTCAGCTTTTCACCATTGAGAATGATACTGGCTGTTGGCTTGTCATATATGGCCTTTATGATGTTGAGGTACGTTTCTTGTATCCCAAGAATTTCAAGGGCTTTTATCATGAATGGGTGTTGCACTTTGTCGAAAGCTTTCTCAGCATCTATTGATATTATCATATGGTTTTTATATTTCTTTTTGTTGATGTGTTGGATAACGTTGATTGATTTTCGGATGTTAAACCATCCTTGTGCCCCTGGAATGAATCCAACTTGGTCGTGGTGAATTATCTTATGGATACATTGTTGGATTCTGATAGCTAAAATTTTATTGAGGATTTTTGCATCAGTGTTCATTAGGGAGATTGGCCTGTAGTTTTCCTTTTTTGTGTTGTCCTTGTTCGGTTTTGGTATTAGTGAAATGTTGGCTTCATAGAACGTGTTTGGTATTGTCCCTTCCTTCTCAATTTTTTGGAAGAGTTTGTGAAGGATAGGCACTAATTCGTCTCTGAATGTTTGGTAGAATTCATTTGTAAATCCATCAGGTCCTGGGCTTTTGTTTTTGGGGAGGTTTTTTATTACGATTTCAATTTCGCTAATTGTAATTGGTCTGTTTAGGTGTTCTATTTCTTCTTTATCTAGCTTTGGGTGATTGTAGAGTTGTAGGAATTTGTCCATCTCCTCTAGATTGTTAAACTTGTTTCCATATAACTGTTCATAGTAGTTACTGATTATTCTTTTGATTTCTGCTGTGTCCGTTGTGATTTCTCCTCTTTCATTGATGATCCTGTTTATTTGTGCTTTCTCCCTTTTTTCCTTTGTGAGCCTGGCTAGGGGTTTGTCTATTTTATTGATTTTTTCAAAGAACCAGCTCTTGGTTTCATTGATCTTTTGGATTGTGTTTTTAGTTTCAATTTCATTTATTTCTGCTTTGGTTTTTATTATTTCTTTTCTTCTACTGGTTTTGGGGCTTTTTTGTTGTTCTTTTTCTAGATCTTTGAGCTTCGAGATTAGGTTGTTTCTTTGCGTTCTTTCTTGTTTCTTGATGTGAGCTTCTATTGCTATATATTTTCCTCTTATTACTGCTTTTGCTGCATCCCATACATTTAGGATATTGGTGTCCTCCTTATCGTTCAATTCAAAAAATTTTTTAATTTCTTCTTTGATCTCCTCATTAGTCCAGTGGTCTTCCAGTAGTGTGGTTTTTAATCTCCATGAGGTAGGAAAGTTCCTTGCCTTCTTTTTATGGTTTATTTCTAGTTTGATGCCTTCATGGTCAGAAAAGATGGTTGATATGATTTCAATCTTGGTGTATCTGTTGATGTTTGTCTTGTGCCCCAGTATGTGATCGATCCTGGAGAATGATCCGTGTGCGCTTCAGAAAAATGTGTACTCCGTTTTTTGGGGGTTTAGTGTTCTATAGATGTCTGTTAAGCCCAATTGCTCTAGGTCTTTATTTAGAGCTTTGGTTTCTTTACTTATTTTTTGTCTTGTTGATCTATCCATTGTTGATAGTGGGGTGTTGAAGTCTCCCACTATGTATGTGTTTTCTCTGATGTCTGTTTTCAGAGAGGACAACAGTTGTCTGATATATTTTGGTGCTCCTTCGTTTGGTGAGTATATGTTAATGAGTGTTATTTCTTCTTGAAGTATTGTCCCCTTGATCATAATGTAGTGACCGTTGGGGTCTCTTTTTATCTTTTTGAGTTTGAAATCTGTTTTATCTGATATAAGTATAGCTGTTCCTGCTTTCTTTTTTGGTCCATTTGCTTGTAGGATTGTTTTCCATCCTTTAACTTTGAGCCTATTTTTATCTTTTGTAGCTAAATGTGTTTCCTGGAGACAGCAAAAGGTTGGGTTTTGTTTCTTAATCCAGGCTGCAACTCTGTGTCTTTTTATTGAAGAGTTTAGTCCATTTACATTTAGAGTTAATATTGATATGTTAACATCTGTATTTGCCATTGTGTTTGTCTTTCCTTTGATTTTATTTATTTATTCTTTTAATAACTTTTTTTTTTTTGGCCTTCTTTCATTGTTATTCATCCCTCTGAGGTTCTGGCTTTAGGATTCCTTGTAGTATTTTTTGGAGTGGGGGTTTAGTTGCAATGAAATTCCGGAGTTTCTGTTTGTCTGGGAAGGTCCATATTCTTTCTTCAAAGAGGAAGGAGAGCTTTGCGGGATAGAGTATTCTTGGTTGGCATCTGTTTTCTTGGAGTCTGTTGACTATGTCCCTCCACTCTCTCCTTGCCCGTAGTGTTTCTTCGGAGAAGTCTGATGTCAGCCTGATTGGTTTTCCTTTGAATGTTATCTGTTTCTTCCCTCTTGCCAGCTTCATTATTTTTTCCTTGTCCTGGATTCTTGGGAGCTTTACTATTATGTGTCTTGCTGTATTTTTCCTTTCGTCGTGGAAGTTTGGTGTTCTTCTTGCTTCTTGTATATCAATTTTCAGCTCCTTCTTCACATTTGGGAAGTTCTCTTCAATTATCTCTTTGAATATTTTCTCTGTTCCTACATCTCTCTCCTCTCCTTCTGGTATTCCTATAACTCTTATATTTCCTTTCCTCATGGAGTCAGATAGTTCCCGAAGTCTTTCTTCGTTCTTTTTCCTTCGTACTTCTCTTTCCTTTTCTGTTTTGGTTCTTTTTATTTCTGTGTCTTCAAGATTACTTATTCGTTCTTCCATTTCATCTATTCTGCTTTCATTGCTTTTCCCAGAATTCTTTAGTTCTTCCATTAATTCTTTGATCTCCTGCATTTCTTTTACTTCCCTCTTTAGGGACTCAATTTCTTTCTTCTGACCATTGTTTTCCCTCTCTAGGGACTCAATTGCATTCTTCTGATCGTTGATTATTTTTCCCTTATCATTGTTTTCCTTTATGACTTCTGTCAGTTTTTTAATCACGGCAATTTTAAATTCTCTTTCTGGAAGGCTCAGAAATTCTTCCAAGTTATTGTCGTTGCAATCTGGGGGCTGGCTTTCTTTTTGTGGTGTGCTTTTTCTCTGGAGAGTTGCTAGGTTGCGTGTGGTTCTTCTCCTCCCTACTGTCTGTTTTCTAATTTGCCGTATGCGTTGGGACACTGTGTTGTTGGGACTTGCCGGCATCTTGGGTGGGCTTCTCTGTTCCCCTCTGGTTCTTCCAGGAGTCATCTGTCAGTTTCAAGCAGCCTTTACTGGAGAAAGGTCCCTGTTCTAAAATGCCGATGTGGGGACACACTCCCCTGTGCGCCTGGTCTGCCCCGGCGGTGGGTTCCTGCTCCCCTCTGGGCTTGGACTGCAGGCCAGAGGGGGTCTGGCGTGGGCGAACTTCCCCCGCTCACCTCTGGCTCCTGAGGAAGCCTTCTGCAGGTAGTCTTTACTGAAGAAATGTCCCTGTTCTAAAATGGTGATGTGGGACACACTCCCTGCGCTTCTGGTCTCAGGCACACTATTCTGCGCGCCTGGTCTGCCCCGGCTGTGGGTGCTCGCTCTCCCTGTGGGCTCAGACTACTTGTTCAGAAGGGGCCCGGTGTGGGCTAACTCCCCAGCTGGCCACTAGCTCCTTCAGGAGCCTGTGCTGGGGTCAAGTCGCTAGGTGGCACCAGAGATCTCTCCTAGAGCCCTTGGGGAGCTGATTTTCCACCCAGTGGGACAGGGAGCAGAGCGGGGATGGTAGGGTACACCTCAACGGCTTTGGGGTGCTGTGTCTGCCTTGTGCCCCACCGTCGTGGGGAACCCACGCCCCTAATTTCGTGCCCCGGGTCTCAGTTCCAAAGCCCTCAGTTCCAGGACGCGGGCTGTAGCCCAGATCAGTGGCGCGGGAATGGCGCCTTTTGAATCCCGCTCCCCTGCCTTGGCGCCTTGTTCCTGCTCACTCAGGGAGGGCCTCCGCCGTCTCCCCGCAAGCCTAGGTCGCAGGCGCAGGGCCCTGGGCAGCTGCAATCCGAGCGCCGCTTTTGCGCAAGCTTACCGGGCTGCCGGGGCTGTGTGCTGGTGCTGGTCTCCTCCTGGTGGGCGGGGCTCTCTTTAATGGCGCCTGGAGCTCACCTCCGCGGCGGATCCTGCAGGGTTCGCCTCAGCTCCCGTTCACGGGGTGTGGTGGCTGAAATAGTTCCTTTCCACTCACAGTCCCACTTGCTGCATCCGTTTTTCTTGTTGGGCGTTTTGGTTTGTTGTTTCCCTCGTCTCTGCCGGTCAGAGAGTGCCGCCTCTGTGGGCGGGGGAGGGGAGCAGGGTTCTGCGCTTCCCTCCCTTCTTGTCCTCTTTTATGGCAACTTTCTTCTTCGGGCAGTTTGCTGGAGTCGTCCGTTTATCTTCCGTGTCCCAGTTCTCACTGGGACCTGCCGCTTTTCCTCCCTATTAACTTTTTTTAATGGGAGATCTTACTCGCAGCGTCTCCTCGCCGCCATGTTGCTCCGCCCCTTTCCAGGATCTCACCTCTTCAGATGACTATTATCAAACTATATCTACGGAATCCATAGTCCTCACTACAGTCCTTTGGGCCACATCCATCATTAATCTTCACATTCCTCCTGCCCCTCTGATATCCTCAATTATATAGATTTCTAACGTTATTGATTTGTTTCTCTCTAATCCATTGCTTTATATTTCTGTATATTCCACATATAAGTGAAACCATCTGACATTTATTTTTCTCCTGATCTTATCATCATACCCTCCAGTTCCATCCATGTTGTCACAAATGACAAAATTCATGTCATTCTAATTCACTCATCGGCCGGCCCTTGGACAATTCGGAGGTTCCCAATGTGGTTATTGTAAATAATTCTGCAATGAGTATGGGAGTGGAAATGCATACATAGCTTCACATTGATTTTTTTTTTTTTATATTCTTTGGGTGAGGACTTATGGATGGAATTTAGAATGGATGGTTCATATGGTATATCCATTTTTAATATGTTGAGAAATGTCCATACTGGTTTCCACAGGGGCTAGACCAGTCTACATTCCCACCAACAGTGTAAGAGTGTTCCCTCTTCTCCATATACTCAACAACACTATAGGGCCTCCCCGGTGGCACAGTGGTTGAGTGCTAGGTTGTGAAGCTGCCCGCAGCCTCTGCAGCACCGGTTCGATCCCCAGCTGCTCCCGGAGGAGGGTCCCACATGGCACGCAGACCTCTCCTGCCGCCCGCTGCTCCCCTCAGCAGTGTACTTTGGTCCTTCTGCCTGCTCTTCTCCCTGCTCTGACTCTGGTGAATTCTCTCACCCTCCCGCGCTTCTAACTGTACCCAGTGCTTGAAAAAATAAATAAATAAATATTAAAAAAATTCTCTATATATACATATATATATATTTAATATAGTCAATTCTCATAGGTGTGAGATGTTATCTCATTTTGGTTTGATGTGTGTGTTTCTTGATGGTAAGGATGAACATGTTTTCATATGACTGTTACTCAATGAATGTTTTCTTTATACATGTGTCTATTTAGTTCTTCTGCCCACTCTTTAACCATTTTATTTGTTTTCATTTTGTTGAGTTGCATGAGTTCTTTAATCTGGAGATCAGTTTATCTCCAGATTAATGAGTTGTTAATCTGGAGATCAGTTCCTTATCACATGAATAATGTAGAAATATTTTCTCCCATTCAGAAGGGTTTGATTTTGTTTTAATAATTTCTTTCATTGTGAGAAGTATTTCTGGGTTTTTTTGTTAAGATTTATTTTTTTATGCATCAGAACTGGGGTACAGGCAGACCAGAAATGCAGGGGGTGAGAGGATTCACCAGAGACAGAGTGGGGAACAATACAGGAAAACTGACAAATACACTGCTGAGGGGAACAGCGGGTGAGACAGGAGAGGTCTGCCGAACCATGTGGAAGCTCTCTGGCTGCAGAGGCTGCAGCCAGGTTCAAAGTGCAGTGCTTAACCCCTTGTGCCACCAGGGAGTCCCCTGAAAAGTATTTTTGTTTGATGCCACCCCATTTATTTATATACTCTCTTGTTCTTGTTTTGGAGAAAAATATAGAACATCACTAAAATCAATGTTGTGGAGCATTTCACCTATAATTTAGAAAACCTAACTAAGGGACCAGGAAAAAGACTAACTATAACAAAGAAAAAATCAAAATCAACAAGCAACTATAAACCAGATACACACTATGGTGGGGACAGGTGGGAGAGGAAGGATTAGGGTCAAAATATGGGGGGTGCAATTGTATGGGGAATATAACCAAAATTAAAATGCATACATAGTGCAAAAATGTAAAAAATGATGTAAGAATTACATAAAATAAAATATTAAAAATATGTATTGATCTTAAAATCACTATAATCACACAAAAAGGAAAGTCACTGGACATTTGAGAAATATCCCATGACATTTCAAATTTACTTTATAATTTAAAAAAAAATGAGGCCAAATTATAACTTTGACATTGTATTTTGAAACTGGCTTTGGAGCCTTTCATCACAGTGATACTCATTATCCCAGCATTTGGACCTTATATATCACTATGGAGTTAAGGCATTTGGGGAAATTATCACTTTCAAATTATCAGTGCATTTCTTTCTTTTTTCCTTTTTATTAATAGTTATTGTTCATAATCTCTTCTTGTGCCTAAATCATAAATTAAACTTTTATCATAGTTATGTAAAAATAGAAAAAAAACACACATATCTACACCATATTTGTAGTCACACAAATATATGCTATCTGTACATTCAAGCTTTTTGTGCTGGTCTTAGAATTTAACAACCCTCTGCCATCAGGAAAGCAGGTATCATTGTTTATTAATCTACTTGGAAGCATCCCCCCTCCAAAAAAAATTCTTGAATGAAACACAAAAGCATTCCCGTGTTCTTCCATTGCTTTGGGAAAAGGGCAATGTAATATAACAGTATAATTTTTAGAAGCCATTTAGAAAGACTGCAATACTTCAATTGAAAGAAATAACTTAGATATATTGTTTTTCTTGTTTATTGCTACATATCCAGACAATATTGTTGGACATTAAAGTTTTTTTTTTGTTTTGTTTTTGTTTTTGTTACTTTTTTTTTTTACCAAGAATGTGAGAACCTCGATAAGTTTAGAGGTATTCTACACTGTGTGGAAATTAAGGGATCATCTGGGATAAAAATCTATTTTCTGAAGTTTTGTACCATACTTCAATTGCAGTCAGTTAACAATATCCCAAGACCAAAAAATTCTGATTTGAGTATCAAGTAATTCATCCTAAGTGTACAGTTGATTTGGATCACAAGGACTCAAAATTTGAAGTTTCAAGTTATATGTATTAAACTCGAATAACAATAATTAAGAATCATGAACTTCTCTTCAAGATTCTGCTTGGGCCTCCCTGGTGGCACAAGGGGTTAAGCACAGCACTGTGAATCAATTCCCAGCCTCTGCAGCACAATTAGATCCCTGGCCAGCCAGGGAGCAGCCACATGGTGCAGCAGACCTCTCCCATCTCTCCTGCTTCTCCCCTCATCAGTGCATTTCAGTCAATCTGCCTGTTTTGTCCCCCACCCTGTCTCTGGTAAAGTCTCTCACCCCCAACACCTCTGGCCTGTACCCCAGCTTTTGTATTCATAAATAAATAAATGTTTAAAACAAAGAATCTGTTTGACTGCTATTCTTGGCTGAGGGTTAGAATATGAACACTTCATGTCAGGAATATACATATAGACTGCAGATTCTCCCTAATAATACATGGAACGAATCCATGCGGGTGGAAATAAATGGTTTTGGCACTTACAATGTGACCTTAAGTAAATTGCTTAATCTCTTTTCTTCCTTCTTCCCTCCTTCCTTCCCTCCCTGCCTCCCTTCCTTTCTTTCAGATATATCATTGAGTATATATTTTGGTGATCTGTTTGTTTTTTTTTTGTTTGTTTGTTTATTTATCTGCTTAGAGTCTATTACCATGTTTGCTTATTTGCTTTCAAAATTGGCACAGTAAATGAGTCCCTAAGATACCTGCATGCACAACTTGGTTGACAAATATATTTCATACTAATACCATTTGGAATTTCAGCCTAATTTCTCCTAATGTCCAGGATCAATTATATTTATTAAGATGTGAAATACCTTCTTTCTTACAAACCCTTTGACACAAGAATCTCAAAGTGGGTAAACAGCGTATAATGTACTGACACTCACATAACTCCTGGGAAACTATCCTCACTCTGGGAATTAAATCTATAATCCTGCAGAGTTCAGGAATGAGAAGTACAAAATCCCCTAGTGAGCCTCTAGGACTAATGGAAATGAACCCTATGTACTTCTATCCTTGGTTTCTAATCTATTGTTTATCCTTTCAATGAGCATAATGCTATGCAAAGGGGTTAAAATGAACAATGGTAAGTGGAAGATGGCAGTCCATCCTTGAGAACTATTACTTCTGAGCAAGAGCTACTCATGAGCCTTCAGCATTGTATAGTTCTACTACACTAGAGCACAATCACAGTGCCCATACTTGTATCCCCTTTATTATAAATTGGTCTGATATGCAAAATAAGATTCTATACCAGTGGATCTAAAACTCAGTAAATTCCTAGGTACTGCAGTTGGTCAAGGTCCTGAAGGCATAATCTGCAAACCAATGCCTATTCTTAGAATGAAGCACATGCTCTTGCAAGGTTAAGGGGTCAATGTTTTATTGCCACCAAATAGATGGTTTGATTCCTTGAAAAATGATGCCATATTGGACACTCAGCAACATCCTCTATGATTGACAGTTTGGACATTCAGTGTTGACAGTAGATAATATATCAATAGCTGTCCATTGGTAGCCTCTATTCCTGTAACAAAGACAAACTAATTCATCTACCAACATTTTGTGTCTGTTGCCAAAGACTGGCTAAGGGGAGCTAGTGGACCAAATGACTTATTTTCAGTGGCAATATTCTCACCAAACTAGTATCATGACTAGCATTGTGTTCATAGTGTTCTCCCTCCCCCTTCTCCCTCTGGCTCTGAAAGCTGATAATCTATGGTCAACACTCAAGGGTCGATTTTGAAGTTTGCCTTATCTGACCCTGTGTTTTATTTTTCTATATTCTACATATATGTGACATAATTTAGTATTTATCTATCTTCTTCTCACTAATGTTGTCCAATCTAATCTCTGCCATGTCTATTGATGTTGCTGCAAACGCTATGAGTTTATCATATTTGATTGTTGTGTTAGTATGTGTACCATATCTTCTTCATCCATTCATCATCTGTTTTGGGGCACTTAGGTTATTTTCATAGAATGGTTATCATAAATAATGCTGCTATAAATATAGAAATGCAAATCTCCTTTTGAATTACTGGTTTTATATTTTTTGAGTAGATTCATAAGGTAAATACTGACCAATTCTCTATCACTTAAGAAATTTCTAGTATTACAACCAATCACTCTGAAAAATAAACAGCCACTCTCTTTTCACTAGATAAACTGCTCTATATTAATGTAGTGTTGCAATGTATCCATATTTTGGTTTGAGTGTTCCTGGTATACAAACTGTCTTTTCAGTATGCACACCATATATATTTACTATTTACAGTGTCTGTGACTCACTGGTCTTACTTCAGCTAATTCCGAACTTGTGACACCTATATTAGTTTCCAATTGCTGGAATAACAAATCATCATAAAGCTGCGTATGTTTTTATCTCACAATGTTGTCATTAAACTATGAAAGTATAATATTTCTAATATTAAATAGCAATTTGTATTCTCTCATTCACTCATTCATTCATTTTCCAAGTCACATACTCCACTTCACGTCACAAGTGGCCAGCACCTGTCATGGCAGCTCAATGCACAAGGTGAGACCCAACCTTGGTTATGATGCCCTTCCACAGCAGGTTACGCTCACACCCACAGCCATGCATGCTTACTCAGACTGGGACAAGTGAGCCCTACAAATATGTCTAAGGTACACATCGTTCAGATGTGAGAGCAAACTAGATTACCAATAAGTACCTATGCAGAGATGGCTAGAGCATACAAACTCCATATAACCCATGGCCCCTGACTGGAATTGATTTCTTTTCTCATCAACCTTTTAATGAAGTCACTTGGATTAAATTTTATTACTGTGGGATCTGCTATAGTTCTCATCCAAGGGTAATTTTGGTCACATTGACCCTCTGAAAACACCATTCATTATCATGAGAAGTTTAGGGAAAGAATATGCTTCTGGTATCTAGTAGTAGATGATCCAAAACATCCTACAATGTGCATTATAGCATCCTACAAGACAGAATTATGTCGAAGCACAAATAGGACAGTATTGGAGAAACCTTGTCCCAATTCATTTATATGCTTTCTGAATGATATGTCAGCCATGTCATATATTCATAGCATACATATATGAATATAAAATTTATAGTATAGGACCTCCCTGGTAGAGCAGGCAGTTGAGTGCAGCGCTGTGAAGCTGTCCACAGCCTCTGTAGTGCTGGTTCGATCCCTGCTGGCCTTGGAGCAACCCACATGGTGAGCAGACCTTTCCTGTCTTGCCTGCTGCTCCCCTCAGCAGTGCATTTCATCAGTCTGCCTGATCTGTTCCCTGCTCTGTCTCTGGTGAATCCTCTCACCCTCCTGCACAGCTAGTCTGTACCACTGCTCTTGTACTTAAAAAAAAAAAATATATATATAATATATAATGTTCCACATAATCTTTACTAAGTATACTGTCTCTAACTTTTGACCCAATAGAATTAACATAAACATCTGATATCTGCTTTTTCCTATAAATAAAATACAAAATAATTAAAATAACAGAGAATGTAATATATTTCCTTAACTTTTTTGAAAAAAGACAAAAACAAACATTTTACATATAATGAAATAAAAAATCATAATTTTAGACATTTTCAAAGCAAAGATAAATTATTCATTCCTAAATAACAGCAAATATCTTTCCTTCTAAAAGCAATCTAAAAAGTAATTATCATAAACATACAGTAAGCCAAAAAAAACAAACAAAAAGAATGAATAGAAACAATGAAAATAAAAGCCAAATGAAAGGCAAGGCAGATTTCCATCTAAAATAATGCCCCAGGTTCGTATGAAGATGAAGAGAAATAGTGCCAGAAGAGGAATAGAACAACATTAGACTAATGAAATAACTACATCACAACCTAAATACATTATTTACTTCTCTTGACTCTTTTTTTTTCATCCTTTGAATTCATAAAGATATATTTGCAAATAATAATAAAAATACTCCAGAAACTGGAAGAAAAAGTCAGCAAAGAAAGTCCACATGGAATGGAGGCATTATATAAAACTTTAAGTTGCTTTCAAGGAAATCTGTTCTTCAGCATTATTTGTAACTTATATAGGGCTGTGGGGAAAATAACTGTTCAATGGCTTGGGAGTTTATATAAAGACATATGAAATTGTTCCTGCCAAACTTTGAAAATTAAGTTCATTTTAAACTTAGAAATGATTAAATAATTTATTTGGGCAAAGGCAAAATTTTACTGCTTTGGATTTATAATGTCAAGGCATATACACACACACACACACACTCACACCAGCTAATTATGATTTGAGATGCAATATTGGATTAATAATAAAATCTTTGAACCCTTCACAATAATAGGCATGACAGTGAAAAAAAAAAAACTGAATCCTGCACCTATTATTAGATTAAAATATCCTTTAAAAGATAAAAGAAAATATCTTTTTCTTGTTAATTTCTTTTTTTTTTTAATAGAGGCATGTCATTTATTTATTTATTTGTTTGTTTGTTTCGTTTATACATGCACTGGGTACAGTCAAAATTGCGGGAGGGTGAGAGAATTCACCAGAGCCAGAGCCAGGAGCAGAGCAGGCGGAAGGACCGAAGTACACTGCTGAGAGGAGCAGCGGGCGGCAGGAGAGGTCTGCGCGCCATGTAGGACCCTCCTCCTGTGGCCAGGGAGCAGCCGGGGATGGAACCAGCGCCAAAGAGGCCGCGGGCAGCTTTGCAACCCAGCGCTCAACCGCTGTGCCACCAGGGAGGCCCTCTTGTTAATTTCTTAAATAAAAATTCAACAAAATCTACCTGTTTCCAATTATTTTTCTAGACAAAAATAATATAATATTTTGCAGTCATTCTCCTTAAGATTTGCACACAGATGAAATGTTAATCTTAAACATATTTCAAGAAGAGAACATGACACATGCACTTGCTGTTCAAATTGATTCTGCTGTTCTGTAACAAGTGATTTAATAAACTTCAAGAGCTTTTGCTTTGGAGCTTTGAGAACATTGGGTTTTGCTAGCAGAATTTTACTTAGTAAAGGTAAGTAAGAGTTTAAAGTGAGCAATACTGCCTTTATAATTTCATAACATTGAGAGATCCAAAAATTATCATTAAATTTTGCATGCTAATGAGAAATCTAAATGTGAAATAAACCATTTCACCTTTATAGCAGAATTACTCTTTCCTGAATTTAGAAAATCATTAAACAGATGATTGCTTTCATCACTACAGTTTTATTGATTCCTTACTATGTTATTATCCACATATTAGGAGCTGAGAGAAATGGGGAAAAAGTGAAATTTTGTAATTGAATGCTTATATTAATGTTAAGTGAATCTGCCTCATTCATGCACATGTTGGTTTTTGCTACTGTTTTTTTTTTTCATAGTCAATTAGCTTTTTCTTTTTTTTTTATCGCTGTCTCTCAAATTGATCACTCTCAATTTGCTCTCTGAAATAAGCAATGTGAGAGAACTCTTGGTTCTAATATTTAAATTATCAGTTCATATTTGATGTAACCATTATCCAAAACACAAGGCTTATTTTAACATGGAAAAAAGAAAGTTGTTGGAAGAGTAAAGGATTAAGAGTGCATAAAGCAGATGCTTAATTTCAGATCTGCTTGTAACCGTCTATGTGGTATTGGGAAGTTTGCATCATTGTGACACATAACTTGTTTACCCATATAGTGAAAGGATTGAACTAGAGTTGTCTTTCTCAAACTTTAAGGCATCTTTGAATCACTTAGGAAATCTTGCTAAATTTTAGATTTTGAGGAATTAAGTATGAGAGAGGTCTGTAAATTTTGCTTTTTTGACAACTTTCCCAGTAATGATGTTTGATCATTTGATGATCATGTTTCGTGGAATAAGGGACTGGATGATTTTTTTTTAAATTTTCATCCATAAATAACTTTCATTTATTTATATATTTAATATATCCTGAGAATGTCTTCAGTTTATCTGACTTGAATAATGAAACAATTTGTTAATTTTGTATTACGTTAAAACAATCTGCATAGATATAGTGGCCAACTAAATGGAAACAGTCATTAAACACCTTGACCTTTCATATTTTATGGAATTTAGGACTTCTGAAAGAATTTTACATATATGCTGTATCTAGCAGTTGAAAATTTTACCATGAAAATGTTCTTTGAAGCAAACATTAGATGTTTTGGTTCCATTATACTTCATAAAATTACTCTGAAAAGCAAAGCATGTTTGCATCAAAGTACTAATCTGCCAAAAAGACATGCTGCCTCTCTTATGAATTTCTAATTCTTGTGTTGTTTCAGGAGCAACTAATTTCAGATAAAATAACCTTGCAACATCATCATGAAGATTTACTTGTAGCTCATCATCTTGATGATCTGATACTGTAGTGAAGGCAGAGTTACTTCTCTATGGAACAGAAAGATATCTGAACACAAGTCTTTATTCCAGTTAAGTAAAGTTCATATAAGATCATCTAACAGAAATATAACTCCTAATGAACTTGGAGTTCTGAAATTATCCCTTTGTTAATTTCTGAGACATCTGTAAACAGCACTAAAATGGCAGGAAAATAACAGTGTGAGTGTGTGTGTATTTTCAATAAAGGAAAGAGGTATAATGGAAGATATGATTCTGAGACTGCATCAAAAATTCCTACCCACAGGTGAACACAACTTGGAAAATCCCCACTACTTAAATTTCAGCTGTATGAAGGGATAACTTGTAACTCTTACATTGCATAGCAAAAGAGATTTTGTAAATGTTTCTAAGATCCATGATTATTTATCTTGAAATTCATTAACAGGTTGATTACTTTGAGAGCAGTTGACTTAATAATGTAATTCATTTGAAAGATCAGAAAGGTTTTGAAACAAGAAAGATTCTTCTGCTAAATGGAAGAAGCAGAAAACCATTTTGTGAAATACCTATGATGATTTTATGTGACAAGTACTTTAAGGAGACTTCTAGGAGTTGAGAGTATTAGCTGGTTGACAGCCAGGAAGACAATGAGTCTTCAGTGCTATGATGGACATCACTGAATTTTATGAACAACTGGTGGTCTTGAAATAAGATCCCAGTCCCCAGACTAGGAGGGTTGTAAGGTAAATGATTTTCAGGCTTTTATGCCTGCCTGCCATTTCAAAAAGTTCTTTAAGGATTAAAATAAGTCAACTAATTATAACTAAGATCAAAGGAAAACAAGTTGTGTACCAAGAGAAAAAAGGTAATAATTTAAAAAATTAAAGACCTATTCAAACTACAAAGAACTCAAATGAAACATAAAGAAAGGGCCTGGATATACCAAAGGACATTGATTTTTACAAAGTCCTAGTTTTCTTCTCACCAACCCTACAGAATTCTGAATTTTTATATTCCAGAGAAATGTAACCATAGTGTCTCTATAATTGGAATATTGGGCATTATAGAGGGTGGACCAAGTTTGAAGACCAAAAGTTAGGATTGTAGAACCACCTTAATTCTGTCACAGCGGTTTTGCTTGAAGTGAGGAGACTGAGGTGGTATATTTCTGCCAAGACTGCTTAGTTCCAAAGATAGGAATTTGATAAACTAGCATATAGGTGTCTTACAAAGTAAAGGCTATGTTCTTATTACTTTGTCAGTATAGTCATCTGTTAATAATTTCTACCTATATCTTCAGAAAGTTTGACAGTCCTTTCGGTGCTTTGCTCTTAATTATTCATATAAAGCTAAGAGTCCTAGATGGTAAAGAAATATCAAGGGGAACAAGAACTCCAAATAAAAAAGAAAAACAGAAATGGCAGAACTCATATGACGCTGAATATAAAAGAATGAATTGCCTTAAAATTATGAAAAAAATAATTAGTATTCTATATCCACAGTACTATTAAATGTATTATGAGGGGTAGAATAAGGACATTTCTGACGTTCAAATTTTTCAGACTATACCTGCAATACACCATTTTTTAGCTTCCTAGAGAATAAAGGTAAAACACAAGGTGGGGAGAAAATAAACTGTATATAAGAATATTAAATAACTTTTGAAGATTTTTGGAGAAAATGATGATATATTCATAGGAAATTAAAGATATAAAATACAGAATTTATAAAAGAAGTACATTGATTTAAATTATTTGGCTCAATAATGTTCACCATTTTCTATCTTTAATATGTATATGAATTAACTAGCATAATAAAAAGAAAATAGGAGCTTAATCTGTTGTATAAAAGTTTAAAAATAGTCTTATTATCTGAGTTAATCAAATTACCACGTGGAATAGCTTTAAAAAGTAAGCAAGGAAGAAAATAATAGTTTCTAGGAAGTAAGACAAAGGATACAGAATGGATAAAGCAGAAAATTTCTTCTGTCTAATAAAATTACATAGTAATAGTTGATTTTCTTTATATGTGTAGTCATGTCATTTTACAAATAAAAAAATAAAAATTTAATAAACTTGCAAGAAAAGTGAGGCTATATATCCCAAATATAAATAGACCAATATTACTATCTTATATTTTCATGAAAAATCTAAGAATATTACTATTCACACGACTCCCAAAAAGCAAAGCTAGGGCACAAGTTTACACTTATTGGTGTGGTTCTAAAATCAATGCTTGAGGACCTCCCCTGGTGGTGCAACAGTTGAGTGCTAGGCTGCGGAGCTGCCTGCAGCCTCTGCAGTGCTGGCTCCATCCCAGGCCACCGGCAAGGGACCCACATGGCGCACCCCTCTGCTGCTGCTCCCGCTGCTCCCGTAAGCAGTGTATTTTGTTGGTCTGCCTGTTCTGTTCCCTGCGCTGGCTCTGGTGAATTCTCTTACCCTCCCATGCTTCTGACTGTACCCAGTGCTTGTATAAATAAACAAACAAGCAAACAAATAAATAAATAAATAAATAAATCTTTAAAAAAATCAAATCAAATCAATGCTGATTTTCTGCACCATGTTCCCATTATAGTCAGAGAATGCTGACAATTTTTATAGTGTAATTTTGTTAGTTTGGGACTTATCTAAAACAAACTTATCTAAAATAAACTTATCTAAAATAAGTTTCTAGATCTTCCACACACCAAATTATGACAAATTATATATTTTAAACTAAGATAATTTGATTTTCTCACAGATGTAGGGCCAAGAATCCAAAATTTAGTTTTTTGTAGTGTTTATTCCTTCTGGAACCTCAGAGAAAGAATCCATTTCCTCATATTCTAGAGCTCCTGGTAGCTATCAGAAAGCTTTAGCATTTTTTCAGTCATATACACATCACTCCAATCTCTGTCTAAGTCTCACATCATTTCCCCTTGATATGCCTTTCCACTGTCTTGTCTTCCATCTCTTAACAGAAGTTATAGCCCACCTGGTTTCTCCAGAATGATCTGATCTTACAATCATTAATGCAGTTACATTGTTAAGATACTTTTTTGAATAAGGTCACATTCACAGATTCCCACTGGACATTTCTTGTTGGTGGCCACCATTCTACTTATTAAAGCTTATTTTTATTTTTTTTAAGATTTATTTATTCATGCACACAAGACCTGGGGTACAGGCCAGAGTTGCAGGGGGTGAGAGGAATCAACAGAGACAGAGTAGGGAACAGAACAGGCAGACTGAATGAATTACACTGCTGAGGGGTGCACCAGGCAATACAGGAGGGGTCTGCTTTGCCATGTGGGTTGCTCTTTTGCCGGCCGGGGATCGAACTCGTGCTGCAGAGGCTGTGGGTCTCTCCACTGTGCGGTGCCTAACCCCTTGAGCCACCAGGGAGGCCCTAAAGCATATTTTTACACTCTTACATTTATTGAGCTGTCCGTCTTGATGGACACTACTAGTAACCTAATCGGGTTACCTATATGTGTATTAATTATTTAAGAATATCAGTTAGTTTGTTTTTCCCAAAATATGAAGCCAGTTTGAGAACAGATAAGGCTGAAGTTAAACACAATATTATTTCAGAGTACCAGAAGCCTATGTTATTTCAGCATCAAAGGAATAGTCTCTTTGCATTAGCAATATACTGATTAAGAAGGGAATAATGTATTATTTACAATTCCCTGCTGCTTTCTAAGGTGGATAGGTACTAGAAATCTAGAAGGTCCTTTATTTGATGAGTGTGAAATGCATTTGCATATGTGCATTTGGAGAAATAGGACAGTAAAGTTAGTTCATTTTGTGGAAACTGTTTTGAGTCAAACAGACTCCATCTTGTTTCTAACCCCCATATTGAAAGTTCTCAGGCAGCATTTACTGACTATAAAGAAATTATCACAAGCCTGTAATACTCTGTCAAATTAACTAACAATAAACACAAAAATGGACTTAAGAACCTTTCCAAAATTTTCACAAAATGACCTAAGTTCAGAACCCATCCTACTCTATCCTTTAAAACTCCCCTGTGCCCTCAAGTTCAATCCCCGGCTGGCCAGGGAGCAATCCACATGGCACAGCAGACCCCTCCTATCTCGCCAGCTTCTCCCCTCAACAGTGTATTTCAGTCTGTCTGTTCTGCTCCCCACTCTGTCTCTGGTGAATCCTCACACTGCCTCTTCACCTCTGGACTGTATCCCAGTTCTTGTATGCATAAATATATCTTATTAAAAAAAAATAAAACTCCCCTCTGCCCTGACCCTGTTGGAACACACATTGGTCATGTAACCAAATCATGATTCATATTCTAGAATTCTTTCCTGATTATCCTATAGTCTGATAATTTATTGGGTGCACAGCTATAAATAGAGAGACAATTCATAAGGCTCAGAGGGAAAAAAGCAAAAGGAAAAGTGAAAAGCAACCTCGGCCCCTGGTTGTGCAAATGCAGGTGGAGATTGTCATATTTGTGAGTAAAGCCATGCTTGTGGTAGAGTTAGGGGATGCTTGTTAAAGCATCATGTCAAGAAGGAATGTAGGACATTATATACTGTAGAAGAAGTGGTGTAAGCCCACTTAGACTTACCCTTTAAAATATTTAGTTCTGGCCTCCCCTGGTGGCGCAGCGGTTGAGCTCTGAGCTGTGAAGCTGGCCGCAGCCTCTGCAGCACCATTTTGATCCCCTGCTGCCGGTGAGAGTCCCACATGGTGCCACAGACCTCTCCTGCTGCGCCGGCTGCTCCCTGCAGTGTGCTTCATGGGTCTGCCTGTTCTGTTCCCCGCTCTGGCTCTGGTGAATTCTCTCACCCTCCCGCGCTTCTGACTGTACCCAGTGCTTGTATAAATAAACAAATAAATCATTTAAAAATAAAATAAAATATTTAGTTCAATATATTGTGTATTAGTCAGTATTGGTTTGTAGCCTTATGCTTACTATTGGGAATTATTTTAAAGACATGCTGTAAAAGGGCTGAGTCTGGTTCAGAGTTGGCTTGAAAGAAAAATAGAGGCTGTTCATAGGACATAGATTGCAACTCATAGTCTAGATTATATCTCTTCTAGATTTTTTTTTTAATTTATGACCTAGTTTTGCTAGCAATTGAAGAAAGGCATTAAAGGAATGACAGGTAGAAAATAGAGCGGAAAGAGTAACAAAGAATGGGTCATTTCATGAAATGAAATGGGTATTTTTTGCAGAGATATTCTTGGGAAAATATCCGTTGTTACAGAGATAAGGCAACATATTATATGGTGCATCATTTACCCTCTACAACCCAATTTCCTTCAATCATCATGATTAATGTATAATCAGGGATTAAATAGCATGAGTAATAAGGGTAACTTCTATGTCTTGAAATTGTAATATCATGTGCCTGATCCCGCATGGAGTACTAAAACTATAATTTTGATTAAAATAATTCATAAGGGAAATCTATAAGTTCCATGAAATATATGTTGGGGATATTGCAAAGCTCTTGAAAATCTGAGCCTTTGATTTAACAAAGAACTTTATTGTATCTTCTGGCTCTAGACTAATACAAAAAGTAATTAATTTATATCTGGCGTGTAAGAACCTCCAACAAGGAAAATTTGTAGCTAATAAGCTACAAAAAATTTAGCTATTTTGAAAGAAAAACACAATTTGAAACAATGATTTCTAACTTACGAGTCCTGGAATGTTTTGTTTTTGAAAGAGTGTCTCTCAAAAGTTGTTAGTCATGATTGTTACAGGTGACTTATTTGTGCTTATTCGCAATAATGAGCTCTTTACTTGGGTTTGATCCCAATTATAATATTACTAAGTTGTATGATCTTGATTTTTTTTTTTTTATAGAGGCATGTTTTTTTATTTATTTATTTGCTTGTTTGTTTGTTTATACATGCACTGGGTACAGTCAGAAGCGTGGGAGGGTGAGAGAAATCACCAGAGCCAGAGCGGGGAGCAGAGCAGGCAGAAGGACCAAAGTACACTGCTGAGGTGATCAGCGGGCGGCAGGAGAGGTCTGCGAGCCATGTGGGACCCTCCTCTGGTGGCCGGGGAGCAGCCAGGGATCGAATCAGTGCCGCAGAGGCCGCGGGCAGCTTCGCAACCCAGCGCTCAACCGCTGTGCCACTGGGGAGGCCCTTATGTTGATAAATTATATAAACTCTTCTGGGTATCAATTTGCTTGTCTGTGTAATGGGAGTGATTGTGTCAGTCACATAGAACTTTTGTAAGTAGATTACAGCTGAGGTAAAAACAATAACATATGACTTATGGCTTGCTAGGAAGTATAAACTTGGAAACAGGTAATGATAAAAGACTATGTAAGTTGCTCTGATATGGGGTATACAGACACTTTAAAGCCCAATGAAAGTGTTTCTAATCCAGGGCCTCCATGGGGATGCAAGGAGTTAAGACACAACACTATGAGGCTGTTTGCAGCCACTGCAGCATGAGTCCAATCACTGGCCATAGAGGTGACCCACATGGCACAGCAGACCTTCCCTGACTTGCCCGCTGCTCTGCTCAGCAGTGTAACTCAGAACATCTGCCTTTTCGGCTCCCCAGTGTGTCTCTGATGAATCTCCTCATCCACTACATCTCTGACCTGCATCGCAGCTCTTGTATGCATAAATAAATAAATATTTGGAAAAAAAGGTATTCTAATCCAGACTTGGGAATTTCCATAAAAGAGAAATCATCAAACTTCTCCTCAAAAATCTGATAATTAAACTCACAACAGGAGACTGAGTAGGTAGATGAAGTGGATAGGTAGATGAAGAACAGTCAGTTTCCAGTGATCAGAGACTGGGTATTTGTGACACCGAAAGAATAAAATATAGATTATGATGATGATTCCCTTTCTCTCCTGGGCATTGACTAGACTGTGATTTAACTGTTTAACTTTTGTTTCTTTGCATATTTTGTTTCTTTGCACATTCTTTGCAAGAAACTGATCCATACCTCTTGTCTATCCCTCCAAAATGCCAGTCAGAAATATATATATATATAATATAGAAATAAATATATATTTATATGTATGTCACTATGTGAAAACTAATACGATTTCCATTATTGTTAAATGCATTATTCAGTAGAATATATTTTGAGAAAATTAAGCAAATGTGTTTTGTCTTTAAGATTTATTTATTTATGCATACAAGAGCTGGAGTACAGGCCAGAGATGCTGAAGGGGGGGAGGTGAGAGGACTCACCAGAGACAGAGCAGGGAACAGAACAGGCAGACTGACTGAAATACACTGCTAAGGGGAGCAGCAGGCGAGACAGGAGAGGTCTGCCTTGCCATGTGGGTTTCTCCCTGGCTGCCCAGGGATCGAACTCATGCTACAGAGGCTGTGGATTGCTTCAGTGTGGTGCTTAAACCCTTGTGCCACCAGGGAGGCCCTGTTTTGTCTTATATAATATAATAAAGTAGAGGTAGAATGCAATTTAAAATGCCTATTTTAAGACTCTTTATTCTTTTCTCTGGCTCTACTTCTGAAAAGAAATATGATGTTCTTACTAAACAATTCTGAAAATATATTTTTTAATTTATTCCCATGAAAGAATACATAATCAGTAACTCCTAATCAACCATCTTTTTCAAGGTGCATTAGATTTTTTATAAACAGCAAAATCATTAACTTTTATTTCAATAATGTCAATTACAACCTAGCTTCTTGGTAAGGAAAAAAAAATCACATTCATCTGCTTCTTATTGCAATTAATATCCTTTTGGAGTTTCCCCTTTTTTATAGGCTTATATATCATTAAGAGATAGAGAAAATAGGAAAAAGAAAACCTACATTGTGTTATCTTTGCAAATAATATATAATCAATAGAGAGGCAATCGGCTTCTTTCATTTGTCAAGAAATTATTTGATTAATGCATTTTGATATAATTATGAGAAATCTTATGCTTGTTTTTATTTAAGTGTATATATTAATTTCCACTAAAGTATAAATCTTATAAAAACAATATAATTCATTGAACTGCTGATATTTTACATTTTTTCTTTTTTTTCATAATAAATAATTTCTTCCCTCAGGTATGCTCACTATGGTTCTCTCACTACCATATCACCCTTAATCCTCTAACGTAGTGCATTTATTTATCCTGCTTTCCTTTTCTCTCCTTTTTTTTAAAGATTTATTTATGCAAACAAGAGCTGGGGGTAGGCCAGAGGTGTGGGAGCTAAGAGGATTCACCAGAGAGAGTGGGGAGCACATCAGGCAGGCTGACTGATATACACTGTTGAGGGGAGCATTGGGCAAGACAGGAGAGGTCTGCTGTGCCATGTGGGTTGCTCCCTGACCAGCCAGGGATCCAACTCATGCTGTAGTGGCTCACAGTAGCTTGAAAGTGCTGTCTTTAACCCCTATCCCACCAGGGAGGCCCCCACATCTCCTTTGATTTTCTTCCTCCCCACTCCTTTCACCTCCTAGATGCTTCAGGTGTATAGTCAGCTTTCAGTGATTGCTTTTAAAGCTTGTCTTTGTTTGTTTTCTTAATATTCCACATATAAGTGAATCCTTCTGGTATTTATCACTCTCCTTCCTTGTTTCACTTAGGATTACCCCTTCCAGCTCTATCTTTGTTGCTCCATTGCTGCATATGGTATATAGATTTATCTTTTTTGATCTTTGAGTAGTATTCCATTTTTTATTTTATTTATTTATGCATACAAGAGCTGGGGTACAGGGCAGAGGTGTGTGTGGATGGGTGGGAGGATTCACCAGAGACAGAGTGGGAAGCAGAACAGGTGGATTGACTGAAATACACTGCTGAGGGGAGCAGCGGGTGAGACAGGAGAGGTTTGCTGTGCCATGTGGGTTAGCTCCCCAGAAGGGGCTTCAGTGGTTACCAAATAGTTTCACAGTGCTGAGACTTAACCTCTTGCACCACCAGGGAGGTCCAGTATTCCATTTTGTATATATGCACCACATCTTTTTAATTGACACATATATCAGGAGCACTTAAAAATAAATAATCTGGCCTTTACCAAGTTCTTGTATGCATGAATAAATAAATATTTAAAAATAGATACTAACATCATTAGAAATCAGATAAATGAAAATCTAAAAATGAAATTGGTTAGTATTAAACACACTGTTAGGTAAAATTTAAAAATCTGATAACATTGAATGTTGTCATATGTGATTCATAGAAAATCTTAAACACTGTTGGTGGCAATACCAATTGATTGCCTTTTTGAAAAATAATTTGAACTTATCGTAAATAAACTTAGCATATTATTTTTTTAAGATTTATTTTATTTATATACGAGCCGGGGTACAGGCCAGATGTGTGGGAGGATGAGAGGATTCACCAGAGACAGAGTGGGGAACAGAACAGACAGACTGATGAAATGCACTGCTGAGGGGAGCAGCGGGCAAGACAAGAGAGCTCTGCTAGCCATGTGGGTTGCCCCAAGGCCCGGTGTGGGGATTGAACCAGCACTGCAGCAGCTGCGGACAGCTACACAGCGCTGCGCTCAACCGCCTGCACCACCAGGGAGGCCCTAACTTAGCATATTCTTAAAAAAATCAAATTTTCCCAAAAAAGAGTAATTTTAAAGTCAAAAAAGTTTGAATAATCAAATTGGAACTTTCTACTACAAATATTAAGGGTGCTTTCCTGGTGGACTGGGAGTTAAGTCTCACCATTGCAGCTGGAGTTCTTCGCCCGCCAGGGAGCTAACCCACATATGGAGCAGCAGACATCTCCTATCTGGCCTGCTGCTCCCCTGTAGAGTATGCAAGTAGATATGCCCATTCTGCTCCCCACTCTGGCTCTGGTGAATCTTTCCACCTCCCCTTGCTCTACACCTCTAGCTTACACCCCAATTCTATGGATGAATACATACATCTTTTAAAATTATAAATAAATAAATAAATAATTGCATAAAATAAAAATATTAAGAATTATTTTAAAGATTTATTTATGTGTATGAGAAATGGGGTGTAGACCAGAGGTGTGGTGGGATTGAGAGGATTCACCAGAGACAGAGTGGGGAGCAGAACAGGCAGATTTTACTGAAATACACTGCTGAGGAGAGCAGCAGTTGAGAAAGGAAAGGTCTACTGCACCATGTGTGTTTGCTCCTTTGCTGGGCATCAAACTTACATTGCAGTGGCTGGTGATAGCTTGATAGCACTGTATTTAACCCCTGCTCCACCAGGGATTTTAGTCTGGGTGATACAGTTTTTAATTCAATATGAATATTCTTTATATAATTAATACAATTAATATGTGTTATTTATTGAATGATATAAATAAATATCTTACCTATATAATAGCAAAATATTAAGAACAGTTTGGAATCAAATTTAATGTATCAATATTTTGAAATGTATTTTTAATGTATTTTAAATGTATCAATATTTTGAAAAGCACAATTTGCAAGAAGAAATAGAAATCTAATTCGACCATATCTATTAAAGTAATTGAATCTGTTATCAAAATTTTTCTTACAAAAATTGTATATTAAGATACATTATCTGGATAATTGTATCAAATGAAAATAATGAAATAATGCATCTTCAGTGTAGTTTTACCACCACCATATACTCACATGCAAAAAAGAATAATGATATAGTGTATAATTGAAATTTTCTTAAACAGTGTACCTTACATGTTCTCAACCCAAAATCTAAGTGGTAATTATGTTAAATCTTAGAGATGTTAAACAATTTTATTGTAGTAATGATTTTGATGTCTATTGAGCATATAAATAGTATCGTATACTTTAAACTTGCACAGTATTGCCTGTCAATTATATTAAAATAAATAAGAGATAAATAATGCATTCAGCATATGTTTTCTGAATCAATATATGCATTTTTGAGTCCCATCAGGAAATTGTTGGGACTTATTTTTCCATGCATTAATAGAATAAATTTAACCGAGTAATATCTAACTGGTACATTTATTCAACAAACATCGCTTAGTCCAGTTGCTAAAAAGGAATCCCAGAAGCAAAGGTAGGTTTAAAAGTAAGATGTATTTTCTCTAATTATGTTCAGTCTTCAAAAAAAGAATACCAATACAACAGGATGAGAATAAATAGCAAATTTTAATGACACTTTATACTGACTCTGAACATAAGGAGAGGAGCAAGATGATTCATAAGACAGGTAACTGGAAATGTTAAATTTAGGTCGGCATGGTGTGATAACATACCTCTCATGAGGAATGAACTTACATGCCTCAGTCATATGCAGTGTAAGGTAATATTATCTAAAGAAAAAAAAAAAGAAAATGAGGAGAGAACATTTTCTAACTTGTTTTTGTGGGGACAGATTGACCCTGACAGCAAAACCTGACATTATAAGAAATGAAAATTTCAGACCAATAGTATTCAGGAACATGGAAATACTTTATTTGTAAAATATATGAAAATCAAATCCAGCAATATATTTTTAAAAATCCATTATAACTAAGTGGATTTGCATTTCTTTAATTTTGTTTTTGAATAGCATTCAAAAAAAATCAATGTAATTTACTGCTCATAGTTTAAAAGAGAAAAATTACCTGATCATATCAATATACACATTTATTCCATTTAATTCATGTTTTAAAAGGTATGAGTTGACTCATATGAAGTTAAAGAACAAGTTGAAATAATGAAATTAAAAATCAAAGCAATGATTGAGAAAAAAAGGAATGTACCTTTCTAGGGTGACAGAAAATTAAACGCAGGGCTTCCCTGGTGGCAAAGCGATTGAGCGCTGGGTTGCGAAGCTGCCCACAGTCTCTGCAGTGTTGGTTTGATCCCCGGCTCCCGGGGGAGGGTACAACATGGCGTGCAGACCTCTCCTGCCATTCGCTGCTCCCCTCAGCAGTATACTTCGTCAATCTACCTGATCTCTCTTTTTTTTTTTTTTTTATAGAGGCATGCTTTATTTATTTGTTTGCTGGTTTGTTTGTTTGTTTGTTTTGTTTATACATGCACTGGGTACAGTCAGAAGCGCGGGAGGGTGAGAGAATTCACCAGAGCCAGAGCGGGGAGCAGAGCAGGCAGAAGGACCGAAGTACACTGCTGAGGGGAGCAGCGGGCGGCAGGAGAGGTCTGCACGCCATGTGGGACCCTCCTCCAGTGGCCAAGGAGCAGCCGGGATCGAACTGGCGCTGCAGAGGCCGCGGGCAGCTTCGCAACCCAGCGCTCAACTGCTGCGCCACCGGGGAGGCCCCAATCTACCTGATCTCTACCTGATCTGCTCCCTGCTCTGGCTCTGGTGAACTCTCTCACCCTACCGCGCTTCTGACTGTACCCAGTGCTTGTATAAATAAATAAATAAATAAATAAATAAATAAATAAATAAATAAATAAATAAATAAATAAATAAATAAATAAATAGATAGATAAATCTTTAAAAAAAAAATGCAGCTTGATTGACATTGTGATTTTATGAGTGCATTCACTTATTTAACTAATAACTAATAAGTGCATTCACTTATTAACTAATACAGCTTCTGACTGTACCCAGTGCTTGTATAAATAAATAAATAAATAAATAAATAAATAAATAAATAAATAAATAAATAAATAAATCTTTAAAAAAAATGCAGCTTGATTGACATTGTGATTTTATGAGTGCATTCACTTATTTAACTAATAAAATTGTTCACTTAGTATGTGCTTTTTTCTTTTAAAAATATTCCTTGGGTGCCTCCCTGGTGGTGCAAGGGGTTAAGACGCAACCTATGAAGCAATCTTCAGCCAGTGCAGCACGAGTTCGATCCCTGGCCAGGGAGCAACCCACATGGCATAGCAAACCTCTCCTCTGGCCTGTATCCCAGTTCTTCTATGCATAAATAAATAAATCTGTAAAAAAAAAAAATATCCCTTCATTGTAAGATTTTTATTTATTTTGTATATTTTGTGTAGAACTGGGATGTACGGCGGAGAAGGTGGGGGTTGGGGAGGGGTTGAGAGGATTGACCAGAGGCAGAGTAGGGAAGAGAACAGGCAGATATACTGAAATACAGTGCTGAGGGGAACAGTGGACAAAACAGGAGAGGTCTGCCGCATCATGTAGGTTAGCTCCCTGGCCAGGGATGGATCTCAGGCCTATGCAGTGTGCCTTCACAGTGCTGGTGCTGAGACTTAATCCCTAGGCCACAAGGGAGGCCCAAAATATGCATTTTTCCACATGTAAATTTCACCTCAACAAAAAGATAAAATAAGTGATTAAACAATTACTCCCAAAACACTCTGGTGGCACAAACCTCTGGTGGCACAAGAGGTTAAGCACTACAGTGTGAAGCAATCTGCAGCCTCTGCAGCAAGAGTTGGATCCCAGACCAGCCAGGCAGCTACCTACATGGTGCTGCAGACCTCTTCTGTCTATCCTGCTGCTCCCCTCAGCGATGTATTTCAGTCAATCTGCCTGTTGTATATTCCCTACTCTGCCTCTTGTGGGTCCTCTTATCACCCACACCTCTTGCCTGTACCCCAGTTCTTCTATGCATAAACAAATAATAAATCTTTTAAAAAAGCTAATTTCTTACACTGTTAAAAAATGTGATAATGCTAATAAAAGTTCATTGTAAATTATAATTTATTATAAGTTGTATAACATTTTAGCTTATTGCTATAGGTTTTATCAAGGAAATTGAATTTTAAGAAGGATTTCAACCTGCAGGAATATTTGTATTCCTGATACATTTGAAACATAATTTTAGACTCCTTTATAATTGTTCGTAAAATGAAAAATTCATGTTCTTCAAGCCCATGTCTCCATTTGGAGTATAATTTCAAGAGTTTAATATACTTAGCACATTAGTTGTAAAAATTCTAGAAATGTTCAATTATTTCCTTGACAAAATGAGCATTTCTTTAAAAGTCATTATTGTTTTTTTTAAAATTGATCATGCTGCTGAATTTTCTAAAGTTGGTTTTCAATAATGGTAACCATAAATTATTAGGAGAGATTATATTTTATATACCTTTGGTGTCAAAATTTATAAGAACCAAAATATAATTGAGTGGCTGGCATTATTTTATGTTAATAATTAAGCAAATTTATTCTTTTGAAAAGATGAGGCTATGAACAATACTTCAAGAATTTTTTTTCTTTCTCTCCTAGTTTAATGAATATTGTTACCTGCCTAAGTGAGTTCTACTTCTTTGGGACACAGAAAAATTCAAAAATAGGCATTTTTTAGATAGAGGAAAACTTTGTTTATGCTCCCTGAAGTTAAGTCAATTATAGTAAAATACAGTTGAATTCAGCAAAACACAACATGCTTTTAAAGATAATATTGTGGGCCTCCCTGGTGGCTCAAGTGGTTAAGATGCAACCTAAGAAGCTATCTGCAGCCACTGCAGAATGAGTTCAATTCCCTGCCAGGTAGCTTCCCACATGGTGCAGCAGACCTCAACTGTCTCACCCGATCCTCCCATCAACAGTGTATTTCACTCAGTCTGCCTGTTCTGTTCCCCACTCTGTCTCTGGTGGATCCTCTCATCCCCCCACATCTCTGGCCTGTACCCCAGCTCTTATATGCATATGCATAAATAAATAAATTTTCAAATAATAACAAATATATTATTGTAAGCATGGTTTTTCAATAGATTATTAAAATTTTTGTTTATTGAAATTATAAATGTATTGAGTTTATAATAACATGAATATGTCTTGAAGGTTACATTTTTATTAAAGATGTATTTATTTATTTATACAAGCACTGGGTACAGTCAGAAGCACGGGAGGGTGAGAGAATTCACCGAAGCCTGAGCGGGGAGCAGAACAGGCATACTGACGAAGTACACTGCTGAGGGGAACAGCAGGTGGCAGGAGAGGTCTGCGCGCAATGTGGGACCCTTGCCTGCGACCGGGGATCGAACCGGCGCTGCAGAGGCTGGGGGCAGCTTTGCAGCTCAGCGCTGAATCACTGCGCCACCGGGGAGGCCCTTGAAGGTTAAATTTATTTTTTTTCAGAATCTTCTATAGGCAGCAAATAAATGTAAGTTGAAATACATCTTCAGGGCCTCCCTGGTGGCACAGGGGATTAAGCACTGCACTATGGAGCAATCCATAGCCTCTGCAGCACAAGTTCGATCCCTGGCGGGCCAGGGAGAAACCCACATGGTGAGGCGGGTCTCTCCTGTCTCACCTGCTGCTCCCGTCAACAGTGTATTTCACTCAGTCTGCCTGTTCTGTTCCCCACTCTGTCTCTGATGGATCTTCTCACCCCCCCCCCACATCTCTTGCCTGTATCCCAGCTCTTGTATGCATAAAAATAAAAAAAAAAAATCTTTAAAAAAAATACATCTTCACAACAGAAGGTTTAATTTATTTTTTAAATTGTACAATTATACATGCTTTTTTTAAAGTCTATGATATTCCAAGATATATAAAAATAGAGACTTATATCTGTAGATATCTAGACATCTTTGTATATAAAGAGAGATCTGCATTTCACATTGTATTCCTAAATGTTTTTGATAGTTTATAACCAGATGTAAAATTTATTATTCATTATATTCTTTTTTAAAAGATTTATTTATTTTTATAGCAAGAACTGGGGTACAGGCCAGAGACACGGGAAAGTAAGAGGATAAACCAGAGACTGAGCCAGGGGCAGAACAGGCAGACAACTGAAATACACTGCTGAGGGGAGCAATGGGCACAGCAGGAAAGGTATGTGCACCATGTGAAAATTTCTCATACCAGCTGGGGTCGAACCCGCACTATAGAGGCTGTGGACAGCTTCACAGAGCTGTGCTTGACCCACTGTGCCACCAGGGATGCCCCCTCATTATATTCTATAAAATAAGGGGGACATATGAATAATATGATATAGTGAAGATTTCTAGATGAGAAGGTTGCCTTACTTTTCTTTGAATATATGACTAGTGCATATCAATGATGGAGAAAGTTATATTATTATCTAACTTTGCAAAGACAAAAAATTAATTCTGGAATATATTTTACTGTCATTTTTAGTTATATTTATTTATTTATGTAAAAATTTTATTTATTTTTTTTTGCATGGAAGAAATGTGGGGTGTGGGGCCAGAGGTGTGGGGCAGGGGTTGAGAGGATTCACAAGAGACCAAGTGGAAAGCAGAATAGGCAGATTTACTGAAATATATTGTTAACGGGAGCAGCGGGCAAGACAGGAGAGGTCTGCTACACCATATATGTGTTAGCTTCCTGGCCAAAGATGGAACTCAGGCTATAGTGGTAATTGCACTGAGACTTAACTCTTAACCCACCAGGGAGCCACCTTTGTTTTATTTAAATAAAATATAATAATAGAGGAAAGGAAATAATAATGTGTGTGGTATATTGATTGCAAAAATAGAACCAAAAAATTCACCTGCCTGCAAACACACCATCTTGGACATTTTTATATTTCTGCTCTATACATAATAAGGTGGAATATATTTTCCTAATCCTTGAATCTTGTCTGTCTTAATGACTTGCTTTGGCCAAAACTGTATGGAGAAAATTACACTGTGTGTAAACTACCTCTACCCTACATGAATACAAGTTCATGTAAGGCTATAGAGGGAGAAGAAATCTCACAGGACAGAGCCCACTTATCTCCATCAAGGTCATAATAAACAAACAGCAGCTTAAAAAAGCTACCAATTCATAACATATGTATGAACTACTCCAACTAAAATTAACAACCTTGTCCAGATTGGCAAAAGTTCCCAGCCTACTTGTATTTCTGCCCCCCCCAAAAAAAAAAAGTTGTTAAGTCACTAATTTTACAGCAGTTTTCTTTGTAAAAATAGCTAAAAGATACATCATTTAGTTAAATATGATAAAATAATAATTGTTCCATTTTATCAAAAATTGATCTACATATCTCTATCTTGAAGTTATGCATGTTACATATTATTTTTAAATTATAAGTCTATTTTCCATCTACAACTAAATTGATGCATTTTTAGTAATAATACTTAAAGTAAGAATCAATTTCTTAATGTAAATATAAGATGTAAATATAATGTAAATATAAGATGCCCTATATTTTTTTGAGTTGCATTGCTAAATTTATTTCTATCAATGATACCAGGATCAAAACAGAAGATATATTGAACTTTACTGAATTCATGTATTGAAAGAAATAATTCCACTGGTTCCCTGGCAATTAATTTGATGGCCTCTTCTCCAATAGATACTGTATTTACAGAAATTATATAGATATTTGTTAAATACTACATTTAGAATTTGGATATGACAAAATCAACTTCATTCTCCATTGATATAGTTTCAATATTTTAACAGTTAAAGTCAATAGAATTTGTGCTTTTCAATCATAGCATGAGAGCAAGGACATCAGGATTTCAATCCTGTCCATTTTTAAATTTTAGGGGTTGAGTAGTTTTATTTAAAGTTATGACCTCTAAGAAGTTCATATTTTCCCTCTTATTCATATAAAATGATGCAAAAAGGGTTGCAGTTATTGCTCTTTACTCTTCACATATTTGATAAAATTTCATAAAACGTGGTTTTAAAATCTTGATTCTTCAGACATGTATTTATTTTGTTTAATTATCATCACCTTATGATTTTTCATTGCCTAGTTTTTTGAGAATCTGAGGAATCATCTGCTTTAGGAAACATATTGGAACTTAAGTTTCCTAATGAGAATTCTAGTTCCTAAAATATATTAAGCTTGAAGATGAAATTTGCTTTCAATATAAAAAGAGAAAAAGCAAAGTCTTCCAACAGTTTTTAAATTAAAATTTACCCTTTGATCTTATACATGTCCATGTATTTTTGGAAATTCATACTGTGGTTGACAACAAACTGTACTGCCCATCATAGCTTATATTGAAGGACTTATTATTTCCATCGTATGAGAATGAGGCATGAATTTTTCATTTTCTTTTTTTTCTTTTTTATTTAAATTTTATTTTTATATTTCCCATACAATTACAACCCCCTTATTTTGACCCCAATCCCTCATTTCTCCACCCCCCACTCCCCATAGAGTGTATCTGGTTCATAGTTGTTTGTTGATTTTGATATTTTCTTTCTTATAGCTATTCTTTTTCCTGGTCCCTTATTTAAGTTTTCTAGATCCCTGCTATGAGTGTATTTTTTTTTTTCTTTCTGGCTTATTTTTCTTTTTCTTTCTGGCTTATTTCGCTGAGCATGATCCCTTCCAGCTCCATCCATGTTGCTGCAAATTGCATGTGTTTATCTTTTTTGAATGCTGAGTAATATTCCATGGTGTATATGTACCACACCTTCTTGATCCAGTCATCTATTCTTGGGCATTTGGGTTGTTTCCAAAGCTTAGCTATTGTAAATAGTGCTGCTAGAAACATAGGGGTGCAGGTGTTCTTTAGAATTGATGTTTCTGTGTCCTTTGGGTAAATACGTAGGAGTGAAACTGCTGGATCATATGGAAGCTCTATGTTTAGTAGGTCCAGAGATCTCCATACAGCTCTCCATAGTGGTTGGACCAGTTTGAACTCCCACCAACAGTGCAGTAGAGTTCCTTTTTCTCCACAACCTCGCCAACATTTGTTGTTGCTAGTTTTTTTTTTTTTTTTTTTTTTAATATGTGCCATTCTCACTGGTGAAGATGATATCTCATGGTAGTTTTGATTTGCATTTCCTTGATTGCAAGTGATGTTGACCATATTTTCATATACCTGTTGGCCATTTGTTTTTCCTCTTCAGAGAAGTTTCTTTGTAGATCTTCTGCCCATTTTTTGACTCGATTATTTTCTTTGTTTTTGTTGAGTTTCAACAGCTCTTTGTAGATATTGTGATCAGTCCTTTATCATTAGTGTTGTGTGAAAGAATGTTCTCCCAGTCTATGGCGTTTCTCTTTGTTTTTGTTATTGTCTCTTTTGCTGTGCATAAGCTCTTTAATTTGATATAGGCCCAGCTGTTTATCTTTGTCTTCACTATCACTGCTTTGGGTGATGTGTCTGTAAAGATGTCTTTGAAGTGCATATCATATAGTGTTTCACCTATATTTCTTTCTATGTATTTTATGGTTCCAGGTTTTATGTCTAGTTCTTTAATCCATTTTGAGTTGGTTTTTGTGCATGGTGTTAGGTAGTAGTCAAGCTTCATTCTTTTGCATGTAGCGACCCAGTTTTCCCAGCACCATTTATTGAACAAACTTTCTTTGCTCCAATGCATAGTCTTTGCTCCTTTGTCAGAGATTAGTTGACCATAAATCTATGGGTTTATTTCTGGATTTTCTATTCGATTCCATTGGTCTGTATGTCTGTTCTTGTTCCAATACCATGCAGTTTTGATGATTATGGCTTAGTAGTAGAGTTTGAAGTCTGGGAGTGTAATGCCTCCATTCCCTTCTTTTTTTTTTTTTTTTTTTTTTCAGGAGAGCTTTGGCTATTCGGGGTTTTTTGTGATTCCATATGAATTTCATCAATAATTGTTCTATTTCTTTGAAGAACTACATTGAAATTTTGATTGGAATAGCTTTGAATCTGTATATTGCTTTTGGTATATTGCATTTTAATAATGTTTATTCTCCCAATCCATGAGCAGGGGATGTCTTTCCATTTCTTTGTGTCTTCTTCTATTTCTTTTAACAGTGTTTTATAGTTTTCTTTGTATAGGTCCTTTACCTCTTTTGTTAGATTTATTCCCAAATATTTGATTTTTTTTTGTTTCGATAATAAAAGGGGTGGTTTTTTTGATATCTTCTTCTTCAGATTTATTGTTTGTGTATAGGAAGGCTACTGACTTTTGCATGTTGATTTTGTATCCTGCCACTTTACTGAACTGATTGATGAGTTGAATTAGTTTTTCTGTGGAGTTTTTGGGGTTCTCTATGTATATTATCATATCATCTGCAAATAGTGATAGTTTGACTTCTTCCTTTACTATTTGGATTCCTTATATGTCTTTCTCTTGTCTTATTGCTCTGGCTAGGACTTCCAGTATTACATTGAAAAGCAGTGGTGAGAGTGGACATCCTTGTCTTGTTCCAGATCTTAATGGAATTGCTTTCAACATTTCACCATTGAGAATGATACTGGCTGTTGGCTTGTCATAGATGGCCTTTATGATGTTGAGGTATGTTCCTTGTATCCCAAGAATTTCAAGGGCTTTTATCATGAATGGGTGTTGCACTTTGTTGAAAGCTTTCTCAGCATCTATTGATATTATCATATGGTTTTTATATTTCTTTTTGTTGATGTGTTGGATAACGATTGATTTTCGGATGTTAAACCATCCTTGTGTCCCTGGAATGAATCCTACTTGGTCGTGGTGAATTATCTTATGGATACATTGTTGGATTCTGATAGCTAAAATTGTATTGAGGATTTTTGCATCAGTGTTCATTAGTGAGATTGGCCTGTAGTTTTTTTGTTTCTTTGTTTTTTTTTTTTTTTTTTTTTTTGTGTGTGTGTGTGTGTATGTTGTCCTTGTTCGGTTTTGGTATTAGTGTAATGTTGGCTTCATAGAACGTGTTTGGTATTAACCCTTCCTTCTCAAATTTTTGGAAGAGTTTGTGAAGGATAGACACTAATTCATTTCTGAACGTTTGGAAGAATTCATTTGTAAATCCATCAGGTCCTGGGCTTTTGTTTTTGGGGAGGTTTTTGATTACCATTTCAATTTCGCTGCTTATAATTGGTCTGTTCATGTGTTCTATTTCTTCTTTATCTAGTTTTGGGTGATTGTAGAGTTGAAGGAATTTGATCATCTCCTCTAGATTGTTGAACTTGTTTCCATATAACTGTTCATAGTAGTTTCTGATTATTCTTTTGATTTCTGCTGTGTCCATTGTGATTTTTCCTCTTTCATTTGTGATCTTGTTTATTTGTGCTTTCTCACTTTTTTCCTTTGAGAGCCTGGCTAGGGTTTGTCTATTTTATTTATTTTTTCGATGAACCAGCTCTTGGTTTGATTGATCTTTTTGATTGTTTTTTTGTTTGTTTCAATTTCATTTATTTCTGCTTTGGTTTTTATTATTTCTTCTGCTGGTTTTGGGTTTTTTTTTGTTATTGTTCTTTTTCTAGTTTTTGAGTTTTGAGATCGGGTTTTTTTTTGAGTTTTTCCTTTATGTGAGCCTCTAATGCTATATATTTTCCTCTTATTACTGCTTTTGCTATATCCCATAAATTTAGAAAATTGATGTCCTCCTTATCATTCAATTCAAAGAATATTTTAATTTCTTCTTTGATCTCTTCATTGGTCCAGTGGTTTTCCAGTAGTGTGGGTTTCAATCTCCATGAAGTAGGAGAGCTCCTTGCCTTCTTTTTATGGTTATTTCTAGTTTGATGCTTCATGGTCAGAAAAGATGGTTGGTATGGTTTCAACCTTGGTGTATCTGTTGATGTTTGTCTTTTGTCCCAGTATGTGATTGATCCTGGAGAATGATCCGTGTGCACTTGAGAAAAATGTGAGACAAACTTTCCTCCGAAGATGAATACACTAAAATAAATAATAAATACATAAATAAATAAATAAATAAATAAATAAATACACTAAAATGTAAGAATTCTTCTGGAATCCTAATAAACTTTCAGTGATATATCAGATGGCATTCCTAGGAAAGTGTGAAAATGAGACTCTGTTTTCAATATGCAAGCACCTGAAGGAGAAGACTCAGACTCAGCAGCAGAGGAGATTCCTTCCTTCACTTCCCAGAGGATGCTCTAGCAGTTAGTAAGAGGGACACAATACTGTAATGACTTGGGATGACTAAAACACCTCTTGTACATCAGACCCATTACAGACTGTACCAGAAGGTCCACAGAGAAGATTTATACTTCATTTAACAATTTATAATTCATTTATATGGAGAGAAATGCCTAGAGATTGAGATCTAGGATGGAAGGGACAGATTGTACTCCATTTTTTTATAAAACAAGAAAAATAGTAAGTATTGATGATGATATAGATAATTAATAATCATCCTAAATTGCAGGGACATAAAATGGGTTAGTCACCATGTGAAAAATTCTGGTGATTCCTCAAATTTGGAAAAGGGGAATAATGGTGAGCTTTGGCTTAACAAATAAAAGCTGTCCATATGGGGATATAAAAATATATTTTTTTAATTTTAATATTTTTTATTTAACCCAGTATATCCAAAATAATATAATTTCAAGGTATAATAAATGTAAAATCTTACATAAAATAAATCTTACTAGTGAGTTCCTTTTGGTCCTGTCTTTGAAATCTGGTGTGTAGTGTACGCTCAAGAGCCCATTTGAATCTGCACTAACTCCACTTCCAATGCCCATCACTCCACGCCGCCAGCGGCTGCCATCTTAGACAGAACACTGTGCCCTTTGGTGCTTGTCTTGGATTATACTTTTATCAAGGATAGGTTATTTAGTCTTGAATGATGGCTTTGTTGAACATCTACAGGGGCCTCCCCGGTGGCGCAGCAGTTGAGCGCTGGGTTGCGAAGCTGCCCGCGGCCTCTGTGGCACCCGTTCGATCCCCGGCTGCTCCTCTGCCACCAAAGGAGGGTCCCACATGGCGCGCAGACCTCTCCTGCTGCCCGCTGCTCCCCTCAGCAGTGTACTTCAGTCCTTCTGCCTGCTCTGCTCCCCGCTCTGGCTCTGGTAAATACTCTCACCCTCCCACGCTTCTGACTGTACCCAATGCATGTATAAACAAAACAAAGAAATAAATAAATACATAAATAAAACATGCCCCTATTAAAAAAAAAGGGACTATTTAAATTTTTTTTTGAAATAAATAGCAGTGAAGATTGCATTGTGAAGATAATTAAGGCTAAACTTAATTATCAGTACACTTAACAGTACCATTAAAATTGGTATATATGGCAAATTATATATTTTTAAAAGCTCATAAATATATACAAATAAAAAATTTGTCCAAGTTTATGATTACCATATATTTCTGAGAATAGATATCTCAGAATAGAGTTATATTTATAATTATAATTTGTTGAGAATAATAGTGCCAAAGAGGGGGGCAAAGAGTGGGGCAAATCTGTGGATTCTCACCCATGTGCTCAGAATTGCAAGACATCATTCAGACTCAGGGCACAACCATGAACTTTATTAACAAACAGAAAATTGGGACAAATGAAAGTCCTATGGCCACAGTGTCAGCTGTCTCACCCCATATTCATTCAACATGGTCTAGTATTCCAAATCAAGGACTGCTCATGCAAGATGGCACTGTATCTTTGATAAGAACTTGAAGGTGGTGGTACACTGGTTAAAAGTCAACAGAAAGCACTGGAGGCAATCACCAGTGGGGCTGCTGAGGTGACACCCAAGCAGCCCACTGCAATAGTCTGAAGGCCAGACTGGGCAGCATCAGAAGCTGGACCACAGAGTGACAGAAGCAACAACATGAGTGGGCATTGCTGGGTGATCATAAGTCATGGACAGTTCTGAATTGACCCAGTACAGATCAGTGGTGCTGGTCACTTGTCAGTAGTGTCAATAGTGCTGTTCAACACAGTCACCAGCAAGTGGTTACAGCTCTTTGGGATCTGTAAGGAGTGTAACACGAGTGTTACAGCTCTTTGAGAGCATTTGTCTTCCATTTCATTAACAAAATGTAAGACTTATTTTTTAAAAAAAGATTTGTTTATTTATGCATACAAGAACTAGGGTACAGGCCAGAGGTATGAGGAGGTGAGAGGATTCGCCAGAGACAGAATGGGGAGCAGAACAGGTGGATTCACTGAAATACATTGCTGAGTGGAGCAGAGGGCGAATCAGGAGAGGTCTGCTGTGCCATGCGTGTAGCTCCTGACCAGGGCTTGAACTGATGCTGCAGTGGCTGCGGAAAACTTCACAGGTTTCGTCTTAAACCCTTGCGCCACCAGAGAGACCCCTGATTTATTCTGATTAAAATAAATTCTACTTGGTGAAAGATCAAGACAGGTTCTCCATGATGGATCAGCCTGAATTTGAAACATGGAGGTATGGATATTTTTGATATTAAAGGACAGATTTAGGTATGGATATTTTCGATATTAAAGGACAGATTTAAAAGTAAATGCAAATGTCTTCCTTTAGCCTTTAGTGATTAGAATACAAGATACAAGTGTTGCTTTTAGTGTTTTTTTTTTAAATATGATCATACCTATTTAATACATTAAGTTTTATCCCAGGAATCCAACTCAACATAAAAACATGAACATTATTTTATAATTAGATATTTAGGCCCTGATTATCTTTGGAACACTGGCTAACATTTAGATGTAACCTTTATAAATTCCTACTGATGTTCAGGAAAATATTTGTGAAAGTCTAAACACAAAAGTATCATTCTTATTTCTTATTAATCTCTCTTCCTAAACTCAATTCTAAAAAATTCAATTTCAACAATGCATTAACTCCACACTTTTATCACCACTACTATTCTGTCATATAGTCTAAATCAGAGTTATTTTGATTATTATGATATGAATAATCATATCATAATTTGAACAGCTATAATATTTTCTTAAACAGATACTAAGAACCACTGAATTTCAATGGCATCAAGGAAAAAGATTATAAGTTTCATTTATACATGCAATTCTGTCATGATTTTTGTTGATGTATTTTAAATGCATTTTGAAGAAATAGTATTCTTATGTACCTTTGGTGGTTGTGTGTGTGTGTGTGTGCATATGCATGTACATGTGTTTCACAATGAAAACCATTTTATATTTCAAATGTCATTCTGTAAACTATAATCTTGTACATTCTCAAAATATCTATAGCCTTTTGCTTTTGTATTTTTGTTTTAACATAGCATTTGGAAACCTGATTCATTAGTGTCAATTCTAAATTTTGTGTCATCATGTATTGAATCTTTAGTATCAGTGCTTTAGCCATTGACCCTCAAATTATGCTATATTTGTATTTTCAAGAAAATTATGATTTTATTTTGCCATTTTAAGGTTTCAATTAGGAATGATAAAACTGTATGAAAAACTTTTTTATTAGGGTTCGTGCCACTGAACTTTCAATTGTGATATAGACTTCGTATTTATAAAGGTATTTCCTATAAGATAACTCAGAGGAATATCATTATAATGCATCTATATTTCTTTCTCTGAACTTTATTAAAAATTCACTTTAAGCTCATAGAAAGTGAGTAAAGAGGGGGATAAGGATCAAGAGAAACAGAGAATGTTATAGTATTAAATCAAAGAATTTGGGGCATTTATTAATATTAATATGGAAAATGAGGCAGTCTGATATTTAAAGGAAATTATAAATCCAGATGTTGTGTATATTAAACATTTATGATTCCTTCATTTCTATAAATATTTAAGGAAGGCCTTCTGAGGTTAAATTTAAAAAGTCTTTTTTTCATCACACCGAGTATTATTTGTGTTTTAAATTGTTCCATTTACTTATTTAATCTTCATCTAAGGCAAAGGTTGTCATAATCTATACCCATATTTTAAAGAGTGAAAGCATTTTGGCATACTAAATATGTAACAAAATATAGCAGATTAAATAGAAAAATCTCAAAGTGTTGCATCTATCACTGATATATAAATTGAATGTAATAGAAAATCAGCCTAGATATCTTGTTAAATCCTTTTGAATTAAAAACCATACAAGAATTACATATTTATAAATGTTATTTTCTCAGTTTGTAAGCTGGTATTTATTTATTTATTTGTTTGTTTTAGATGTTTTTAGAAGATTTATTTATTTTTATACAAGAACTAGGGTACAGGCCAGAGACACGGGAGGGTGAGAGAATTCACCAGAGACAGAGCAGGGACCAGAACAGGCAGACTGACAGAAAACACCGCTGAGGAGAGCAGCGGGCAAGATAATAGAGGTCTGCCTTGCCATGTAGGTATCTCCCTGGCTGTCCAGGTTTTGAACCTGTACTGCACAGCCTGAGGACAGCTTCACAGCACTGCACTCAACCCATTGCACCACTGGGGAGGCCCAGTAAGCTGGTATTTAAAAATGTATGATTATACAGAAAAAAAAGTCAGTTGGATTATAAGAATAGAAAGATAAAATGAAATAGACCATTATCCCATGGTCTATTATAATATTTTGATGTGTTTTTTTTTTCTTTTTTTTTTTTTAATGTGACTACTTTACCCTTACATGTCATGTTTTCAGTCTGTACACAAAAGGTAATTTTAAAAAATCTAACAGTATTACATGGAATACCTTTTCCTACATTTTATTTTCCCAACAGAAGACACAGTTACAGACAATCATTGATTCATGAGGCAGTCACTCTGAAGCCTCTAGAAGAAAGATACGTGATTTAGTTAAAAATAATTGGAAGATGGGGATATTTGAAGTCTTGGATAGATTCACATGTAGCTCCAAGTATGAATTTTAAAAACATCCTGCTCCATGAAATATAAAAGAAAAAAAAAAAAGAAAGAAAAACAGTGAGATAAATTACCATTTCTATCTATCAACTTAAAAATGCATTTGTACCAGATAACACTGACTAATATAGACATATGTGATAAATATCATTTGGTACAACATTAAATTAGATAAGGCTATTCATTGGGTTGAATACTTTATCACATTTATATTAGTTGAATTAACATCCATGCCTCCAAAATCAATTTAAAGTTCCACTCTTCTTGATATTAAATAAATACAAAGATTATGTTTCTATTAGTTTCATTTTCTCTCTGCCACAGATCCCATTTTGTTGTATACACATAACTAATAATCTTTATTTTATATTGTAAGTTGTGAAAATACTACAAGTTTTGTGATTTTTTTTTATCCCACCCTAGAAAGTATTGAATATTATCACTTCAATGGTTTCATGTTTTAAACTATGGCTTTCTATGTGGCTGGCAATAGTTGAAATCACCATTGATTTTTTTCAGCCATTAAGCTAATGTTAACAGCAGGTTCTCATTGAAAGACTTCATATAGATTATTTCATTTATAACTCAGGCAGTCACTTGGATGGAATCTATAATACACTTTTTTTTTAAATTAAGGTAACATTGGTTTATAATATTGCATATGATTTAGAGGTATAGGATCACACCTTTCAGTTGTATATTACTAAACCAAACCCACCACCAAGGCACTAAATATCCTCAACCATAATTCATTGTGTACCCTTCCTATTTGTTCTTCCCTTTATCCTTTCCCCTTTAATAACCTCAATTCTACAGCAAAATTTCTAAGATGTTATAACGATTTGGTTTTATCTGACACTTTATTTGCTTCTCTATATATGTAATTTACACTATTTGGTATTTGTCTTTCTCTTTCTGGCTTACTTAGCTTAGCATAATAACCTCCAGATGCATTCATGCTTTCACAAATGGCCAAGAGTTTATCTCTGTCTATAGTAGAGTAGCATCCCATTGCATGTATGTATGTGCGTGTGTGTATACACATACACATACATATATACCACATCTTTCTTTGGACACTTAAGTTTTTATGTTTCGATGAACATAGAAGTACCGATGCCCTTTCATAATAGTACTTTTGCCTGCTTTGTGTAGAAAACTAGGAGTAAGTGATATGGTGGTCTATTTATATTTTTTAAAGACTTATTTATTTACTCATGTAAGAGCTGAGTACAGGCCAGAGGTGTTGGGGGTGAGTGGATTCACCAGAGACAGAGTCGGGGCAGAACAGACTGACTAAAATACACTGCTGAGGGGAGCAGTGGGCAAGCCAGGAAAGGTCTGCTGTTCCATGAGGGTAGCTCCCTGGCTGGGACTCAAACTCATTCTGCAGTGGCTGCAGCTACCTTCATAGGTTGAGTCTTAACCCCTTGCACTACCAGGGAGGCCCTATTTATAATATTTTGAGAAATCACTATAATGATTTCCATAGGGACTAGGCCGTCTACATTTCTACCAACATTGTGAGAGGGTTCCTACTTTTTTCCAAATCCTCATCAGCACTTGTTTCTTCTTGTCTTTTTGATATGGGCCATTTTCACAGGTGTGAGATGCATTTTATTGTGGTTTTGCTTTGCATTTTCCACACAGTAATTACTGATGATTATTCGTTCATGTTCCTGTTGGTCATCTGGGTGTCTTGGGGAAGTGCCTGTTTATTTCTGGCCACTTTTAGATTGGGTGATTTATTTCCCTTTTGTTGAATTGTGTCTGCTACTTTTAAATCTTGAATATCAGTCCCTTGCCCGTATCTGTTGTATAAATATTTTCTCCTACTCTTATGGTCTCTTTTTGTTTTAATTATAATTTCTTTCATAGTGCAGAAGTTTTTTGTTTGATGTAGTACCAATATTTTGTATTTTCTTTTGTTTTTATTGCTTTAAAAAAACTTTCATCTTTTTAAAAATTTAATTGATATTTGTCATGAAGTATTTTTCCTATGTTACTGTCTATGTAGTTTATGGTTTCGTATTTCACATTGATGTCTTTAATCTATTTTGAGTTAATTTGTTTTTTTTAAAGTGCAATATACCTTTTTTTTTAAAGATTTACTTTATTTATTTATACAAGCACTGGGCACAGTCAGAAGCGCCAGAGGTGAGAGAATTCACCAGAGCCAGAGCGGAGATCAGAACAGGAAGACTGACGAAGTACACTGCTGAGGAGAGCAGCAGGCAGCAGGAGAGCTCTGCGCGCCATGTGGGACCCTCGCCCAGGGGCCTGGGATTGAACTGGCCCTGCAGAGGCTGCCGGAAGCTTGGCAACCCAGCACTCAACTGCTGTGCCACTGGGGAGGCCCAATTTTGAGTTAATTTTTGTATATGGTGTGAGATTGCCGTCTAGTTTCATTATTTTGCACGTGGCTGTCTAGTTTTAGGTTTCCATGTAACTAACCAATTTTTCACACCAGTAATTGAAGGGAACATATTTCCATTTCTTCTACTATTGTGTCTTTTCCTATTTCTTGTAATTATGTCATAACTTTCATGGTATTGTCATTCATGCCAAAGATCCTTTATCTCCATTTCAAAATTTGCTATTTTTTAAATTATTTTTGATAAGATTGCAAATAGGATTGTTTTCATATTTTTTTAAAGATTTATTTATTTATGCATACAAGAACTGGGGCACAGGCAAGAGGTGTGGGGATTGAAAGGATTCACCAGAGACAGAGTGGGGAACAGAACAGGTGGACTGACTGAAATACACTGCTGAGGGAAGCAGCAGATGAGTCAGGGGAGGTCTGCCGCACCATGCAGGTAGCTCCCTGGCTGGGGATCAAACTTGTGCTGCAGAGGCTGCAGATAGCGTCATAGGTTGTGTCCCAACTCCTTGTACCACCAGGGAGGCCCAGGATAGTTTTCTTGATTTATTTTTTATTTGCATTTAGATGAGTAACAGATTTTAGTATATTGGTTTTATAACCTGCACTGATTTGTGAACTAATTTTTTACTTTAATATTTTTCTGTGTTTTTTTAAGGTTTTCCGTGCATTTTTAATGTTATCTATAAATAATGATTGTTTTTCTTCTTTTTCCCCATTTGAAGTCATTTTATATCATTCTGTTTCCTAATAGCTCTAACTACTATTCAAATACTATATTGAAAGAATAGTGTTAAGATTGGTTTTGGGATCATCCTTTCTGTCACTCAGTCCTTTCTGGTATATTTTCACTAACAGTCCACTACCCAGACAAGTCCAATATCCATTCTATGAATCACAAGTCAATAATCCTGTGGATTTGCTTTGAATTTCAAGTACCCCAAGACATGAGAACTAAGGGGTCATTCAGGCAAAACACACACACACATACACACACACACAGAAAAACCAAAACAATGAAACAAACAAAACACACCCACAAAT